>NC_088316.1:3750000-4375000 GCF_910592395.1 Lineus longissimus
GCAATAGCATACATTATATAGGTCGCAGGGATGTGTACTATTTTCAAGTTAGGTCGAGATAGAGGCAAGGCTCCTCTCCTAAGAGTAAGGGTGGGGGTGGTCAAATTCGGATGGATAACAGTGAGCCCAGGGTAATCTAGTTGTACCCCATTCTGTCCCACCGCTTTGCACACGATCGCTCTTCGCAGGGCGGAACAATATATTGTTTAAAGCCTTCAAGGCCCCTACATCATTATTGTTTACAGGCCTAACTTAAAAAGCAAGGTACATGTTTTAACCAGTCTGATGAAACACTATGAAAAAAAAAAAATGTTTTTTTCACATAGGCCTACTATAAACAAACAGTCCGAAAAAGCAGTTACATCCTGCACCATGATCAACTACAATATTGCAATATAGAAACAAGCATCCGACAGGACCAATCAGGTCTTCATCTGAAGCATTGCCATTAGGCCTACATTGAGTACACTCTGATTTTGTCAGATGATGTGCCACTTACAGGCAGGAGTAACGATAACAAATTCTGTAACACCTGCTGTGGTAGGTCAGCCAGACATGCCATAGGAGATTAGGCTAGATTGCGCTAATCTCTGATCACGCCTGATTACCCTAATAACAACATCATCGGGCAATTCAAAGAGAAACTCCAACCTCACGGCCTCAAGGCATTTGCCTTTGCAGCCTGAGGTTCGCTTTTTAACCTTCGCTAACGGGATCTGGCTGTAATGTGTCATTTTCACTTGAGTCTGCATAGTCATTCCCTCATCGAGCCACACTCCCAGGTCCTTAACGCATTCAGATTTTGGAATCTGAACTCCGCTGATACTGATACTGGGAATGGATCCCTGTCGACGCGTTGACACAAAATTGACCATGTCCGTTTTTGGGGCATTAAGACAGAGCCAATTTGTTGACAGCCAAGACTGGATATGGCCTATTCCACCCTCCGTGGAGGCAACCATGGCGCTACACTGGGCGTTGTCACCACATCGAGCAGAAGTCAACAACTGATTATCATCAGCGTACAATTGATATGGAATGCATGCTCTATTCATGACGTCTCCCAATGGAATTGTATATATCGTGAAAAGTACTGGGCCCAACACAGACCCTTGCGGCACTCCATACTCCAGTGACACAGCATATATTACAGACAGCTTTTACTACTATTTTCTATATCTTACAGACAGCTTTTACTACTATTTTCTATATCTTACAGACAGCTTTTACTACTATTTTGCTATATCTTACAGACAGCTTTTACTACTATTTTTCTATATCTTACAGAAATGTGTCAGCAGGATTGTTATTTGTCAATTCAAAAGCAGATTTCTAGTAAGCTGAAGCATGGCAAAAATATCTTTTGCAGTTCACCATTTTCGTTTTTATCCTGTTCTGTCAAAGGATGTATGCAGGCATGCAAACAGCCAACTGGCACATTTTAGGGAGAAATTCGGATTTTTCTTTTTTAAATATAGGGATTTTTAGGGATAAAAAGCAACAGTCTTTTAAAAACAGATTATCGGAAATTAAAAAGAAGGCCGCGGCTATTCTTACGACGATCCCTAATGCATTTTACATACAAACTACTGGTTATTCTTACAACGATCATTTTCACCTTTTTGGGCCTTAATCCTAACCCTGACGCTCACCCTGACCCTAACACTTACTCCTAGCGCCAACCCTAACCCTAACCCTTCCTTTACACAAGTCTTATCTCCCTAGATCCTCAGTTTAATCTCTGAAATCGCATAAATCCTAAGTTACGACTAGTCGTAAGAATAGCCACTTTGTAAAAAGAAACTATTCAGTTAATTCCAGCATATATTTGAGCTCCATCTTCATGGTTTTTGGGGAAACAATCAATACCTCCGGTTTGGTATCAGTTCCTCAAACTATAGATATGGTTAAGCAACACAGTGATAGATGGCGACACCATGGACTTCGACTAAACCGTTCAAATAATCAGATCTCTCCCAAATGAAAGCGACATCATCTGGCATGCCTACACATGTTACATATTTTCCTTCAACACAACTTTTTTCATTTCACAACTTACAGCGTTTGTTTTAATACTGGTCACGACACTTATTCCACACTTCGGCCCGACTAGCACCATCGCTTCAGTTTTTCTCTCCTGAAAAAAGGAAATGGACATTATTTGTAGGAAGCAGGTAGAAGTATTTTTACATTTAAAAATGTCATTGGCTCATTGGCTTCTTGGGAGAAATCGTTGCTCTCCAGCGAAGAAGGGGAGCATGCCTCGTGCGACACCCCAAAACCGGCAGAGGGTAGCAAGAATCTCCAATGTCCACCTTTAAGAAACACCCCAATAATTCTGTTCCTCTCGTTAAAATATGGTTGTCTGTCCTGAAGATTGGCTACTTTTTGGTCTATCATATCGTCCCAAAAAGACCATTTCCCCCTATCTTTTTTTAGATGCAGCAATTCATATCGTAAAGCAGAATAGGCACTTTGGCCTACTGCAGTGGCAGATCTAAAAATTCATATGTTGTATGGAGAGGGGAGTCACAGCACCAATCAGGCATTTCCATGCATGGTGCCAAAGATTTCTGGGCATCAGAAGTAGTTATCAGCTTGTTGCAGAGAGGTGCCCCGAAAAATCATTGCTGTTGACCAAAAAGGGGAGCATGCCTTATGCCTCAACCCCCTAAATCCCCCACTTTACTTTTCTCTACGAAGTTATACGGATGAAAAGAGATTTATTAACCCTCTTACCACCAATGTGACCATAAAGCACCGTCCTCCAAAACTCCTTAGCTCTCCGACTATCTTCATATAGTGCAGTTTGGCCTGTAGTTCAGTCAACTGTTTTTGTCCTGGGGCGAGGTTGTGGTTCATTTTGACGTAATGGCCAATCATCTTGCGGAGATCTTTTCCCTTCATGCTCTCGATTAGAGAGTGCGAGACGAACTTATCCAGGCCACAGTCTTTTCTGAAAATTGGGATAATCAGTCAATTAATTGACCCGTCAACCAACAAACTGTCAATCAAACAATCAATCAATCAAAGAAAGAAAGAAAGAAAGAAAGACATCTTTTCAGCGAAAAAACTAAAGATCTAACAACAAATTTGGACCACAAAGAGTCTTCAAAGTTTGTTGACGCTATGCATGTTTATATCAACGCTGCACTGTTAAACATAATACATGCCAAGTTGCATCACACTGGCATGTGGACTCCAATACAGGCTCGTTTCAATAGAGGCTGATTTCCAGTGGGACCACCTTTGAATAAAATGTACCGGTGGCATGTGGACTCCAATACAGGCTCGTTTCAATAGAGGCTGATTTCCAGTGGGACCACCTTTGAATAAAATGTACCGGTGGCATGTGGACTCCAATACAGGCTCGTTTCAATAGAGGCTGATTTCCAGTGGGACCACCTTTGAATAAAATGTACCGGTGGCATGTGGACTCCAATACAGGCTCGTTTCAACAGAGGCTGATTTCCAGAGGGACCACCTTTGAATAAAATGTACAGGTGGACTGGCCCTTTAACAAAATATCAACTTACTCGATGCTTTTAATCGATAATTTCCCCGTAATGTTTTTACTAAGCGCGTGCTGCTGTATATGAAGAGCCGCAAGTCGAAGTGCGACGTCATATTTCAATTCCGAGGCAAAGCGTTCGTGGACTACATCATTGCAACACTGGAAGGGAAACGGTTCGAATAAATATTGGATCATGGAGCCACACGCAAAATGAAGAGAACATAGCTCTTTAGCCTCCCCCCATTACATAGAATGAGGGAGTATACAGTACAAGTATACTCAGGAGACCCTCTAAACTTGGAAGGAAGGCGAATTTTACTTACCCCCTTTCCACAGAATTTTCATTTCCCCAAAGGAAGGGAAAATACTAATTTCACCAATGATGATATTGACTACATCCGACATGCTGTTTAAATTTGGTTTTGATTGTGAATTTTCGAGAATGGCAAAACAATGCTCAGGAAAATTTTACTGTACCTGTCGGTAGAAATATTCAAATCCTGTTGTGTCCTTGTTAACCAGGTCGTAGGCGTCCTTTGGAACGAACGCCACCCTGAACAGACATTTGAAATGCTGGGCACCAGGACGTGACGCAATCTGAAAGTGAAGTACGAAAACAATTTACGCTATAGCATTCCGCGAAGATGACGTCACTGCAGCTGCTGCCCTCTATTTCTCCATCGCTGAATTACAGGCGATGTCGGACAAACATGCGGTTTCGTAATGGATTCAGGCTTTTTAACTAGGGCAGTAATATGCCTAGATTCAATCTGGCACATGTCCGAGTGTTGGAAATACTACATAATTGTTCTGAATATTTCTCTCTCTGACTCTATGGTATCATTCATGCTAAAAACAATGCAGGGTCAAAGATAATTGACTTTGAAATAAGCTCAAATGCGTAGAAATTAGTGTCGATGTCCGACTGTCACGTGACTAAAACGTCATCAATATCTTATGCAAATGACCTTGTGAGCTATAAATAGTAACTTCGCGGAATGCTATTGGGCAAAACATCCTTGAAAATGTTCTCAAAGGGTTAAGTTTGTCAACTAAATTGGAGCACGTTGGCAAGTAGGACTGCTTACCTCTGATAATGTCTCATCCTCCTTGAGAATGTTCATCTTGCCGTGAGAGGGCGACCTCATGTCTTGTAGCACCAGTGCAAAATGCTCAATACACACAATACTCAGTTTCTCTTGGAGAGAGTACAGCACATCCTGAAAGAATCAAAGGCAGAATTTGAGAGAGACTGATAAACATCTATCGTTTCTGTAATCGATGTTGTCCATCACCAGCAAATGTAGAATTTCGCGTGGGTGTCGGGGATTGAGGGTTCTAAGGGTCAAGTCCATGTTTCTCAGAAACATTTGACCAGGAGGAATACAGCACTTAGACAGGTTTTTTTTCAGTACGTAGAGGGTTGCTTGATTACCCAAGAGGTCCTCCAATTATTATTGTATAACAAGAATATTTCTCAAAAAGTTGAGATTTTAAATACAGTGGAACCTCTCTGTTAAGGACACCCTCGGGACTGACAAGTGCTGTCCTTAATAGAGAGGTGTCCTGATTGGAGATGTCAAATTGAATGGAAACAACCAATTTGGGACCAAAACTAGTGTCCTTAATAGAGAGGTTGTCCTTAATAGAGAGGTGTCCACTAAGGGAGGTTCCTGCACTTACCTTAACAGTTGTTTTACTATCATACTTGAAAGACTTGGTTTGTCCGTTTTCTAAGAAAACCTTGAGGACATTTGGCATAAATGGGACATAACTCTCGTTGTTGGACGGCTGGAAGAAAATTATAAGGAGGCGTTTAGCTGAGGAATATCTGACATGGTCGGTCCCCTAGACGTGCAGTTTTTCAGGCCGACTGGTACATTAATGTGCTCGAGGCACTCACAAATCTATTGAAGTGGGCTACTATACCACTGCTTCCTGTTCCAGTTTTTCAAGCTGCGACCTGTTCCATTGGACTTGTTCGAACAAACTGCCCCCAGCCCTTCGAGCAGAGACAAACTTGGAAAAATTCAAGACACAGTTGAAGACGCTGCTGTTGAGGAGAGAGGAAGGGTGCTTTGAGTGTTGTATTTACCCTGGAAAGGCCACACATAAATGATAATTATGACTATGACTATGACTATGACTTTGACCAGACTGACTATGACTATGACTATTATTATCATGATTATTACTTTCATCGCCTACTTACATGAGTGAGGATCTTGTCACCGTTAACCGTGACGGATTCGGCAAATCGGACTCTGGAGGGGTTGGACTTTAACTTGGCTTTCTTGGCGGCTGTCAGAATGGCAGATTTTCTGTTGGACTGAAAAACAAAACAGAACAATTTCTCATGAAAACATTTCAAGAATGTTTCTGTTTCATTTGATTCCAAACCAATCTTGACGAGCCGTAGTGTTAAGAATTTGGAGATCATCTTGAGAATTGATTGTGAGTTAAACAATCGCATTTAGCCCCAATATATTGATCCTCATGGTCCTTCAAAATTGGCAGAAATCTTACCAAATATGTCATCACAGAAAACAGTAGGGTGTCCACCTTAAAGGGAGTCTGTAGGCAGGAGCGAGGCCAAATATGTCATCACAGAAAACGGTAGGGTGTCCACCTTAAAGGGAGTCTGTAGGCAGGAGCGAGGCCAAATGTGTCATCACAGAAAACAATAGGGACTGTCCACCTTAAAGGGAGTCTGTAGGCAGGAGCGAGGCCAAATATGTCATCACAGAAAACAGTAGGGTGTCCACCTTAAAGGGAGTCTGTAGGCAGGAGCGAGGTCAAATGTGTCATCACAGAAAACAGTAGGGTGTCCACCTTAAAGGGAGTCTGTAGGCAGGAGCGAGGTCAAATGTGTCATCACAGAAAACAATAGGGACTGTCCACCTTAAAGGGAGTCTGTAGGCAGGAGCGAGGTCAAATGTGTCATCACAGAAAACAATAGGGACTGTCCACCTTAAAGGGAGTCTGTAGGCAGGAGCGAGGTCAAATGTGTCATCACAGAAAACAATAGGGTGTCCACCTTAAAGGGAGTCTATAGGCCTGAGCGAGGTCAGTCAGATTGAGTTACACAAGGTTGCTGATAGGTGTTTCTCTGATATCAGTCACATACATCAAAACCATTCACCTTGTACTAGGAATATATTCAATGCTTAATTAGATATGACCCAGTCCCCTATATAAACATTGCATTGTCACCTGAACGAATTTAACCCCACATGACCAATTCGACCCAATAGCTCCTGCTGAAAGTCCCCCATTTTGTATTCCGCAGAGTTGCCTTAAGCCATTCTAACTTCATACCAATACTTACATTGTCAGCAAAAGGTTGGCACACTGTCAGGTTGATGGACTCTTTGCAAGATCTGAAAGGAGAGACACATACATCATCATCAATCATCATCAGGTTACAGCTCTCAGCCGATATTTGCTCCTTCCATTTCAAACTGACGAAAACATCATCGTCCAACAACCCGGGCATGCACTCTGCAATGACAGCATAGTCTTGTGGAGCATCTGGTCGGAGACTGAAAACAATGTAGAAAAGGATCTTCGCTGTTTGTTAAAGATTTGAAATTGTAACTGAATTTGAAAATTTGCCTCAAGGCCTAAAGGCCTAGGCCATTCATTAATAAGTTTAACTTTTCAACTGAATTTCAAAATTTCCAATATTGCGTAAATCTGTGCTAGATATAAATTTCATTATCAGGCAGCTGATCAAAACAAGTGACACGGCAAAAGTCCTTCGAGAAGTTATAATAATGAGGGACACAAAAGATTACACATTATTTGATAGAAACAAACTAACATGTATGATTAACTGGCTGTGTACTGTGTAATCAACATGTAGCCTTTCATAGTTTGAACATCGCACCAACATCTACATTCCCGCACTGCACCTATATTTTCTTTCAAATTGTACCTATAATTATGTACGAATAAATAAAAAAATTTAAATAAAAAAAAAATTTTAAAAAAATTGTTGTGTAGACAGTAGGGCCTATACAAATAACAAGAATACCAAGTTTCAGCAAATTCACATGCATAAGAACTGCACTAATGAGACCACCAGTAATTACGAATGCCGCACCCCTTTTTGACATTCTGGATAAAAGCATAGTCGAATTGGGGAACTTTGAGGGGGTTATCTGAATCAGCTACAACTCGCAACTGGACTTGCTTTACTGGTTGAGAAGATGGTAGGACTGCCCAGGCCTCGAACCCAGGACCTTCCAATAACACGTCGGATGGTCTTTCACTACGCAAAGCTGCACCCACATACATTGGGGGACAAAACCATATCCTCAAATCTACCTTATTGATTCAAAGATACGAAAACCAGTCCATTCAAAATATAATTTGAAATTTCCAAAACGTGTATGAGATTCCATTACAAATCTACATCAAACATGTCGAATCCGCAGATGAAATATATCCTTGTAATGATGTACGAATCCTACACATCAGAACCAATCAAAGATCATTTCTGATATCCATTCCACTTCATCTTAGGTGTGACAGAATTGCACATGACAACAGACGGTATCTGGGCTGGCAAAACACTTCAGCAGTGTACCAGGTTTTCCACGGCCTCATGGAATTGATGGAACGGACAGAATATGATGGAACATAAAACCATCCCTAAAACAGTCGATAAGATGTTTTCCAGTTCAAGGGTGGACCAGCAGGAGATACTGACATGAGGTCAGTGGAGAGGGGACGAGAGATATACATCTTAGTTGGGTTTTTGTAACGTTCCACCATATTCCATTCATTCCGTTCATTCTGTCAATTTGATGAAGCCACTTTTCACCTCTCCACAAAGTTATGTACATTCAATGCACATATGACAAGCTCAAAGCTTGGTGGAGTCAGGTTTTACGGAAACATGCAAATATCATCAGAAATCACATCACAGAAGTTGTCGTATGCGATGAAATTTCTTGCGCGGGTAATCTGATTCCTGTTTTAGACCAACCCATGTCATATCAATTCCACGTTTCTGCCTTCGATAAAAAAATGTCTGGCGCTAAAATGATGAATTACTGGAATGTATCACTTACATGTTCGAGCGAATGCACTTTGATTTCATATTGATTGAATTGGGGAGCGAGACTTGTGTAAGATTCGATGAAGGACAGAGAGGATAGAGAATAACATAGCCGACACGTTTTGTTTTTCTTATTTTTCGTTTTTATTAGTTCTGAGCAGTTCAGAATCAATGTTTACTTAAACAGCCTCGTTTCCACTGCTGAGTAGAATTGGGGTTATCAAACACCAGCGCTAAAAACATCATCATCGATTATGTTGTAGTTCCAGCTCATGGCTCCAGGCAGAACGTAGCCAATGCATCAAACCACACAGAGAAGATCACTGCACGGAGGGCTCACTTGGAACAGTTGTGATTCCAGTGCATTAACACAAATTGGAAAATAACAATATCCTCTGAAGCAATTGCCTGCACCAATGAATAATTCAGCAAATCACCAAAGATGAAGATACCGACACTTTTTAGACTACTTGAAATTTCAGTCACGGATAAGTCCTTTCTGGTTGAAAACATATCAAACCTGATTCGCAATGATAGAAAATTACATCAGTATCATTTGAAGCGTACACAAGCTTATACATAATTCACTGCTTCAGAAGAATTTGAGGAATGAATGAATACGTGACAAGGCAGCAGGCGGAAGAGTTGCGTCTGCTCAAAAACTGTCATAAAGTCAGTGCAGGAATATCATACAGAGCTATAATGCATCATTCAGTGCTTCAGAAGAATTCAAGGAATGAATGAAACTGTGAGAAGCGGCAGAAGGTAGACTTGTCGTCTGCTAAAAGATTATTGTAAGCCAGCAAACGGTAGTGTTATATTGTCTGCTCAAAAACTGTCACGAAGTTGGAGCAGAAATATTATTTCAGACCTATAGAATTCAAGGAATGAATGTAACTGTGAGAAGTCGCAGAAGGTAGAGTTGTCGTCTGCTAAAAGATTATTGTAAGCCAGCAGACGGCAGTGTTGTTGTCTGCTAAAAAACTGTCACGAATTCGGAGCAGAAATATTACTCGGACCTTAGAATTCAAGGAATGAATGAAAATGTGACAAGCTGACAATAGGGCTGTCACCTGCTCCAAAATTGTTGTCAAGACAGAACAAGAATACTATAGCAAGCATATATACATAATTCACAGCTTCAGAAGACAAGTGTTATTGAAGGGGTTGAAAAGGAAGTCTGGAATTCCCCCAGGCATTTACATTGTCATCAGCAACTGTCACAACAATTACGGTATAAAACTTTTAAAATCGCCGTTGAGAGAAAATGGATGTGTTTCACTGGTGGGATTTTTCTCGCAAGAAAACAGCCAAAGGCAGTTTGTTTCCTAAAAGGATTGTTAATTCAGTTCCACAAATCAGACCTGCCGATTTCGATTTAAACAAAATTATGAAAATCCTGTCGTAAAAGAAGAGTAGAATAACATAGGATTAAAGGACGGACTCCATTCGTTGAATATTTGAAAATTTAACTCGAATTTGAAAATTTCTTACTCTGTGAATATGCACTGAATATACATTTAAACAATGCAATTGTGTAGAAGATGTACAAACACTAAGTTCAACACCTACTTTCACAAAGGGAAATTCTCCACTCTTTCCTTTTTCTATCTAGATAGAGCTGGGTACAAACTGCATCTCTGTACAAACTGCGTCTCTTTTTAACCTACACAAAGCAGAACTCATTTAACCAGTCCATTCACGACAAAAGCATTTATTTTTTCAAAACTCGTCCTCGCCAGAAAATGTTCGTTAATGGCATCTAACAAATTGCATTAAACTTTATAGTAGCAGACTTCTAAGCGCTGAAATTTACATGATGTTAATTACACCGTTTGTAAAAACGTCAGCACTCCTCTAGAGCATAACGAATAAAGAGATCTCTTTGAAGTAATAATGATAATTGCTCGAGGCTGTTCCCAAATACTGCTGCGCTGCATGAATGCTATTTCATGATGTGAAAGTGTGGCTCGTTGGAGAGCAGTTGTGCCCTCTGTTGGTGACCATTGGAATCAGGATTTTGTGAGAAAGCCAATTGCTGTAAACGGGATGTAAGCATCATAACTATCAGTATGTTAGATACCGACAAGAACCAGGTTGTTAAAGGGCTACACTGTTCGTTAAAAATTAGAAAGTTGTAATTGAATTTGAAAATTTCTAATTGCGTAAATATGCACTTTATATGAACTTCAACATTGCGATTGTGTAGACAGATCTAGGAATACTATTAATACCACGTTCTAGCAAAGTGGTATGCTTAATAACTGCACTGCGGCATTGTGTATAACTGCTTCCTAGTTTCCTGACCCACCAGTAAATACGAACAGTGTACCCCATTCAGGTTTGAAGTCCCTTTTAAGTTCACGTAACACTATACACACAGTCACTCTATGAGCAACAGCAACAGCCATTGGAAGCAGCACCCACTAAAATTCATTTAAATTCCTTGAAATAGATCCAACAGCAAAAGTCTGGACAGGAATATTTCAAAACATCTTCTGGAGTTGTAGCGATGATCACTCTCTGCCCTTTCAACAACTGAGGCGAGCACCAAACTCATCCTGAGATCAGGTTTTTGCTATACTCCTACCTCAAATCGGGAGGTGGAGTATATTGAAAATCTCGGGTTACGTCAGGATGGCAAAAACTCTATTTTGCGATAACGCTGAGAATTAGAGGAGCATTTCAAAATTCCTATTCTTAGCTCTTAAGTAATATCTCGTGATCACTCAATGAATGATACTCTGTAGTTTAAGCTACTGCTTGACATCAAAGGCCAAGCTACTCGACAAAATTTAAGTGGTGACAAATTTGGAATTGCATGAAATTTCCTTGATTTTGAAAATTTCTGTTTCTATATGGTGCAAACTGACGTGTGAAGGTACATTTTTCGGGGGGGGGGGGGAATATTTTGAATGTAAAAAAATTTCATTTTAGACCTATATTCCTTGTCGACACTATTTAAGAATTTACCCACACAGTGTAACCTTCATGGATACTTATCCTGATAATGAAGCGGCAGCATCATTGCCATAACCAGCGATCCCATACCAGATTGGATCAGATTAGGGGACAAATGCTACGATAGGCATCATCTGGATGACACTGATGTCTTCATGGGAATGATATGATACAGAATCAGTCGACCAGGCCATAATTTGAGTTGTCAGGAGTGGCTTGGGAGCCTTGATCGTAATAATGCCCGATGTCATTGCATCGGTATGGAGATGACCAGCCAATTCACCAATATGCGATTTCTGCATGTAAACCCAGAAAATAAGTTGTGCCAATTTTATTTGGCGGTTTCGTGAAACATTTTTATGTGCGAGTTAACCAGCCACAAAGTGTCAAACATACTATGGATCATACTGAAGAAACATGCCAACATTCCAACGAACATGTCAACATTCCAACGAACATGTCAGCATTCCAACAAACATGTCAGCATTCCAACAAACACATCAACATTCCAAACACATCAACATTTAAAACATGTCAACATTCCCTCAAACATGTCAACATTCCAACAAACACATCAACATTCCAACAAACACATTAACATTCCAACAAACACATCAACATTCAAACATTCCAACAAACACATCAACATTCCAACAAACACATCAACATTCCAACAAACACATCCACATTTAAAACACGTCAATATTCCCTCAAACATGTCAACACTCCAACAAACACATCAACATTCCAAACACATCAACATTTCAACAAACACATCAACATTCCAAACACATTAACATTTCGACAAACACATCAACATTCAAAACCCATTAACATTCCAAACATATCAACATTCCAAACATGTCAACATTCCTATATTATCAGACCAGCTCGTCTGAGGCATGGATTAACACCAGACTATCAAACCATTACTCATTGCACTATCCTAATACATTTTGACAGCAATCCCTAAGATATTCATCAGTTTCCCCACTTCAGTTCTGTTATCTTAATTTTCATCAAATTACGAAGCTGACAGCCTGATTTAACCAATCAGAACCGATCAGAATTTCAATAAAGTTTAATTAAGATGTGAAGTGCTATCGCAAGAAAGCACATCGCAAATTATGAACGATGAGACAACAAATTTCTAAGTAAACAATGTCATTCATCAATTATACAAACAGGAAGATTGCAAAATTCATGTAAATTTCTAGTTCATCTGACAGATGAAGCCACAGAGGGTAAATAATTGTCATCTTTTCAGACAGTCAAGGTGCGGGCCACCCTAGAAATATCAAATATAAAAAATTATGCGACACGAGTGTGAAATTGTGCATGTAGTGAAGGGTTAAAAACCAATTCCACTTTTCCCACTTTCGTTGCCTTGGCAGCAGAACAACAGGTAAAATTAACCGCTGGTTTGGCTGGCCTCTTTTGTTGATTCCTCAGCCCCCAACCAGCAGCACTAGCAGGTAATTTTGATAACCAAATACCCACTGGAGCCAAGTGCAGTTTTGCCTCTGCGGGGTCCAAAGCTGTGGAATCGGTCCTTTCAAAATGATGTCAACTCACCGTATGAGATCAATCACGTATTCCCGCGGTGCCTTTTTCACATCCTCGCCATTTATCTCGCAGATCTGATCACCGGGAAGGAGCTTTTCTTCGCTAGGACCACCTGCAAAGAATGAAATACGAGAATGGTACCGGGAAATAAGAATTGGCAATCGGACATTTTTATTTCGATGGGTTCAATGGCAGCTAAAAGGGTAAAGAATTGAAACTGGCAGTGATAACAGGGGAGTTAAAACGAATGGAAGCGTGAACCAGGTGAAAAGGGCCAGCAGTGCAATGGAAAAACACACTTAAAAGTGTTGGCAATGGGAGTGAGATTTAAACCCAGTGACGAAAATTTTCAAATGCCTCACCAATTTTTCATTTCATGGTCGATGAACTAATTCCAATTCTCACCTAATTCCTGAAAGTGGTGACAAGAACCATGAAATCAAATTTGCATTGCCTAACCTTGCCGATATTCTTCTGAAACTCGCACTGGCAAAATTTCATACGACCCAGCCCATGGACACGAAAGACAGAAATTTGATCTGCGGATGCTTCTCAAACTTCAAGCCTAATACGGCCACACAACAACCTTCGTAACAAAGGTCTATTGATTCTCCCCATGTCATCCTTCTTCGACATAAAACCAAGACACACCACCTGATCCCCTTCCTGACAAAAATGTCAAAGTTAATGCCAGGGACGAGACAAGAAGGTCGCTGGTCCAAGGATCAAGGTTCTTCTTTGATGTTTGACCTTCCTCTGCCGATGTTCTTCACCGAAGTCACCACCCTCTGTGATCATCAAAAGACAGTTAGGTTTCACAAGTCGACTCGGAACCAGGGTTCCCAACTGAAGTGAAAAATCTACCCGAGTTGCCAAACTCCTCCAGCAGTATGGTGGCACTGTTACGCACTCAACTCCGCTGACCCTCGATGCTTCAAGGGTTGATCTCCGGTCAATTGTACAGTGGCTTGGAAAGGCCATCATCTTTTTTTATTTCTGAATTGATTTTTTATTACTCGAGTGCTCGACTTATCTTCTTCTTCTTAGCGTTTGATTTACTATCTATGGCTATTCAACACAACCAGGCCTATGTCTCTTATAAACCAGGCCTATGTCTCTTGATCCTCCCTCGATCCCCAGAGCTTGGTCTCCAATGATACACTGTATGGCCATGTGGCCAATCTCTCAGAGTGGGCAATTCTGGAGTACATGCTCAACTAATAAAAAACAAACAAAACCAAACATCAATTTTATAAAAGTCTAAAATCCCATGCTATTGTCAATTTCAATGCCTCGCCATTTGAGCACCATCAGCATTTATATATTGGCTTCTCTGTTATCAGAACAGCCATTCCTTAGCTTGAACTTCCTGTTGGAAAAGCTGAAATTTACATTCAGCAAACGAGATTTGATCACCTCAATATAAAAGGAAAAGGTTTTACGAAATCAAGTACGAAGTTAACCTTTTAAAAGTCTCAAATCGCATTCTATTGTCGATTTCAATGCCTTACCATTCCTGCGCCCTTGGTAGCTTTCCCCAACCTTTTAAAAGTCTCAAATCTCGCTCTTTGTCGATTTCAATGCCCCACCAGTCGTGCGCCCCTAGAAGCTTATCCCACGGGCTCCCAGTATTATCATCTGCCCCATTCAACAACCTGTAACGTGAGGCGGTGTATCTCGTCTATCTTGTGGCATATTGAGTGAGCTTCCTGAGGGACCCCGACAGGAAATGCATCCTGCGTAGGGCATCAATCACCGGGAGATCCAGACAACGTTACGACGTCTTTTAATAATTCATGTTTCGAAAGAGACAGCCAGATTCCTAGTCTCGCGTTCACCAAACAGAGCCGTTCAGATTTTGATCCGAGAACGACGTGATTTTTTCCTCTTATTGACGTCATCAAGTCAAGTTCATTGTTTTCTATTATTGTTTCGAGACATACCAGACAATACAAACATACCTGTTCATGGCATTTCTGACAACAATCAACACAATATTTGTCTGCAAAATGCCACCTTGTTCTAGTTCTCATTCTTGAATCAAAATCTGAATGTGTCCATCTTTTGGGTGAAATCGAAAAATACAAGTCAGGGAAACTATCTACAGTTATGTGTTTTTAGTGGGTTACTATAGAGACCCAGTAGCACCAATGCAACTTAGGCCAATTTTTTGGTGCATATCAATCATTTCAATACAATTGGACTCATACTTTTCAGTCATGAATTTTCCAAGTCATGTTCAATTTTGAATTTTTGAACGTACAGAGTACTGTAGGCCATTAAGGAAGAAATGATTTTATCGATGATTCTAGAAGGCCATTTATTTTCCCGTGGAACATCCCATAATAAAGTGTTCCTATCATATCACCATCGTTCCGGTTGTTCATAACGACTTCCTCGAAATGTCCCTTGTAGTCATATCCGTCATGGTGGCTTCCATTAAAGAAAGATTGCACGCAGCAGTGTTCAAACTGCAACCAATATGTACACAAATCTTGTCGTATTCTGCTGGGAGACCAGTGGCATAGTGGTTAGAGCGCGGGGCGCATAGTCAAGAGATCATTGGTTCGACTCTTGGAAGGATCACTGCTTTTTCATCTTTGTTGTCTTGAGCAGGACACCCAATCTTGCAATAGACTCTACCTCTCGCCAGAGACCGAGTTTCAAGGCCATTTAACCCAATTGGCCCCAAACCGTAGTGGCATGTAAAAACACTCATCCTGCCCTGGTGGAGGAATACTCCCTGGATAATAACATTTCAAAGTGCAGATCGGCGCTGATGAAAAATGAGACAAGTCCTTCTGTATTGATCAAATGCAGTAATGGATATCAGTGTCATTTCTAATATTACCAATGATGGTCAGATATTTTCCTTCTTGGTTTCAATGGCATAATTTATCAAGTAGCTGTCTATTCCTTGGGACAGCCTTTCTTTAGTCGATTGCGCCCACAGCAAGGCGACATTGATGCATATAATAGGGCCATCAGTTGCCGGTCCCCCAGGGAAACATTAGGCATGATTTGGTATGTTCGATATGATCGACTTGTCAGATGGGCATTTGGTTATCTGTTGCTATATAAGGAAGAGGAGATAGTTTGAGGAATTTCTCCATTTGGTGTGCCTGCAGGGGGGGGGGTGATGCAAGTTGAGGAATGCCCTCTTAAACTAAACTTGTGTCACAAAACCACCAGTCGGTTCACCATCCATCTACCCAGAATCATTGCCAGACTGTCTTCTGTCAAGTCAAACTGCGCTGAATCACTCATGCCCAAGTGTCCAGCCATATTTTACCATGTGACAAGGAAAATGGCATCGAATGGTCGCCTATCAATTCCAAACACCCCCGCGGGTCTCATAATGACTATGGACATGGCCTGCAGGAGATAAATGTGGTCATTTTGCCAAACAGATAAACGAATAGGTCTTGAATTGGCTATTTTGGAAAATTTACATTTTTCAACTCAAGAGAGTTTATGGCCATCTCTCCCTAACATCACCAGTGTGATTGTAGTCTGGTTTATTTAGAACTCTGATAAGAGTGCCCGAGAGGCCAGAACAGCTCAAGTAACAGAAAAATCTTTGAAAAATACTAATATCTAATGGTGTAATGGCCCAATGAATCGGCTAGGGGGGGCACAGTCATTTGTGCAACTTTCAGGGCTCATAAGGGGGTCGAATTTTATACAAGAAACACAGCTAACGAGGTGAAACAATAAAAGCAAGACCAATCACGTCTAGCACGATCCATAATTGAGCGATTTAAATTGCATGCGATGATAATTGCTCTTCTGCTATTGACTAGAATCTGCAATTGCAGAAAGCTGCAATCAACATCCAACTCCGCAATGACCACGCTTAACACGCTTGTCCGGCCAATTTGGAAGAAACACGAGTATTTTGTTGAAGTTAGTTGTGGTAAAGTTAGAGTAGACGATCTGAATCTTTCATATCTTTCCCGAAAACATCCTCATTAAATTCCTTGTAGAAACATTATTTTCACAGCCATTATCAGGATATTTTTTGAGAGAAATCAATACCAAACCCAAAATGGAATCACTTTACATAAAAAAGTTAAAGTTTGGTTTCTTATATCAAAGTACTTTTACATTAACAATGAAGTTTTTCAGAACTTTCCTGTAAAAAGATTTCTCTACAACTTTAATTTTAGAAACACATTAACATTTATACCACTGTTGGATTTTTAAAGTTCTGATATGAATTAGTGACAAAAGACGAAATATCGAATGCAATCGTTTATCGTGAATTTGAAGCGCTCTCTGGGGAAGCTGGTTCTAAATTTGATCCATCACCAAATAGATGAGATCGCCTCATGTTTCAGGACGTCAGAGGGAGGCAATGACAACCAACCACCCAAGAGATCTGTTGACAATATTTGACGGCAAATACAAGTCGCTAATGCTGGCTCATACAGAGAAAGATTGAAAGATGAAAAATCAGGCTGCGTTGACTTGGCTCAAATTCCAATCAAGGCAACTGGATTTTGGAACCCAGTCAAGGCAGCTGGATTTTTCTCCAGTTATTGAGGTGTTTTGTTTTAAAGGGGTATGCCATTTGTTCACATACATTTACTGTTGGTTCAACTATATCTATTTTCTGGGTTTTTTTCAGGAGGTGACACCAATAGTCAGTCATAAAGCACACTATATGCCCCACAATGTCTGACTTAATACAGCTGGTGTGTGTATCAATTTTCCCCAACCACTGCATGTAAATTTAGAGCATGTGTGCACTGAGTTTGTCATTAGAAAATACTACAATAATGTACACATAGGTGTAGTGTTTCAATTATCGTGAATCTGTCAAAAACTGTATCTGGCGCTGACACAGCAGTGTCATTATAATGGAAAGAAGATATTCTGCAAAAATTTCTTTCAGCAAAATATTTCAGCTGTCAAAAGACAAAAATTGCCAACTCTCACAGTCTCCGTGTAAGGGTGTTGGCATTTGGATTCAAGTTTCACATTTGCTCACATTCTTGGTTTGTCTATAGAAATGTTGTATCAGAATGTTCTTCAGAAATATCACAAATATCTTAGGTCAGTGGATAGAGTATGTAGGAAGAATCACGTAAAGGTTACTGGAGGACTTTCCCTTGTGGAATTCTCAAGGGAGGTTGATTCAAATTCAATCGACTCAGGTTTCAGGCCGTTGATGGGAGTCGATGACAATATACAACCCAAGAGACAATACTAATACTACCAAAGTAGTCCCCGCGTTCGGTGTGACACAACTTTGAAAGGCACTCAGTCAAGCTTTATAAAGTCACATGTGCAAAAATGATCTTTGCTATAACGAAAGGCATTGCCACTTTGACAGGCATTCTAAAACTTTATCTTAAAGTCACCTATGCCAAAATGATCTTCACTATTTCGAATAAAACTTCAAATTATTCAAAGCATCTGTATTTTTCATGACAAATTGCTTCAGGTTTTAACATTGCTGCTGTGTACACTGATTTACAAATACTATCATACCAAGTTTCAGCAAATTTGCATGCATGATAACTACACTACAGCATTGTGTATAACTGCATTTCTATTTTCCTGACCTGCTTGTAAATACCAATGGCGTACCCCTTTAAATAATGTCCTCAAAATAACCACAGTATTGGTTACTGGGTTCTTGCACGCATGCTATCAATTTAACAAAGAAAGAACAAGGGGACCCTTTAAGGGCCGCACTCCACTTCACTCTAATCAAAGTAAATTTGATATTCCCAACAAGTATGTTCAGCTGTCGAATCAGATTAACAACAAAATAAACCTTGTTAGTTCAGTTTCATCAAATTTCCAACAAGACAGCTTTGCCTAATGAGCCTCCTAGAAACGTACAAACATGGGATCAGGGTTCCCTTCAATTATGGTAGACTCGTGATTGGTATGTCTGCATCTGCTACATGTAACCTTTAATATTGGTACATTCGTGTGTGTTTCAAGGTTACATGTAATGGTATGTCTAGGTCTGCTACAGGAGATTCCCTTCACTATTGGTAGACTCGTGTGTCTTTCAAGGTTGCGTGTATTGGTATGTCCGGGTCTGCTACAGGAGATTCCCTTCAATATTGGTAGACTTGTGTGTCTTTCAAGGTTATGTGTATTGGTATGTGTGGGTCTGCTACAAGAGATTCCCTTCAATATTGGTAGACTCGTGTGTCTTTCAAGGTTGCGTGTATTGGTATGTCAGGGTCTGCTACAAGAGATTCCCTTCAATATTGGTAGACTTGTGTGTCTTTCAAGGTTGCGTGTATTGGTATGTCTGGGTCTGCTACAGGAGATTCCCTTCAATATTGGTAGACTCGTGTGTCTTTCAAGGTTGCGTGTATTGGTATGTGTGGGTCTGCTACAAGAGATTCCCTTCACTATTGGTAGACTCGTGTGTCTTTCAAGGTTGCGTGTATTGGTATGTGTGGGTCTGCTACAAGAGATTCCCTTCACTATTGGTAGACTCGTGTGTCTTTCAAGGTTGCGTGTATTGGTATGTGTGGGTCTGCTACAAGAGATTCCCTTCACTATTGGTAGACTCTTGTGTCTTTCAAGGTTGTGTGTATTGGTATGTCTGGGTCTGCTACAGGAGATTCCCTTCAATATTGGTAGACTCTTGTGTCTTTCAAGGTTGCTTGTATTGGTATGTCTGGGTCTGCTACAGGAGATTCCCTTCAATATTGGTAGACTCGTGTGTCTTTCAAGGTTGCGTGTATTGGTATGATTGGGTCTGCTACAGGAGATTCCCTTCAATATTGGTAGACTCGTGTGTCTTTCAAGGTTGCGTGTATTGGTATGTCTGTGTCTGCTACAAGAGATTCCCTTCAATATTGGTAGACTCGTGTGTCTTTCAAGGTTGCGTGTATTGGTATGTCTGGGTCTGCTACAAGAGATTCCCTTCAATATTGGTAGACTCGTGTGTCTTTCAAGGTTGCGTGTATTGGTATGTCTGGGTCTGCTACAAGAGATTCCCTTCAATATTGGTAGACTCGTGTGTCTTTCAAGGTTGCGTGTATTGGTATGTCTGGGTCTGCTACAAGAGATTCCCTTCAATATTGGTAGACTCGTGTGTCTTTCAAGGTTATGTGTATTGGTATGTCTAAGTCTGCTACAAGAGATTCCCTTCAATATTGGTAGACTCGTGTGTCTTTCAAGGTTATGTGTATTGGTATGTCTAAGTCTGCTACAAGAGATTCCTTTCAATATTGGTAGACTCGTGTGTCTTTCAAGGTTATGTGTATTGGTATGTCTAAGTCTGCTACAAGAGATTCCCTTCAATATTGGTAGACTCGTGTGTCTTTCAAGGTTGCGTGTATTGGTATGTATGGGTCTGCTACAAGAGATTCCCTTCAATATTGGTAGACTCTTGTGTCTTTCAAGGTTGCTTGTATTGGTATGTCTGGGTCTGCTACAGGAGATTCCCTTCAATATTGGTAGACTCGTGTGTCTTTCAAGGTTGCGTGTATTGGTATGTATGGGTCTGCTACAAGAGATTCCCTTCAATATTGGTAGACTCGTGTGTCTTTCAAGGTTGCGTGTATTGGTATGTGTGGGTCTGCTACAGGAGATTCCCTTCAATATTGGTAGACTCGTGTGTCTTTCAAGGTTGCGTGTATTGGTATGTCTGGGTCTGCTACAGGAGATTCCCTTCAATATTGGTAGACTCGTGTGTCTTTCAAGGTTGCGTGTATTGGTATGTCTGGGTCTGCTACAGGAGATTCCCTTCAATATCGATAGACTCGTGTGGAAAAAACATCACGTCATTCTCATTCTCAGATTAAAATCTGAACCTCAGTCTGACAGTCGTGCCCACGTCACTCCAAAAACACAACCCACTACTTGATAAGCAACCCAGTACCCACACTAACGCAGTTCCGATGATTGGATCATGGGAATATCCCATGATGAAAAGCCTAACGAGCTAATTAACTAAGACGAGCCTATTTGGATCAAACGATATATCATCCTGTCGATGCATTGCTATTCAAAACATTACGAATGGCTGAATGTCTGTAGAGTAAACATTGCAACTTGCCAATGGTATAGGGCGAGGCCTTGCTGCGCTGTGTCTGCAGTGAGAAATAGTCCAGTCATTTTAGGGAACTGTTATGTTCACGAGTAAGACAAAATTGTCATCCAGTGATGAATGCTTGTAAAGTTAACATGGTGTAGTAGGAAGTGGTGGATTAAGGGGGCAGATAAGGCAAGTGCCCCCTTTTTCTTTGGGAATAACGATTTTTCCGGGCACCCCTCCCAAGAAGTCAATGACTTCTTCTAATTTTAGCTCTCAGATGCCCAGAAAACTCAACATTTTTCTGGAGGATGAGCCGATGAAGTTACTGCCCTCACTCCTAAGAGCAGATCATCTAGGCCCTGGATGGGGCTGCGCTTCCCATCTCTTTCTAAAATTTCTGAACCCACCACTGGTAGTACAGGAACTTAGTCTACTCTGAGCTGCAATAATTTCGCAAGCATTTCATTTTCATCGAAAAAATCATGAAAATTTATTACTTGATGGGAAAAACGAGGAAATTTTATATTCTGCTGAAGTAAAAATTTCTAAAATATTTCTAAATTTTTACGAATCTCATATTAGGAGGCCGGAAAATTTGGCAGTTTGCAATATATACAAACATTCCAAATAGCTACAGAACAAAAAAATAATAAGCAGACAAGCTGGCATGATTGCTGTAAATCCACCCTCCATGTTTCCTAGATTTCATCGGGCCGACGAGGACGGATCTATCACACTCGATCACCCTTATCTTACAGTCGGCATATTGTGATTAAAGGATGACACCACTCGGCCCCACGGTTGGTGCACAACCAGCTTCTGGGTATGTTATGATCGATTGAAGGTAAAACATTCGGAGATATGTCGGGTGGTTGGTTGTGGGCTTAGAGATATGAAGTTCGGTTTGTATTCGATGATATGATAGTGTTGACATAAATTGCTAGCCTATCCCTTCTCAGTGATCCCATTTATGCAATGATGTGTATCCCTGGAGGGTCAAGCAGAGCTAACCTAGGCAACGGATGACAACAGGAGGGCAGTGGCACGGTGGAAGGGCATCTGACTTTTGACCTGGGGGTCGTTAGACTCTTTCACCAGTCTCCTCCATTCACTCATCACAGAGACTTGTACTTGACGGCAATTCACTCGTCATGAACTCGATTTGGGGAAGCTTCCTCGACCCTCTGTTGCGCGGTGGATGGGGTCGAGGTTACCTGGACTAGGGGAGGGGGTTGTGGGTTTTCGAGGCCCTAGCCAGTGCAGCTCAAAAAATTCTCAACTGCGCAGGTTTTTTGTTCAAAGTGAATAAAACGATTGTTGGCTTATGGTGAAGGAGAGAGAGGAGGGGACCCAGAATAACATTCCAGCAGAAAACGCTTTTCAAAAATCTGATAGTGAATTGCTCCTAATATAACCCAAGTGATTTCCTTTTTCCAAATCTGCAGCCCATCGTACTACAAACGAATCAAACGCTTTGAGAAAACTGCCTCGCATCATCTTATCACGTCTCTGAGTCATAAAAACGTAAATTATCCGCCAGCTATCGCAACGCTACAACTTTCGTAACAAAAATCTCGATAATACAAGCTGTCTTGCATTAATGGCATAGTCATGTCGCATCCTACTCGAAACAAATCTCGGCTTTTGAGAACACTATCCCGCGTAATTTTTACCAATTGGCTCGTCAAAAATGGCTAATTAGCCTGCAGATATTGCAACATTGCCAATTTTTTTTCAGGCGAGAATGAATGGTGTCATTCGTTTGTCACATAATCACCCTGGATAATCAATTTTCCAGCTTGCCGAGAATCAGACTCGCCGTCCAACTTGCCGAGCTGGCCTGTCCTGGGAGATGAGAAAGTTTCTCAATAAAGTTGGGAAACTGTTGTTCAAGGAATCAATACCGAGCTGGTAGTCCTCAGTTGACCACTTGGGAAGAGTGAAAATTCAGACCAAAACCTGAGCACACTATGACTCTGATGGCACCGATCTAGGATCGGTTCTGAATATTCCATTCAAGCTACACTTCAGGTTATTCAATGCCAATTCAACATGTTTAAATATGCTAGAATATGTGCTGGTGGCACCAAGTTGGTCAAAATGTCATGTGCCAGCTTAAAGGGACAATATAGGCAGCAGCAAGATAAAGTTACCCGAAGTCGTCAATAGGGGTCTCTCACATCTCACAGTACATCGAAATTATTCACGCTAGTGCGAGGAATATACTTAGTGCTGCATCTGACATGACCCAGGGCTCTTACTGTGTATATTAGTCATCTAAAGATGGTCAAATTAGCCCCTCTGCTCCTGCCTAAAGTCCCCCTTTAACATCTGTTTTGATTTTGTACCACTTAATCAACCAGTTTAAGATCGGTAAAACTAGAGTTTATACTTGAACAAATCATACCAAAATAATGAGTCACTAAAAAAATCTTACTTTCTGTGACAAAACGGACAATGACCGGCTTTTCACTTCCGGCAACAAATCCGAAGCCTAGTTGAGGATCTCGGGTTAGCTCGACTTCCCGCGGCTGTGGCGTCTCAACGTTCTCACCCTCGTCCCTAGGATCATCGATGGTCGTTATGCGGGTCACATGACTGGAATGAGAGAATCGAGAAAATGGTTAGATCAAAGGAATGTAATTCAGATGTTGGGAGGCAGATTTGGTGTTTACACCACTTGACTGCAAACAAATTTGATGTCTGCAGCTACAATTAATTGTCCGTTATACTCATAATGTAGATTCCTAAAATCCAAAATACCGTATACAATGTAAATATGTGTTCGCAACTATAAAGTGCTGCGAAAACCACAAAACATCTTTATACACCGCAAAAACGAGGCTTCGCAGAATGAAAATCAGTTTAATAGAGGAACTGCTTCAGAAGTATGAAACATGCAGGGACAATGATGGAGGAAAATATGGCGGAACAAATTTACTGATTTCCATCGGGCCGAAATTTGTCTGGTATATGTAGTTGTTTCCAAGACTTTCTCTCAAGCATGGCCTTTCATTCTTTCTCTCCTGAGCTAGCGATCATTGATCCCTGCGAAAACATACTTTATTGACTCATGTGCAAGAGCATTTATCTGCGAACATATTGCCCTGACCGGTAAATACACCCACCCAATTCAAGTGGCCTAGTGGTCAAGGTGTCCACTTCGTGAACGGGAAGTCAAAGGTGCGAGGCCAGGTTCATGTTTACGTCTAAAAGAGTCGTAGTGTCAATTTCCTTTACTGTTCAGGAGAGGGAAATAAAAAAGTAGTGGTGCCTTCAAATTTTTCGTTTATTTGAACAAGGAAGGAAATCTCACAATCCTGGTGCACAGGGGAAAACCAGCATTTTTGTGTCCGGTGTTCGAAGAGTTAAGTCACATCACCAATTCTATCCTGTGTCGCTAAACAAGAAACATGGCTACATACATATTCCTTAGTCTTATCGCTGTTTGCCAGACTTGGCAAGAGAATCCATTATATGAATACAGTAGAACCTCCCTATTAAGGACACCCACAGGACTGACAACTGCTACCCTTAATCGAGAGGTGTCCTGCTTAGAGAGGTGAAGGTGAATGGAAACAACCCATTTGGGACCAAAACTGGTGTCCTTTATGGAGAGGTTGTCCTTAATAGAGAGGTGTCTGCTAAGGGAGGTTCCACTGTACTTATAACATGTCTGGGGCTGGTGTTCTTATCACTGTCTTCAAGATCGAGATTTAAGAGATAAATCAAGCTCCGGGATGGAATAGGAATGTAGTAGAACCTCTCTATCACATACAACCTTGTGACTGACAAATGCTGTCCTTAATAGAGAGGTGTCCTGAATATGCACTCCAGATAGCACTGAACTTCAAGGCCAATACAAATGTTTTTTTGGTGCAACGCAACGTGTCGATGATATAAAACGAAGCCATTTTGGAAAATTAATGTTCAGAACTCAATACAGTAACATGTACATCAAACAAACTGTAATGCCTCTAACAGGCAAAGTAATTAATTCCAGCATCGCAGGGATTCATATTTTAACAGAAATAGTAATTATTTCTGCGTGCAGAGCAGTAACAAATTGAGTTGAGAGCTGAGCGTCAACAAGGACGCTATTAGCTCTGCAATGGATATTGGGTGATTTGAAATGAAATGAAGAAGGAAACAGGAGACCCCGAAGGAAACCTACAATGTCGAAGAGAATCCTCTCCATCATATGAGATGTGCACGGACCGGGATTCCGAATAGATGATGGCAGGAGTGACAGGTGCGGATGTTCACTTCAATCACAAGTCTTTAAAGCTGTCATTCATTTGAAATCTGTCATTCTGTCCAACACAAAAACTACTTTGTGTTGTCAGGCTAGAAGGGGTTAAAACATTGATGTCTGTTCTATCGCATAATGAAGTACTCCGCGATAGCTAGACACAATTTTCAAAGATTTCAGTTAAACGAAATTAATTCAAACATGAGAAGAAATTAGGCCAACTTCCCTACCTTATAAATGTTTTTAAAGAAAACTTGATTAATAATCAATCAAACCAATAAATAATTAATTTTTACCTCTGTGTAAGATTAAGCCAACTCATGTCGGCCGTGAAATTTCAAAATGTATCTTCATTCTGATGCTACGCACCGTGGTAAATTGTAATTTGCTGAAGCAGCCGCGCAGTGATTAATTCATAAACCCAGTCGCCAGGGAAATTTTCCTACCTTTTGAAGAATTGCCATATTTATCAACTGACAAGCTTATTAATACCGTAAACTGACACAATTTCACGGGAATTTTATTTTCGCGGTTTTCACAAGTAATCTCAATTCAAAAAATAAAAGATGCGAAAATATTATTGGTGGAAACACTTCACAATCTGCCAAAAAACTTGGTGAAAGATTTTGATAAATAAACATGTCAATGGTTCCTGGCTGTTTCATTTGATTTCTGACAAATATTCAAATGTTTGATTATGTAGACTGGCTTGAAGTTGGTTTAAACCAACCAAGCTGTTTCTCAGCTCATCAAGTTTAGTTTTTTTCACAAAGCGCTACCTATAGGCCAAACTGTAGTTTGAAACATGCCAAAAAGCAATCCTATCCGAGGTATTTGGGTGGATACCCTGATCATAAAATGTCATCGTGATAGCTAGAAAATTGCTCTGGTTAGTGTGATTGAAACCAACCAAGAACATAATGCCCCCAATTCAACTTTGTTGAACAGGGTTTAATAAAATCAGAATGCCACGTCACGCCATGAGCCAACAAGTTCCCTGTCAATCAGTTTCCTTTCAACGGATATTTCAAAAACACCGGCTGACGGGTGACGCATATTTTTCTGTCTGAATGATTTGGACCATGGTGATGCGACTGAAACAGTTCCAATAGAAAACTTAATGAGGCTGATTAGTGACGTGTTTGGACACAAACAGCTGGATTGGTTTTCCGAATTTTCAGCAGAGCGACTAATGAAATTCCGATCAAGTAAAATATTGCGAGAAACCAAGCTTCTCAGAAGTGTGTGTGTGATCAGAATAAACTTCTTCTTCAGCACTTGATCTTGACATTTGTTGGAGGCATTAATCTCCAGGGAGTACTCCTCCTCCATCCAAAGCAGGATGAGCGTTTTTAACATGCAACTATGTTTAGGCACCAATTGGGATTATTATATGAGAAGGGTGGACAAAAAACTACCGATGTGCACTTTCATTCTTTTTCCAAACAGTGTCAGAAGCTCTTGTGAAATCTTCTCACCCAGAACATTTGGCCGTATGTCAATCTTTTCTCTTCAGTTAATGACAAATTGAATTTCACTTTAATTTACTGCAGCTAGCAGTTGCGAGGCTGCGTTGAAATAGGTTCTTTGTATTCCACTCAGTCACAAAACGCTGCTGCTTAATCAGCCAGCTTTTCCCTGAAGGTGAAAAATCTTGCTTTGAATGTCAGCACGCCACTTGATCAGTTCCTTTTTACTGCTTGTTTTGTAATTTAATGGTGTCTAGCATTTTCAAAAGATTCATTTCCTAACTTCTTTTGTATAAATTGTGAAAATACCCCATTGGCTTGCGAGGTGATCCTCAGAACGGCATCAAGATAGGTTCACCCTTCGAAATCACCCGCAATCTCTCCAATCATCCTGAACCTCTCCAAATCATGGCCAACCACCTCTCTGAGCAAATCAAGCCGTAACCTTAAGACCACCTCTAAACAAGGGTCTCGTTTGGTCCGTGTATCTAACTGACAGGTTTCTCACTGTGACCAGGAGACAAGTGATACAAAGCCAATACCAAAATCACGGCCTTCCAGCAACATGGACAATGCTCCATGCAAATCAACTCTAGTCATTCATCCTGCTCAAACACGTTCTGACTTTCAAGGAGCTGACCTCGTTTAGAATCTCTCTAAATTACTTCCTCACACAATGGGCCAAATCACCCACAGGAAAAAATCATTTGGAATTGAATTATTGAAATATCCTGCAGGAGGAAATGAAATGACAGAAATGATGGGTCCAGTCAATCTAAGTTGTGTTGTGACAGAAGTCATTGGGTCCGAGTCAATTTGAGTTGTGTTGTGTCAAATGGTCAATGTGTAGAGGTATTTTTGCTTGGGTAGGATTGGCACGCGGGATTGACGTGACACATCAAGGAATTATCTCGATCACAACTTTTTGTAGGTATAACTTCTCCGCATTTGACCATGTTTGAAGAGGAAAACTAGAATCTCTTGTGGTGTTCAGCAGAAAAAAATACAAGATGACTGCTGTATTGGCAATGTTTGAAGAGGGAAACTAGAATCATTTGTAGTTCTGAGCACATAATACAAGATGGCTGCTGCAGGAGCCATGTTTGAAAAAGGAAATTTGAACCATATGTGCAGTTAGGTTTTCTCCAATATCAACAAATGTCTTTTATGGACAAAATATGACCTACATCCTGCACATCTGTATGTAACTGTGAAGAATGAATTTTGAAGCATTACTTTTCCCAATTTGCAGATATGCACCCTCAAATGCGCGAATTCAAGAAGCAGACATTTCAACTTTAACCATTTCGGTGTGGTAGACAGATATCTAGGTTCGACTTGCAATGACGCAAGCTCTGATAGGCCAAATTTCAATGTGATGTTATCATGAAGCAATGTACTATAACTCGAGAGATGCAGTTCAAGGTGTATGTCATTGCCACGATTGATGCTGGAATGAAACGGCCAGGGGCCATTGTGCTCACCGTAAGTATTTTTAGTAGACAGTTACAGAAAGTGCTACAGTATGTAGGCCTCTCATAATTTATACATGCATCTGTGACCAGTTCAGAGCCGGCCCTGGCCAAGTGGTGAATCCGAGACTTGTGGTTCCAAGCTTGTAGAGTCTAGGTGAAAATAATAGTGAAGAAACGTGCCTCTCCATGACAATGGTGAATATATTTTTAACTTTGACCTCAGTGACCCTGACAGGTAGGTCAAATAACAAACCAGGGTGATATGTGATGTAGACACATCCACCTGACCAAAACAATTTCATCACTCGTTACACTACAGCAATCGGCAAAAAACGATTTCCAAGATGGCCGCCTAATTAAATCTATGGCACCAAATAAATCAAAAAATGAAGAAAATGTAAGATAGAACTCAGAAAAGAAAAAAGGAAAAGATGAAAAATAAAAATATTTTTGGCTGTCCTTGACCGGGGTTTGAACTCACGACCTTTGGATTGCCACAATACGAGGAAAAACCCACAAAACATGCAATTTCGGCAATATTTGAATTCCGATCTGGCTGAAACTTGGCATACAAATAGTGGCTTCTTAGATGCATCATTACACAAAATTAAAACTCTTTACATTGAACAACGACAAAACGTACCAAGAACGGTAAAGTTTTCAACTTTGACCTCTGTGAACTTGAAAGGTGGGTCAAATCAAAAACCCGTAAGATATGTGATGTATCCTTGCTGGGAGTACCTACCATGAAACTTTTATCAAAAACAAATCAGTAATAAGCGAGAAATCACACTTTTTGAGTTTTGAGTTTGGGCCCCCTGGTGGCCAAGTCAATAATCAGGCCGAACCAAAATTCAGTGTAAAAGGTCAACTGACCTAGGGGGTCATTTGTTCAAAGTTTCAAGTTCATAACTGTTGCGGTTGAGAAACGTGCCATAGTTACACTCAAACGGCAAATTTACGCCATTTGACCTCTGCGACCTTAAAAAGTAGGTCAAATCCAAAAAATTGTGCAACATCTGAGGTAACCTTGCTAGGGGTCCCTGCCATAAAAATTTCATCAAAAACAATTTGCTAATAAGCAGGCTATTGCACTTCTTACTTTTTCTGTTTTGGCCCCCTGGTGGCAAAGTCAAGAATCAGATCAGGCTGAAATTCAGCACCATAGGTTATCTGATATAGGGGGTTATATGTACCAAATTTCAAGCTCATAGCTTTGGTGGTTGAGAAACGTGCCATAGTTACACTCAAACGGCCAATTCACGCCATTTGACCTCTGCGACCTTGAAAAGTAGATCAAATTAAAAACCCGTAAGATATATGATGTATCCTTGCTATGAGTACCTACCACAAAAGTTTTATCGAAAACAAGTCACTAATAAGCGAGATATCACACTTTTTAGATATCCACATTTGGCCCCCTGGTGGCCAAGTAGAGAATTAGATCAGACAGAAATTTAGTGTCACGGGTTATCTGACCTAGGGGGTCATGTGTACAAAGTTTTAAGTTCATAGGCCTAGCGGTTAAAAAACGTGCCACTGTTTTTGAACTAGGATACGACGGACGACGACGACGACGACGACGACGACGACGGACGACGACGGACGACGACGGACGACGGACACTGCGGTATCGTATAGACTCCCCTACGGTGAGCCAAAAAGCCCAGCAGACCAAATAACGTCATGAAATGTCTCAAAGTAAACTAGTTATGTGAAAATTGGCAGTTTTCCGTATGAGAAATGTAATTATAAACCATTAGCATTCAGCGACCTTCTTAGCATTCAACCCACACTCCCTTTCGGTATTGGTAATTTTCCTAGACTCCTTTTTCTGCTCAGATAACGGCCAATAAGCACCATAACGTACAAAGGTGTTGCGAAGACGGACATAAAGGCAGGTTTATATGACATCGGGGCCCTCGTTAGAAGACTCTTAGAAGGCAATACCAGTATATCAATAACATACTGTACCAGTCCCGATATTTTTTCGTTCTCGTTGCCTCTTTGATGAGAGTTTCCTGCCCTTTAGCCGATTTGCAGGGAATTTGAGGGAGATCTGTGGAATAATAGGGTGCCAAAATCATAAACCAAAGGTCATGGGTTGGACTTCTGTAAGTACCACAAAACTGAGTCAACATTTTATTGAGAAAGACACTCAACCTGCAGTTTCTTCTATCAACCAAGAAAAAAAATTTCAACGTTAATTTTTGACAGATTACATGTACGAACTTTCTTTCCCCACTTATTTCCACAATTTCGATTCATGGTGATTTACAAAATCTGGTAAAATAAAATGCCCACAAAAATATGGTGGTTTACCGTGTCAAAAGGGGGGGATGTAAAGTCAACTGATAACTTTTTACTTTGGCGAAATATTTTTTAGAAACCTCCAGTTTTTTGGTAAAATAGGTAGATGTCGCCAGAACTCTGGAATTTGAAGATAAGAAGAAATTCTACTCACTTTATGTAATAGGGTTTGCCACCCTTGTCTGTCGCTTCCTCCCAGCCATAGGGCAGACCATTACTGGCATCCCAGTGGTCCGAGGGGGGCACCCAGTGGCTGGTTTGGGTGTGGTGGCTAGAACGATAGGAAAAGAAGGAGAAATTAGCAAGGTATTTCAAGATTCCCAAAAGTTATGAAGAAGGCGCTGTTGTTGTCACGCTGAAAAGGAACTTTGCATGATCAGCATTTTTGTCCGAGGATGATATCTTGGACATGCTGCAGGTAACTAAGCAGTATGTTGTTGATGTCACACATTCACATGAAGTATTTCTGGCATCCCCTACCAGATCGTTTCCAAGAGGTAAATGGTTTGCAAATCATGCTAAGGTATAGTTCGACCAAAACGTTGAGGATATGAAAAATAGCCTTTCAAATCCAACAAAACCTTTTTTCCTAACAGCGAACATCCCCAATTTATTGATTAACACGATTAACCAATTCCGGAAAGGTAAACAAGAAACCAAGTATTTGGCTCGATATATCTTTATGAAAATGTTTGCCGAAGATATTGCTCGAGGTCCTATCCCAACCTAATCAAGAATGCCTTTATCATTTTTATGGTCGGGAGATAAATCTTTCCTAGGAGGAGTGCTGCTCAAAACACAAAATTCTGATGGTTGCCAGAAATGTTTTCTATTGCCACATAAGCCTACAGCTGTACAGTGGACAATACTTCAACAACAGAAGACACAAATAGTTTTAGATTGATACAAACAGACGTTGTGTAAAATATCGGGTGTCCAAAAAAACTGTCAAACTCTTTGACTTGTAATTATTATTGTTAGTGCCACCAAATTTTGGGAAATTTCTAAGGGACCAGTATAAAGTAATTGTGAGCAAGCTCAAAAAATATCTATAACATTGAAATGATTTGAGATATTACTAGTCAAAAGCGTAACTTTTTTGTTCCTGGACACCCAATTATATGAGAATAAAGACTAACCAAAAAATGTTTGTTAAAAAATTGAAATTGATTTGAAAAATTTCAATGGCGTAACTTTCTAAATATAGATTTCAACATTGCTATTGTGTAGACAGCTTTACAAATACTGTATGTACCGAGTTTCACCAAAGTTGCTTGCATGATGACTGCACTACAGCATTGTGTATTTTCCTTACCCACAACGGCGTAACCCTTTTTAACATGTTTACAGAATTACACTCTAACGTCTGATTGTGTGGAGAACAGCCCTCAGCAAAAACCAACCTTGAGTAGTGTCGTCTCAATATTTATTCCGATCATATATTTGGTTGTCCTTGGGTAATAAGATGAAAGCTATTTTGCTCACATGCTATCGCTAAAAGCAATAAGCGATGTTTCTCTTATAAGGATTCCACGTTTTTCATACCGAGTAGCATAAAGCTTCATATCACATAAGTTTACAGGCCTGTAATTAGCAAGGGGGAGCACCAGCCACCCCAGACATTGTCAAAAGACATGTTTCCGTGCAGGTTGGGCCCTTTTGAAACAAAAAGGCAAAAACAGCCCTGGTTTGAACAGAGTATCATCACTGACGTTGGATCAGACGGTATCTTTTCTTGAATGTACATTGGCTATTAAAATAATAAGGCCTCCCTTATTTTGATGTCTTGAACCCCACGGGACAGTTAACCGGCCTTGGGAATCCACTTTACATTCCAAACAAACCACTGAGCTGCTGTTCAGGTGCATTTATGAGTGGTGCCTTATGGAGAAAGATTGCTGCTAATACCATGTAGTTCAGAACAAAAGGAATCAAGTCAAACATCCCCTTTATGAAGGACACCTCTTGATTATGGACACCAGTGCGAAGTCCCATTCTGAAAATATCCCGAGGCTTTTCCCGAATTCTTTGTTCTGACAACAGGTGTGCTATGGCAAGGCACCAAGACTGATACATACAAGTCCTTGGCAGTCTACCTAAATAAGTACCGTAAATGTTTTCTCACAAAATCTAGCCGTATTTTTCTAAGGGATCTGCCGACGAGGAAATGCAAAGGACTAAAGGAGGAAAACTGATGACGTGTAGTGTACCTTTGGATAAGAAAATACTGCATAGTGTCATATTTGGCGAGCGTTTTTTTGGCCGATTTTGCGAACCTACTAGTTTTTCGAAAACATAAATTGCAAATAATTCTTTTTTAATCGTAAAAAAACAAAGAAATTTTGTTATTCACCAAAATAAAAGGGCACTAAGGAGCTCTACACATAATGTAGAGAGTGTAGGAGGCAAAACGCTCTGTAGGGGGCAAAATGACACTTTTTGAAAATTTTCGGCCAAAATTATGGTCAAAAACACATTCTTGTTGATCCCTAGAGGGCACTTTCACCCTGTCCCTCCCTCGCCCCCTGGGGGTTTAACCATCCTCTCTGCGGCCAAAGAAACCTGTCAGCTTTTTTCACATCAAGGTTCATTGCGGTGCGCTTTTGACAGAGGATTCCAGCGAGACTAAATTTTCGTCGATAAGTTCAACCTAATCTTAAATCAGGCAGAAAGGTTAGGCTAATTCTTAGCTGATCAGAACACACGCATGTCGGACTAAATGTCGCGCAGCATGTCGGACTAAATGTCACGCATCAATGTCCATCAACGATGGTAATTACTCCTCAATGGAAAGTGTGGGATGAGCCTGTCAAGCTGAAACAATTGTTGATCAGATGACTTGTAATTATACGCTGCTAATTAGTAGAGTTAACGAATGGACGTGACGAGTATGTGAGGAGATAGATCAGGAAAGGCTAAAGGTGGCAGGTAGTCTGTCAAAGCCTGTCCCATGGTGCAGATAGCGGACTGGGGTAAAGGAAAAAACTTCCCTATTGGTCATGTTGGATATGGATGGATGCCAGTTCACAAGTTGTCTTTGAATGTATTTGGAGAATGTATTCATGAATTGCAGTAGAACCTCTATATCACGGACAATCTTGAGACTGACAACTATCGTCCTTAATAGAGAGGTGTCCTTTTCACAGAGGTCAACTTGGGACCAGATGTGTTGTCCTTAAGAAAGAGGCTGTCCTTAATAGAGAGGTGTCCACTAAGGGAGATTCCACTGTAGTGTTACATACACTAACATCAAAGGAAATAACCAAGAGGCCCATAGTATGATTTCAGTCAAGTTTTAAAGTCACCACCAAAGACTTTATTAACATATCAAATTCCACTCAAGAAGAACTAGGAACGATGTACAAATATATGAATGAATTACACAACTTTATATCAAGTAAAAGTGGCGACAAGGCAGAAATTCCGGCGTATTTCGGCCTCAGAAGAACCAAGATTCCATTGCAATTATAAATGCACTGTCCAATTACTCTAGACTCACTGATCTAAGACCAGTTGGTTACTACAACAATGACGCAAACGCCTAACTGGAACATAGAAACAAGACCAACGAATGACCCTCTGCTTCCAACCCACTGTCTATCCAATCTTCAAACACTTTTAAACGGCATAAATTGACCATGAGTTATATGGTTATATCTAAATATCTAAATAGCATTTACTGAATATTCAGAAATAGTCTTAGATCTGTGACACTAGAGTATATACATGCCGTTCCCACAAAGGTCAGCTGTCACTTGAAATGGAAAAATCTCAACTATGTAATGCATCAGTGGACTCTAAATGAAAAGTCACCAGATTTGCATGGTTGGATAACATTAATTAAACTGTCATTGGCCAACATCAAAGGAGTGCTGTTCACTTTTAACACACTCTGGTGTTTTTAAAAGATAGGTAACTTCTTCTTCTTCTTCCTCTTCTGTGTTGAGACGTCGACATAACGTAACCTTTGTATCATATCCTCAGGTCATGTGCCTTGACAAAATCGGCTGTTTGCTGGAGGTCCGTGGCGGTTAATAATAATAATAATAATAATAAAAGAATTTATATAGCGCCGCTTTAAATTAAATTGTCAGCGGCGCTTTACATTATATACATAGATATAAAACAATTTAACCATAAAACACATTGAATAAAACACTATCTAGTGGAAATATAGGTTAAAAAGGTGGGTCTTTAAACATTTTTTAAAAGTTGCCATTGTTTTGGACAATCTAATTTTTTCTAGCACTTTGTTCCAGAGCTGTGGGGCGCTGACACTGTACGCCCTATCTCCGGCTGTTTTCTTCTTGGACTTACAGTGAGTAAGTCTCGGTGCCGCTCCTGCCCTGGTTGTTCTCTGGGTCGAAAGAAGCGGCAGCCGAAGATAGGCAGGGCCACCGTCATACACAGCTCTGTAAGCAAAGGTTAAAAGTTTAAATTGAGTTCTAGCATGAACTGGTAGCCAGCCGGTTCCCCAAAGCTTAGTCATTGAATAAAACACTATCTAGTGGAAATATAGGTTAAAAAGGTGGATCTTTAAACATTTTTTAAAAGTTGCCATTGTTTTGGACAATCTAATTTTTTCTAGCACTTTGTTCCAGAGCTGTGGGGTGCTGACACTGTACGCCCTATCTCCGGCTGTTTTCTTCTTGGACTTACAGTGAGTAAGTCTCGGTGCCGCTCCTGCCCTGGTTGTTCACTGGGTCGAAAGAAGCGGCAGCCGAAGATAGGCATGGCCACCGTCATACACAGCTCTGTAAGCAAAGGTTAAAAGTTTAAATTGAGTTCTAGCATGAACTGGTAGCCAGCCGGTTCCCCAAAGCTTAGTCTTCAGTGAGTCAGATCCAAAAGTATTGTCTTCTTTTCATCAGGGGACAATCCTGCAGAATGTGCCGAGGCGTTTGGTTGCCAAGTCCACATTGGATGGAGCCATAATTGTAACAATTAATAGTGCTCCTTTGAGGGGTCATCACAGGATGCAGAGACCTACGAGAGAATATCAAACCCAGTGATAACTGGTATTAACCGCAGATGAGAGATCTTTCTGACGCCTCCGTAGCAGCGATTATAATCACAAAGAGCTAAGACTGAAATTGCTTGCTGGTGGTGCTTTACATGTACCTACTATTTATGTGGATAAGTATATGTTATCATTCAACCAGACATGCTTCAAGCCGTGTATAAAGTTCACCCCACAAAAAAAAGTCAAATTATCAGATATTCCATTGATATGAAAAGACCGACACTGATTTGCCCTAACTATTTATTCTCATTTTTTCATTCATACTGTCAGGGAGTTCAACCAAGTAATATGATAATTATACACACTTTTCAACTCTATGATGAGGCCAGTTAAGTTGGTGTCTTGGTTCTTGTCAACAACCAAATTCAATTTTCAGCCTGAACCAAAACAGATCATTACTTTTACATAACTTAATTTTTTACAAAATTCATTATTTTGTGGATGAAATGAAGACAGATGAAATTTGAAGTAAAACCCTCACCAATTTCCTGAAAGTGACCGACAAAAACCATGAAATCTAATTGCATTGGCCTTACATGTATATCAATAGGTTGATCATAAACTAATATGTACATGTATATCATTTCAAAGGTTGCCATTCATACAATATCCTTACACAAATGACAAGAAATTGTTGCTTCAGTTGAATGACTGAGCAGAAAATGATTGAGGAGCACTCCTTCGGTGTCAAATTGGTATTCTTATGCATTTTTCTTTCTTCATATTGAGAGGGAGTTGAGTGAAATTATCAAATTTCACTGTTCCACACAGCCAAAAGTTCATTTTCAGGCAACATACTGTACACCGCCAAATTTTTGTGGGCCTTTTATTTCCCGGAATTTTCAAATAATCTGGATTTGAAGAAAATTGGTTTTGATATGAAAAATCGAATAAGATATTGAAGTTTACATACGGAAATTTTTTCGTAAATTTTTGCAAATCCTTAAAGTTATATAAAGCAGCGAAATTTTTTTCTATATGAAAAATTGAATAAGATTTCGTAATCTGCCTACTGAAGTTCACAAAAGAAAATTTTTCGTAAATTTTTGCAAATCCTTAAAGATATATAAAGCAGCAAAAAAAATTTTTATATGAAAAATTGAATAAGATTTCATAATCGGCCTATTGAAGTTCACAAAAGAAAATTTTTTGTAAATTTTTGCAAATCCTTTAAGTTATAAAGGAGCAAAAATGTTGCGGTTTACAGCACCCATGTAATACATGTAGCAAAAATTCATAAAGTCTTTATGAATTCTTGGTAATAGGAAACTATTCTGGTTCACCCCATACATGCTTTTTTTCCCTTCCTGATTTTGTGTAACATCTAGTCTGGTGAATGGAGAAATGATGTATTTTGATCAGCACATCACATAAAATGTCAGAGTATCATTTGCTACTAGTATTTCCAATTTCTCAATATAAAGCAAGAATGATTTTTTATACAGTTGGAAACAATAGCCAATAGACAATATCGTATGTATACTGTATATAAACTATTTATCTTCATGTTTACTAAGGCCATGCCAATTTAAGACCTAGGACACTAGACGTGGAGGCAAATTTGTCTTCGATGGAGGAAAGGATCAAAACAAAAATCTCACAAGACCCTACAACTTATTGATGCAAACAATAGCTGCGCTTACACCACGAAATATTGGTGGACCAATTGCACGTACACCACCACATTGCTGCGACAAATTGGTTCGGCAATCCATTGCCGATACAAATTGCCGGGCGAATTTGTCCCATCAAGCTTGATGGTCCAAATTCGCCCGGCTTGTTAAAAGCTCGGCTTTGTCGTGGTGTACGCGCAAATGGATCGGCAATTAGCTAGTTAGATAGTTCGGCTCCAGGCGGCGCTTTCGAAATGGCGCTTTCTGCTTATTGTTTGCGCGCCATCTGTTGCCGGATTTTATAACTAGCTGCAGCGGTGGTGTACGCGCTTGGTGGATTTTCGATGGTGCAGCATTGGTTCGCGAACCAAGATTGGTGGTCCATTTTCAGGTGGTGTACGCGCGGCTTCTATCATGTCAGCACACTGGACTTTCGTTGACACTATCAAATTTCTATATTTAGAGTTAATTAAGGCATCAACTGTAGGTCATACCACAGATGATTTGAAGCTATCAGTTTTTATTTGACAAATGAAACTTAAGCAAGACAGGCTTTTCTATACATTTCATGTCGACAGATGACTTTTTGTCCTTTGAAAACAACTTTTTTTCCATTTTGTTAGTGGGTCCGCTATCCAAGGTAAAATATTGCTTTGGCCTATGTCCAATATCGATGACAGAATCCTAAAGCAAAGTCCTATACATTAGGTATCAAGTGTACGTTTGTTCCACTGTTCCTTGTTCCTTGTTCCATTATCTTTGTCTGGTAACACAAAACCTTGCATGACATTTATTCCCTCTTTCCAAGCCCAGTATCAAACGCTGATCAACATATGACAGGTCTTCATATCAATGCCATAATCCAATTTCTTATTGCGCACTTGGACAGTCCAAAACCAGCAGACACGGAATAGATAGATAGACATGGTCGTGGGGTACTAAGGCATCAAAAGACACTGTTGAAACAGTGGCCAACATTCAGTTGACAGAAACAGGTCCAAAATCAATTTATATGTCAGAAAAAGATGGTTTAAGTTTACCACGGTTGGTCGTCTGTTATCAATTCAATTTATTGCACAACTATCAAAGGATACAGACAGTATGGCAGTACACACATGAAAAAATACAATACACACAAAGACAGTCAAAAAACCAAAAAAACATGTATATGGCTGTTAAAAATATCATACAGCCATAATGAATTGTTAAAACATAGTTTTTGCTCCTGAAGAGCTGTTTGTCTTTCTTCAAAGGCTCAGATGGGCAGCACAAAGATGCTGTTATATTGCTTACAGAGAGAGAGTGGTCACCATTCAGTATCAAATTTCTAATCTCCATGACGTCTGTTTCCAACAAGGCCTACTTGATTGACAGAAAAAGGGCCAACAGTAATTTGTCTGTCAGAAAAAGATGTTTTAAACTTACCCATGTTACCATGGGTAGGATGAGGGGCTGCTTCTGTTGTCTGCAAAGCTGCACAAAGATGTCATTAGATCGCTTAGAGAGAGAGAGTGTCCTACATTCAGTATCAAATTTCCCATCGTCATGACGTCGGTTTCCAACGAGACCCGCTTGATTGACAGAAACAGGACAGCATTGGAAACTAAATCAGTCCATTAGATGAATAATACGATCTGATTTGCGTTATTCGATTTATGGGACATATGTCACCGCCGAGCTAGCGATATGCATCAGCAGCCTGTGGAGAGAGATAGGACGGAAGTCTGCAATTAGTTTGGCATGATCGACAGCCGATTCTGTAAGCTGTCAAATTTTCGCGAGCGATTTATTTTTGTGACTGGACTGTCAAACGCAAACTTAAAAAGAGTGAAATTTCCAACTCTAATGCATAATAAATTTTGGCATCAAAGCAATATTTGCTCCTGTTGCCAAGTGAGGTTTGTGAATTTGCCGATTTTTAGCGTCGCGAAAATTTCAAATGTCAAGGTTTACAGTAATGGGATAGGATAAGATTGGATGGAGACAGTAAAAAAAAGGAAATCTTCACGGCCATTAAAGTTTGTGGTTTTGTGAAATCACTTTTTGGCTCAATTTTGATTTAGTGCTTTGAGAACATTGTGACAGTAAGTTCCATAATGTTTTTTTGGAGGCATTTATCAGTTTCGCGAATTGTGCTAGTCATAAAAAAACGTAAAAGTAACCCGCAAACTTACAGCATACTACCATTTTGATTACTATCAATTTAAAATTATGAAAGAAAAAACTCCAATGCAACTCTTTTAAACAACTTAAAAACTATTCGAATCAGATCAGATCTGATGTGAGTGATAGCAGTTTCTCTGAACGATTTAGAAGAAGCTTAAAATCTGGGTAAGATTGAATTTTTACATGATTTTGAAAAAGACTATCTTTTTAACAAACCAAGCAAGGAACGGTTTGTGGAACGAATGATAACAGTTGCATTTTACATAAAATCAAATCTAGCATCCTCGAAAACCGGGGGGGGGGGGAGGGGGTGGATAGGTGCACGATTGATGCACGCCCGCCCCCCTTAAAAGTCTTTGAAATTGACCATGAATTTTAAGAAAACAGCAGGAATTTTGATGAGAAATCGAGTGCACGCCCTCTCTTTTTGTGGCTCCTGTATTCGCCCCAGCCACACACCATCTATACAGGTTTCGGAGAGTCAGAAAGCAAAGTCCCAGCTCCCGCATCGCTCCGAACATCTCTTCTCAAGCAATACCAGCCTAATGACAGATAAGTGGGTATCAAATGGATGCTGAGCCATTAGAGGAAGGGTATTCATTTCACTCGCATTCTGTTCAAAAACCGTCAATTTAAAGGGCGTACTCAACAAATGGAGAGGGGGGCATACGCAGCATTACCCAGCGTCATTAGTGCCAAAACCTGAAGCAAAGTGGCAATAATTAGATGAGATTAATCAAAATAATCCCTTCCAAGGTCTCTCAATTATCTGTTTTGAATAGAGTGCTCATGAGATGGAAATAACCAGCTTTCTCTAGTTGTTCTATTGAGATGTCACTTTAAAGGGCATACTGTAAACATGAAAATGTCTGTGTGCATTTTATTTTGAATTTTTCTGATATGGTTCAGTCCTCTTCTTCATATCAGAAAAATTAAGGAAGTTTCAACTGGGATTGCCAATCCCAGTTGAAACTTCCTTAATGAACACCTACATATGTATGTTAGCAGGACACCTACAGGATTTTGGTCCCAAGTAGGTCGTTTCTATACAAGTTGACCCCTATAATAAGGACCCCACCCTTTTCAGGACAGCAGAGATGTTCTAATGTACAGTAGCCATTTCAAAGTGGAGATGTACTAATGTACAGTTGCCACTTCAAAGTGGAGATGTTCTAATGTACAGTAGCCATTTCAAAGTGGAGATGTTCTAATGTACAGTAGCCATTTCAAAGTGGAGATGTTCTAATGTACAGTTGCCATTTCAAAGTGGAGATGTTCTAATGTACAGTTGCCATTTCAAAGTGGAGATGTTCTAATGTACAGTAGCCATTTCAAAGTGGAGATGTTCTAATGTACAGTTGCCATTTCAAAGTGGAGATGTTCTAATGTACAGTAGCCATTTCAAAGTGGAGATGTTCTAATGTACAGTAGCCATTTCAAAGTGGAGATGTTCTAATGTACAGTTGCCATTTCAAAGATGTAACATCAGCTTTCTGCTCTTAGACATTGTGGTTGGGGGGAGAGGCCTTGAAGTTAGGAAAAAGCTGGAGGATGAAGATACTCCAGAAATACTGTTTCCCCAATGTCACCCAACAGGTGAGGAATTGAATCTTCATCTTGAACCAAGACATGGCATCGCAGATCTTTACAGGCCACATCTATCACATTGTACTTTCTTGTGCCAGAGGTAAATAGAAATAAACATTGTCGCAGTGCATTTATTTTTGAAAAACGATGAAAAATACATACTCTGGGCCCCAGCTGTTTGCCCTCCTAAACTTGTTCTGAAACTTGAGCATATTCATCCACACATCTCAGAAAAATCTGAATAACATCCGCCAGTAAATCCTGAGTGTATCCCAAATTTTCAAAAAGTGCCAAGTTGCAGCAAAACTTCCACGTAAAGTATCAACCAGCCAAATAACAAAATGAGACTGTAAAAGTTCAAAAAATGGCACAAATGTTAACACAGAATGCTCAAGCTCGGACACCAAGCTGTATTCCTGGAGTGTCACCAAAAATGCCCAGAATGTGCCTGTCCGTTTGTGCTTAACAGTTTCATTAGCCCATCCATACATGTTCTTTAAGTGCCCTGAATATATGAATACATGAATAAAACCCAGGTACAACTTTACAATGCTCGGACACCTCTAAGCCTAAGTCTGTTTTGGTCTGTCATTGAGGAATTAAGTCCTCTGAGCTTTTTATTAGAATTGGCATTCCTGCGGTGCTGCAGTGAGGCGTACTGCAGGGCCAGATGTCCCCCCACCAGCTTTCCCTTTATTTGAAACAATTCGGCCTAGTTAATTAATGTGACAATTAGGCCCTCCTGATCACAATTCAAACTGGTCTAAGAAAGTGAGTGTGGGTGTGACTGCATAGTCGTGTATCCAGGACTAGGCTGTTCGAAATCACGTTAGCTTTAACGGCGCCGTTAAGTCTTAACGTGAAAATGCTAATGGGATTAACTGAAAGAGATAACATCCATAAGGATATTTAACGCAACCGTTAAGGATGACGTGACTTTTGTGCTTTTGAACAACCGGGCCCAGCTGGTGATTGGTGATTATTTAAAAAGTTCCTAGTTTGGCTTGCACAGCACCCGGGAAGGGGGGGGGGTCACTCCCAAAGAGGGGTATCCAGCTTCAATCAACACCTTTTTTTGCAGGGTGAGAAGTACATGTATTAATTTGCAAGTTAGTGGGCAGTTTTTGCTGGCCTAACAAGCTTTTCCTTGGTGCCAATGTTGTGTTTTTAGTTCAGATCAATGCAGCACAATGTTGGTTTGGCAATTCCATGGGGTTTTGCAGGCAAATCTCCACTGAATGGGGGCTCAAGTCTTCCTACGTGGGGGCCTGCTGCTTTGATAGAAGGAGAAATAACCACGCCTTTTTCTTGGACACTGATGTGCATATCAATGTCTATGGAAGTTATCCCTCCCCCTCCACGGGTACAGCACCCAATAATTCTGAAATGAGAGGGAAAATGTCCTGCCACGTATTATAAATATCCGGCCACAAATTATTATCTTCTCTTTAAATTCTCTAAATTGGGGTTCAATCTTGTCCAAATGTTCAAAAGAACTCTCAATGTATCGAACTCACACTTGAGTCTAAGTGAGATTTCAATACATTGAAGAACTAGTATAGTCCTCCATGTGAAACACCACAAGTTGTCATTACAGATTAGAATGGTCAGATTAGGGACATCGAATACGCAGTAGTCAAAACCATTCCGGATTTCACCTCACCCAAAAGTAAACAATTTATTCCTGCCTACATAAAAAGTCTAGGAAGGTCTAAAATCGAGTAATCTCAAATATTCTATGTTATTTGCGATTACCAAATCAGCATACAACTTAAGTGTATGATTCAACAGTGGTGTGTTGTTTTACCAGATAACAAGGCCTGCCAAACTATAAACTGAATGAGGACCCAAACAACACTGTGGTCTACAAAATACTGTCACAATTTGATATATGCAACTTATAGTGGAACCTCCCTAAGGGGACACCTCTGTGGCAGGACCCTGATCAAGGACACAGATTTTGACCTCACGTTGGAAAAATTTCATTCAATTTGACATCTCTATTCAGGACACCTCCCTAAGGAGAGAATTTTTGTCTGTCCCAAGGGTGTCCCTAATAGAAAGGTTCTACTGCAGTAGATCATCCTAATCTTAATGCTGTTAAGAAACTTAAGGTTACTGTAAAAGATAACATGAATTTTGTGACATGCTGATTGCATTTTTTTAGTATAGTCTTCCAGTGTCAGAACCAGGGAAGTGTGGGGTACTTCTAATACTGACCACCAACTTATGGATTATCAATTAGTCTTCTGTGGGCTATTTCGTTTTTCCTGCGTACAACTTAAGATGAAAGTGTAAGACCTTTTAAATCCATGTCTATAAGCCTATTACAATCGAAATAATCCATAACTTGAGTTTGGCATTATTTAAACAGTGGGGCGTCCTTCAAAGGCAAAGACATAATAATTATACTAGCAGGTATATACCCATTTTCTCTCAAGTGCAATAGTGATGATTCAATTCAACTAAGATGTGTTTAACTGTACAAGATGTACAGCAAATACATGCATAATCTGGTTTTTTCTTTGATGAGATTGAATTTTAGATTGGTCGAGATTGAGATCCACGATAGGAAAGGGATTGTCCAAATTTGATCTAATTATCTTGCACGCCAACTACAACAAAAAATATCACACATTTCCACAGATTTTAAGTTCAAGTTGAGGTGAAAATGTTTCACCACTTCTCAGCATAGGTGCTAATTTTTTTCCCAAAGGGAAGAATTTTGTTGTAAATTAAGTTTAACAGCGGCTAATAAATTCTTCATGACACAACCTGGTTTCATTCCATTTTAATTGGTAGACCACACCAAGTAATTAGAGCTTGTGTCCCAAAAGGGCTTGAAGAAAGTCTGCCAGATAACTCGGCGTTGATGCGGGGTCAAAGACGTCGACGAGATTGTTTGGAAGAAGTCAACAAATCTGCTTCTGATAGTAGCAGTGCTTCCTGGCACAGAAGATCACAGCTGCAATCGCCGACTCCAACTGCCACTCAAAAATCAGTGCACGGCTAATATAAAAAAATGTTGATACTTGCAGTTCGTGATTGGCGACTTAACACCGACAGTAAAATCAGCTCGTCAGCATGAGCATACTACACAAAAAAGTAATCGGCAAAAGGCGGCAAATATTCTCATAGCATGCTGCCACCATTAAAAAAAAAATCTGAATATGATTTAGTTATCCTTGTTATCATCCTTTTATTGTTACCGCCTGTCTATTCACAAATTAAAATGGATGATCTCTCCAGAGAATTTGTTGAATTTGTTTTCATCCACTACCTAGCTTGGAATCCATCATTCTGATGGAATATTCATTAGCCACTAGTTCCTACCGTCCCATAGGCCTTTTCGAAGAAGATGAATCAGTGCCAAAACAAATCAAATGTGCACACTCTGAACACATCAAAAGGCCGACTTTGGACAACAGCCACGGTGACCCTTTTGTTCTAGGTGAAACACATGACAGCACCCCAACAAACTTCTTCGAAAAGGTCGATTAATGCCAAAATCCACATGGAATTTATGTCTGATTGATATACCCTATCCTCTGGGTGTACTCGCAAACAAGGGCTTGTTGGATATGTTGCCGAGTCAAAATTTGAATATGTAGCATAGTTTCACCGATCTATGCAATTCTAACCATATATTTTCAACATAGTCATTCGATGCCGGCCTTTTCAAATGAGATAGTTTGGGAGCTGACCAGACTTGCGCTTCACCTGGAAAAAAGGGTCAAAGTGGCTTAAAGTGATACTATGATGTGATTTACAACTTTGCGGAAATACGTCAGTTTTTAATTGTTGATCACAAATGTAAAGCTCAAATTTTCCATTTTTGATTAGATTTATTATAAAATCGCTGAATGTAAACCACCGCGTCCGCGAAAATGTTCATGTTGTGACGTCATCAACGAAAACGGCATCGAAGCGAGCCGTCCGGGCGGGATTAAACCATCAATTTCTAGAAAATGTGCATTTCGATTCGAAAACCTTACCGATTTATGAGAAAGTGACGTAGTCATTTGTCAAAAACAGCTAAAGCATTATATGGTGAAATTTGACACAAGTTACCCTTTAAGGCATTGCCGAAGTATTCTGAGGCCTTATGAGGGTGCACATTTGTTTTGTTTTTTTGGCCCTGGTTTGTCTTTGTTGAAAAGGCCCATTCAACATGCTCAGCAGGAGAGACAGTGGGTTGACACCAAATCATCCACTGGTCATGACACCATGTTCTTCTAGCTTTTGTTTCAATAGCATTCCGCGAAGTTACTATTTATAGCTCACAAGGTCATTTGCATAAGATATTGATGACGCTTTAGTCACGTGACAGTCGGACATCGACACTTATTTCTACGCATTTGAGCTTATTTCAAAGTCAATTATCTTTGACCCTGCATTGTTTTTAGCATGAATGATAGCATAGAGTCAGAGAGAGAAATATTCAGAACAATTATGGCGTATTTCCAACACTCGGACATGTGCCAGATTGAATCTAACTGCCCTAGTCAGAAAGCCTGAATCCATTACGAAACCGCATGTTTGTCCGACATTCCCTGTAATTCAGCGATGGGGAAATAGAGGGCAGCAGCTGCAGTGACGTCATCTTCGCGGAATGCTATTGTTTAGTAATCAATCAACCAGTCCTAGATCGGTTAAACTAGAGTAGGCAACTTTCACCGCTCTGTGAAATCAAAAATAAGGTCATGCTGGACTATGACGTCATGCCCACAGGACAACTTGGTGTCACCAATAAATGAACTGAGAAATAACGGTGTCTTACCTTTCGCCAACAGAAAGATCTATATAATCATCATTGAGGTCAAAATCCATGGTAACGGCCTTAGCTAATTAACTCCAAAATCAAAATCCATGGTTACAACATAAGCTTATTAATTCCAAAATATTTGTGAGCGCTTCTCCGAACATCCCACAATGATGAGTGAAAAGGAAAAGATATTATTCCATTTTTAGACGTGTCAGGTATCCAGCATTAAGAAAGTGTCCACAGATATATTGAAGTAAAAGCTGGGCAACATTCCCAAACCATGATACATAGCTTTCCCTGGTCTTCACTATGTGAGCGTTTTTATATTTGAATTCCATAGAAAAATAATCATTTGCCATCAAATAAGTATTTTCTGCCTTATTTTGCTTAAACAGAATTCACCACACATTGACATTCCTGACGATGGGCAGTAGGCCCATAGGTCTTGCTAAGGTAAGGCCTAAGTGACAACTGCACTTCAGTAGGAACTACCAAAAAAATGCTTAGTTGAAGTCCATTAAATGCACCCTATTGGGTAGAGCACATACTTATACTAGGCCTTCCCTTAACTTCTCTGTCGTATGAATAGGAACATTACTTGTACAATATGTATGATTATGCATAACCGGAATCACTCGGGCCTATGGAAGGCATGTTGGGGACAGGTCAAAATGAGCTAAAACTTGACAAAGCATGGTGAAGAATAGGCCTAGGTATGATCAAATACAATGTTTACAATGATATAGAACTGATTTAAAGACCTCTCACTCTTGTAGGTCAACAGGCCATATATTTTGATTATGTGAATGAAGGTAATGGGATGTAAGAAGTGGTTTTGATATGATAAAGGGTCCTTGATTATATTGACTCAAACAGCTAATGAATTTTGGAGGTCAAGAAGCATTTTTCTGATGACTGAACTAAAGAAATAAAGTGACAGGTAAATTTGATTAGCCTGAATTCCCACAATAAAACCAGAGACTTCTGACATCGTTTAATTAGTTTGTCCGGACTTACCCTATGCTGTACAGTAAAAAAATTTAAACTCGTAACTGAATTTGAAAATTTCTTGTTGCGTAAATATGTACTGAATATGAATTTCGACATTGTCATGGTGTAGACCAATATACAAATTCTATATCTACCAAGTTTCAGCTCATTTGCATGATAAATTCACGACCATCTTGCATAACCAGTGGTTTTCAATACTCTGCCACTTGCTCTTTCAAACCCCTGGTAGCATTGGGTATAACTGCACTTTTATTTTCAAGTATATATGAACGGCGCACACCTTAAAGCGAACTGGAACCGCCAAGCCAGTTCGTATGACCTCGTTTTCATTTCCTGCGTATCGGGTGATCAGAACGAGGCATGAATGAAACATGGCGCCTAGCTGTCAATCATTCAGTGACGTCACTTCTATGGAATTTACTACGAAAATTCATGAATGAAAGATCGCATGACTCACGTGATTCTCACATGATTCTCAATAATAACAAATTGATCTGCGCATGCTAGGGCACTGGGGGCGGAGCTACAAATCTGAACTCGAATAGGAAGTTGGAAGTTTGACTTTCTCGGGCGGTGAAAGTCGAAAAGTTGAATAAATCGCTCAGCGGTTCCAGTTCGCTTTAATGGAGACTATAGGAAGGAGCAGGGGGATCAAATTGGCCATCTTCAGGTGACTAATATACATAGTAAGGGCGCTAGGTCATGTTGACATCAGTGAATAAAGAGGTGTCCTCAATAGAGAGGTTATAAATTGAATGGAAACAACCACGTCTGGACCAAAACTAGTGTTCTAATAGAGAGGGTGTCCTCAATAGAGAGGTTAAATTGAATGGAAACAACCACGTCTGGACCAAAACTAGTGTTCTAATAGAGAGGGTGTCCTCAATAGAGAGGTTAAATTGAATGGAAACAACCACTTCTGGACCAAAACTAGTGTTCTAATAGAGAGGGTGTCCTAAATAGAGAGGTGTCTGCTAAGGGAGGTTCCACTATAGTATAGTTACATCATTACCACATCAGCCAAGCCATGAGGCCAACAAACTGAAGTGCTTCCCAACTCCCTCTTAAGCACGGTTCGTTACCTCTTGCGACATGTTTCCCCCTCGTGGCTGCGCGCTCATTAGCGTAATTTTTCACAATCATCGCAACAATCTAATATCGCGCATCGCCTAATTGCTCTCTGCAAGAATCTCCACTGACCACAAGTGCTTCCAAACTTCTACCGGCCGTCGTAATCGTTAATTTTGGTGTGAAAAATGTGCCGTCGTCTCGGTAATGCACTGCCAATCAATGAATTAATCGATAAATGAAACGGCCAGGGGCCATTGTGCTCACCGTATACATCTTTTAGTAGGCAGGATCATGCTTAGTTTAGAGGTGAATATGGTGAACACAATCAGGCATGAAGACTTTTTTTAGATGTGTATTGATGTCAAGTAATAAGACAGGGCAGTATATATAAGTTTATGATCCAACCAATAATTGTCTATGACATCAACAAGATCAATATCGTGTGATTGCTAAGAGTCCCTGCAATAAAAAATTCATCGAAAAAAAGTCATTAATAAGCGAGATATTGCATGTCCTACTTTTTCAGTTTTGACTCCCTGGTGGCCAAATCAAGAATCAGATCAGGCCAAAATTCGGTGTCAGAGATTATCTGATGTAGGGGGTTACATGTACCAACTTTCAAGTTCATAGCTTCAGCAGTTAAGAAACGTGCCATAGTTACACTCTAATGGCCAATTTACGCCATTTGACCTCTGTGACCTAGAAAAGGAGGTCAAATCCAAAAATCGTAGGACATGTGGTGTATCCTTGCTAGAAGTCCCTGCCATAAAAATTTTATCGAAAACAATTCACTCAAATAAGCAAGATATTGCACTTCTTCCTTTTTCCATTATGGCCCCCTGGTGGCCGAATAAAGAATCAGATCAGGCCAAAATTCGGCATCAAAGGTTATCTGATGTAGGGGGTTATATGCACCAAGTTTCAAGTTCATAGCTTTACTGGTTAAGAAACGTGCCATAGTTTACACTCGTGCCATAGTTTACACTCTAACGGCCAATTTACGCCATATGACCTCTGTGACCTTGAAAAGTAGGTCAAATTGAAAACCCGTAAGACATGTGATGTATTCTTCCTAAGAGTACCTACCATAAAAATTTTATCGAAAACAAGTCACTTATAAGCGAGATATCACACTTTTCAGATATCCACTTTTGGCCCCCTGGTGGCAAAGTTGAGAATCAGATCAAACTGAAATTCAGCACCAGAGGCTATGTGATATAGGGGGTTATATGTACCAAGTTTCAAGTTCATAGCTTTAGTGGTTAAGAAACGTGCCATAGTTTACACTCTAACGGCCAATTTACGCCATATGACCTCTGTGACCTTGAAAAGTAGGTCAAATTGAAAACCCGTAAGACATGTGATGTATTCTTCCTAAGAGTACCTACCATAAAAATTTTATCGAAAACAAGTCACTTATAAGCGAGATATCACACTTTTTAGATATCCACTTTTGGCCCCCTGGTGGCAAAGTGGAGAATCAGATCAAACCAAAATTCAGCACCAGAGGCTATGTGATATAGGGGGTTATATGTACCAAGTTTCAAGTTCATAGCTTTAGTGGTTAAGAAACGTGCCATAGTTTACACTCTAATGGCCAATTTACGCCATATGACCTCTGTGACCTTGAAAACAAGGTCAAATTAAAAACCCGTATAATATAAAATGTATATTTGCTATGAGTACCTACAACAAAAGTTTTATCGAAAACAAGTCACTAATAAGCGAGATATCACACTTTTTAGATATCGACATTTGGCCCCCTGGTGGCCAAACAGAGAATCAGATCGGACCGAAAATCAGTGTCAGAGGTCAGCTGACCTAGGGCATTCTGTGTACAAAGTTTCAAGTTCATAGCCCTAGCAGTTAAGAAACGTGCCACTGTTAGGATACGACGACGACGACGACGACGACGACGACGACGACGACGACGACGACGACGACGACGACGACGACGGACACAGCGCTATCGTATAGACTCCCCTTACGGTGAGCCAAAAATTATTATGAAATTTATTGGGTACTGGGAAATACTTTTTGTTAATGTGTTGATAATTAGTCACGGTCTATCGCTGTGAATGGATGCAACGTTAAAAGGATATGGCGAATAAACTACCTGCAGTGGAATCACCCTTTGGGGACACCTGTCTATTGAGGACAATTTCTCTAATACAAGCAACACATCTGGTCCCATATTGGTCGTTTCCATTGAATCAGATATCTTTCATTCGGACACCTCTCTATTAAGGACAGCATTTCTCCATACCAAAGGTTTCCTTATAGAGACTCTACTTGTTAAATCAGCAGTTCTTTGGAAGCTTCGAATAAGACTGTGCATGCATTAGAGATTTTTATTCAGACCACGCCAGGTTTTGATTGGAGCGGCAAATATATGAGGTTTTAAATAGCAGCTCATATCTATTGGTCTCCTTTCCAACAAATGGGGCGGTGTCAGTTTCGGCGGAAGATGGGTTTTGTTGGCGATGTAATTGCGTCTGGCGAAATGGGTGAAGTAACTCGTCAGGAGAGCAAGAACAGCATACTGATTTTCCTCGAAACTATCAACCGCAGATCTGGGGGCCAATCGAAGTTTGGCAAAGTTGGCGCATATGGACAATTAAATGAAGAAGCAGTCACAGCAACAGCCAATTTCCTCCTCAGGTACTAGCACAAGCCCCTTTAAATTTGCTGGGTTGGGGAGGGGGCGCAGTGTGGTATTGAAAGGCAAGGACCACTGAAAAGATCATCACCTCAAGGACAAATACCCCTGATTGGTAATCAAATCTCCCCGACATGTCGTGATAATTCCACGGAGGAACTGACACGTGCCATGCAACATGTCTCTACCACGCTGATCAAATAAGTCCAGGAAATGAAGGGTATTTATATATAATTCAACAGTTGCCCTGGAAATGACCTTTGACTTTGTTGATCCAGATGGAGGCGGGAGGCACTTAGTTCGAAATTACCAAACAAAGCGGTTATTGATTCAGGGTTTGATAATCATTACAAACAGTACTACAGTTACAACTAGTTTTCAGTATTGACCTGGCAGAGCCTGAGCAATCTATCCAAATGGTAGTACACACCACGTACCTCCATTACCAATATTAGCCCAACGAATTACACCTCTCATCTCTCTTCTGATCCCCTATCCTATGTCGCAAGAGTGTGATTTTCCACCGTAATAAGTATTGCCAGCAAATTATGAGAGACTCGGTGAGAATACTAAACACCTGCCCATGAGAGATATGTGTAATTTGCTTGACCAATACTTTCACACCAGTGCTACTAATCACTTTGGTATGATTCAGGAGACCGTTGAAATTACTCTTTTGGTCAGAAAAACTGACGATTGTCGTATGAGAGGCCCCGAGCAACTGATCAAACTACTTTTTCTGGTAAGTACTTGACTTGACTACAAAGCTTGTGTATTGAATAAACTTGGAATCATTGCTATAACCATAGGGGTGCAGCTAGTCGAGGGGGGAAGCCCCGAAGTCACCTAAAAGTTTGTTTTTGACCGCGATTTTGGCTGATAAATTTCAAAAAGTCTCAATTTGCACACGTCACACACCTCGAGATCCCATTGCCTCCCCAAGACCAGAAAATTAGCTACGCCTCTGAAGAAAGTTAGAATGGCAAACCAATGTTAGAATGACAAATTACTCTCTCCCTCCCTTCCTCACTGGTCCTCCCACCCTATGTCACCAGAGTGTGATTTTCCGCCGCAACGAGCAATGCCACCAATTTATCACCAAGAATACTAAACACCTGCTCCTCGGGAATATGCGTAATCTGCTTGACCATACAGCTTTCACACAAGTACCACTGACCACTTTGTCATGATTTGTGAGAATTACGGCTTGGCAATGACTCTGGAAACGTCAGCGCCTGTCGCCTCTGAGGTCCCGGGTTGGATTCCTGGTCGGTCTCGGTACACTCATGTGATAGAGAGGGCGACTCTCTTCGACAGTATAGGTTTCCTCCGGGGTCTCCGGTTTCCTCCTACTTACATTACAATCACCAGATATCGTTTATAGAGCTATCATGTCCTCGTTGATGCTCAGCTCTCAACTCACTATTCAAAGCATCACTCACACTGCACTACGTTTCAATTCAGCATTTGTTTCGCAAATAAATAAAAATTGCAAAAAATATTTTTTATTGGAAGAACCAAAAATCATATTTTTGAAAAGAAATTTTCGTAAATGGCAAAAATACGACAGTGCAAAAATTTAGCAGTTGACAGTAGTATTCTGTGCTTTTTCCAGTTTTTATACCCTAATGGTTTTGTGATTAGTAGGCGCACCGCAGTCATCATTTATGGGTGACCTGTGGTCTGCAGATTCCCCTAGCGATCAACACTTGTTGACATAGCAACCATGTGTTTGCAGGTGATAAATGACATCTATTGTGGGCAGTCAGGTATGGCAGCTTGATGGTCGATGGAATGAGAAGTTGGTTTTTCAGAAGTGATGACGTGCAATGATAGTGCCAGACACATATTTTATTTAGGTGAACTCAACAGATTTTTCTGTGCAAGGGTTAATTTTGTAACGCTGTTTGTTTTCATTGTATTTATTGGTGGCTCCAATGAGTGCAGTTGTTATGCATGCAAATTTGCTGAAACTTGGTATTCATACTAGTTGTATATCTGCCAACACAACAACAATGCTGACATTCATATTTAGTGCGTATTTACATATTTGAAATCTTTTCAAATTCGAGTTCAGTTTTCAAATCTATGAACGGACGTAGCAGGCCTTTAATGTACAGAGCAATTTTAGCTCAAGAGCATACTTTCACATAGGCTAGCTCTGCCACCTGAGCACAAATCTTAGCCCCAAAGAGCTCCATACATGTATCGATCCCTACAACACAGATAAGCTTAGAAAACTTCTATAATTTCCACACACTCCCCTCTCAGCTCTCACCACAAAGCCGGCCACGTTATTGACAGCATCTCTTCTTAGCTCTCACCGCAAGCCCAAGCTGATCAATTCACGAAACTAATCCTCTTCATTCTATCCCCCCATTGTCTCGTTGGGGCGTCTAACTCATCAATCCCATGATCCACTCGAAGAAATCGAATTCTCCGTCAATTGAGAAGAAATCGCTACAAACCCCGTCAGCCGTGTCTTGAACGGATAATTCCAGAAACTTCATTGACTATTTTTACGGTCGGTTTGTCTTTATTGGCCAAAAGGTCAAAGCAGTTTTCCACATTTTTCAGTTTTTGTCGCAGTTATGACCTTGTAAATTTTTAACTGGTGACAACTATTTATTGTATACAATTGTGACCTGCTCTTGCAAGATTATGGGCTTGGTCCGCGCCCATCGGGATATATGCCAATAGGGATGGAAACTCTTCCAAATGGATGGTGCCCATAAGGCTATTTTATTTGTTGTCATTTAAAGATGCTCAAAAAAATTTGAACGTCATCAAAATCCATTCACTTATTTCTTTTTTCGTCATATTTCTGATTGGTAGCGTCAGTAATCCTTCGAAAAATATCACAATATGGCTATAATTAGCTGTTGCAGTAACCCGAGGCATATAACCTGAGCTATAACTGTAAACCCTTGCGAGCGAGCCCCCTTTAGTCTCCTTCATTAGTTTATCAATAGGCATCCGTATTATCACTAACAAGCAAAGAAAAAACTACTTTTTTGTTGTACTGCTTGGAAATATGATTTGGAGAAAAAGAGGAAAAGTGAAGAAAAAAGGTCTTCTAAAATATTTAAGTAAGCCTATAAGTAATATGAACTTCACGTGCGGTCTTGGGGTAAATTTAGACTACCCGTAATTGAAAAGAGGCAAATTTGTCAACTTTTAGCTTTGCTCACATTTAATCAGTTGACAGCACTCTTTTGTAGTTTTAAGTTGACTTGAAGTTTACTAGCTCAAAGCAAATCAGAGAGCTGAATTAAATTTGCATTTCAAAATGACTTCACACATACGGTTAAGTTGTTACAACTATAGCCGTGGTACAATTATGGCCTCTGTGTGCATCAATGTGTACTGCCAGCTGTTTTATATACATAGGGACTATAATTGTATCTTGGCTATAATTGTAACACTTTACCTTTACTTACATGCATGTGTGTGTATGTGTACATCTACCTAAATTCTTATTTCACACACTAAGCACGTACACCCAGTCACCTCGAAAATCATGAGCAGCCCGATATCATAATCCGCTTCAGAGATAAATCAAGCTCACATCCTCAGTGTCATGGTAATGAAATCGTTGCAATGTAAGGCGGGGTCTGCGGACAGAGTAGACCGGCAAATATCCTGTGAGTGATTCCTGACGAGGCCACAAAAGAAGATGAACGGACGAACTGATTGATGGAGCTTTGATGTTGACAATACAAGGGCAATGATGCGGGCAGTAAACATTTCAGTTACTGCGATGATTGCAAGCAAACTTGGTTCCGAAGGCGCTAGATCCACCAGGGCTCAGTGGAGAGTGATAGTGCATCACTAGCAAACCTAATTGCCAATGGTCAAAATTGACCTGGTAGCAAAACAAATTGCCTGTAGTCACAATTGACCTAGTATAAACCTAATGGCCTGTAGTCACAATTAACCTAGTAGCAAACCTAACTGCCTTTAGTCACAATTGGCCTAGTTGCAGATCTAACTGCCAGTGGTTGCAATTGACAAAGTAGCAAACTGCCTGTAGTCACAATAAATCCTTTATCCAACCCAATTGCCAACAGTCATAATTAACCTAGAATCAAACATTATTGCACATAGTCACAATTAACCTAGTATCAAATATAATTGCCCCCAGTCACAATTAGCCAAGTATCAAACCGAATTGCCCCAAGTCACAATTGACCTGGTAGCAAACCTAATTGCCCAAAGTCACAATTGACCTATTGGACAGGCTGCTACCCAATCATCAAAATTACTTTAAACCACCAAATTTTCATGAACGTTTTATTTTCACAGACCTTGCCGATTACCTAAATTCACAAGAAAAAAAACATAAAAAATAATTTTTATTTGAAAAAGGGAAATAAATTTTTAATCTGGCAAAATAAAAACGGTGACTACTTTCCCCCGCAATGGCAAAATTAATAAGGCGTCACCAATATTGTGGTTTACTGCATCTAGGTGGAGTTTGGAAGTTTTCCTTAACTACTCTAACTTTCTGAACATTCCGTCCATCTTATTACAAACTCCAACAATAATTACCTTATTGTCAGAAAGGCTCTCAAGGAAATTCTGTTAGTCACTAACGAACTAATCTAATTAATCACTTGTTGACAGGAGTGACTAATTGAGTTCCTCAGTCTTGTTTTAACACTTTCCCTCCACAGGCCAGACCACTCTGACCAATCGTAACCCACAATGAACCTTAAGGAGGTGCCAAAAAGATCTACACCAAGAGTACTAAAGAATATCAAATATAACATCTGTTTGAATATACAGTAGACCATCCCCTAGCGGACACCTCTCCTTTGAGGACACCCTCTGTATTAGGGACACTGCATTTGATCCAAAATTGGTAAATTCAATTGAATTCGACTTCTGTAATCAGGACACCTTTCAATTAAGGACATTTGTCAGTCCCAAAGGTGTCCTAGATAGAAAGGTTCTGATGCATATCATCAAGGGTTTAAGACAAATTTGGGCTCTCCTTTTGAAAAATTACAAGATTTTTTATATCTCACTTCCTAGTTCTTGGTCTTTACTAATTCTTAATCATGATATCGTGGAAATGACTGACAAACTGGGTAACCATTATTTGAAGTTGCATCCCTGTTGATGAATTGGCGTTAGCAGTATAAACACTGGCGTTCAATCCTAACGCTACTTCTGTGTATCAAATTTACTGAAGGAGATAACGCTTAGTTGAGCTAATGCTGGCATTTGTCTCTGATGCCAATTGAGCAACTTTGGTCAATCAAACTGCAAATTTTTGAAAATGTACCTTTAAGATTTAATAACGACAGCTCTAATTATTTTTCAGCAGCATTATTGTCTTTATTTCTCATTAGGGGAGAAATATGACATCTTAGATCAATTTTCATTTTTCAAATTGCAAGCATTTGTTAAGTACACTTCAGATCAAGTAGCTACAACTTGCAATACATCTAGGAACGACCGTGTGTATAACATGTACTAGAAGGAATGTCCAACTGAGAGTGGAATCGACTTGAGATAATAAGGCAATAACTGTCATTTTGAGAGGAAATAATAAGCCTTGTAAGAGGAGAATACATCAGAATAATGAACAACATATTGTCCCTTAAATCATGGTTTGGAAAGTGAGATGGCTTTGCCGCTAAAGCTCAACACCAACTAGCGATTTGAATCGCTCTGACCATTGATTACAATCGCTTCGACCTGTGATTATAATCGCTGCTATGTGTGTCAAAAAGATCTCTCTTCTGCGGGTACAACAGGTAATCGACACAACCTATTCTCCGAGGTGATCCAAGTGCATCTTATACCTTGTAATCAATATTCTGCTCGCCAACTCAGAACTATTGAGTAGTGCACGTCCCCCAGCTAGCAACACGTCAACCGCTCAATGGTACATGCCCGCGGTAGTTTAGCAACTCCTCGTCTTGCCTCAAGAACAGCGTAAAAAGGTCGCCTTTTCCCGATAATTATCAGGTTTCATATCGTGACACGATCTCAAGGAGAGAAATTGCGTATGCCAATCTCGCGGCAGCGATGAAAAAACTTTAACTAACATGGCCAATTACTTAACGACCCTTCACTGTACTTGTCCTGACAGGATTTCATATCAGGTGTTTGTGATATCGGGCTTTTAAAAAAGGAAAACTTTTATCACATTATTTTTGGCAGTTGTGAGAGATACACGTAATTTGCAAGAAGAGAATTTGCCAGATCAGAAAATGATACCCTTTTTCAATAGCTTCTTATGCAATGATGACGGAACATTTTTGCATCGAACTTTTAAAAAACATATTTTCAAACATTCTACTCTCCGATGGATATATCATTTTTGGTCACCAATATTTCCCAATTTTTTTTATATTAACCCTTCTAATACGCCAGTGTTAAAGCCCAGTACAACACCGGTACCATTTTTGATTCACGAGGTTGACTATAAAGTCGAATTCCAGACATCATAGCAATTCTGATCAAATCTCTACAGGCTCAATGAGTATGACAAATCAGTTCAAAAACATATTCAATGCTTCACTTGGAATAATGATGGCAAGTAAAGTGTCAATTCTGAAGAGAAATTGCATCGTTAGTACGCGAAAGCTGTCTATGTCGATTTATATCCTTTGAATCAGTTCTGAAGAGGCAAAATATGAACTGCACCTGCAAGACTCCAAGTTCATTTCATCTGAAGACTAAAAGATATGAATAAGGAAGCAAAAGTACAGTCCAAATCACAATTGACATCCCTTACATCGCATCAGTGGTGCGCTATATTGACACGCTACCTAGCATGTAGGTCACGCGTAATATACACGCAAACTTTGCAATACGTAGAGCAATAAATGTGCCAGTGACGCAGAACTCAACGCACAACTTGCGCGTACCTGATGCAAAGCAGAAGGGATGTCAACTATGACTTGTACTGTACAGCATCTACCTAGTGTTAGGTTTCAAGTTCTGACAATAGGGGGCCTTTTGGAAGACAACTCAGCTTCTTTAAAGGTTATTGCCAAAAAGGAATAAGGCAAGATTGGTTGTTGCTCGATTCTTGGCTCTACCGTATTTGAGACAAACTTTGGTACATATTTCTCCTCGAATGGCCGGGCTGCAGCGACAGTGGAGAACAGCCTGCAAGCACGCTGGAAGTTTAAGAGTCTACTCAGGGTATAACCTCCGTAAGTGCCTAGTGAAAGGCCCTGTGAACTCAGGATGTTGAGCTTATAGCTAAATACAGAAAGAACAGTCAAGTCAGACAATTTCTTATTTCCGTCCTTTCTTATCGAATAAACGCCAGCGAAAATCATCGTAAAAGACTAGCTGCTGGTTTTTTGTATGATATATTGGTCATAGCATTATAGGAGAACAGAGTCGGCAAATTGCTTTCCCCGTTTTTATGAAAATAAGCCATTTCGTTGATAAAAATGGACGACTCTAAATAAAACATTACGCTTTTTTACGTCTTGATGATTAACAAAATGATATATTGGACCTGGCGTTAACGGAAGCTCAAGCAACTTGGCAATTATTTCCCATCTGTTCATTTTTGTCAATTACATCATCTGATGGTGAAAGGGCATTTTTCATTTCAAATCTAATCATTTCAAGACTGTGACAAAACTCGTTAGTCCATTTGATAAATTGCGCCCCAAGAGTGCTATTACACGAAATGGACATGTTTCAGCAAGAAAATAATACAATTTTAATACCACATGTAGGATCTGAATTAAAGTTTTGATGCTGTTTAATTTGAAAAGTGCAACATGTTTATTTTGACACCTAGTATATATATGTAAAGTCATCACCAGATACAGGTCAATAATATCTTAACCTAATGTGTCAAAAAAAGAATGTGCAGCTCAACGACAATTGTTGGCTACTATGACACTTTAAGAACTTTAATACGAGATGTTCCCCGATGCTTTTTGGTTGGCTAAGGCTTCTTATACATACACTTTCCCAAAAGTGACAGACTTGCAACGTCATGCATTTGGTAATGCATCATTGAACACTGCATCATGACACCAGCTGACTAGTATCCATCTACCGCAGCAGACGTCACTGCACGACGGATCAGATTACCGCACAACCGTAATGAAATGGTTAACATAGAGACGCTCCAACGTAAGCTGCTAATGAGAGTTGACAGGAAACAATGCATCATGGGGGATCTGGCATTAGCGATGGAAGGAAACGGTGATAATGGAAACGATGCTTGAAAGACGCACGGGGAGATTGAAGTCAAGTATTTGCCGATATGTCTACTTGGGGGGCCTCTTTCTTGTTGCAATAACTTTAGTGAATGCTCATTTGAAGATTGAGAATGCAAACCTTGCCAGAAGCGTGCTAGGAGAGAGGAGACTAATACTTTCCAACACCTCCACTAGGGGTCTCTTTCTTGCTGCAAAGACTCCCATAGATATGGCCTATAGTTTAAGGAATTGATACCGAACAGGAGGTAGTTGTCTCGCCGAAACTGCCAGGTTGGAGCTAAAATGTAGACCAAAAGCGAGGTGTTTCAATGTTGAAGCCCACAGAGATCCTTGTGAAATCCTAACACAAAACTGAATACAATCCTAGCACAAAATGTTATCAGAATTTTTTACCTGGGTAAAACTTTTAGAAACCCAGGATATTCAAATTCTTAAAGTCTTTCTTTGATGCCAATACCTTCCGATAACTGATAGCGATAGGTAGTGTCATTTGAATCGATAATCCCGGCGACATTTACGGTAAAATAATGGCCATCTGGCTCGGCCTGTCAGACAAAGTGGCCCATTACCTAAGATGATGAGAAAAGAATACATCAAAAGTGAAGCCGCGAGCCAAATGGATCAGTCCTCCTTAAAGGCAGAAAGCAGTTGATCTCAACTTTGAAGAAGTAAAGTACAGAAATTAGCTGGTCAGAAACTGTGACATTAACGGACCTCATAGCAATCGATAAAAATATCATCTGAGCTACTAGCTAAAGACAACTTTGGACCAATAGGCCATGTTCATGACCATCATACTCTACCAAGGAAGCGCCTCAAGCCCAGGTTAATCCAGCACCTGTAGACCCCCATTAGCATTTCCAATATCATTTGCTCCACTGCCTTAGGTTGTTTTATATCACAGCCCATCAACAGACACAATGAGAAAACCACATTAGACTGAGTAGATGAGGTCACTGGCGCCAATTTCCTTAACCTCGTGGAACCCATTACCTGAATACAAAACCCATTTTTCTTGTAATGACCAAATGTTGGTTACCGGGTTCTTGCAGTGACCTTTACCTATACCCTATCAAGGACGTAGCTAGCTTTTTGGTGGGGGGGGGGGCAAAGGATCTCAAGGGGGCAAAAATGACACTTCTTAAAATTTTTCGTCCAAAATCACGGTCAAAAACACATTTTGTGACTTCTTGGGGGCATTACTTGCTCCCCTGCCCCCTGGCTACGCTCATGCCTATGTATTAATATTGCTGTCTCCACTAATCCAATGGAGGCGGACCTTGCAGCCTCTCAGTCTAAGCTAGCTAGCTACCTTAGCCCATTGTCGCAGACATAAGTCACAATATAGAAGGGTTATTATTATCCTCTTAAGGCCATTTCACCGCAATGTCTCAAAACCTGACTTACTGACTCGACGACAATATCCCATCATCTCTGTCTCATCGTGAAATCGCATTAGGGAAAACCTCATAAACCTTAAAGGATTTGGGGAAAATATCCCCAGAGTTCAGGCCGGTCAGCTACATTTCTCACATACATCTGAAATTCTAAATTGCTGCACAAACAAGCAATTTATCTAGCTACGACCTGAAATTTAAATCACATGCAACAACAAATGCTTTTTCGCTTTGGTTTAACCCGCAGACAAGACGAGGGACCCTTTCGTCGCAAAGCAGCAATTATAGCAGGCAACTGCAATTTATCCAATCAGAGGGTGCATTCCAGCCACAACCGTTATGTTTTTATGGCTCTGTCGCAGGTCAAAGCGACTAAAATCCCTCGTCTGAGCGGTGCTTAACTCACAGATCGCCAGGTATTGTCGCCAGGTAATGTCATGTTGTGGGAGGTTATTGCCCCTTTATGGCCATCATATCAATCTGATGTCTCTAAACCACTTCTGCTGGCTAGACAACAATGCCTTCTCTGCTGAACAAAACACTAATTAACCTTTTCATTTCTGGAAAGTACATACTGTCAACCCCTAAATTTTCGACCTCTTTATTTTTGCAACTCTGTTCAATGATTCAATTTAAATAGTATATAAGTCTCACAGTTTTCATTTAAATTCTCGCAATCGTGCTTGCTTTGCCAAACAACTCTGTTTTCTAGACCAGTATTGGCAATAAACTTTCAATCACATGGCAAATCGAGTGTCGCAAGATGTCACGGATGACAGGTCTGAAGAAGGTAACGATGTCTGACAAGGTAACAATATCTGAAGTCACTGTGATGTCATGCAACACTCCATTTGTCAGATGATCAGAAGTTTATTGGCACTGAAAATACTGACTTGACTGATGGCAAAGGAACATATAATATCTTCTCACTTTTTTCGAAAGTGGCAAATTGGGCCTGGAAGCATTACATTCTGAAACTATATTAGGTACATGTATATGCCAGAGTTGATTTAGTTAATGGCAACATCACTGGGATGCAACATGAGTACCACACCAAAAGCTTGTGAAGATGTCTTACTCGGCACTCACTCAACATAGAGGTCATGCTTTGAACGTTTGACAGCAAATGGATATAAAATATCTCCCCACTTTTTTTGGGAAGAGGGGAGATAAAAAGCAGCAAAATGTTGCTATTAGAAGAGGAAAGGACCCGAAGACATATCTTACCGCATTACCTATGTCACAGTAGATTAGGTAATGGCAACATCACTGGGAAGCTATGGGGCGTACCACGTCAAAAGCTAGAGCAGACGTCTCGTTCAGAATAGTGGTCGTGATTTGAAGTGATGTCACCTTGGGACCATTTCATGCTTACTCTTACCACTGAGAACACACCAATTGATACCTTGGATAGCGGGCTTACCTACCACCTGAGGCCACACCAAACTAATAGCTTGGATAGCGCTCACAATCCAAACTGGTGTAAGTAAGTGTACTGTACAACAAGGTGACATATTCCCAATTGCGAGGCAGCAAGCTGCAATTTCTACTCAGTAAATCAAGCGCATTTGAAGTTTCCAATGACACTGACTCCTAATCCCCTTTAGTCTTGCCCATCTGCATGGCCAATGGAACACCATTAGAGTAAGACAGAATGCCATAATTGTTCAAGGTGAGACCTTGCCTTAAGTGAGAGTAACCATGGATTTCTACGAAGTGCTAAGTGCGCAGATCTCATTTCATATAAGACATATCACTCAGGGTGGTAATCCGCTTTAGCTCTGCCCATTTGCAGCCCATTTTCCTCCAGAGGAAGTAATCTAGAGCTAGGAGGAATATATTGACTTGTTTTAGACGGTGACCTGGCCTAACTATTATTAGCCTGGGAATTCTAAGTGTGTGGATCACTTTCATTCTCCCACTTCAGGATAATGGCTTGGTTTGCTGAGTGCCATGGCCAGAGCCTCCAGTGCACCAGCGCTTTGAATACTGTGCTCTATCTGCCCATTACGGGATAAGGGTCGAGTCTTACCACGCACTGGAATAATATGGTAATAAAGGTAGTCTTATTCTACCTGTTCATAGGTTCTGGACGGCAAGACCAAACTGCGAAGATGGAGGCTAACCTGAAGCAGCCCACAAACGAGTGATTTTAGTTGCATCGATCTGTGACAGAGCCATGTCAACATGATGAGTAACTGCAATTTAACCAATCGGAGGCCGCATGCCAGCCACAATCATCATTGTCATGGTTCCGTTGCAAGTCGCAGCAACTAAATTGCTAATTTGCCCGCAGCATTAAAGGCTGCATCCCAAGCTGTCACATCATGATGAACAAGTATATATTGTCAAATGCAAAGACGTATCAAGTACATGTACTTGCAAGCTTACACTGGCAAGGACAGTGCTTTTCGTTGGCCAGCTAGGCATCTTCTAGAATGACATGTTTTTGCAATGGCTCATTGGGAATGAACGACTGGGCCTTTTTCAACATGGATTTCACCAGGCAAACATAAGGAATGATTGCTTTTTGACAACATTACTCAACTTCAAAACTACCAAGAATATTATTTTACACCCTGTAATAGAGATGCTTGTTAGAACTCGCCTCTTCATATGCAACCAGCTGGAAGGTGTGATCAAACATATCTTTGAAGTGGCTGCTCAGTACTCTCACTGTATCCCTCAGACATGTCCAGTGAAGCTACCATTGGCAAATTCACTATGACATGGCTGATAGATCAAGAAGAAATCCAAATAGTCCCAGGCAGGGCAGATCAAGGTACATAAACTTTACTAAGTCACCACACTGAAACAAGATAGTGTGATACCACCTGTCGATAGGATCTGAACGCCAAGATCAAACTGTGGAGAAGGAGGCCAACCCAAAGTGATGTTGATGTTACTGCAAAAGCAAAGAAGCTTACAGAAATCTAGTAATGATTTCCCTGCTAGACCTCGCCTGTCCCTGAAACCTACTGTGAGTGTGTGTGATCACGTCTGTCTTTGAGGTGGCTGTTTCTCTCACTGCACCCTTCAGACATGTCAGTGAAGCTACCATTAGCAAATTCACTATGACATGGCTGATAGATCGAAAGGAAATCCAAATGAGCCCCTGGTGGGGGTGGAGCAAGGACTTGAAAAGACAGCAATGTTGATATTTGTGTCAAAGCATAGAATTGTACCAAGTTCTTGTAACAATGGCCTTGTTAGACGTTGCCAGTCGCTGCTACTATAAATGGTACCCTCAGACATGTCCAGTGAAGCTACCATTAGCTAACTTACTCAGAGGACATGGCTTCTTGATAGATCAAGAAGAAATTGTAATGGCCCCCAGGGAGGGCACATCCAGGCCCAACATTACTATTCAGAAACAGACTTCGATTGGTGACACAAGAGTTATCCGAGAGAAACAAATTAAATTTCCCTCGAAAAAGTGGCATAAAATTGCCTTAACTTGCAATCATTTTTTGTTTCCGATCAAGTGCACACAATAATGACGTGATGTGTTCCATCACACCGGTTTGAATTTAAAACCGGTTGTTGCATCGTTGGTTACGGAGCGTTTGAAATATTTTTAACATCACAGAAATCCTTCATTGAATTTTACACTTCATTCATTCGAATTTGTGATTTAGCGGTAAGAAGTTCATCTACCAAGGAAGCGCCTCAAGCCCAGGTTAATCCAGCACCTGTAGACCCCCATTAGCATTTCCAATATCATTTGCTCCACTGCCTTAGGTTGTTTTATATCACAGCCCATCAACAGACACAATGAGAAAACCACATTAGACTGAGTAGATGAGGTCACTGGCGCCAATTTCCTTAACCTCGTGGAACCCATTACCTGAATACAAAACCCATTTTTCTTGTAATGACCAAATGTTGGTTACCGGGTTCTTGCAGTGACCTTTACCTATACCCTATCAAGGACGTAGCTAGCTTTTTGGTGGGGGGGGGGGCAAAGGATCTCAAGGGGGCAAAAATGACACTTCTTAAAATTTTTCGTCCAAAATCACGGTCAAAAACACATTTTGTGACTTCTTGGGGGCATTACTTGCTCCCCTGCCCCCTGGCTACGCTCATGCCTATGTATTAATATTGCTGTCTCCACTAATCCAATGGAGGCGGACCTTGCAGCCTCTCAGTCTAAGCTAGCTAGCTACCTTAGCCCATTGTCGCAGACATAAGTCACAATATAGAAGGGTTATTATTATCCTCTTAAGGCCATTTCACCGCAATGTCTCAAAACCTGACTTACTGACTCGACGACAATATCCCATCATCTCTGTCTCATCGTGAAATCGCATTAGGGAAAACCTCATAAACCTTAAAGGATTTGGGGAAAATATCCCCAGAGTTCAGGCCGGTCAGCTACATTTCTCACATACATCTGAAATTCTAAATTGCTGCACAAACAAGCAATTTATCTAGCTACGACCTGAAATTTAAATCACATGCAACAACAAATGCTTTTTCGCTTTGGTTTAACCCGCAGACAAGACGAGGGACCCTTTCGTCGCAAAGCAGCAATTATAGCAGGCAACTGCAATTTATCCAATCAGAGGGTGCATTCCAGCCACAACCGTTATGTTTTTATGGCTCTGTCGCAGGTCAAAGCGACTAAAATCCCTCGTCTGAGCGGTGCTTAACTCACAGATCGCCAGGTATTGTCGCCAGGTAATGTCATGTTGTGGGAGGTTATTGCCCCTTTATGGCCATCATATCAATCTGATGTCTCTAAACCACTTCTGCTGGCTAGACAACAATGCCTTCTCTGCTGAACAAAACACTAATTAACCTTTTCATTTCTGGAAAGTACATACTGTCAACCCCTAAATTTTCGACCTCTTTATTTTTGCAACTCTGTTCAATGATTCAATTTAAATAGTATATAAGTCTCACAGTTTTCATTTAAATTCTCGCAATCGTGCTTGCTTTGCCAAACAACTCTGTTTTCTAGACCAGTATTGGCAATAAACTTTCAATCACATGGCAAATCGAGTGTCGCAAGATGTCACGGATGACAGGTCTGAAGAAGGTAACGATGTCTGACAAGGTAACAATATCTGAAGTCACTGTGATGTCATGCAACACTCCATTTGTCAGATGATCAGAAGTTTATTGGCACTGAAAATACTGACTTGACTGATGGCAAAGGAACATATAATATCTTCTCACTTTTTTCGAAAGTGGCAAATTGGGCCTGGAAGCATTACATTCTGAAACTATATTAGGTACATGTATATGCCAGAGTTGATTTAGTTAATGGCAACATCACTGGGATGCAACATGAGTACCACACCAAAAGCTTGTGAAGATGTCTTACTCGGCACTCACTCAACATAGAGGTCATGCTTTGAACGTTTGACAGCAAATGGATATAAAATATCTCCCCACTTTTTTTGGGAAGAGGGGAGATAAAAAGCAGCAAAATGTTGCTATTAGAAGAGGAAAGGACCCGAAGACATATCTTACCGCATTACCTATGTCACAGTAGATTAGGTAATGGCAACATCACTGGGAAGCTATGGGGCGTACCACGTCAAAAGCTAGAGCAGACGTCTCGTTCAGAATAGTGGTCGTGATTTGAAGTGATGTCACCTTGGGACCATTTCATGCTTACTCTTACCACTGAGAACACACCAATTGATACCTTGGATAGCGGGCTTACCTACCACCTGAGGCCACACCAAACTAATAGCTTGGATAGCGCTCACAATCCAAACTGGTGTAAGTAAGTGTACTGTACAACAAGGTGACATATTCCCAATTGCGAGGCAGCAAGCTGCAATTTCTACTCAGTAAATCAAGCGCATTTGAAGTTTCCAATGACACTGACTCCTAATCCCCTTTAGTCTTGCCCATCTGCATGGCCAATGGAACACCATTAGAGTAAGACAGAATGCCATAATTGTTCAAGGTGAGACCTTGCCTTAAGTGAGAGTAACCATGGATTTCTACGAAGTGCTAAGTGCGCAGATCTCATTTCATATAAGACATATCACTCAGGGTGGTAATCCGCTTTAGCTCTGCCCATTTGCAGCCCATTTTCCTCCAGAGGAAGTAATCTAGAGCTAGGAGGAATATATTGACTTGTTTTAGACGGTGACCTGGCCTAACTATTATTAGCCTGGGAATTCTAAGTGTGTGGATCACTTTCATTCTCCCACTTCAGGATAATGGCTTGGTTTGCTGAGTGCCATGGCCAGAGCCTCCAGTGCACCAGCGCTTTGAATACTGTGCTCTATCTGCCCATTACGGGATAAGGGTCGAGTCTTACCACGCACTGGAATAATATGGTAATAAAGGTAGTCTTATTCTACCTGTTCATAGGTTCTGGACGGCAAGACCAAACTGCGAAGATGGAGGCTAACCTGAAGCAGCCCACAAACGAGTGATTTTAGTTGCATCGATCTGTGACAGAGCCATGTCAACATGATGAGTAACTGCAATTTAACCAATCGGAGGCCGCATGCCAGCCACAATCATCATTGTCATGGTTCCGTTGCAAGTCGCAGCAACTAAATTGCTAATTTGCCCGCAGCATTAAAGGCTGCATCCCAAGCTGTCACATCATGATGAACAAGTATATATTGTCAAATGCAAAGACGTATCAAGTACATGTACTTGCAAGCTTACACTGGCAAGGACAGTGCTTTTCGTTGGCCAGCTAGGCATCTTCTAGAATGACATGTTTTTGCAATGGCTCATTGGGAATGAACGACTGGGCCTTTTTCAACATGGATTTCACCAGGCAAACATAAGGAATGATTGCTTTTTGACAACATTACTCAACTTCAAAACTACCAAGAATATTATTTTACACCCTGTAATAGAGATGCTTGTTAGAACTCGCCTCTTCATATGCAACCAGCTGGAAGGTGTGATCAAACATATCTTTGAAGTGGCTGCTCAGTACTCTCACTGTATCCCTCAGACATGTCCAGTGAAGCTACCATTGGCAAATTCACTATGACATGGCTGATAGATCAAGAAGAAATCCAAATAGTCCCAGGCAGGGCAGATCAAGGTACATAAACTTTACTAAGTCACCACACTGAAACAAGATAGTGTGATACCACCTGTCGATAGGATCTGAACGCCAAGATCAAACTGTGGAGAAGGAGGCCAACCCAAAGTGATGTTGATGTTACTGCAAAAGCAAAGAAGCTTACAGAAATCTAGTAATGATTTCCCTGCTAGACCTCGCCTGTCCCTGAAACCTACTGTGAGTGTGTGTGATCACGTCTGTCTTTGAGGTGGCTGTTTCTCTCACTGCACCCTTCAGACATGTCAGTGAAGCTACCATTAGCAAATTCACTATGACATGGCTGATAGATCGAAAGGAAATCCAAATGAGCCCCTGGTGGGGGTGGAGCAAGGACTTGAAAAGACAGCAATGTTGATATTTGTGTCAAAGCATAGAATTGTACCAAGTTCTTGTAACAATGGCCTTGTTAGACGTTGCCAGTCGCTGCTACTATAAATGGTACCCTCAGACATGTCCAGTGAAGCTACCATTAGCTAACTTACTCAGAGGACATGGCTTCTTGATAGATCAAGAAGAAATTGTAATGGCCCCCAGGGAGGGCACATCCAGGCCCAACATTACTATTCAGAAACAGACTTCGATTGGTGACACAAGAGTTATCCGAGAGAAACAAATTAAATTTCCCTCGAAAAAGTGGCATAAAATTGCCTTAACTTGCAATCATTTTTTGTTTCCGATCAAGTGCACACAATAATGACGTGATGTGTTCCATCACACCGGTTTGAATTTAAAACCGGTTGTTGCATCGTTGGTTACGGAGCGTTTGAAATATTTTTAACATCACAGAAATCCTTCATTGAATTTTACACTTCATTCATTCGAATTTGTGATTTAGCGGTAAGAAGTTCATCCATCTGATGCGACATGATATAGGGGCCGAGTCATGAGATATGGGCTGTCAGGGTAGGGTGGCACATTGGATAAGGCCTATCGTAGCACATAATCAGTTTGGGTTTGCATGGTGCACCACCAACCACACAAAATATGGAACTAAAATACCTTCATTGAAGCTTGTCTTTTTTAGGATATACTAAACAGTCTGGAAGCAGTGACAGAGAAATAACACCATCTCGAAACCTTGATTTGTAATGCAAAAGCATTGTTGATATTTCTTTTCCATTCATACTTACACAACAGGGAATTTTCAAATTCAAGAATATTTGTTAAATCTTTGAACAAACAGGCCATGTATAACCCTCTTTCTACCAAACTCCTTATTGATTGGCTATCGAATTTTCTCAAAAGATATTCCTCGAAGTTGCAATACGGAAAGTGCAACTACCCCAAATTGCTGCACATAGTTAACCCATCTTGGCTCTACGCGGATGTGTATTATGTCATCTGTTCTTTCCTACTTATGCCATCATTTTGAGGCTGAGTTTGCTTATGGCTGTGATAAGTTTAGTCTCATGGGCATAGACGATTGAACCTAACTTAGTAGCATGGATAGGAAGAGCTTCTGCAGCCTTTGGGCAGCTTCAGATAATATGGAAGAGCAAAACCAGCATCAGGATGAAGGTTCGCATCTACAACTCGGTAGTAATCTCAGCCCTGCTGTATGGATCTGAAACACTCGGGCAACCACTCGGGTAGATGGAGACGATTAGACGCCTTTGACTCTCGATGCCTCCGTAGGATTCTGTGGTTCCACCGGACAAGGAACACAGTATATCCGAGCCAGGACTTGACAACCACCTGTTTCTCTGCTCCTGCAAAAGAGGGGAGAGGTGGTTTGGCCATGTATGCCGAATGGCACCAACCAGACTACCAAGAGCAGCTAGTGATGGACTGGGATCCGAGTATGATGGGTGCGACACGAAGAAGGGGGAGACAACGGATGAGGTGGATGGAAGCAGTCGAGAGCGACGCAAGACCATCAGCGTGGATGGTGACCTGTGGGTGCTGGCGACCAACCGATTAAGATGGAGCCAAATGATTGCACTGATGATGACCTAGGTCGCAACGTTGCGGAAAGTGAGTCAGTAAGTAGCCAGGGGTTAAGCCACACATCATAAGGTATCATTAAACTGAATAATTGAAATGTGCGATAGATCCCACTCTTGTTAAAATATTCCATGAACACCCATTAAAAGTGTCGACATTACCATACCATTTGATCATGGCAAAAACCTGCCAATTTCACATCATTTCAACTTTTCAAAACCTGCCGCAGGGAAAACGCCACACGCAGAAACCGCTGTAATAGACGCGTATCATTTCAAACCTTTGAACTGCTAATTTGATTTAAATAGAAGAAGAGAGTATTCTGATCAAGGGGTGAGCTTCTGAGCCGCGGGAAATCATCGTCCAGGTTTATGCTGCACTAACCTGTTCAGTACCTCTGGTTTGGACGTCTGTTTTCAAGAAATTAGTTTGAGTTTTGCACCATAGTGATTGTAAAATGTGACCCGTCACAGCAAAACCAGGCGCATGTCGCTCTGAGCGTGGCAGGTTGAGACGGACTGTTTGTTCATTTCTCTATTGTCTGCCTTTTGCGAAATATGAGCACTTTAATTTCTTCCATTATCTCTTGGTGTCATTTGGATCATCTTCTGTGCGACATGCGCCTGGTTTTGATTTGACGGGTCACAAATATATTGCCATCACTAGTTGATGAGTGTTAACTGTTGGTGGGTTCAGCACATCATTGTTGATTATGTGGCTCTAAAAATGCTAAATTTAAAGAATGCCAAAGATGCCATGTCACCAAAATGTGAAATGAAATGGTTGCAAATATATCCAGGTTTACCATACATCTTCAAGTAAAGATTAGCCCCTTTCACAGCATGAATATATCCCCATCACCTGCAAGTGACATGCACAGCACATCATGCCCTTCTATTTTTGGATTCCAATTCATCAGCACTCAGCCACGGCCTCTTTAAACATGCCAAACACACTCTGGAAACATTAGTTTGATCCAAACACAATAGATGGCAAAATTTTTGAACATTATATGCCTTTTCAGATAAAAGTAAGCAATGTTCAGCATTGGCTTTCACTAGTTGGTGCCAGTGTAAAAGAAATGAAAGTCCCCCGGAATCTAAGTCAGGTCCTTTTGTTAAAGTGAATAGAGTCGTCGAGTTCCTTTGTTGAAGATTATGTAGCTAACCCTAACCAAACCATTAACCACATTCGTTGACAATACACAGCTATTGTATGGGGTACTGCATTCCTAGGACGTCCATTCCTTTTACACCGGCCCAAAAAAAGACTACAACAAAAGCGTTAGAAACTTGGAATGCAAGAATGAAGACTTTATCGAGCAAATTTCGATCCGTTGCGAGCATTTGCCCAAATCTGACGAAGGTATTGTAGAGATTATCAATGGCTGTTTACTTCCGATAAAAGCAATCTGACAATACTCGTCACCTCGGCATTGATTTCCAATGACTGCCTGAAGCATGAGAAACGTTTCCCAATACAAGGCCAAGGGCAGATCAAAGACTCAGAGAAAGAGGGGGTCAGTCACCCTCACTTCTCAGGACTTTATGGTCAAATTCAAAGATTTTTCAGAAATGATTAAGGGGACAGGGCCGAGATTACCCCCTTGAATCTGCCTCTCAAGGCTGGCAAACATCCAGGTCAGTATCATACAAGGCCTGCATGACTTCAGCGTTTAAATGTGGTAGAGAATCTCAAGAGCCACTGACTTGAAGGTGAAAACACTACCTATATTTGAAATCCTTGTGACCCCGAACCAAAATCAATCTTAAATCCTCTAAAACATGGGGTGATGAGTAGAGAAAGTGAAGCTTTTAGAAACTTTAAAAGCAGTAATTTATCAAAATACAGGATTTCATAACTAATCTCACTGAAATTTCAAATGCTGATGAATAACAACTACTCACTGCCACAACTATTTACTGCTCATTCAATTCATTTTCGGTAAACTTTCCAGCATTCATGAATAGAGATTTGCCAGACAGGGTTCCTTTGTGATCAATAATGATCATTGATACCATTAATTGATACAGCAGACAAACATATCTATTACTGCCTCCAAGCAATGCTTTAGTGTCAAGCTAGTTTCCGTATCTGATAAACCAGTCAACCCAGACTGCAACAGGTTGGAACTGCACCTAGGAACCCTGAGGTCTACCAGTATAGTGATCATACCCAACAGATTTGCCAGACATAAATCCTTTGTGAATTATTATCCATGATAATAATTGACAGGGCAGACAGACATATCTAATAAGGCCTCCAAACAAGACCTTAGAGTCAACCTAGTTCCTGTATTTTCCTGAAGGCTTTGACATGACAGAAGCGACACTTAGGCGCATCCGATAAACCAAACCCGGATATCACCGGCTGCAACTGGTAGGCACTGCACTGAGGAACCCGGGGTCTACCGGTATAGTTATTCAAAGCCTAAATGTTTGCAAGACAGATTTCCTTTGTGAATGATGATCTATGATAGTAATTGATACAGAAATATCTGATAACATCCCCAAGCAAGTCTTTTGTATGTCCGATGTTAACAACAGACGGTATTTTCCTCTTGGCTTCTGCTAGCAGTTTATAAGTGGCAAGATTCACCTCCTTATACCAGCAGATTTGCTATGGGCAGCACTGTCTACCTGATCAGATATTCTATTTATAAATCCACTCAGTTGATTTCAGGGCCCTAAGCAGTGCTTAAGCAACCAGCGTCTCTTTTTATATGGAGTCAGAGGCAAACCAGGTAACCTATGTAATTCTAGCTTTAAGATCGGTGCTCAAAAGGAAGTAAGTGGTTATATACTGCCTCTACTGAACTGCTCCTCCTGCCTAAAATAGTACTGGGGATGACGAGGGAAGGACGTAGCCCCTTTAAGCCATTCGACGTCACCAAAAATCAAAAATCAATCTGAGTCGTCACAACATGACGATTGTGATGAGGTTGCGTGAGTGGTAAAGTGAATTGGCTAAAATAGTTCTCATCAAAATAAACTTGCATTTCGATACTTCTGCAATCTTTTCTGCATGTATTGTCTTTACATGAATGTTTGTAGCTGATTTCATCGTTGCCAATGGCGAATATGCACTGGAGTTTGAGTCGATTCTCTTCAAGAATCGATTCGAAGTTGCGAGTGATATACCAGCTGTGTGGTCAGAATTCTGAAATTTTGAAAAGTATATTAGTGCATTCGTTTTTCACGACAGCAATTACTTTGGACACTTCGGGCAATATTTTTGTGCATCAAGCTACAAATTGCAGGTCTGCCGGCAATGCCTTCGAATGCAATATCCCGTAGGCTACTGGTAAGCAAAAAATGTCAAGACCACAAAATAAATGGGGTGATGTGGCTGTCCATTAGTGTCAAAGACACCGCAAAGACTGTCATAATCTGTCTGCTACTATGCTGTGGGTGGTGTTGCTGATGTCTTCCAGCCGAGGTGCAATATCTCATCCTCAGAGATTTAAATAAGGCTACACCAAATTAACGCCTTGGATAGCGAACCCACTTAGAAATCTATTCCCTAATTTGGAAAAGGTGTTTTTATTCATAACACCCACTGATTAGCATCTAAAGTCACCTTTTGACACAAATTAAAACAAAATATAAAGAAAACCCCTCTTGCTTGGGTTTGATTTGTCAAACTGATAGTACAAATCATCTGTGGTGTGACCTAGATACCATAACTAGGTCATGATAGAGAAATTTGACAGTATCAACTGAAGTCAAATGTGCTGACATGGTGTTGTTCACAATACCTTGCCAATTATAAAGTCTTGTGATGAGTTTTTAATTTTAATTTTTCGCTTCCTCCAGCAAAGAATAGTTGTCTCCTTGCCTGCCATCCAAGGTATTAAATTGGTGTGGCCTAACAACTGAATGGTTTCCTAATGGTCAAGGCTTTGCTTTGTCACTAAAGGCAATGGGTTAGATAATTCACTGAAATGTTTTCTTGTGGCTTCTGCTAATAATCTTCACTGCACGGTTCTTCTATCTGACCCTTTCAGTAATCATCGACAAACGCTAGCTACTTTCTGCTTCAATGCCAGACCACATGGTCATCAGAGCTTGCTTCAATAACACCAGCTCTTTGACTTGGCAACCAACCCAGACCCATGGATCATCCACATTTACGGCATCCTGAAATTCACTTCTGCATCCTTTACAAAACCTCAGAAAAAGCACTAAGTACCCTTTTAACCAGGGGTTTGAAATATCCAAAGACAGAGTGTATTGAAAACCGCTCAGTTATTCAAGGATGCATTTAGGGGAGATTGGTGGCATAGTTAGCTCATAACCAGGATGTCGAGGGTTCGACACTCGGAGGTATCTCCCTGTTTTGTCTTCGTGTCCTTTAAACAATGCACTTAACCAACTTGCTTCTCTCCAGGTATACTCCCCAGGGAGTCAAGAACAACATGACAATGTTTTTTAAAACGTAGTAATTTCAGGAATGGGTCATTTAATATACCTGTAAGTATAAAAGACCCAGACTCTTTATTCCCGATGGCAAATACTTGAACCAATTTGACTTAGACAAATTGGAACCATGAACTCTGGCAAAATGCTCTTGGGAACATTAGCAAAATACTCCCAAGCAATTTCTCAACTTCATTTGGGGAATCAACTTTGAAATTTCATTGTAATGGCAATGCGACACCCCTTGAAATCGAGACCCTTGAAAATCTAGCACATGCCTGTGGTCATCCGCACATCTCCGGTCATCGATTAGCTCCTTAGCTCTGGTCAGTTCACTTTGCTAAAAGCTACGGTATCCCTCCGTTCCTTCTTGGTATCAAAAGGCAGTCACTTTGACATCTGAGCTGGCTATCCCCAGAGGGCATTTAAATGGCAGCCTTTCTGCCCTTCCCTTTGAGGGAAAGGCACTTGTGGTGACAGAAAGTTGACTCTGCCCCAAGGAGGAAATCGGAAGTTCGTACAAAGACAGTGCTACTGGTATGTTCACAACTTCTGGAAAGTGGGTTGGTAAGCTAAGCCCAGAGCGCTCACAATGATCTGGACAAATGCTATAAGAGGGTGTAATCATACATTGCTGGATTGTAATCTCCATGTCTTTTCATGCCAACTTATCGGTGAAGGATGGATATACGCACAACGACGGTAGATCGGCATGTGTCTTTTCAAAAAGGACATATGCATGGACTATTGCCTCCATCCTTAAGGTCTTTACGCCATATTAGGGTGTAATATTATAATTGCTAGATGGGAATCTCCATGTATTTTTAAAAAGGACATGCACCCTTTAGTCTCAATCTGTGCAAATTAATTACACGCTCGCGCTATTAAGCAGCGACGGGAGTCAATATTGGCAGCAAGAATATATCAAGCAGGGTCGTTATTGGGTTGAACTGCCGTAACTGCAGGGTATGAGAGATTATCAATGGAAAATTGGTTTGCATACGCACAAAGATGCCAAAGAGCTTGTGGCTTTATGGGGAAATCACGTTCATTTTAAACATTTGTATTCATCTGCGTCCAATTATTACCACATCTTCTGTGAAGAAATGTAATCGTTGTTTACGTTTAACGCAAATGAGCAAATTGTGAATGGGTGTAGAAGCCCTGAACAGTCGGGCTAGGATTCCTGAATGGTTGTTGCCAAAACAAGATATTTTACCTGGACATACACCTCCAAATTTTGACTTCTTCAACTCAGAGGCGCATTGATGCAAGAAAACGCTTTAGTCTCCAACTATCTCTTAAAATGGTGCTTGTGTTGTTCTTAAGCATTGTTAAGCTAAAGCTGGTATAGAAGGGATAACCTGCTGGAAAAGTCTTGTAAATCAAACAATTTTTTTCTGCAAGCTGCTGTTGATTCTTCTGAAAACCCTGAGCTTTGCCAGGAAATTTCATGACGGCTGCCTGCAGAGAGTCACAAAGTTTTCCACCTGGATGGGAAATTGAAATGTCAACAGAACCAACTCTCTTCTGTTTTCATTTGGATTTTGTATCCCTAAAGAAATCATCCACTGACTTAATGTTTTGAGAAGGTGATGAAAGGGTATTCTGAGACAGGGGCTATGACTTTTTTGCTAGTTGAGAATGGTACTGACTTAAACGGGATTTTGTACGAGCAACGTTTCGGTCTCCTTTTTACTCCTTCTCAGGTGGTGAAAATGAATCTTCTAAGTTCCTGTTCAAAGGTCTGGCGCAGAGCAGTCAGCTCAATTTGGCCTGATGAACACCTAGCTTCAGCCGAGGTGATGCTGCATATAGAATCTCAACTACAATTACACAAGAACCCAGCAGACCAACTGAAACCAAATGAAGTTGTGTCAGGTTGACAAGGTGAAGTGTTTACACTGTGTCAACCACTAGTCTAAACCGTGACACACAAAATACACCTAACTCAATACCAATATTACAACCATCTGACAAATATCCAGCAAGTCAACAAAGTAAATTCTCAAATAATCCATGATGCGTGGTGGTTATGTTTTAAAATATTGATCAACACTGTGAACCATATCAGCAGGGAAAGCATTCTCGGCAAACATACGTTTTTCAAATGCACGGAATCCCTGGAGTGCATTTAAACTTTTAGTGAAGCCATGACGATATCTTGCAAGGGAAACTTCTTCTGCAAGTTCTGTTTGCCTCGCAAACAAGTGATCTGAATCACCGCAACATGCAATCTTTATTACATGCAACAGAAATGATGTGTTTGTGGCGCTCTCGGTCAATCCCAGGTGCCTGGGACAAGAATCGGTCATACATGTAGCAGCGATCTGTAATCGATATCGAACACAGCAATTACGGTTTTACCAACAGAGGAGAGATCTTCTTGTCGCAAATAGCAATGATTACAGTCGTAGGTCGCGTTGATTTAAATCACTGGTTTGTGTTGCACTTTAACGTCAGAAAACCCTAGAGTACATTTTAACTTTTTTGAAACCATGACTAGCTGTTGCTCAATGATGCTTTCAGAATTTTCTTCCACGAGTTCCCGATGGAAGTAGAATGAAAGCTAAAATAAAACTAAATTCTACAATTGCTTTTGACACATATCAAAAATGTGTGGCATAATGTTTTGATGATAAATATGTAAGACATCACATGTTAATCACTGGCCTTGGAGGCACGCATTTTGCGGTGTTTTTTTCTGATGCATGCGCTAGGTTGAAGAGTGTGCCCAGGGGCAGAGACGAAAGAGTGTTTTCACGGCCAGCCATGTTGGAGGGCAGAACTATGATTAGTCTTGCCAAACTTAACTGAATCAAATGCTGTCATGGTCATTCGGGCTTGCTTTCTTTTGCCTGTCCCTCCAGCATCGCAGGTGAACATGTCGCGTGAAATCACTCTATTGGACCTTGTTCAGTAGCAAGAGGGTTAACAACTGAAATGTATTTTCCACCACCCATTTAAGGCCAGCTGCCCACACCAACAGTATTCGATTAACATTGACACAATCAGACCTAATAAAAACCTGAATGAATGCCCTCACCACAGGAAGCACCCAAACTCCAATTTCAATATTGAATTCGTAACCAATGTTTAATATGGTGGTCTGGCAATATTTGCATCCAGCGACGTGATTAAGTCCAATAATTGTACTAGAATGACCTATAGTCCATTTCAGTTAGACAAAGAAAATGTACTTCCGTCTAGAAAACCTCAAATAACTGGGAAAAGTTGTCAGTATTTCGCTTCTAATGGCTCATTCCTGGTCATGCTTTGTCTAATTCAAGCAAATTAAGTATCTTTAATTACTTTGAACATTTGTGATTTCAGATGAAATCGAAGATTTTTTCAACTTCTACACCTTTTGTGCGTAATAACAAAAAATCTAAGTGCAGTTTCTCACGAAATAGACTGTAGCATAAAATGTTTGAAGAGACCTGATTAAATTTTTTTTCCCTTCCATTTTTCCATCAGCCAATATAACATAACCAGTTCTTTTTAATTCAATTTCATTTTCTTCTGTCAACCTCTTTCTAAAAGACTGCAACCACAAAGTATGGTACGTTTGAATCTAATTTTGATTTTTTTGTGCTGGAATTGTCATAGGATAAAATGATGTTCAGTACTCATTCCGCTGTCTGGGTGACTCAAAACTGCTTAGATTTAACTCCTGCCTTAGGCTTTTACCCTGCCGTTCAAAACTCCCCATCTCTATAAGCATTTTGTGACAGGTTTCCTTTAACATTAATTATTGCCCATATGAAAATACAAGCATTGCTTTTAGACTGGTCTGGCAAGCTTCACCGATCATTTCACCTAAATGTTTTGTCTAGGTGTCAATATCAAGTGCTAACAAAAGGTGTGTTTTTAAACAAGTTCCTTCTTCCTCTGCCTCTGCCTTAATTGAAAAGTGCTGTTTTTACTCGGGGAGGGCACTTTAATGCACCCTTCAATTCACTTTTCGACTGGTCTGGCATGCTTTGTTGATTATTTTCATTTAGTGCTACCATTCAGGGAATTTTCTTCTGTTCCAATCAGCAGGCACTCATTTTACTCAGGGAGGGTCAAAGTGTCCACTGTGTACAAGAGTGTCATAAGAAGACCCTACTATACCAACAGGAAGAACAGTCCAAAGGCCTGATTCTTTGTTGTATGGGTTGGACATGAGCACATTTTAATGCCAATGGGGTATGGGTGATTGAAAAAATATCCAATGAAACGCCCTGCATAACAAAAGAATATGATCAATAGATTCTACTACCGGGAAATATAGCTTGGCGTGTCTGTACACAGTGGTGTCCGCCAGGGTTAGGTACATCATTATGGCAACAATCAGAATGGAGACATGGCCATTGGGAAACATGGCCAAGATGAACTTACAGGATCAGCCGTACGCAGTAGAGAGAAAAACAGTAACTCTTAAGAGCAGCAGACCTTTTTTGTCAAAGCATGAATGATCAGAAACGAATCACCTTTTTTCATCTTCCTTTCTTAAACGTTCATATCCCAGCAACCTTTCAACAACAAATATTCATTATAACCATTATTGACCCAAGTTACCAAGCAGCGGGAAGGAATTCCATTTTAGTCCATATTCATTGCCATTATTTCCACATTGTGTATACAACTGACTGCAACTAGCATAACAATATTCACTGTCAGAACGTGAATTGGTCATGAGAGATTTGAAATTCATTAGCAGGATTGATATTAGACATGTTTATTTGTTAGTTGCATGACAGTGCCATGGAGTTTTGATCGAAAATTACTGGACTATGTTTCCTGTTTAATTTTTCTCCATTAATGTGGACTGATGGTATTTAAGAACATTGAACATGAATCGTAAATGCTTGTATATCTGTATTGTTTGAATACATTGTTTCAAATTGATCCCGATGGCCCACTGGTACCGTTAAGGCGTTTGTTTCGTGAATGGAAGGGCAAAGGCTCAGCCAAATTGATATACGGCGCAGCCGGATGGTAGGCCATCGGAAGTTAAATAGAGGGTACAAAATGCCATCACACCAGGCGGATAGCAGTAATAGAGAGAAGTATGAAAGTAAAGCCCAACCTCCCCAATTCCTACATCTCCACTGTAGGAATTTATCTCAGTCATGAGATGACCCCGATAAACATTCTCCAATCGATTATATTTGTAGTTGCGATCAAAATCGGTTAACTGTTTACCATTATAATCAGATTCATTTGCATGCAGTCTTTATGATTCTGACCACAACAATAGTACCAATATGTCCCCTGCCTCCGTAGCAACCAAGCAACTGACACAAAGTCGTTCCTCCATCGATCCATTCATTCTTCTCCATCAAAGATGCACAAGCTGTCGGATAAAGACATTTATCATTGTCAGGCCACAAAAATTTAATACCTTGGATAGTGGGCCCACCTATGAAACATTTCTGGACCGCTCACTTTGGTTTTTTTATAATCTGTACAAATCATTTCTTGGCCAATGTTGATCAAACCACACCTTTTTTTTGTAACCTCCATCTCTGAATATCCTTTTATTTTTGCAAATAATCATGAAAATAAATGAAAATGAAAAAAACCGGTATGCGAAAAAGTTCTGTTCCCATTTTAACAACAACATGTAATTCATTTCAAAAAACAATGGCACTGCATCCAAAACAAGCCTAAAATGGCAATTTGTCGCTATTTCCCTTCAAATGGTTCATTCTTATGGTCATGCTTTGTCCGATTCTGACAAAGAAAGCATTTTTAGAAAGATTAGCCTTCAAAGTTTTAGATGATTTTTCAAATATTTCATATTCCGTGCAAAAATCATCAAAAATCGGAGTGCCAATTCTTCGTGAAATGGAGTACGGTTAATAATTCAATAATGCAGTCACATGTTTTCCAGACACCCTATAGCTCAGAATCGTAGGGTTGTTGGAGCCTGAACAAGGCCACTGATGCGAAAGAAATCATCCACGTATTGTAATGTATCTTGCGATATCTTTCACAATAATATCATAGACATTCTGTCAGAACATCATGACAGGCACGGCATTGTTGGACAGCGGAAGAAATTTACCTGAAGGGTGCTGTGCTCAGAACATGACAGTGAGACAAAAGTGTGACATGTTTTAGGAGGGGGCTTCTTATACATGTCCTTTGAGCAAAAAGAAGAGGTTTCGCACACTGTAGGACAGAAAACCAGAACCCAAAGAGCTGCTAGTAGCCTAGGGTTCTCTCGATTCTTTCCAACCGGTAGCCTTTTCTGCTCCTGTGCTAAGAGAGGCAATGACAGGTTAAGAGAGTTGCCCAAGGACACAAAACCAGTTTTTGATTATAGTGAAAATATTGAACCAATGACATTTGTGTCATGTGCCCAACACCTTTATTATTACTCCACACAAAGAGATTTCACATGTTTCAACCAGTTATATTATATGACTGGTCTTCTCCTTAGTCAACACTTTCACTTGTACGAAGGTCAAGAAGGCCTCCTATTTTAACAATGAAGGCACAGGCATGATATTTTCCTTAATAAATCCAGGTTAAAGGTCTCATGTCATGTTATTCCTCCGTCACCCCTACAAGTGACATGTTTGATACGTATAAATCCGATGATCGCCAGAGCTTAAAACAGATCATCGGAGCGGAATTCAGATCAGCGATGTGAAAGTTAGAAGTCACGTATCATGTGATACAGCTTTAGCTCTCAATAAAATTGTATATATTGTTAGAGGAACCAGTCGGAATGCATTCACTGGACTCAAATTTTAAAATGTCAGTTGGTTTTGGTGGATCAGGCAGCATTGGATGGTTCGAGTAGGAGTTCCAGGGGTACTGTGAATTGAAAAGAAGGTGCATTGTCATGTTTTGTTTTACAAAACAGTCCTCTAAATCTGGAAGAACAAAAAATTTGTGAACATGGCGAATGCTCATATATGAAGACTTGACAAAATTTCTTCTAATAATGGTAAGATGTAACATTTCCATTGCAGAAACTGAGCACTAAACAAGTTTTTCATTTTGATATAGACAGTATCCATCGCAATCAGGTCAAAGATTCTGTTACTTTCCGCTTCCTTACATGGGAAGAATCTGCAACAAAAAAAATGGTCACAGTCTGGGGAAATCACCATTTGGTGTGTCTGAGCTCGGGGCTGTTGAAGCTTGAACAAGAAGCATCAGTGTGGAAGGACGGGCCATGACGATACAGTGTAACCAAGACACCATCGCTATATCCTGCCCTTGAGTCGCGGACCTGCTGAAGCTTGGCAAAAGAGCACCGATGTGAAGGAATGGAATCATTGAATGCCTTTGAGAACATGAATAGCTTTTGAGCAAGCATACCACAACTTGGCTATAGATAAGCATTAATGAGATGACCACCATTTGTAACAGGGAGAATAAGACCCATTGTAGCTTGAAGAAAAGACCATGCCGAAGGATGGGACTGGTCCACGGCGAGTTGCATGACACCATTAAGCACCAATGACACAACCAGATATAGCCTGGCAAAAAAACCAATGAGGTAAAAGAAAGATCTAATGGAATGCCATCAGAGACACAATGGAAATATCTGCAGTAATTTGTGTACGAATAGAAGATGGACTGTTTTTAGTACATTAACTTATTCCTGAACGCCTCTGGTAATTGCATTCTTGTAAGCAGATTCTTTTTTCATAAACACAATGCGTTATTGAATAAACCTCATTAGGGGTTGGCCATAGACACCACCATACTGGCCATAACTTAAAATCCCAAAGCAATAAGACCTCCTTCAAAATGACGTCAATGCTAATTTCAAAGTTGGGAGGCTGTTCTCTGGAAAACAAAGAACAGACTCCCACCCTTGAAATTGCGTGGCATTTACTTCATTTTTAAAGAAGTCCAATTGCTTAAAACATGCATTTACTTTGTTTTGAATGAGTTCTAATTGCTTAAGGATTTCAAGCTCTAGCCAAAATGTTGGTGCCTTGGTCAATCCTTGATTGGCCATCAGCTTTCATTTTGCCTTGAATGTCTCTTCATCATAAAGCATTAGCCAACAGAATAGCAAAATTATCACGTTTAGTCGACAAGCTGATATTTATGATATTTGTTGGTTTTTTCGAACGAAACCGGCTTCCAGTAGGATCATGACTTCTCCAAGCAGGACAACTTACAGATCATTAAACTGCAATAAACAATGCACTAGAACAAGATATAACCATAAGCCTGCTTGAAATTCACAAGCCATGTTCAAAACTGGCTTGAAACACCGGCGAAAATCTGTATCAGAGATTAGCATTAGTGTGATACTACGAGTGACGGGGCATGGTGGCAAGCAGGGGAATTATCCACCTGGCCAGTCAAATCCAAAGCCCATTAAGTTGTCTGTCCCTTTAGTAGCAGTAACATGAGCTGCGCGTACACCACGAAATATTGGTGGACCAATTGCACGTACACCACCACATTGCTGCGACAAATTGGTTCGGCAATCCATTGCCGATACAAATTGCCAGGCGAATTTGTCCCATCAAGCTTGATGGTCCAAATTGGCTTGTTAAAAGCTCGGCTTTGTCGTGGTGTACGCGCTAATGGATCGGCAATTAGCTAATTAGATGGTTTGGCGACAGGCGGCGCTTTCGAAATGGCACTTTCTGCTTATTGTTTGCGCACCATCTGTTGCCGGATTTTATAACTAGCTGCAGCGCTGGTGTACGCGCTTGGTGGATTTTCGATGGTGCGGCATTGGTTCGCGAACCAAGATTGGTGGTCCATTTTCAGGTGGTGTACGTGCGGCTATTGACTCTAAAGCCTTACTCAAATAAGGCTTACTCAAATAAGGCTTTACCTACGAGTTGTCTATCAACTGTATCATCTAATGTCTGACAATGTTGAACTTGGCAAGGTATAGTTTCACTCTAAGCCTTATTAGATTTGACAAGGAGAAGAGCAAAGAAAACAAAGGCAGATTATTAAGCTCTTTATCTTATTAATAACATCAAAGTTAGCGTAAGTACCAGCTGTGTCGCACCTGTCTGGCCCAATTACCATGGATACCGTTCAAACGACACTACAGTTAGAACCTACGCATTTTCCGATCTCTTTTCTTGACAATGCGATAATTTCAGAAAAAATATAATTGTCACTACATGTATTTTTTGGGCTTATTACAAATATCTTTCGAATTTTAGAATTTAAAATTATTTATTTGTGCTTTTTAGTTTTGAGACTTTATGTTAACTGCACAATTCACGAAAACAGAATGCCCACGAAATTATAGCTGGTTGCAGCATGTCGGGTAATTGAGACCTAGTGAGATGTTAGGAGGGAAGGGTTGTGAGGAGAACGCCAAGGGTCAAACATGCAGAATTTAGTTGACCGTGTTGATCGAATTCCACGCACTGGTGGTTGGTCAGTCCGTCACAGACCGTTATTATGTGACATTCACTTATAAAGCATTGCCGTTGGTTGGTCTTGCCAGAGTCATGGTCATCAACGACTGTGTGGAAGTTGCAACTAACTGATGTTGACTAAAAACTGTAAAATGATGTACAGTCTGGGCCTATATTGCGTGTGAGGCTTGAAACCACCTAGAACAGGCTACCATGCAGAACACAAAGGAAAATGACTGCAAAGTTCAAAGCTTTAGAGTTCAACTGTTTCATCACCATTTACATGTAGCTGAAAATTGCAAAGGACACCAAGACTCTCCGTTATCGGAAGAGCTACGAAACCCTCCAACATCTGTCCTAGGTAAATACAACATCCAATACAAACACTCCAACAAAGTACACCAAATTAGTTCTCAAGGAATTCACTCAGACAGATCAAAGTGGGCTAATGATGAGATGCTGATTGATTTGTATTGAGGAGGGTCACGAGGGGAAATGAAAACGAGAGGAGACAGTACACCAAACGCTGGAACACAAAAATCATATGAAATTGACACAGGATGTTGGTACTAATTGCCCAACTAATTGCCTTTTCCTTGGTTTTGTGAAGGAAAACATTGATTATTCCTTGTTGTTGTACCAGTGTTGTGTGGTTTTATTTATCAAGGTCCATTATTTCTTTCTTAAAGGGGTACGTCGTTTGTTCACATATATTTACTGTTGGGCCAACTATATCTTTTTTCAATTTTTAATGGAAGGTGGTACCCATCATTCCAATAGTCAGTCATAAACCATGATATACAGGCATGCTCGAGTGTTATTTGTATACAATTAGTGCGTGTATCAATTTTCCCCACTACTGCATGTTAGCTATGTGTATGAATGTGGTCAATATGTCATATGTATAAGAATACTAGAAGATTGGTGTATTGTTTTAATCATTGCAAATCTGAAAGGAATGACTTTTATTTTTTGCAAATTAAAATTCTTCGTGAAAATGAAATGCTCCCTTAATATTGGCGGTTTACAGTAACTTTATAAATCACATAAAAACACTCGTGTACAATTAACTACAATCCATTATCAATACATCACTATAATTGTCTTTTCACATCACCAGTAAATTAAATCAATGACGGCGTCGTGGACATTTGCGATAAATGGAATCGACCAATCATAGCAGGTGACCTGGACGACAGGTCAGTCTCGATCAATTAATCTGGGCAAGATCTGCGTCACACTCAACTTGAGTATGAACCGAGTTATGAAATAGACGAGTATGTACTGTGCATTTTAGAGAGTGAATGAAATCAACAAGTACTGTTTCATGATCTTTTTGGCGGATTATGCAAATCTTTATCCTTATTTCAATAGTAATTTTTCACAATTTTTGTACATGCGAAATTGATATTATTTGCGAAATCCACAAAAAAAACCATCAGATAATTTGTTGGTTACAGTGTTCTGTTCATCAGTGGCACAAAAAAGGCAATAGGTGTATTTGACTGACTTTTCAGAAATGTCTGTATTCAACTGACATCTCGGAAGTGGGAGTATTCGACTGACCTATCAGAAGTTAGTGTATTCAACTGACCTCTTGGAAGTTAGTGTATTCAACTGACCTCTAGGAAGTGAGTGTATTCAACTGACCTCTCAGAAGTAAGTGTATTCAACTGACCTCTAAGACGTGGGTGTATTCAACTGATCTCTCAGAAGTGGGTGTATTCAACTGACCTCTCAGAAGTAAGTGTATTCAACTGACCTCTAGGACGTGGGTGTATTCAACTGATCTCTCAGAAGTAAGTGTATTCAACTGACCTCTAGGAAGTGAGTGTATTCAACTGATCTCTCAGAAGTAAGTGTATTCAACTGACCTCTAGGACGTGGGTGTATTCAACTGATCTCTCAGAAGTGGGTGTATTCAACTGACCTCTCAGAAGTAAGTGTATTCAACTGACCTCTAAGACGTGGGTGTATTCAACTGACCTCTAAGACGTGGGTGTATTCAACTGACCTCTAAGACGTGGGTGTATTCAACTGACCTCTAAGACGTGGGTGTATTCAACTGACCTCTCGGAATCGGGTGTATTCAACTGACATGTCAGAAGTGTTTCTAAAAATTCTTTAGGTCCATCAACGGAAAAATTACAAAATGCCTCCAAATTGACACTATCCCTCATCTTCATATCACACTTACCTAAAATGAAAAGAAGGGGGAAAAGTGTAAGCAAAAATGTTAGAAATGCAAGAAAAATGTAAGAAATGTTAGTAAAACACGTTAAAATGAAATGGTCCAGGGACCATGTGCGACAAGACCAAACAAGAGGCGCTAAGATGCTGAAAATTTTGGAACGTAATGATAGGTACATAATCTAAAAGAGGGTCCCTAGATATATGTCCTCACAAGTTTAGAACCTTCTAGCTCAAATAGAAACGAAACGTGCCACCTATCGGTGATTTATTGAAATTTGACCTTTATGACCTTGAAAAGTAGGTCAAATCAAAAACCTGGGCGATTTGTCATTCAACCTTAATAGATACACCCACCATAAAAATTTCATCACTTTACGTACAACCATTAGCTCTAAAAAGGCAAAAAACCAATTTGCAAGTTGCCACCTGGAAGCCAGAAAGTAGGTCATATCGCGAAAAAGAAAACGTCTACATGGGCATATTGCCCAAAGCTACCATCACACCAAGTTTTAGCCATCTAGCCCTAGAGGTGATGAAACGTGCTCCGCAAACGGACGATGACGGACAGTGGATGCCACGGTATTGTATATGCTCCCCAGAGGTGAGCGAAAAACCTGTCTGTTAATGTCAGAAAAACTATCAGCATACATCTTTGTATAAAAAATGTTAGCAGAAATCAAACAGAGCAAATGGAATTGTCAGAAACATAAGGCAATCGTGAAAAACCATGACCAAACATGTCCCATCATCCTAATGGCAGGAGGATGTTTGTGAAATGACAGAGTTTCACAGCAAAAATGGACCAGAAAGACTGGAATTACGAGAAACGAAAAGCCGATATGGAAAAAAAAAAATGATGACAACACTTTGTAATTTTGTTCTCAGTAGGATGGCCAGATAAAAGGGCCATTAGGGTTAATCCTCAATCAAAAAGTTACGTTGGATCCACACCTTTTCTTGAATAAAAACAATTGAGAAAGTTTGCAAAAATGGACCTGGCAACAAATGAATAAATTTTTATCAAAATGTCTGGAAAAATACGCCCTATTTGTGTAAACAACTTGTGCGTTGCAGCGAAGCAAAGTGCTGACAAAAAAGACTGCTGCACTGGAAGGGGGTTAGCAAAAATGGACCAGATAGTGTAGAATTATAAGAAACATAAGCCGGTGAAGAAAAATCATCAACACATCTGGCATGTTTTTATCAAAGAGATGGTCAGATGAAAGGATTTTCGAAAAAATGCCGCAACTAGAGTTTTATTCTTGTTCTACATTTTCCATTGAAAATGGTGCGACAGAAGAAAACTCATCCTCCTGTTACTTTGATGTTTCTTTCTGCGAAAATCTTAAAAGCAATAGTGCCATTGCAGTAATGGCATTCTGTGTCTTCATCTTCTCCCGTGTTTGCCCTTCAGCTGGAGGCACATGGCCACAAGAGCACGTCGCGAAGGTCACTAAAAACCTTTATAAAAGGACCAATGGCATTATTACCAAGTTGTTAGCTGCCCAGTCACCTTACACTCCACGGTAGTGGTTCGCATTATAAAATTGCGCAGAAATTGAATAATTCAAAATCCGAATGAATTATCACGCTTTCCCTGGTTTCAATCCCCCCCTCCATGCAGTGAGCACCATCCTAGAAGGTGCTTGATAACCCGGCTTCTGCGACTACATGTACAACCGAAATGACGTTGTGGTCATGTTATCGAGGTGACGTTAAGTTAGACTTCGGCAATTGTGTATAAATGTGGAATCCCTTTGAAGAGGTTCAAAGCAATACTGTATAAATGTGGAATCCTTTGAACATATTGAATGAAGAGGTTCAAAGCAATACTGTATAAATGTGGAATCCTTTGAACATGTTGAATGAAGAGGTTCAAAGCAATACTGTATAAATGTGGAGTCCCTTGGAAGATGTTTAAAGCAATCCTGTATAAATGTGGAGTCCCTTTGAAGATGTTTAAAGCAATACTGTATAAATGTGGAATCCCTTTGAAGAGGTTCAAAGCAATACTGTATAAATGTGGAATCCTTTGAACATGTTGAATGAAGAGGTTCAAAGCAATACTGTATAAATGTGGAGTCCCTTGGAAGATGTTTAAAGCAATCCTGTATAAATGTGGAGTCCCTTGGAAGATGTTTAAAGCAATACTGTATAAATGTGGAGTCCTTTGGAAGATGTTTAACACTTTCAGCGCCCAGCCATATTTAGCGTACTTCCCCCAGGGGCCAAGGTTACGCCCCTTTTTACCCTTTTTCAAAATTATGAAAACAATAGAAGGAATAAAGATAATTACATGAAATTTTCTGTGTTGGTTCTTCTTTGTTAGATCTCTTTACAATGCTAATTTGGAATGATAGTCAGCAAAGCACTTGATTTTGCACAATGGTACCCCACACATAGAACAGTAATATCTGGTGTCTTTCCGAATACCCACTTTTTGGCATACTCTCGGCTACATCTGCCCCCGTCATCAATCTTCGACCCGCCATTGCGCCTATTCGAATGCAGACAATCTTGGCTATAAATAGCACATTGGCTGAACATCATACTATCACTTCAAGCGCTGTATAGTTAAATTGTTTTCCCCTATACTGCGCTGCTAGTCGCCTCGAAGACAAAGCGGGAAATTTAAAAACGCGACGTAATATTACGTCGGATGGCTCAACCGTGTGAACTTGCAAGACGTAAAATTACGTCAGATGGCGCTGAAAGTGTTAAAGCAATACTGTATAAATGTGGAGTCCTTTGGAAGATGTTTAAAGCAATACTATATAAATGTGGAGTCCATTGGAAGATGTTTAAAGCAATACTGTATAAATGTGGAGTCCCTTGGAAGATGTTTAAAGCAACTGTGTATAAATATGGAGTCCATTGGAAGATGTTTAAAGCAACTGTGTATAAATGTGGAGTCCTTTGGAAGATGTTAAAGCAATACTGTATAAATATGGAGTCCATTGGAAGATGTTTAAAGCAACTGTGTATAAATATGGAGTCCATTGGAAGATGTTTAAAGCAATACTGTATAAATATGGAGTCTATGGAAGATGTTTAAAGCAATACTGTATAAATGTGGAGTCCTTTGGAAGATGTTTAAAGCAATACTGTATAAATGTGGAGTCCCTTGGAAGATGTTTAAAGCAATACTGTATAAATGTGGAGTCCTTTGGAAGATGTTTAAAGCAATACTGTATAAATGTGGAGTCCCTTGGAAGATGTTTAAAGCAATACTGTATAAATGTGGAGTCCCTTGGAAGATGTTTAAAGCAATACTGTATAAATGTGAAGTCCATTGGAAGATGTTTAAAGCAATACTGTATAAATGTGCAGTCCATTGGAAGATGTTTAAAGCAATACTGTATAAATGTGGAGTCCTTTGGAAGATGTTTAAAGCAATACTGTATAAATGTGGAGTCCATTGGAAGATGTTTAAAGCAATACTGTATAAATGGGGAGTCCCGTGGAAGATGTTTAAAGCAATACTATATAAATGTGGAGTCCTTTGGAAGATGTTTAAAGCAATACTGTATAAATGGGGAGTCCCGTGGAAGATGTTTAAAGCAATACTATATAAATGTGCAGTCCTTTGGACGAGGGGATGCATGAATCTACCTACCTTTTAAATTCTGGTTCGACTTGGACAAGCCTCGGACGCCGTTTCGGAGACAGACAATTACACGCGGATGCATTTGCGTGCCTATTGCCCATAGTGATATTGTGTAATCCAAATCAGTAACAGTGCCATTGTATTCCAATGCAAAACTTAATGTTTGCTATTGAATTCAAGAGAATCATTCTCATGTCCTCACAAATGTCGACGTATCCTTATAAATCAGGAGAAGTTTATATTCCAGCATTTATATTCATCACAGAGCACTAGACAACCGAGAAAGTGTAATTGACAAGATCATCTGCCTGTTATCGAAACACTAGTATCTCATAAAAAGGGGAGACCATAAAGAATCTTGGTTTTCCACCTACATATTCTGTTCCATCTCCAAAACTCGGAGCCATTTGAAACTCAAAAATCCAGGCTTAGGATTTACATGTCCAATGTCCAATTGAGAATGAACAACATTGCAGAGAGGGGCCAGAGGGGGTTTGAAAGCCGATGTCTGAGACGCATCCAAAAGCATAGATGGCTATTGTCCACATGATGCCATAAAACCTGAAGTTACCTGATACAATTTAGGGAACCGTTTCCGAATAATTATGCAGCATCCAAACCATTGATATCTTGCTCTTAATCCTCCCTCCTTTTTCATTCAAATCAGACCACAAATGAAAACGAAACCATTGATGCCAGATGTCCCCAGAGAAGCCATCAAAACTCTTATCACTTGCTACAATTCAGGAAACTATATCTCTGAACTTTCTTGGAGCATTCAAAACCATTGATACCTTAGTCTAAATTCTATCTCCTTTTTTGTTTGAATTCGATCACAAAAGAAAACGAAACCATTGATGCACGATGTTAGCACAGAAGTCATAAAAGCTGTTATCACTTGAAACTATTCGGAAAAACTATGCAGCATCCAAAACCATTGATACCTCTCTCTTTTTCATTTGAATAAAATCACAAAGAAAACCAAACCACCGATGCCAGCTGTCCGCACAGAAGCCATAAAACCACTTATCTGCTGATACAATTCAGGGAGCCGTCTCGGGACAATTACGCCGCATCTATCATCCTGTGGCTTATCAGGAATAGTATTCTAATGATTCAAGATAAAACATCCCAATATTTCATCGAGAAACGTAAATGTCAATTTTTTTACTCTGATAATTTTTTTTATAAAATGTTCATGTGTGGGTATTTGTCTGTACTGTTTTCTCTACATTGCCTGGTTCTGCATGGTTTTAGTTCGAGGCTGGGTAATACAACAGTCAACAACCATCTAGAAATAGCTCACTGGAATATCGTTGAGCTTTTTATAGATTGACAAAAAATGACGGAGCTGATTTTCAATGTGGAGTTAATTATTGCTTTGCAGTTGAAAAAAAGCGATTGGTGTGTCCTGGGACGGAATACATCACTCTACACTGCAGGCATCTGTATCACTCTTAAAATGCAGGAATAAAGTGATTTTATGCTTACATTTAGTAAAGGGGTTTCCCATTTTGTTACTTCACCACTAAAGAGGTTCCCCATACTGTTACATGATTTTGACCAATTATGAATTTTGCCCTCGCCGATTTAGGCAAATTGACCACCATGCAAGTTGTTTCATGGGGGCGATTTTATCAAAATTTGCACGGATAACCCTTTGATAAGACAGTAGAACGATGAGAATGTAGGCCTTGTATAAAGACAATAGACTGTGTATTGGACTAGGCCTGAATTCTTTTAATGGTGAGGTGAGGGAGAAAATTTGGTAATGCGATAAGGTTGTGTTTGTGAAAAGTATGATACGCAGAATAATGCTTGAATCAAATTGCTTGGAGCTTTGTAGGTTAGGTTTTTTAACACGCAAAATAGGTACACAGAAGAAGAATTGGTGTGAAAAAGTACTGTTTGCTCACTGATGCCTGACCCACGACAGCAGTGTAGTCAGGATCCCAAACTATTCTATCATGTCTGTACATAAACTGTTGCATCGATACTTTCGGCACACACCGTACATTTAGTAATAAGTGATTTGTCCTGTACTATCACAGTCCAATGATTGATTTTTTTCTTTGCGATGGCTCAAAACAAGGATGCGCGATATTTGCGAAATAATTGATGATTTACCCGGCACGAGATCGAAGGCGGGGATTGATTAAAGTTAATGTGTGCAGTCTATGCTTGGTGTGTAGTTACAGAGATGATCTGTTTTTATTCCCAATCAACATTTCTGCTCAGATTAGTTTTGCTACACAGGCAAAATATGCAAATGTCAGATCGACATCATTCTGATGTTATTCCACGCATAACATTTGGACATTATTCTTGCAAGATATCAATGTGACGACATTTCAAATGTTTTCAGTTTTTGTTATTTTAAGTTCCTTTTTGTTTGAGATATTAGTGAGGGCAACAAAGGAAAATTGGAAGAAAAGTTTAATTGTGTGCCATGACTTTAAGGGAAAATCAGAGACGCTCTAAAGAGCTCAAGAAAATAAGTCGACCATGTTGACAACGAACGTCCCCAACTATTTGCAAAAATTATAAATTGTAAAAATTATCCCAATTCATGGAACAACTACAGCTGGAATGCTGACTCGCAAAGAAAATCGCTGATACAAAATCTGTCATACAGATCCAAAAATCAACAAACTCTCATAATAAAATCCAAAGAAATTATTGAAAGAAACATCGAAAAATCACTCGAAAACTCCTAAATGTCCTCAATTATCTGAACAAACAGTAAAAATCTAACATTGGCAGTCACAATAGAACACAGAACTCAATCTGAGAACTTAACGAGCCCATCCGAATCACAAGGTAAGAATTTCAGCAAAAACTCAAACTCTCGCAAAATGCAAACAAACCACAGAGAATTATCCTACAAATGTTGCGATTTATCCCAAGAACGCTTGCAGAAAAACATCACACACACTCCTCTGATGAATTAAACATTGGTACTATGGTGTTAGCAGTAGGACTCGCAGCGCTTAATCACACTGTCTTTCCCAACGATCGGTGCTGCCATCACGCTATGCTAGCGGTTACGTCGTGCTATCGTAGCATAGCATGTCACTTCGATGATTAGTTGGTATTAATCCTCATCGTCGCTTGCTCCAAGAGTCACATATCGGAGGAGGAACATGGGGTATAAATATATCTGTGCGTGATAAAGGTCTAGTCCCTCTGTCATGTCTGGTGATCACTATTTTTGATTAATTTAGTTTTCTCGCATTTATTCAAGAAATCATATTACATACTGTACAAGCAGCAAGAGTAACAACTATATACAGTGGAACCTCCCTTAACGGACACCTCTCTAATAAGGACAACCTCTCTATTAAGGACACGAGTTTTGGTCCCAAATTGGTAGTTTTCATTCAATTTGATCTATCAGGGCACCTCTCTATCAAGGACAGCACTTGTCAGTTCCAAAGGTGTCCTTAATAGAGAATTTTTACTATAGTTTACTTGATAAAAAACGATTGTTATTTTCTGGCGATCATATCTGTTTTTAATTCTGAGTGACAACAAATCACTCTATTGACTTCATACAAAGCTTTGGTTAGGTTACACACAGAGTTTCCATCAAGCTACACATGAGCTTCCATTAGGCTATAGAGCTTAATACAATAGGTTACATACAGAGCTTTCATTAGGGTACATATGAGCTTACAATAGGCTACAGATAGAGCTTCCATTCAGCCTTATACAGAGCTTCAATTAGGCTACACAGGGAGCTTCAATTAGGCTACACATACTCCATTCAGCTTTATTGAGAGCTTCCATTTGGCTATACACAGATCTTCTATTCAGCTTCACACAAAGCTTTCATTTAAGGCTACTTAAACAGCTTCCATACGTTTTCATTTGTAGAGCCCCTGTAAGTCCGTGGACCTCCCAAGTAACCCTCTTAACTCTTTCACTGTGGGTGACGTGCACAGCACATCATGTACATTGTTGTATATCATAGGCCTATATGTGACATCCACAGCACGTCATGCCCTTCCAAATTCACCGACACCGACACCGACATTCACCCCTCTAAACACGCCAAACACACTCGGGATCACGAGTTTCATCCTAATTGTAAAGATTGCGACACTTTTGAATAGTTTCGACCGTCCCGACAAATGTCAGATCTACTATTCATATTGGTATCGACTGTTAGCACCTGGTGGTGCTGGCTAAAAAATGGCTGCCACAGCATAAGGGTAGATACACAGTGATCGTCTACCTCCAATCCATTTTCTCCTCGCATTGTCACACAGCTAAAATGAACCAGTTGACATCCATCACAAAATCAATACTTTCTAGAGGCATGGACAACCAGTATGAAATATTCATAATTTTCAACAAGTTGATTGCTCTGAACTGACAAAGTAGTGTTGACACTGCTGCAAGCGTTGTTAGAATTTTACACATTTAAGAATTTAAATTATTCAAATGCAATTAATATTCGGTAGCTTCTGGAAGTTTCAGACAGCTCTCAATTGAACAGTACTGTACACTAAACAATTTCCGCCTCTTTTATATTTTTGCGATAAGCAAAATTTGTGACCTCGTGAGTCGCGATGCAGAGATCTTCTTTTTGATTAAATGGCTTAGACGAGCTGCTCAATCAGTGCTACAGGGATCAGTGGTACAGTGGCAGGCCCAAAACAAGTAATGATGTTGTTTCCTTGCTAGGAGCATCTACAATAACTTTTTTATTGAAAAGGAGTTAATAAGGGAGACATCACATATTTTATGTTTTCACTTTTGGCCCCTGATGGCCAGGTGGAGAAACAAATCTGACTGAAATTCAGTGTAAGAGGTCATCTGACCAAGGGGTTCACGCGGACACTGTGGTATTGTTAAGACTCTGCTACCGTGAGCCAAAACGTCATGGGTTTATACTGTTACAGTTAAGGATGTCAGGATGTCTTGGAGTAACATGTCTTTGGAGTAATATGTCATTGGACTATGTCGTTTCATATCCTGACACTTAGTTAACACCAGCCAATCCTTTCTCTGCAAGTCGAGATTTGGGGATATTGCCTGATGTTGAGAATCCCAAGTGGCCAGTCACAGATGCAGTGCCTATAGCCACTTAATATGCCGATCACATATAGGGCCCCTATTGGATTTTTTACAATATGATGTTCTTTGAGCCATGTTGTTATACATTGCTTATAGTGAGTGTGCATATAAGGCCAGACCAAATAAATCGTTTGTTTGCTGTAACATTACCCAACCTCTCAAGATAGGGCTTGTTACAAATCTAAGAGGTAGGCCAATGAATGCGGACAAATATTTTTACCTGGTTTATTTGCAAGAAATAATAGTTTGGTTGGTGTATAATGTTGGACAATGTTGGAAGTGGGTCAGCATGTCGGAGGGTGTCAACTTGAATAAAATTTTGCACTGGCTAACCCCAATAAAATCTTTGGATTCAGGGCTGCTTTTTGATGTCGGTCAGGTTGGCAAACAGACAAATCATTTGGTCGGGCCTAAAGCGACTGTTCTGTCAAGCATCTGGCAATTTTACGAGCAATACTTCATGTGAAATCTTCATCAAGAACGTATCAGATGACATCAAGGGCAATAACGTTTGCATCTGACTATCTGAGGAGAAAAAAACCCATGTAAAAACTCGTAAAAACAATGTTATCACAAACATAAGTGACAGTTAATATTATACTGTTTTATCTTCTATTGTATATTACGTTGGAAACTATTATATTTCACGATTGGGGAGCAGGGCTTTTCAATTTCTATGGACTGCCTGCTTGGGCCAACAGACCCTTCTTTTTGTTTTTGGTGTTTTTGTCTTGTTTTTGTTTTCCCAAATACATTTTAACCACCAAACACATTGTGAATAAAAATGAAAGTTTTTTCAACCTCAAAATCTCACTTCTTAGTTCTGAGTATAGCTTACACTTGCTAAAGTGGGTTTAGGGTCTTCACAATCTGTTAAAAAAAAGCCCCATCCTGAATACAACAGATACTTCCGGCATGCATTTTTTGCCTCTCCCACATTATCAATTTTTCAGAATCTTGCTTAAAGATGGATGTCCATCCTTCGAATCATTGCCATTTTTTGTTCTAACATTCTCCTATCATTTCCCTTTGGGGAGGCAAAGGCATATGAAACTAATCATAGCCATTGCTCCTCATGATCAAAGAGTGAAATTTTGTTTATTAATCATTTTGATAATATTCTGTCTGAGCGTTAGCTAGCTTATACGATAACCATCCTTTGTGATCATGTTTGCATCATTCCCCGGTGAGCATTCTGGCCCCATTCACAACCCTGATTAGGAAATAAAAGCAGCTGGTCTCCAATCTCCGCAAAAGCCAGAGTTGTTTAGTTTGAGCAGGATGAACTAATCTGATAATTCTGACCAATTCAATGGAAGTCAGGATGGGATGAGGCACTGGCTGTGTGAAGAGAGAGAGAGAGAGAGGGCAATTCAATGGAAGTCAGGATGGGATGAGGCACTGGCTGTGTGAAGAGAGAGAGAGAGAGAGGGCAATTCAATGGAAGTCAGGATGGGATGAGGCACTGGCTGTGTGAAGAGAGAGAGAGAGGGCAATTCAATGGAAGTCAGGATGGGATGAGGCACTGGCTGTGTGAAGAGAGAGAGAGAGGGCAATTCAATGGAAGTCAGGATGGGATGAGGCACTGGCTGTGTGAAGAGAGAGAGAGAGGGCAATTCAACAGATGCCAGGATGGGGTTGAGCACTGGCTGGGTGATGAACCCATACAGAGAGCGGGCAATTCAATGGATGCCAGGATGGGAGTATAAAAATCACTGGCTGTGTGAAGTATGCGTCACAACCAATGGATGCCAGGATGGGAGTATAAAAATCACTGGCTTTGTGAAGAATGTGTCACAATCAATGGATGCCAGGATGGGAGTATTAAGCACTGGCTGTGTGAAGAATGTGTCACAACCAATGGATGCCAGGATGGGAGTAAAAAGCACTGGCTGTGTGAAGAATGTGTCACAACCAATGGATGCCAGGATGGGAGTAAAAAGCACTGGCTGTGTGAAGAATGTGTCACAACCAATGGATGCCAGGATGGGAGTAAAAAGCACTGGCTGTGTGAAGAATGTGTCACAACCAATGGATGCCAGGATGGGAGTATTAAGCACTGGCTGTGTGAAGAATGTGTCACAACCCGAATGGATGCCAGGATGGGGTTGAGCATTAAGCACTGGCTAATAGCGATGCTAAAAATGTTACTGTTTGAAGAGGACAGCAACTCCAAAGGTGCCAAAAGATGTCCTATGCCTTTAGACTGCTCAAAGACAAACAACCACTTCACTTTCCGAATTTTTTCTCACCAACCCATTCTCGTTCTTACTACTGGCTCGAAGTTCCACTAAGGCAAGTGAATAATACTTTCTCGGTTACCATGGCGATGTCACAATACACAGAGGATTAAGGCGCTGCCATTAGAGGGTAATGCTAAAATTGAAACTTGAGCAATAACGGGCGCACACAAGCAAAGGTTTTGTACATTTGGTCATTTTTCTATGATTATGTAATCATGCATCATGAGACAAAATTGCAAGATTCCCCTCTCTAACATGTCTAAAGCACCTCGCAAGCAAGAGTTTTTTATCACCATGACCAGTGATAATATCTCTGCCATGACGGGCATGAGCGAAAAAACATTGTAGGTCAATGGGTAAAACAGTTCTTCCAGACCTGTGTATCACCAGCAATAACTGATCCTTGTTGCCAGCATCTGTAACAACCATCGATATGTCGAATGCGACAATTATTGCAGGTCCCTGCAACAAAAAATTCTCGATGTGGTGCACTTCAGGCTCTACATCAAAGGAGTCTTACTGCATGATAACAGCCAACTGTTTATCGACTCGTTTTTTTGATTTAACTTTCAAAAACACAATGGTTTCTTAACTTGAGTTCTTAACTTTCACTGGTTTATCAACACAAAGAAATCAGAAGAAACTGCAAGATTTGTCATAATTTTTTTTAAACTTTCAAAATTTTTTGAAGTCAAGATGAAAGTTTGATTCTGAACTTTTATGAAACATGACACTTTGATGGTTGTTGTTGTCTCAAAGCTTTCTGTAACATTATCAGCAAAAGTTTTCAGACTGAATCTATTGTTTTTTTGTGCTTGCATTTTATTTCCCAGTGAAAATTAAGCAGGAAGTTTGAAAGTTGCGGAAGAAAAGAGGTACTTAGTATAAAATAAGAAACAATCTTAAAGCAACAAGTAAATGCAAAATCTGAAAATAATTTTTTCCCAAACATACTTCATTAGGCCACGAAAATAAAGAGATATTACAGTATTTTCCCATTCCCAAATCTTCTCTTCAAATGTATTAATTACGAAGATGAGTATGACAATTTCTCCTGAGTTGTTTGAAGCATCCAATTTCCGTCTTATTATTAGATTCATATTGCAGAGCTAAGAATAAAAGGAACAGACAGTTTCGAATAAATTGTTGGCACTTCAAGTTACATTATAAATATTCACATATGTCATGTCATTCAGATGAAAAAGAGGCCACACAAAATAATGGCCTCTCAATTACATCATTTGGGACCCTGCTTTCCTTAATTTGGGCTTATTTTACTGTCAGTAATTTCATCAACCGCATAAAAATTGGTCCTTTGTCATCTTTAGCTTTATTGGCATAATCATGATACATGTAACTTGATTTGTGATGTCATTTCAATTCAAAGTGTCAGGAGCAGATTCGACCATTTTAACCTCTAGAAAACGCAGTGGTGGGTCGAAAACAAAAACAAACAAAACTATTTTTTGTAATTTTGACCACCTTTTATTCGGACACTTTCATAATTTGGCAGCAAATATACTGTTAAATGGTGTGTATTTAATGTAATTGAGAGGCCTGATTCAAAAGGATGATCTCATAGAAATTTTATCCCTCAGACAATAATTTTTTGAAATTTCAGCTTTATGTATAAAAGGGTTAACAGTGCAATGGATGTGGAACAGTACCCTCTTAGTCTTATTTCTTGAAGATAATGCCAAACATTTTTTATCAGTTTTTAGCAATCTCCAATATCCTGTTTTCCCATATTACACAGAAAGTACTTTTTCCGCAGCAAAAAGATCTGAAACATATAATTGTTTCTTTTTTCTATTGGATGAACGTCTCAAATGTCCGCCTGAGTTTATTGGTTCCCTATCCGTTGGGTCCAATCATCTAAAAGACGCATTGCCGGCTTGATATCAGCCAAGTGTTTTTTTGCGTTTGTACATGTTGTATCGTGCATGGCCTGGGGCTTCTACAAAAACATCTGACGTGACAAGGATTTTTTACCCATTTCTCATACGATGAACGCCAAGTTGGCAGTTTCTGCAATCTCTTGTTTTGAGGTGGAAGTATGTTGTAACCCTAATACTCTAAATCCACAATTCTTTTTGGTGTGTTAATTTGGGGGATTTGGCCAAAAAATATTGTTCACGAAAATAAAAATCTTATGAATTTATAATTTGATTGAAAAAACCTTCCAGAAGTTTCACAGTCCCCTAAAATAAAAATTGTAAAAATTTCATATTTTCTGATGAAACGCAAAACAATTAAATATGTGAATATCATTTTCTGGTTCACAGTATCTCTCTTGTTTTCACTTTTATGGACTCTTAGAAATAAAGATTTTTGAGCTTACAATGTATAAAAACATGAAAAAAACCTTTTGCGGTTTTTCAGCAAACACGTCTATGCACCTCTTAGAGGTTTTTCTGGAAAATAAGCATGTGAAATACCACAATGTCTTTTTTCATTTCCCAACAGTTGTTAAATTCTTCAGTTCTAACCAAGGAGACTCCTGAGGAAAACACTGCCCTGATTAAACCAAGTTTCACAGTTGACATCTTCAGTGCGGATTATATGCTAAAAGGGGCAGTCAGACTTTTAAGCGAACACCTCAGCCTTCAGAAGTTAGTTATTTGCAAATTCATTGAAAAGCCCAAAACCCAGCAGTAGCAAATGGGTAAACAAGTACTACCCTGTGCTACATGTACATACAACTTTCCTCCACATGCCCCCTCAAAGCCGCCTCCAAACCCACTTGATGAGGCAGCACGCATCACAGACGGCTCTTAATTAGCAATCAAAATCTGCTTTAACGAGGCGTGAGATTGAGGTGCCATATTGCCAGAACGCAACCGCTGCGCCATATAGATTAAAATTGATTTCGCATCCGATCAAGTTATTTGAAAATACCGCAAGGGATTGTGGCCATGATGGGACCAATTAGATTACTTGTGTCAAAAGAGGGAAACAAGAGGCTGAAGGGCCTGGGGCTCAGCTGAAATATTCTCCAAACCAGTTATGGTACCAGTATAATGGACAAGATGGTGGCAAAACTATGAGTGAAATGTGACTGACCAAACGCAATCCCATTTGAGGCATTTGGATTTCGAAGTAACAAGATCATAAAGTTTATTGCACTACTTAATGGTCATTACATATGGAATGTAATGATCAAAAATCATGAAGTTAGCAGACTGATGCACCTATAAAATGAAATTCCAAAATAGCTGAGGTAAAAAATTGCTCAGATTTGAACACCCTTTTAGTCATTAATCAAAATATTACAGTTACACTAGGTTCGTCAAACTAAGGCGAGGCTAATTTTCATTCTGAGAATAAGCATGATAAGACTGACTTTTCCATTGAATCCTTCTTTTATACCTGTAAGAATCTTGATTACCTTTCTTCATACTGGATGGATTAGATGTCAATCACAGCTTTGGAAACACAATCAACTGAGAAGAATTTTCATAGGATATCGATGATAATCATTCTCATTCTCGGAGCAACATTGGAAAATTTGTAACTTATGAAATATTAATGAATTCGTAATGAAAAGACAACGGGGGGGGGGGGGGGGGGGGGGTTACTGAATCAATCAAAAACGAGTAGAGCACATGCCAAAAGATATGCCAAAATGACGCATTAGAGTGATTCTGTGGAAGGCCTCATTTTGCGAACTTTTTTTTCTTCAAATTTCCCCGAACAACCTATATTTGCAAACAAGTGAGAAAAAAATTGTAATTGACAAAGATCTCAAGAAAAAAAGGGAAATTTTTGAGTTCGTCATAACTAAGGAAGGCACAAAATGGTTTAGAGTAGAACAATTGGATACCCTTTTTGCAAAAAGGAAAGAACCATACCCTGCTAAATGTCATTTCCTTCATGACCATATTCCCACATCACACCCTCGCGCGCCACCTCACCTCACCTCACACGCACCACCGCCTTCCGAGACCATCACATCTTGTTCAAGTCTTTGAAATATTAATTACCAATGTGGCCGACTTTGATGTGACTCGTGTCTAATCATGCAGATCAGTGGGTAAACAAGCCGTATAACTTGCTTTGAGACAGAGACACTTCGTAATTGGGTTGTCTGGCAACGTATTTTCCAACTAACACGGACAATATATATGTATATATGCGTATGTTTATTCGTACAAAGTACAATAAATACATGCTAAGTGCATGGTGAAAACGCAGTGCGTTGACAACAATTATAGAGCCACAATTATTTACAATAAATTCAAATTTCTAGCTAGCTACGAACAGGTAAATTAATGAAAAGATATGAATTTTAGCACATTCGACATGAGGCACTCCGGCGGTAGACTCCCATCAACCAAGGAAATCACCTAAGATGTACATAGATATTCCAATATCTCATTTATCTCCTCGATTGCTGGGAATCCACCACCCGAATCCCTCATGTGGAGCAACTCCTGAAAATATAACTTATTCTGCACTACTTCGTCGTAAGCCAAGGCCAGGGCTTATAAAGAAATGTCTTCTAGGGCCATCACTGAGGCTTAAGCGACTACTACACACCATATACACCGCCAAGTTTTGCCGGCATTTTATTTTTTCTTTATTTGAGCAGTGGAAAACAGAAGATAATCCGCCAGAACAATAATCGAGAAACTTGCATTTTTTCTGAAATTTTCGAAGAAGAAGATAATCTGCCCAAAAAAATTGTGAAACTTGTATTTTTTCTGAAACAATCGTGTTTTTATCACTAAAGTGGAACCTCCATTTAATGGACACCTCTCTATTAAGGACACCTTCTCTATTAAGGGCAACCTCTCTAATAATGACACTAGTTCTGGTCTCGAATTAATCCATTCCATTCAACTTGACCTCTCTAATCAGAACATCTCTTTATTATGGCCAGTCCCAAAGATGTCCTTAATAGAGTGGTTTGACTGTAGATGAATATTTCATAAATCATTGGGGTATTCCAATACTGCTCTGAAGGGAGAATTCTTTGACCAAATATTTGACATTCTGTCAGAAATCCAATCCAGTAGTGCAAACTGTGATGGTAATACAGTATTCTAACAATATTACAGAACAATATTCCGCCCCCTCTGGTAAGAAGAAGTGTTCCTCATTCTAGAACATTATTAGCTCTTAAAAGAATATTGGGGAATTTGTAAGATGCCAGTAATGTAGGAGGAAACTGGCGACTCCACAGGAAACCTACGTTGTCAGTAGAGGTCAACTCTCTATCACATGAAGACGTACACAAACCAGGTGTTGACAAGTCAATCGTTTTCTTTTATTGTTTCTACATGTAGGCATACCAGACATAAATGAAATGGCCAGGGCCATTGTGCTCACCTCATGTGGAGGAAAGATGGATAAAGAGCATGGTCTTGTGTCATGAAGTGTTAGGTTTGATGTAGGTCCAAGCAATTACAATTTCCCCAAAATGGCCAATTTACAGTACATTCGACCTCTGTGACCTTGAAAAGTAGGTCAAATCAAAGAAGACCCGGGTGACACATTGAATAGTTGTTAGAATTAGATGAACCTATGATATAAAATTGGTGCCAATCGGGCAAGTCATTACTAGGAATAATGGCATTTTGAAGAATTTAGGATTTGGCCCCCTCCCTGGAGGCCAAACGGCAAATCAGATCGCACCAAACTTCGGTACCTGAGATCACCTGACCAAGGGGTACATGTGTACTTAATTTGTGATCAATAGTCATTGCAGTTAAGAAACATGCCATAGTTACGGCCTGACGGCGAATTTACGCCATTTGACCTCTGTGACCTTGACAAGAAGGTCAAATTAAAAATCTGTGTGACATATACTGTATGGTGGTTAGATGTACCCATGATATCAAATTGGTGGCAATCGGGCAAGAAGTTAAGGAATAATCACATTTTTAAGGTTTTTGGATTTTGCCCCCTGGTGGTCAAGTGGTGAATCATATTGGACCAAACTTTGGTCCCTGAGATCACCTGACTAAGGGGTAAATGTGTACCAAGTTTGGTATCAATAGTCATTGCAGTTTAGAAACGTGCCATCGTTACATCCTAACGGCTAATTTACACCATTTGACCTCTGTGACCTTGAAAAGGAGGTCAAATCAAAAACCCGGAGGATATATGATGCACCTTTGCTAGAAGTACCTACCATATTTTTTTCAAAATTTCCCGACTACTTTTAAGGGAGATATTGCATATTTTCACTTTTAACGTTTGGCCCCCTGGTGGCCAAACCATGAAACGAATCGGACCGAAACTTGGTCTCCCAAGTGTCATTACATAAGGGTACATGTGTACCAAGTTTCAACTCAATAGCTCTAACAGTTACGAAACGTGCCCTGCTAACGGACGACGGACGACGACGACGACGACGACGACGACGACGACGACGACGACGACGACGGACGACGGACGCCACGGTATGGGATAAGCTCACCTCTGCTAAGAGGTGAGCTAAAAACACACTGTTTATTCACATTTTTAAAAAAACAGGCGATGTGATATCCATCGTCAAAATGCCCCCTCAATCTCGTTCTCGGATAAAAATCGGAACCTCTCTACAGGGTGGCCCAGAATTAATTTCCTTTGGACAATAGAATTCTATTGTGTATCCATTGTGTGAGGGAAAATAATACTGGGCCACCCCGTAATGTCAAAGACTTGGTCAACTCTTCTTCTCTTTTGTGGTGACAAGTATTGACAAGAGCTCAATTGATTATTTCTATCTTTGAACTCCCTGGTTGCGGCCATCGATGATCAGGGAATTTTCCATTGATGATCAGGAAATTTTCCATCAACGATCACAGAATTTTCCATCAATGATCAGGGAATTTTTGTAATCGCCAGTGGCTAGATTAATTAGACATGCCTTTTAAAGTCAATATTCTGGTCATCTTTGATGTGAGGAGTGGTTTGAAAGTGTGACGAGTTGACAAGAAGTGGAACTGGAATCATTGCAGTTTTCTCATCAGCTGACCTGAACACCAAGCTGTGTACTTCTATGATTTGGGATTTGATTACTGCTGGATAGATGATGAAGCTGATGAAGATTTATGCTGAGTGTCAGAACTCCATCTACACAGACCAACCACACTTTCATTCAGTCACATTTTAACTTGGTACAGCATTGCCATCTATTTGTAGGGCTGTCAACATGTTCTGTGTAGCTATCGTAATGTTTGACGCAACTCCATCTATACTGTGACCAACCTACGCATTTGGTACAGATCCCGACTAATCTTTAACATGGTGTTACTCCATCTATACTGCCGGGGCCGACCTATTCATTCAGGTCTAAACTAAGTCTCGATTTCCCTACTTAATATTACACATGGCCCAACTCCATCTATACAGATCTGCAAAATTCATTTCTTCGATGTCAAACATGTGTCTAAGGAATGGATCAATAGGATAACTATAGATGGTGACACAGAAAGGTACTGGGTGTCTCACAGGACAACATGGTTCGCAATCCTGGATAAAGAAGGCATGGAAATTATTATTCTGAATCGGTCACCAGAACTATTTTTAAACAATCGATACAATATTTATAGATTGAGCTACGGAAAAGCATAATATTTTACGGATGAAATTCATCTTGGGCAGTCTGATCGATAGGTGGTGCTCTCGTTCTCCCTAATTGCATCAACGGAATTGACTTGGGATGCTTAGGCTGCAAAGAAGCTCTCCTAGAATTCTTTGAAGTCATAGTTAAAGGGAATTTATAGGCAGGAGCTAGGGGGTCAAATTGGTAGTCGTGATGTGACTAGTATGCACAGTTAGCTAGGGTCTGGGTAGTAATTGATTCGGCGACAATTATATTCATCAGACAAGCATGAATAGTTTCAATGTACTGTGAGACAGGAGAGACCCCTATCACCAACTTTGTGTAACTTGATTTGACCTACCTGGCTCCTGCCTATAGCCTCCTTTTACAATTGGGATCACCAATCCTACATCAACAACCGTAGAGGCTATCATCAAATGTTACACTTTAACCCTGGCTACAGAGACAGCCAGAGATAAACCACTTTGTCTCCGCTTTTAATGTAAATAAATCAATATGTCACTCAACTGGCTTTAAAATTCTCTTGGAATCAAAGATGAGCTTAACTTCGGTTGAGCAAGGTCACCTTTGACGAGGATTACAGAAATGTTGTTGGTGTACCCAGCTTCACCCTGGCGAATCAGCACCACATTTCCTGAGGGTATTCCTCTCTTCGAGTTAGGAAATGTCATCCATAGCCTAGAGCTTACCTTGCAAACCCACAGAAAATGATACAATTTTTCATCGAGATCACTCAAGAGTCAGATTGCTCAAAAGTATTAACATTTGGTGAGCCAATAAAAACAGCATTGATCTCCCAGAATAAGAAAGAATATAAGTATTTGTCAAGAAGAGGGCGAGGCATTTGAAACCGGACTCCATAGTCCAATGTCCAAGTAGGCCTGGGGGGGGGGCTTTGGCAGGAGATGAGGGGGGGGGCAAATTGGTTGTCTTCAGGGCATTAGAAGGCACAGTTAAGGGACCAGCATGTGTCAGATTCAGCAATAATCATACTCCCGTGCAACAGTGAATCGTATCAAGGTTCTGCGAGAGGACTGACTCCTATTGGCGACAGCGTAGCTTAATCTGATCTACCCTGTTCGTACCTATAGTCTCCCTTTAAGACCCAACATCAATTGACCTACGTTAGGCCATCAATCTTAAAGGATTGTGTCATCACCGGCAATGAAGTAATGCGGTAATCTCCATACCAGTATAGAATATGATAGAATACACATTTATTGACATCAGGATGAGGTGTGAGGACGAAAATGAACCAATTAACTCCTCGCCCAATGAATCACGCGAAAACGATAGAGACGCCCTAATGTCATTTCTCTATTGATTAATTTCAGTAAGCTATGATAGATGACACACACCTGCGCTGTGCGACAAGATAAGTAGTTTCTGATACACATTATTTCCCCATTAGCATTGTCTTATTGGCAAGAAAGAATGAAAGATACATTTGCGAGCAATAATTTCGAACCCAATTAGTTCATTCGTTGGGATGATGTCTTATATTTGCAAGGACACATTTCAACAGATTTGGTTGAGATGGATGGGGGGCGGGAGGGGTGAATTTCTAGATAAAACATTTGAATAATGCAGTCTTATTTCTAATAGATTATTTTCCCATTTTGATCATCTTGCAATGCCTAATTGCAACAACAGATTTTGCTCAAACATCTCAAATGTTTGAATTTAGAGTGGCTGATCCAGAAATAAGGAAATGGGGGAGATTCGTGCCAAATAGGTATTTCAGGGCATCAGAGAGTTTAACTTATATTAGAAGACATAAGTATATTTGATTCTTGTTGAGAGATATCCTCAAAATCATTACTGGACAAATTGTTTGGGTGGCCACCTCATTACCCCCCTAAAGCCCGCTACACACGAGGGATTTCTCACCAACTTAGTTGGAATTTTAATTCATAACAGGAATCGGCCAACTCAAATATTTCGTGTGTTTGCAACGCAGACCAGGTAACTGATACTTTGCCGGATTGGTTGGAGTTGCTGGCTGCACTACCAACTTGTTCTATTTCTCGATGGCATCTTTTGTTTATATAAGGAATTTTTTGTTTATATAAGGAGTGTGCGGGTAGAAATGTCCCGTGTGATTCAGTCAACAACATAGTTGGGCCATATTTTGACTCTTTATCACCAGATTAGTATTTAGAAAGATGCAAATGAGCCCCGAAAGCAGGCTTAAGCCCTCTTCACATGAGGGATTTCCCACCAACTTAGTTGGTTTTAAAATTAAGAACAGGTGCACAGGTGACTGGAAGTTGGCCCAACTATGTTGTTGACTGAATCACACGGGAAATTTCTCCCCCACACTCCTTATATAAACAAAAAATTCCTTATATAAACAAAAGATGCCATCAAGAAATAGAACAAGCCGGTAGTGCAGCCAGCAACTCCAACCAATCTGGCAAAGTATCAGTTTATACCTGGTCTGCGTTGCAAACACACAAAAGATTTGAGTTGGCCGATTTCTGTTATGAATTAAAATTCCAACTAAGTTGGTGAGAAATCCCTCGTGTGTAGCAGGCTTTATACATATCCGGCAGCTGCAGAATCTTGCATCATTTTGAGAAGAGAAGGTCGATGGTGAAGATGGATCCCTCACATGCCTCAGTCCAAGATATACTAAAAATGATTGAATTAATTCAAGCTCGGCCAGGGATATGGGATTGCACCATCAGAGATTACAGAAACAAGTATCTCAAAACTGAATTAATAATTGAGGTCGCAAATGAAATGGGAGAAGGATGGACAGGCAAGTAAACACATTTTTCTATATCTCTATTTGACTATATGTGACCCGTCACAGCAAAACCAGGCGCATGTCGCACAGAAGATGAGCCTAAATGACACCAGGAGATAATGGAAGAAATTGGTGTGCTCATATTTCACAAAAGGCAGACAATAGAGAATTGAACAAACAGTCCGTCTCAACCTGCCAAGCTGAGAGCGACATGCGCCTGGTTTTGCTATGACGGGTCACATATTTTTATTTAATTACAGCATTACATAGAATAAGAACCCTACTTGTCAACACGTGTTGTACATGGCATGTCCGTTTTTTTACTAACACAATCAAATGATTAGCACTTAATCATACTAAAGTATGGTAGGATGGAGACATCCCCAACCCTAGCTACAACCTCATTTGGTTCTCTTTCTTCTGACTCACTAATTTATTTTCAGATGAGTTTGTCAAAACCAAATTCTCTAACCTGAGAACCTACTACACGAGGGAAAAGAACAAAGTAATCCAGTTTAAAAGAAGTGGATCCGGAACAGGTCAACTTTTCAAGTCCAAATGGCCATTCTACGATGCCCTTGATGCCTTTCTGAGGCCATCTACAACACCAAAGAGGACTATCTCAAATCTAGTATGTGTCAATATTCTATGAATTTTCATGATGTATCCTGATACTGCCTCAATCTTCCTCAAAGTCTTCTATCATACTGGGTTCTTCTTCATCAGTTTCTTCGGGATATGATCCAACTGCATGTTGCCACTGCCATGGGACCTGCCCATTGGTTACAAAGTAATCCATGTATTCTTCTCTTATCTCCCGTGCGGAGAGTGTCGTTCTATTCCCATTGGCTTGTGGGATGTCTTCAAAGGTATGGAGGTGGGCCGTCTCCCTCCATTCTCCAGGAACAACTGCGTGGTTGTCATCCTCATAATCTATCTGACCAGGGCATGCATACCCCTCTGATTTCTCGCACAAGAAATTGTGGAGTGCACAAGTAGCCAAGACAAGATTCCCTGCTTTTTCTGGCTGTACGAGTATAGATCCTTGGAAGATTTGAAATCGATGGGCCATTATCCCAAAGGCGTTTTCACTGATCCTTCTTGCACGAGACAGCCTGTAGTTGAATAGTCTTCTTTCGTCATTGAGGCCTTTACCTGGGAAGGGCTTCATGATGTTTTTCTTCAAGGGAAAGGCTTCATCACCAACAATCACAAATGGTACCTCCTCGGTTCTTTGGGGGAGTGGCCGAGGATTGGGAAGTCCTAATGAATCATTTTCAATTCCCGCATTTAGACTGCATTCACGGAAAACACCGCCATCACACGTCCATTGCATCCAACGTCTATGTAAGAAAAGCGGTAGTTCGAATCAACAACTGCCATAAGAACAATGCTGTGCTGGCCCTTGTAATTATAGTAGTAGCTCCGACTATTAAGTGGTGCTCTGAGGACAACATGCTTCCCATCCATGGCCCCTATGCAATTCGGAAAGTCCCAGGAATCACTGAAACCTTGCGCCACCTGCCTCCATTCCTCTGGGGTTGATGGAACCTGAAAAGAGATAATGTAAAATACGATGCATCAATTAAACTAAAATTCTTTTTTTCAGGATACAGACGTGGTAGATTTAGATGAGGGTGAACCCAATACAGCTGATCAGCCTGGATCAGGTCAACCACACACAACTGATGGCGATATCTCTACAGCAAGGAAGTCTACTCCTCCTACTTGCCGAAAGAGAAAGCGTAACTCTAAACAGGAAGATGATGTTATGATGGCAGCCTTGCAGTATTTGAAAGAACCACCTCCTACCCCCAGTGCACCTCCACAAACCGCACCCGAGGAGTTAGATGGTGATAGTTTATTCGGAATGACAATGAAGAATCTAAGCAAGAAGATCAAGGAGGGTAGATCGAAAGATATGCTAAAGCTTAAAGTACAGCAAATGTTCATTGAAGCACAGGTTGAGGAGGATGATATTCCATTACCAAATTTTCCTTATAGAAGGCAAGGTAGGCCTAGCAGCGCCAATTTTGCACCCTATCCGTACACACCAAGTTCAATGAATCGGGCTTCACCAGTCCCTTCAAATATTTCAAGTACCGGTAGTGATGGCAGGGGCAGCAATCGACCCTAATTTGATATGACAAAGTATATGAAAAATTTCTCATTGATATGAAATGTGCACTTAGAATACTAGTAGATTAGATTTATACTTTAGGAATCAGAATAGAGGTTTATCAATAACCCTATATATAAGGTTAAAAATCAACCATTTACGTACTTGCAAATAGTCATCCTTGAGACACTCATAAATAGCTTTGCACACATCTGGGACTACTTCACCAATGAAAACCAGAGGTTCTTGTAGGTTCCACCTAAAATATAAAATGTAAAATGTAGCAAAATGTAAGTTGTAGATTATAGAATAGATTAAGATTCATAATAAAATATGCACATTCTTTCAATAGAAATCTTACTTATTTTCTTTGAAATTCAAGGAGCAGATAAGAATCAAACTCAAAATGTAATTTACCCTGTGAAAGAAACCGAAGTGTCAAGGCCAGTCGTTCTCCTGCTGATATACTGTCCCTCATGTTGGTGTCATGACGAGAAATGAGAGGGGTAATCTTTCCTAACAGCTCGTAGAAGAAGTCGGGAGTCATCCTGATGTAAGCCTTGAAGTCCTCTTCGTCTTCTTCGCAGAGTTCCATGAAGAGAGTCCCATAGGCGCCAAGGCTGTACCTTCTCATAATCCACGGTTTTGCCCAAAACCTCCTATTATCCCATCGATTTCTCCTTTTCCTCTTTTCACTGATAAATTTTACAATAATCATAGATAAAATCTTCTTTTTCTTCCTCTCATTGTACACACCAAAATCATTGGCAGCCATGTTTCTAGATCTAAGATTTCCCCGCCAGAAATAATAGATATTTGCACTCAGCCTTGACCAAGGTTTTGGCCTAAAAATAGTGCAGATTGCTGCGATTATGTCTTTCGTGTGAGTGGGTGAACGACTCTCAACTTCCAGTCACCTGTGCACCTGTTCTTAATTTTAAAACCAACTAAGTTGGTGAGAAATCCCTCGTGTGAAGCGGGCTTAAACCTACCACTATTTTAGGGTGGCCTTTGATACCTGCAAATCCAGCAATTAGAACATCAATCCTATCTCCAAGATGGGCATATCAGTTAAACCTCATAAACAACATACATGAACTTACCTGGAAAGAAGAACAGGGAAAAACTCATAAAACATGATTTCTGAGAAGAATTCGTTTCAGTCCTGAAAGGGTTAATACAAAACAAAAGACGACAAATTAGCCTTGGTCAAGCAATCCAGCAATCATTGTCAACAATCACCATGGGTTCAGATGACCCCAGCGAAGAAGCCCCAAGGGCTAAGACAGTAATACAACTCGGCCAGTGAGTGCCAGGGGACAGCTAATGGCTTGGGCATGATGTCAGAGCCATGATAACCAATGATCGCTAGTCTGGCCAATAACTATGATGTTGTTCCTTGCTTTGTGACAATGAATACAGTTATCGACTTGGCAGGAAAAAGGTAGCGGGGGTTTTGCGTGAGGAAATATAATTATCACCTCTGTGGTCGAGGTGAAAGGATATAAATGAAGGTCTCTGATGTGAAATAGACAATAAGGTGTCTTCAAAGCCAACCCATCCAAGTCCAGTGAATGGTCACGTCAATAGGTTTACTAATGGTACAATAGGTTTTTCCAATGGTACCAAAATAATGGTCATGTCCATAGGTTTACTGATGGTACCATGTGAATGCTCATCGAGAGCTTTCCAGATAATAGTCATGTGAATAGGTTTACTAATGGTACCATCAGAATCCGCTCATTGAGAGCCTTCCAAATAATGGTCATGTCAATAAGTTATTCAACAAATGAGCTATTCAACAAATGGAAGGCCTAAAAGTCCTATAAAAATAAGATGGCCATGCATAGGCTATTCGGGGCCTATGGTGGGCAATTCAAGCAGGGACAGAACCAGGTCATCAAATATAGTTTTGCATTCCAGCGCAAGGAGGCTCATTTGACACACGAACTAAAACATCAACTCTATTGAGACTTCCAGTCATTATTTGATGAGCAAATTGCTTTCCGTATCGAGAATACTGATCAATTATTTCTTTAACGTTGCTGAATATTGAGCAATGTTTTCCAACATTGCAGAAATAACAGAACAGGCGGTGTAGAACGAGAAGAGAAGTCTTTAATTATGGAAAGAAAGTATCGACAAAATGCAGGGACATTTGCTTTTACAAACTTTACAGTTCAGCACATATTGGGGTTACCGGACTTTTGACTAAGTCTTTGGGCTGGGGAGAAGTCTGTCGCAAGTTACTCATGTATCTCACAAGTGCATGGGGTCTTCATCCTGCCCTCTGGTAGGCACAAGTAGTTACTTCGAATCTCGAGTTGTCGTATTTAAGTCTTTGTCTGCAATCACCATTTTTGTTCTCATCCACAATTCATGCCAAAAACAACCCCCCTTCAAACTATAAATCAATGCACAGGTGGAATCTGCAATAATGATAAATGGTTATAGCAAAGGGTTGTTTTCCGATATCGTTAATGGGCCTGATTCATCCATTTGGCCTGAGCGCATCAACTAGTGGCAGGTGCATACGTCATCTGTAACAATACAAAGCCCTTCTCAATATTTCAAAGGACTTCACCATTATTGGCATAACTGAAAGCCATCTGCCTTTGACAAGAAACGTATCTTCCAAATCAATTATACAGTTTTCCGATGACCACTGTCCCATCCCTTACGATCTTCAATAACCTTCTCTCCGGCCCTATTATCATAGTTTCCTGGCATCTTAAGTCACTTCTATAAGCATTGAAAGTAATGGCAAGATGTCTGCACATGACACATGAGAGATTTTCCTGAAGCAATTATTCGGTAGTACAGGGATTTCCCTATTATAGACCTTTCAAACACCTTAACAGAATAGACTACAAGAATCTGCTCGATGTGAGTGTGGAACTGGACCCCAGACTCTGGGTCCCCAAGCTACAGACATGCTCTTTAACATGCTTAAAGGACTAGACAGCATCTCCGTCAGTTTGTTCTTCTTCTGTTTCATTAGTGCATGTAAGCTTTTTTTCTGAAAATATTCCATGTTTTCTTATTTTGTTTGAACTTTCAGAGAAAAAGAACCAGGCAAATGAATGAATTCCCACCGACCGAGTGCACCCCAGGTCAAATTCTTGCTGCGATCACCAATTCTTGTTGCAGCCACCTGTAATGACCATTGCAAACAAGCTATTTTTGTTGTGAACATGATCACTGGTTGTTGATTGCGGAGTGCTTTAGTGAACAAACTTGGATATTGACTAAAAATACATTGATCACCACGAACTAAGCACTTGCCAATATAGCCAATGGGACTATGACACACCACAAATTACTGACCTGTATAATGTGGAATGGAAATGGAAAAACAATCATTCATTTTTCTCTCGAACATTTGCCACATTTTATCTAGAGCCAAAAATCATGATGGGTTTTCGAGGCGATCGGTCATAATATCACAGAATTCATGGCCGAGGAACTGTTGTGGTAATATTCATGAGAGAATGGTTCACTGTGATAAGCCGCGAGAGTGAATGGAGTAAATACTAATATCAGAAACTCCTTTATTACTTTCGTGATTAATAACAAGTTGATGCATATGACAATGTCAACTATGCAAATGTCCTCAATAAGATACATTTCAGATGATTTGGTTGAATAGTAGTTGAACCTCCCTTTGCAGACACCTCTTTTAGCAGGACATCATCTCTATTAAGGACAGAGATTTTGGTTCAAAATTTGTCATTTCCATTCAATTTGACCTCTGTATTCAGGACACCTCTCTTTTGAGGACAGCATTGTTAGTCCGAACGGTGTCCTTAATAGAGAGATTCTGCCGTAAATATGTAACATGTAAGGTTTTCTCAATGTATTATCATGATTATGCCTCTGCAGCACTTGTATTTTGCCAAAAGGTATGCAAAACTTGCAACCAGTTGTTTTGACAGCGAAGAAACATGTGCACAATTCAGGATTTTTTTCAAAAGTGCGGTGGCATTCCTTCCTTAGATGTTTTCTGTAAAGAGTAGTTTGTATTCAGAGCTTATCTATTAACAGTTGTATTTAAAAAGCAGAAGTCATGTTAACGCATCTGAGTGGGTGTGGAATTTTAATCAAGAGTTTCTGACCTGAAGCGTTCCCAGATTAAAATTTCAAATATCTGAATTCGTTGCTTCTAAGGAGGGAGGCTTCTATGAACTTATGCCACTGACAGCGCTAATCATCTTGCACTGTTAAAGAGCTTGAAGGGAATATCTCTTGCTTAATACCATGTAAGGTAGAATAAGGTAATTGTAGCCCCTGCATTGTTTGATGCATGGGGATAACAATCAATATTATAGGCAGGGGCTACAATTAAACCGTGGCTACAATTACCCCATTCTACCTTATGTCTATTTTACTCAGCTCGGTTGCTATAAATGTGTGTATGAATGAAACGGTCTCAAATTGCTGCACAACTTATTACTATGTATTAGCTGTGGCACTGAGAATACCACAAGAGCTTATTTTTATCGACAGTCTCTGCCCGTCAATCCAAATCTGACAATAGGGGGACCCACTGTATTTAGAAAACTGGAGTCAGAATAGAGTTTAAAAAGTTAAATGAAATCCACCGAATTCCCTTCTCCCACCCAGAACTTTTATGAAATAAAACAACAAGTTCCTCTTCAAGAGTCAAAGCACTGCAAGCATTGTAAATTGTAGCCAGCAATGTCATCTGAACTCGCCATATCTTCAAGCCGCTCAGCCCCGCCATAATGGAGTAATTTCCTGATCTATTGAATGCTCCGGAATTTATTTTTCTTAAAGGATCAGAACTGTAATGATCAAAAGAAATCAATGTACTTTATTGCTACTTTTTCCCGGTACTTCTATAAAGCGAAACATTTGACCTTCACCTTACGATTTCTTCAAGCCTCACAGCAAAGAAAACAGAGCTCAATATTCATGGAGGCAACGTGATGCAATTGCCTTTCTTCTCCAGGAAGGCAAAGTTTTCTTCCTCAATTTCCATTAGCAGTACGTTCTTTTTCCCAAAACAGGAAAAGTGCCCCTTTCAAAGACATTATCATGCCCTTTTGCAACATACCTAATTGAGCTCTGGTGGTAATTTTTGAGCCCAGATAATGCTCTGGGATAGGTAAAACCACTGACAAGAAAGTGTTTCATCTCAATGTCACCAACAAATCGCTACAAAAACCAACATGACCTTACTCAAGCCATTCTTGCGACCTCGACCTTACGATTTCTTCAAGCCTCGCAGCACTGACATAATGGGGTAATTTCCTGTTCTAATGAATGCCCCAGGATGTATTTAAATGGCACGAGAAAGAAACCAACGGTGATACACTCGGGCTCGCGTGAGCCAGTGGTTGGCTTGGCGCAGATGATGGCCATGACGGGTGTAAACGGATTACTTGTCGTCTGAAAGCAATCATGGTATAAGTGGGCAAGGATATTCTGCTCCATGCCCACATCATCAATTTGGTGGGTTTCTTTCTCTCAGCATCATGATACACTCGTTATGACGACATGTAAAGTAAGATTATCCTGCAACTCTGTGATTTCGTTTAAAGGGGAACGCCGTTTGTAATTACTGGTGCTGTGGTGGTGCAGGAAATAGAAATGCAGTTATACACAATGCCGTAGTGCAGTTATCATGCATACGAATTTGCTGAAACTTAGTATTTATAGTATTTCTACATCTGTCTTCACAACGGCAATACTGAAATTTATATCTATTACCTATTTACATTATTTACTATGTACACAATTGGAAAGTTTCAAATTCAATTAGAAATTTCAAATTTTTAAGGAACAGCGGGAATTGATTCCGACTCATCTTCCAGTTAATCAAATTACAGTTATCTATTCGCATTTTCCACATCACTGAATTGGAAAAAAATCTCAGAATCGATGAATAAATCTTTATTAACAGGACTCCTTTAAATTCTTATCCGGACATGTGCCAAAGGGGAAAATTATGAAATCATATTCCAAGCCGAAGGCTATCGTTCCTGACTTGGAATATGACATAATGATTTCCGGCTGCATGCACACTTCCAATTACATGTACTATGTTCAGATATTTGTCTACCAGTATCAAGGGTGATTCATCTATGTGGAACTGTTCTCCTTGGCTAGAGATGGCTATTCTTCGGTCTCAAGTGTGTTGGAATTGTAATAATGTAAACCTCTAAATATCCCAGGTGATTTATTTTCACAAATGACCGAGACTGAATGTTGTTCATTGGATAAGGAGTAAGTTAATAAGTAAGGAAATTTCATAATCTGCAAAAATAAAAATTGTAAAATTGTAAAAATGTTGGATGTTGGATGTTTTTCAGAAATTTTTGTGAAGAGCAAAAAAATTTCAGAAAATCTTGCAGTTAACAGTTTTCACTTCATATAAAAGTGCTATTACTTTTTACGTTGTTGCAGAGTGCTTATGCATGATATAACAATCACACAATGCACTGATTAAAATGACTTTCTTAAGATATCTAACACAAAACTCACAAGAACAATACAAATGACCCCAGATAAAATACTCGCCATGATCTACGGCCACAGTTGGCCATAATATCAAAGATGAGATCAGATCTACGTGGCTTTGTTTCCATGACGATTAGCTTGTTCTAGCTGACATCTTGCGTTCATAAAGCAGCTAACACTCAGGTGACAGGCCTCGAAGGGGGATGACATATAGAGTGTGACTTCGACACCCAATTTTTATTGCCTGGCTGGTAATCTTACCTCATCATCGCATTTATCTCACAGCAACATCCCAACGGCACAGGCTTTTAAGAAGATGTGTAACACAGTCATGGTCATGCAGATGGAAGATTTAATGATTCGTACATCTCGACATACATTGTATTCTTTCATTCGACTAACTGACCACCAGACTGTGTGCGCAGGTTCTCGTGGTGATAGGTTAACAATGATCTAAACCATACATGTACACCAGTGTGACTGACGACGTAGCACAGTTTCTTTGCAATTATTCATTGGCTGTTGATGAGAGAAAAACCAAGCTTTTTGATTGCCAACAAATAGCACCCTTCATTGGCTACAGTATCACGAACGATACGAGACAGAACCGACAACAGTTGTAATGAGTAGAGAGGTAATTAATGACCAAAACCACGATTTATACCACTACGTGACTGTGTTAAACATCTACTTGGTAATTATTCACTGGGGAGTCTGGTTGTGGATGTGACAACACAAAGTGAATGAACAACCAAAAGAGCTACTCTAGTTTCACTGATGTAAGACCATTTCTGAATAATCAGAATATTATGCGAATGGTTGGCCATTCAACATGTTCAATATGGTTAGAAAATGAGTTGGCACCACCAAGTTGGCTGATGGTCAAAACGTCATATTCTGGCTTGGCCTTTGATAAGTTTGAGGAGATTTCCCAGTGAAGTAGTCTTAGATTGGTGAAACTAGAGTCTATTGGGAAACACTATGCCTGTTTTAAGGGGGTGAAAAGTAAAAAACATATACTTAAAGACTAGCGTTCTGTTCCCACAGAGGATTGTTTTTTCTTTATAACTTGCACCCATATTTTGAGAAATATGCAATGTATGCAGTTTTCTACAGATAACGTAATTCATCAAAACATCACAACAAATGGTGCTTGCACCTTTGCATCCACAACCATTGATTTAATAGTCACCTTGTGACAAGAGTACTTTTCATCTTGTCTTATTTTCCTTGCCTATTTCACATAGGCTGGGCTCACCCAAGATGTTATGCTTGAGGTCTCACTTAACAGAAACAGCATAAAGACATGACAACCAAATGGCACATGCACTTAAAGGGTCCACAACATCAGATTTGATAGCTGCCCTGTGGCGAGAATGCTACTTTAGCTGTTTCTGTCTACCCTTTCCGAGACACTCATTCTGATTATGGACTCACTCAACCATGTCAACTGAGGCATTCTGATTAAGATCTCACTCAAACGAGATGGCGTCAAGACGAACACTTCCTATGTCACAAAAAAGTATCATCTAAAATGCTTTTAGCGAGATTGCACTGATACGAATTCCTTTTCTTTCTGCGTCTTTTAATGATAAAGAAATTTTTGATAGATTAATCAAATCAAGGAAATTGGGCTTCGTCATCAATTTTTAGTTTTGCTTAATCTTCAACAGGATTCAAACATGACTGCTCATAAGGCATCTGTCCAGAGCTGTAGGGATCAAGACAAACAATGTGCAAGGAGCTGTTCATTTATTAAATATGCACAGTTTTCAGATTTTTCAGTCCCCCCCCCCCCCACCCCCTTGTACGCATGGGGACACGTACTGCCCAGGTACAATTTTATATACAAACACGATGAATTAAACAATCTTTAGTCAATATTGTTGTCAGCAGTCAATCGACTGTTTATACTCTAACCTGAACATCTTATATTTTTTGATACTTTGTGACATCTTAAGTGAATAAATTTATTCAATAATCTTTTCAACCCCTCCTCTTACCTGTGTGCACACGTCTGCAAAACAGACCTCAAATTTTAAAGTTTTACTGAATGTCTAAGCAACTTTACTTCCTAATTTGTAAAAGTTAATTTATGTTAAAACTTGCTCATCATTAGGAAACAACCATGCGATTATTTAGGGGCTAAGCAGACCCTTGTACCCACTATCAGGATAAGCCCCAACATGGTAATAAGAAGACGAAACATTGTCTTGTTTACTCAGTGTTCTGGTAAAAAATATAAAAATGGCCACCATATTTATTCAATGGCCACTATATTTATTGCTGCTATCCCACCGTTTTCTTATTCATGATCCAAGCAACGACAATAAACTCTACTATATGGGAAGATCAATGCGCCAAAAATGCATACCAAACGCAAACCTTGTAGCAAATTGGAATAAGTGACCAAGCTTACGAATCACAAACATAGCAAATGGCAAACATGCTCGCTCTCTTGGAAAGCTATCTATTAAAGTGCCTTGATTTATCACAACTTCGGCCATATTCATCTATCTTCATTTTTCAAGGAAGAGATATTTACGAGTAAACAAGGATGACTCTGAGTTCACAGACGACTGTGAGCCGCAAAATCTTTGCCCGTTTTTTTAAAACTTCTGTGATGATGATGTCGAAAAACAATATACCAGGGTAATTATCATCATTTTCATTTTGCAGACTATAAAATTAACATTGATTTTCCAATCAAAAAATATTTGTTGCCGATTTGTTTCTCGTGAATGAAGGTTTTTCGCAAAATCCGCGAAAATTAAACACCCATGAAAATTACTGTACACAACTCACACTACCCAGGTTCAGCCAATCTTTGCATAATGTCGGTGTGGCATGATGATCTTACTAATTCTCAATTTGAATACGGAAATTCTCGACTTGAATTATCAGCTAGTGCCAGATGTACACTTTTAAGCCTAATGCACAATAAATTTTCTGATGATGGGGAAATAGCCAGAATGAAAATAGAAGCTCAAAACTCACATGGGGCAAAAATCACAAAATTATTAGAATCGTGAAAAATAAAGGGGTTTTATACAGGATATTAAAGTTTGAGTATGCAGATGTGCTGCACAATATTAGGATGTACTGTACCTTCAAAGTATCTTTGTAATCACTACACTTTCAACGTTTGATGTGGATTTTAGGTAATTTTAGAAAAGCCATGTTTAGACACAACTTACTTGGTGCAAATAGAAATAGACATTCAAACACTACTTCATAAATAGAATAATGTTTATCAAGGATGAAAAGTTTCAGCTCATTCATAACTTTTGTCAAGCGACAATGAATAAAGCTTCATGTTATTGTGAACAATCAGGACTCCTTGATCCTACTCTTTGGTGCCGTCTTCAGAGATTAACCAATCATAAGGGTGCATGTCAGTCCTTTTCTTCATCAATGCGATGAACAATAGGTGAGGATATCCCAACCCGTGATTACGTGATGGTTGCTTTCAACGCCTTATTCGTAACTGACAGGGACCAGTGATTCAACATTGACAATAAGGCTGCAGTATATCTGGGAATATGGCTTGGAGAAACCTACCAGTCTTGAAAGGCAGTGATATTCTTGCGCGATTGTTTGAAAATGATCCAATTGGCAATTTCGACTCTAACCGCGTATCTATGTGGTCAGGGAAATTTGCCTAGCTGCTCTGATCAATTCTCGAAAGGAACTCCAAGTTTGTAAAGAACCTATCAAGTGAACATGATCTAACTGGTGATTTCGACGTAACTTTTAAATGTCTGGTCAAGGAAATTAGCAAAGTTACTCTGAACAACTTCCACGATGAACTCCACATCTGTACATGGTCTAAGTCAGCAGGAGGACTTTTCCTTCATAAAATCTATCTTACTCGCCCTAACGAAGTACCTTTGGACTATCCCGGTTGTCCTGGGTGTTCCCGGGAACATCCTGACGATCTTGGTGGCAAGACAAAAGCACAATCGTAAGATGTCTCCCTGTGTCTACATGACTGCGATGGCAGTGTCAGACACGGCTTTCTTACTTGATGTTACTTGGTACTACTCCCTTTTTTACCAAGGACACCTTGATGCTATCACAGATGTTAAAGCAAGGAAATTAATCATAGAGTGAGTAGAAATAAGACTAAAGCAAAATTCACCAATTTCCAGTTCAGCCAATCTGGTGGCCGAGTGGCAAAATCTTCTTAAAGGACCGTTGGCATTTGGATTTATTACCAAGCTCTCGGCTGCTGAGTCACCTTCCGTTTACGGTTGCAGTTCCAATCCAACCACAAAATGGAAAAATTTAAAAACTGACGAAATCATCATGCTTTTTCGGTTTTATTAATCTCAACTGGACCCAAGTCAGGCCTCTAGTATGCAGAGATAATTTTTGTGTGGATTGATGCACTGCGACGCTCTGCATGGAAACAAAAATCTACACGACGCGTCACGCTGTTGGCGTTTGATTACCCCGCTTCTGCAACGACAATGGAAATGACATTGCGTCATAATAGCAGGGTGGTGGGCAATGTCCAAACTCAGAGTGCACTCACGTGTCGGGAAATGTCTTTTCCTTTGTGCATGCCAACAACAAGTATCGCGTTCAATTTCTATTCTAAAAACACCTCAAATTGAATTTTACCTTTCATACTATAATCTATCTTAAAACTGCGATATCATTTCTCTAGGTTTCATATATTCATCATGTTTACCTTGGCCAAAATATCAGGCCTGTACTTGGCCGCGATGTCCGTAGACCGGCTCATTGCCGTGAGATTTCCCATGGCCGCAATTAGACTCTGCACCACCAAGAGGGCAAAGGTCACGGTACTCCTGATTACCATTCCCATCGTCTTGATCAATATTCACATCTTCTTCGTTTTTAAATATGTGGAGGACCTCAATTCAGGTAGGTGAGCAAAGAGAAGAACAAGAGCTCAAACGGAATTATTATTACTAGTGTTGCGAGTTGATATTGACAGAACTTGAGAATTTTAGGTCAGCCTACAGTGACATTCCGTTCAAGTGAACTTTTTATTGCAGTTTGATGATTTTTAAGTAAGTAAATAAATAAGTAGGTCTACATAGTGTCTTGTATAGTACCCATTCGAAGCCTCCTGCTCACAGGCCCTTTCACAAAAAGTACGCTGCAAAGAGCAGGGTCTTCGGCCCGGTCTTAAAACTGGTCCGTGACATAACCATTCTCATGCACTGGAGAGTCAAACGAGTTCAACATTTTGCCAGCGTGGCCTGGAAATCCTAACTCCAAATGTGACCAGTCTTTAATATGGAACAACAATCTGCCCCTGGTCTTGAGACATTAAACTTCTGCCAAACAGCCAGGTGCCATTTCCTTCCTCAAGACTTGTATGCCAACCCTACCTAAAGAAGTCAAAGTCCTCCTGGAAAACCAACATATCTCACGTCCAAGTTGTCAATTTAAACATTTCAATCTTATTTCAAGTTTTTTTGTTCTTCCAGGAGTGCGCATAATTTTGTACGACGACTCTGTATCAGGAGCAGTTGAAAAGGTCTTCTCGACGTATATGGTCATCGTTGGAACAGGCTTACCATTTTCTATCATACTCGGGGCGAACCTTCTTATAATAATAACCGTGAAGAGAGCGTCGTTTGAAAGAGCTAAGCTCAACTCAAACACGTCAAGGGCAGAAAAAGAAGAAAGAAACCAACAACACCTTACAATTTTGTTACTTTTCATCAGCTTTGCCTACGTCGTCACTACACTTCCGTATCGTCTGTATGATCCTATATTAAAATTACCACAAATCAAAGCGATATATGACATGACTCAGCAATATTGGAAACTTCGTTACACCCTCGGAATCTTCTTCACAGCAAACCTTTGGTTTTATAATTACGCAGTGAATTTTTACCTCTACTGCATTGGAGGGGGAAAACGGTACAGAGATGATACAAAGGCTGTGATTGGTCAGCTATTTCCATGTTGCAAATGAAGATTTTTAGCCCAAAATGCAATATCCTTTTCCGTTTTCTTGTTGCACAAGGATCTAAGTCTATATGACCTATCCGACAGACAGGTCAACCAATATCAGACAACCTTTCAAAGAAATATAAAACCACAAACTTGATAGTAAGTCTCGATCGTGGTACCTTTGGACTATTCAAGTCGCCTGGGTGTTCCTGGTAACATCTTCACGATCTTAGTGGCAAGACATAACTTGTAGTCGGAGACCAGTTGCTCCAACAGTAATGTTGATGAAAATGTCAAGCCTTGCAACCTTTATTCTTTCAGCAACTCGGACTGAGAGTAGTATGGCGCTGCTAACCGGTCAAACTGTATATTCAATCGCGGTTCCCAGTAGGACTGCTGCTAATCCTGTCTATTGTGTCTTCTGGCAGGGACAACCGAAATAGGCTACAGACAGGCTACAGGCTTCAGACAGACACGAAATGCCACTATGGCTGCAGCTAGCCAGACGACAGGACTTGACAAGTATGAAAACGTTTTCAATGGTCATGAAAATGTCAAGCCAATAAACCTCCAGCCAAATATATTGTGTGGCAAATATCATTGAATGGTTAAAGGCGTAACAGCAGACAATTAATGGCAGACAGGCAAAACCATTTACAGACAGGGGAGTCCTAGCAGTACATGTAGTGCATTGCATTAGTACTACTGGTACAGGTGACCTCCTATAGGGCAGTACCCATTCACTCTTCCCTGGGAAAGGAGGTTACCTGCAGTTATAGTACTCCACTTCACACTGTTCTGAGAATAATGCCATTTTTGTGTTTCTTCTCAGTGACCAATGACACCAACTATTCAAGCAATGGAAAAATCAATATCAATGCTAATTCACCATTTATTCTTCCAAATATCAAGAAATGTCAACATGTACATGTTCAAATTGTCTTTATGACATGGAAGACAATGTCAGTCTGAGTACTGAACCAAGATATGGGGTGAAAACATCAAAGTCTAGTTTATTGAGAGGTAATATCGTTTTCGTGATATTTTGAAGAATTACTGCCAAACCAGCATTGATATAAAAATTTCGCTTTAACACCTATCAGATTATGTATCTATCATCAATATCCCACATTTTCAGCGTTATTTCATGCACAGTTTGCGGATGTAGACCACTTTAAAAATGCAGTTTTGTCCTTGCAATCATGCATAAGCTGATTATATGCATACAAATTTCAAATATTTAACAAGCGGCGTAGGCCTTAAGATAAGATTCTCGGCAAGCTGGGGAAGAACATTTTCCGATCCATGAAATTACCAACTAAAACTCCCATAGCACGACTTAGAAGGAATCAGCAATGACTATTACTTAGGAAACAGCTATTATTGAAATTAGCTTCTTTGAGGTCTTGCGGCATGTTTCTCAAATGAATTTAATTTGAATTGCAATCACTGCGTCTCCAGCAGTTATATTTAATATGAAAATCAGATGCGATACCAGTGACGGGTGCATTGGGGAGTAAGAAGATCTAATGTGATAAAGAAGAAATATTTTACGAGACAATGTTACTGGACCGAGACCTGGAAGTCAGTTGATCTTTATCAAATCTTATGACATAAATTGGATGATTTGTAATGCAATGCAAAGCAGGAGAAAGCAGAGACAATGGAAACCTGAACTGTCAATGACTAGGGTGGATGCAAGACTTCAAGAGAGAGGGGCACAGGGCTCTATTTTCATGACTTGATAAGTCCTATTACTAGTCTTGAGACACCCAAGCACATCATTGTCACTATTTCTATCTTGTTTAGGCTAACAGGCATGTAGTCTGTTTAATCCCCTGTATTTTTGTCAGTTGTGATGTCAACTTGGTTTGAGATTTGACCTCATTTTGGCAAACGATGCGCCTTTTTGACCATCATGAGAGACTTTCACCACCTCTCTTATTATGCCTATCGTGGTGTTCTTTCTCATCCCGTTTGTTTTACCAACCAGAATGTTTTATATGGCGCCAAACGAAGAACTTGGCACCCTGAATTCCACTTGTTAAAAGCACATATCAATTGACAATAAACTTCTGAACAAATTACGATATCTTTTCACATGTTTCTGACCATTGAGCACTGAATTTTACATCATAACATTTTTTAAAGGCATGTCAGAGAAAATGTGAATTTGGCAATTCTTTGAGAACCTGTCAGCCAGAAAATTTACATTACCTCTCTTTCTTGAAGCTGTTGAATGTATATCGTATTTCTAACAAAATGACCAAAATGATACCTCATTTATCACTGAAATCACAAAGCAGAAATCCTGTATTTCATATGCCATTCTAGGGCAGATCATCTGCATGAATAAGAGGGGTTTTAGGACCTCATTAAAGTACTGTTTCCTTAAGCTTAAAGAAATTTGCATAGCAACCAAGGCAATCAACAAAAGCACACATCCATCGGCAACAAGCCCCTAAACAAATTACTAAATAATTTCATGCGTTTCTGAGCAAAAGACACAGAAATTGCATTAGCTGATTTTTTTAGGAAAAAAATTAGAAATTCTCGTTTCTTTGATAATGTGTTTGTGCAAAGAATTGAATTTCCATCACAGACGGATTTTTTTTCTTCTGAAAACAATGCAATGCCTCAATAATGGGGAGGAGGATTTCAGACATGAAATTTTCAAAATGCCACTAATAATAGTCAACAACACCCATGTCTGATTATATGTTTGTTTTTCCCAATTTTTGCTGCTCAGAAAATTCTTCAAACAGGTCAAAGGAAGCAATGAAACGGCCAGGGGCCATTGTACTCACCGTCTAGATATTTGGTGGTTAGGAATTGAACATCCTGGTTAAGAAACATTCCACATGACTGTTTAGTATATAGGTCAAACCAAAGTCAGTATGACAGGTGATGTATCGTTGCTTGAAGTACTTACCATAAAAATATCATCGATAACAAGTCATTAATAAGCGAGATATTGCACTTCTTACCTTTTTTAGCTTTGGCCTCCTGGTGGCCAAGTCAAGAATCAGATTAGATCAACATTCAGTATCCGAGGTAACAGACATGACAAGTCATGTGTACCAAATTTCAAGTTCATAGCTTTAGCAGTTAAGAAACGTGCCATAGTTACACTCAAACGGCCAATTTATGCCATTTGACCTCTGTGACCTTGAAAAGTAGGTCAAATCAAAGATCCATATGATATGTGATGTATACTTGCTAGGAGAACCTACCACAAAATATTTTATCGAAAATGAGTCTGTGATAAGAGGGATATCACACTTTTTAGGTTTCCACTTCTGGCCCCCTTATGGCCAAGGCAAGAATCAGACCAGACCAAAATTTGGTCTCTGAGATCATTTGACCTAGCCGTACATATGTACAAGATTTCAAGTCCGTAATCCCCGGTGGTGACAAAACGTGCCGCTATTACCAAACAGTGATCCCAATAGCGAACTTTGACCTCTGAGTGTGACCTTGAAAAGTATGTCAAATCAAAAACATGGGGTATATTTTAAGCCCCCTTATGAGATGCATCTACGGTAAAAATTTCATGGTTCTAGCTAGCAGCGTTCATAAGATATAACCAAAAATAGGTTTTCAAAGAGCGCCACCTATATGGCAGACAAGCAGTCAAATTGTGCTAATTTTCATTTTGAAAGAAGGTCTTGCCTTGGGGTACCCACACACCAATTATGAACCTTCTAGGTCAAGGGTTAAGAAACATGCCACTCTTTTGTCAAAAGTTAACGACAGAATTAGACGACAGATGCTACGGTATTGTAAAAGCTCCCCTAACGGTGAGATAATAAAGACATTGGCTCTCGTAAATCATACACTTTCTGTAAATTTCAAATTATTAAACATTCAAACTTTTCAAAGGGATAATCTTTTCCTAATGTTAAATGTGTCGATCAAACTTAAAATGCCAAGTTGAATTTATATCCGTGTAAAATTCCTAAACCAATAGAATTTGATGGTGAAATGACGTTTCATGTGCTGCTTTAATTTACTATTGACAGAGATCAAATTGCTCAACTCTGACGGAAGTTTCAGGTAAATAACATCCTGGCAATTTGAGTTGCCATGGTAACATGCCAATAAACCAATAAGTTACAGCGTACATTACTTTTGGTCAGAATTTAATCTTCCTTATACCGGAGGCAAAGTCTACTGAAACGCTTTTCAATATTGGATGAGAGTCCTTAAAAAGTATCTTCGACATTTTAAAGACAGAGAGAACGGAAGGATTTTCTCTTGAAATATTTCTTTATACAGGGTGTGTCAAATAGAATCGAAGCTAAGAAGTTATAACTGTAACTGATTGCACTTTTGTTGAATCTAACCTGCCTTTGGACGAATCTGCCATATAAAGTGATTGGCCTTTTATTGAAATGATCTGCAGTTTGGTGAATCTGCCATAAAATTCGATTGCCCTTTCGTTGAATTGATCTAAATTTTGATGAATCTGCCAAACTACTTGATTGCCCTTGTGTTGTGTGTTTGTGCTCATAAATACATTGTCAAGATTTCAACAGATAAGATGGCAGCCAATATGGATTTGATGCGGTGACCTACTTTTACAGATATCACTTTCACAAGTGCTCTTACTAGATTTCAACACGTAACGGGCCAGCAATCTTTGACTTTGACACAGCGAACCACATTTCGATAGGATTCTCACTGGTGCCTATATGTACCCACGCACCAAATTTGCAGTTGATACGTTGCTCAATTACTTCAGACAAAGGCAGTAGTCACAAAATTATTAAATCTTGGCCCTTGGGTGCTATCTTCAAATTAAATCTAATATTGATTGTGGTGAAATTGGCATGACTGATGCGCCTTTGATTTCATTTGAAAGATAGTCAATATCCACAGCTGAATTTTATCTATTTTTCTCATCCAGTTATATTCTTGGGATAAGATCTGGGCCTTGGTTGAGGATGTTGGCAGTAAAGTCCATGATTGCCCCTGCTAACAGATCCGATCTCTTCCCGTCCTGCAACCTCGGGTGATCTCCGAGATCCGTGGACAAATGTTTCCTGTATATCCCCAGGTATCGCCTGGAGACCTACGGTGGCAGGAGCTTCCTTGTCGAAGCAGTGCGACTTTGAAATGAGCTTGGTGTTGACATTCAAGATGCCAATATTGCTGCCATTTTCAGGCTGGGCTAAAACCCCACCTATTCAGACAATGTTTTTGAACCGCATCAGAGATATTTTTATATTTTGCATCACTCATATGTAAATGTAAATTCAATTTTATCCAGGACCCTGTTCGGCAGGAATAAAATTTACCATGAGTCTCCAGTTCCAATTGGCAATCCAAATAATGACAGCTTTAAGCTACAGTCAACCTGGAAAATCAGCGCCATATTTCCCGAGGCCATTCCTTGGTGCGGCTCAGTTTGAGGATTTCTCATGTATGTACATGCAGTGCCCACCTGAGATCAACCTGTAAAAGAACAAAGCAGTAAATGACTCTTGGATTGATCGTACCTTAACAACATTACTTAAGTGTTTCTTGTTTAATCAGATGAACCTCTTTTGTCTACATTTCATCTGCAATTCTTATACTAATCAAAATTCGACAGACTCCAAAATCAAAACTGCTGACAATACATTGCCACCAAGCAAGTCACTGTCCTCATCCAAAGCAGAATCTGATGCGCCATACACAATAATCAACCGCTGGATATTGACTATCTTTCAAACCAGCGGAACAATCAAATGCACATCAATCATGCTTCATCAGCTCATAGACACAGATTCCAATTTCACTGGAAGTCAGTGAAATGTTGATTTCGGTGAATAAATTGAGACCAGGGGTGTGCAGTATATCGTAAACTGTGATTCATTTTTGACAATTTGCTAAACTTTCTGACAAAATTCTACTTTTGATGGTCTTCATTTTGATGGATTAGGAAATTGCTATTGGTTTTTCCAATCAAAAACATATTATTGCGATTTTAATTTCTATGGATCTTGGTTAACCCTTTCGTCGCTACTGCAAAATTTGGCAGTGTATAGTACTTCTGTCCCACATCTGGTATAGACAGTCCCAAGGGTGTCCTTGATCGAGAGGTTCAGGCCAATAACCAGGGTAGCAAGACCTTCTCAATTACAAAGGAAAACTGGTATGCTTCTGTAACAGAGGAAAAACACCAAGGCCCTGCCGGGGATTGAACCTAGAACTTCTGGCGTACAAGGCCATCACTCTACCGTCTGAGCTAAAGGCAATTTCCCTCTAGCCTGGGCTAGTAGGAATGATGCCACCACTACATTTTAATACAAAAAAATCCTTAATACAAATGTCTGAAAACTGCCGGCTTCGGTCAATGGATTGGGAAAACCTGTAGCTTAGACATGTTGGAATCAGACTCTGACGCTAGGAAGCAAAGTACATGTTCAACTAATTGTTTCATAAAAATTCTATTCAGGCTATTAGCAAGAGACTCCTCATTTCAAAGAGACCCTTTACTAAAGGAAAACTGAGATGCTTGAAAAAAGCAGAGTTTCAATCAAGAAGTCTGTATACTGCCAAATTGGGCGAAGGGAGATGATGACTAACATGGTGGATAAACATCATGGGCGTCAGCATCACTTTTACAATGGAAGAACAACCCCCTACATATGATAACAACACCGAGGCGAAACAATGGTGATCCTTCTGCGAGTTGAACCCACGACCTCCTGATTATGAGCCTGGCACTACATACATAGGACTGATCTTACGTGAAAGAAGTTAAATGCCTGAAACTTGCTGTGTTACTCATGTAACAAGATCATCTTCTCCATATTAACAAAAAAAGCTTTGATCAGCCACGTGTCGTCGTAGTCGCCAGGCATATCAGGTTTTCTTGTTGTGATTTTTCCCACAACAGGCAGATTCATATGAAGTCAAGGGGATCTACATCCGCAACATTTTGGCCCTTCAACTGCTTCGCTTCCGCAGGGTTTTTGAGGTGTACTGTACCCCTGGCATGCACCCGGTAAAGAACGGGTGGCCTGGATCCCAGTTTTGCTTAGGAAATGTTTCATTGTAAAAGAGCTAGGGTTACCCAATCTTGAGACGAGGTGTGCATTGGGTTGAGTGCAGTGCTACCATCTCATTTTTTCAGGTTTAACCAAGGAAAGAATTATAGAAATAGAACTTGGGGAAAATTTGGCAGTACAGATTACTGCCAGTAGTACGCAGTGAACGGACCCGGTATACACTGGGTGCGGCTGCGAAAGAGTTAATGTATTGCCTCAGATATCTCTGGTAATTTCTTACCGTGGGTTCCAATTATTAATCCACAGACGCGGGTATATCGCAGGTGGCCATTTCTCCCACTTCCTAAGGCGCAGGTGCATAAGTACATCATACCTGGGTTATAAATGCTTTTCCATTTATAATTCATATAGACCATTAGCAGAGAGTGGAGCACAAATGTTGTCCAGCTAAATGCCTTCTGATAGCAATAATCATAAAAGCCTCCAGGAAATCATTGAATAGTTTAGTCGCAGAAAACGATACGTGCCACAGCCAACATTTTGGATTTAACCACACCATGGCAATGCCAATAAAATGACTGATCTGTCCTGCGAATTTCACAGCATTTGGGTTGACAATAAGACTGTTATGATAGAAAATGGCCGAAATATTCCAATTCATTTTCAGTTCAATTCCAATATTTGAAGCCCTTTTTCTCAAATTGGCAAAAACGGATATATCTCATTTAATTAAAAGCCTCGTCATGTTGTGTAGGGTAAAAGATTTCCAAGATGGCCACCCGCCAAATTTAAAAAAATTAAGAAAATGTAATATACAAGTGAAAAGGAAAAAAAAATTTTTTGCCCTGAAGTGGGATCAACCCCACAACCTTCGGAGTCACACCAGAGCGGGAAATTCAAATCAAGTAAAAACTAGGTCAACTCAGATTTTTGCTCAGTAACGCTAACTGGCAGTTTCAATCAAAACTATTCCAATTCTATATCCAAACCTACCTGCATGCATACTTCCTCAACTTTATTTCAAGCCTCTATCTATTGGAATAAAGCGCCAAAAAGTTTTTTTGTGATTTATAACTTTGGCCCCCTGGTGAGAAGATTTTAAGTCAAACTGTGCTACATTTTCTGTCGGGCAATTTCTTTGCTGTTCTTCCTCACGGCCAGATTTGAAGTTCGTAGGTCTTACTGTAACAAAACGTGCACCATGTTGACGGATGGAGGGACAGACACCAGATTTGAAGTTCGTAGGTCTTATGGTCACAAAACGTGCCCCATGTTGACGGATGGACGGACAGAAGTACCTAGGTCTTATGGTTACAAAACATGCACCCATGTTGACGGATGGAGGGACAGACACCAGATTTGAAGTATCTAGGTCTTACGGTTATAAAACGTGCAGCCATGTTGACGGTTGGAGGGACAGACGCCAGATTTGAAGTATCTAGGTCTTATGGTCACAAAACGTGCCCCATGTTGACGGATGGACGGACAGAAGTACCTAGGTCTTATGGTTACAAAATGTGCAGCCATGTTGAGAGATGGAGGGACAGACACCAGATTTGAAGTATCTAGGTCTTATGGTCACAAAACGTGCCCCATGTTGACGGATGGAAGGACAGACACCATTCTAAATAGTTATTTTACCAACTTTGCTGACTTTGTCAGCTGAGCTCAAAATGTCAAATTCAATTTTAAATTTCATATTTTGATATATTCTAAATTTTGATATAATTTTAAATTCCATATTTTGATATACATATTTGATTGAAGGCCATTGACTTTAAACAAAACTGACCTTTAAACGCCACACCACAATGAAAATGTTACCCAAAGAAACCCAAGTGCCAACACCTACCTTTACAGCCACTGCAGCCAATAAATGCCATCGTCCTTCATCAGTTCATCCATTGTTACATGCTACTCTCTAGCCGTAAAGATTGCTCCAAGGATGTGCAACGTCATTATTGTGTTTGTTTAGTCTCACAAACGGCGTATCATCCGCTTAATGGACATTGGTGACATGTTCATTATTTTGTTTTATTGGTGATCGAGCTTTCTTTGTCGTGTAAGTAGATTCCATGTTCTGGGGCAACCAAATGAGCCACGCTCATCTGGTCGTACACTGATCTTCAAAAATATAAGGACAGTAGCGATTTTTGCTCTGAGCTTAATACCATTGTCCGTTAGCATAGCACATTGCGTAACCACTTGGGTGATGGATTTACTATTTGTATGCATGTAACACAAGGGAATATTTGATTGAAGAATGAATTTCGGTCTGATCCGATTCTTGATCTGGCCAACATAGATGTACCATAAAATGTTGGTGATATTCTGGCCATTTGTTAACAAGCTTGAGCATTTTCTGGGTTTTTTAAAAACATTTTGCCCCCTGTTGAAACTTCAAAGGCCAATGCCCTGCATTTAATATTGGTGATTTGTAAATTGAATTTGAAAATTTCCAATTGCATAAATAAGCCATTGTGTTGACAGATATAAAAATACTGTATCCACCAAGTTTCAGCTTAGTTGCACCACAGCATTGTGTAAAACTGCATTTCTATTCCCCTGAACCACCAGAAATTATGAACGGAGTACCTGCAAGGCCATGGGGGTTTCAAGATACGAAGGCCACTGGTTACACTTAGCATTAGTGACCTTGAACTGCGAGCGGAGATGATCTCCCATCAGCCCAGAGGCAAGCCCTATCAGCACTGTCATCAAGCAAGTCAGGCGTGACGCATCAGCCCCAAGGCAAGCATATTCTTTCCTTGCAGCACTATGTCAAAACTGTCTTCAGTAAGCTCTGTTTCAAACAAAAATGTTCAAATTTACTCTATATTTAAAGGGGTATGCCATTCATATTTAATTGTTGGTCAGCAATATAGATATGTAGTTATACACCATGCCTTAGTGCAGTTATCATGCAGGCAACTTGGCTGAGACTTGGTGCCTACTTCAAACTAAACTAAACTACCTACTAAACTTCCCGCAAAAAAAGTTCCTCCTCAACCAGATAAGTGACTCTGGTAACGAAAATTATGTCTACTGCTCTTAACGGAAATGATAGTTCATGAGTTGCCTCCTAGGTGGCAGGACTGAAGAAAGCAAGCTAGGCCACCTGGGAGTGAAAAGATGAACTAAAATAATAACTCTCAGCATTTGATATTCTCAGTTCATTGTGGGAATTGTATATTTGATTTGTGATGTTGTTACCTAATTCATCATGATAAGAGCATCTTTACTCCCCCCCCCCCAAAATGCTGTCACAAATGATTGCTTTTTGGATTTGGCCAAATGCCTCCTATAATAATTGTCTTGGTTTTTTATCAATTTTGCAAAACACCTACCTTAATGGACCACAAACTCATCTTTAAATCAACTTACCTAGAATGATAAATAGAGGCATATTAAACAATACAGCCATGTGAAATAACAATATAGGAAACATTTTGAACAGAGACCTCAAAACATGCAAAGAGAGACCTAATGTTAAAGACCTTAGCTCATAAAATAGACATTGCCCCAGAGCAATTATCATGCACAAATTCACAGAAACTTGGCAATTATCGTATTTTTATATCAGTCTACACAATGACATTGTTGACATTCAAATTAAGTATACTCTTACAGAATTAGAAATTTTCAAATTCAAGTACAATTTTTGAACCAAAGAGTCGACCTTTAAATATATATCAGTAACCCATATTTCTTGGACCGAGAAGAACTTTTAAATACCATACCCTGGCAGCCCTACTGTAATAAGGGACTTATCCTTCGCAGGTGAAAATCTAAACAATGTTCTTTTAAAGGAAATCAATCTAAGTGTTTTACTCTCCTTCTCAGTTGAAATATTTTTAGAGTTTGTCCATGCGTTTGACTGTTGGTGCACAAGAAAAGGGCGGATTCAATCTAAGTGTTTTTCTCTCCTTCTCAGTTGAAATATTTTTAGAGTTTGTCCATGCGTTTGACTGTTGGTGCACAAGAAAAGGGCGGATTCAATCTGAGTGTTTTTCGCTCCTTCTCAGTTGAAATATTTTTAGAGTTTGTCCATGCGTTTGACTGTTGGTGCACAAGAAAAAGGCGGATTCAGAAGTCTGAAAAAGAAGTAGCATAAAGAGGAAGAGAGACTGCCAAGGCGTTTTTTTCAGATTTCTGAAATTCACAACTCATTGACTGATCAAGGGTTGATATCGATGAATTGAACTGCTCCTTTTTAAAGGGAGTGAGATGAAGAGTCAAATGCGAACCAAGAATCTTGATAAGTCAGGATGAAAATTCAATGTCAATTTCAGTTTTAAGTAAAAAGGGGTGAGCGCCTGGCGCAGCATTCCTGACAGAGTTCCTGCTGGTTTAGATCCGATGACGATTAACAGAAAAAGGTTCTTTAACGTTTTTGATTGATGATTTATTATAAAACACGTTCTGCAAAAACAAATATACAAACATGAGGCAATGAAACGCATACGGTATTGTGAATGCACATTACAAACGAATCAAAGAGAAATCGAAAGGAAAGTAATCATACCTAAGAGTGCGATTTTCATGTTATAATGGAAACAGGACTGACGTCTGCGAATGATTCTAAAAAATGGCGTTAACCCAACCGAAATACGGAACGTAAATAACAACAAAGACGGCGACGTGATGACGTATCAAAGGAAATGACGTAATACAAAAGGGCGGGGAAAAGAATCCCCAAAAATGTACAAAGTATTCAAAACACCTGCATTAATAATGACTACGGAACTATAAAGGCACTTTGAGATAATCAGTGATAGTGTTAAGCATGTGAACAAAAAGGATGAATAATCTTTTGTTATAAAACAAAGAATAAGCAGAACATAAGTTTTCCATAAGTTGAAAGAAGGAAAAAAGTTGCAGTTTGCATTATAAAGACAATTTCAAAGACTCCACGATGACTGTTTTGAATGCGAGCTTTTAAGAACGAAATGAAAAAATAGCCATTAAAGATGAAACACACAATCATTCTTCCTTTTGAACTTTCTAGCAGAGAAAGAAACTATGAAATCAGATAACATCAATCATGTTCTATCTACACCTGGAGAAGTAGGTTCCCAACTTATTGAGCTGACCAGCCAGATAACATCAAATCATGTAGGATCCTGTGCTATCTTTACTTGGAGAAGTAGTTTCCAAACTTAGCTAGCTGGTCAGAGAGCTACATCAAATCATGTAGGATCCTGTGCTATCTTTACCTTGAGTAGTACTTTCCCAACTTAGCGAGCTGACCAGCCAGATAGAAATGAGGTGACGTGCCAAAATAAATTTTGTTTTAAAGTTCTCAAATCGTAAAACTAAAGCAACTACAGTAATCTAATATCTTGGCCTATAAACTGACTAAACATGAGCATTTAAGGACAAAATCCCCAATAAAGGACAAAATCTCCAATAAAGACCTGGCTTACACAGATTGTAATCGTATCCCCTTGTCTTGAATCCTGTGATCATGTCGCTTTACTAATTGACACCAAGTCATTCGCGGAACGATCTGATTACAATCGGTAGACGATATACTGCCTAGCCCCCGAGGACAATCGACGTGATTGTTATTAAGCAGCGGTGCGATGTCGTCTAATGTTCGTTCCCTATCACATCTGGTACCTATTGCCGCTAAATGGTTTCCTGATGCACATAACCAGTGCATTATCAGATATACTGAAGACTCTGTCCATCAATACTGATAGTGATCAATCGGGCGAGGTTCTTCAATGTGCGAGTTGTCGCAAAATCGGGCAATAGCTCGAAAATTGGGTGCAGCTTCATCAACAGGACAATGGGGTGCAGCTTCATCAACAGGACAATGAGGTGCAGCTTCATCAACAGGACAATGAGGTGCAACTTCATCAACAGGACAATGGGGTGCAGCTTCATCAACAGGACAATGGGGTGCAGCTTCATCAACAGGACAATGGGGTGCAGCTTCATCAACAGGACAATGAGGTGCAACTTCATCAACAGGACAATGAGGTGCAGTTTCATCAACAGGACAATGGGGTGCAGCTTCATCAATATGGCAATGGGGTGCAGCTTCATCAACAGGACAATGGGTGCAGCTTCATCAACAGGACAATGCAGCTTCATCAACAGGACAATGGAGTGCAGCTTCATCAACAGGACAGTGGGGTGCAGCTTAATCAACAGGACAGTGGGGTGCAGCTTCATCAACAGAATAAGGTGCAACTTCATCAACAGGACAATGAGGTGCAGCTTCATCAACAGGACAATGAGGTGCAGCTTCATCAACAGGACAATGGGGTGCAGCTTAATCAACAGGACAGTGGGGTGCAGCTTCATCAACAGGACAATGCAGCGTCATCAACAAGACAATGGGGTGCAGCTTCATCAACTTGACAATGAGGTGCAGCTTCATCAACAGGACAATGGGGTGCAGCTTAATCAACAGGACAGTGGGGTGCAGCTTCATCAACAGGATGAGGTGCAGCTTCATCAACAGGACAATGGGGTGCAGCTTCATCAACAAGACAATGGGGTGCAGTTTCATCAACAGGACAATGAGGTGCAGTTTCATCAACAGGACAATGAGGTGCAGTTTCATCAACAGGACAATGAGGTGCAGCTTCATCAACTTGACAATGAGGTGCAGCTTCATCAATTTGACAATGGGGTGCAGCTTCATCAACAGGACAGTGGGGTGCAGCTTCATCAACAGTATGAGGTGCAGCTCCATCAACAGGACAATGGGGTGCAGTTTCATCAACAGGACAAAGAGGTGCAGCTTCATCAACTTGACAATGAGGTGCAGCTTCATCAATTTGACAATGGGGTGCAGCTTCATCAACAGGACAATGGGGTGCAGTTTCATCAACAGTATGAGGTGCAGCTCCATCAACAGGACAATGAGGTGCAGCGTCATCAACAGTATGAGGTGCAGCTTCATCAACAGGACAATGGGGTGCAGCGTCATCAACAGGACAATGGGGTGCAGCGTCATCAACAGGACAATGGGGTGCAGCTTCATCAACAGGACAATGGGTGCAGCTTCTTCAACAGGAAGCATCAGAGTGACATCTTCTAATGTATGTTCCCCATCACATCTAGTACCCATTGCCGCTAAATGATTTTCTGATGCACATAACCAGTGCAATATCTGATATACTGAAGATTCTGCAGATCAATACTGATAGTGATCAGTTGAGCGAGGTTCTTAAATTTGCGAGTTGTGGCCGAATCGAGCTATTGTCTGCAAATTGATGAGCGATAGCACAGCTTGATCAACAACCAATAGGTATACATATGATTGAGATAGTTCAACTTCAACATGGCTAACGTGACAACGGGCTAACGTGGCTAAATCTACATTATTAAATCAAATAACAGTGGTTATGACTCGGACATGAGTGGCGCAGTCAAATCGGCGGGTGTGAGGGGCAAAATAGCCCGATCCTGCGACAACTCACACATTTGGGGGACTTGCCCGACTGGTGGACAGCAAATAAGCATGCATAACAATGGTCCTTTTGCATCGTGTATTTCTTTTTTCCTGTGCCACAAGTTAACACAGTAGAACCTCTCTATTAAGGACACCCATGGGACTGACCTAGACTATCCTTAATAGAGAGGTGTCCTGATTATAAAGGTCAATTTAAATGGAAATGACAGGTTTGGGACCAACACCAGCGTCCTTACAAGAGAGGGTTTCCTTAATAGAGAGGAGTCCGCTAAGGGAGGTTCCAGTGTACAATAAACACAAACGGCATACCCCTTTAAGGCAACCAACCAGCTCTTGGTCCAGGTCAAAGCATTCGCAACAGAAGGTTCATGCTTGGAAGCAAAAGTAGAAGAGACATTTTTACGCCAATGAGCGCAATAACGCCAAGGCTGAACGAATCTATTCAGAGGCTGCCATGGAGTCGATTTCTTGGCGATACGAGCAGAAAAAGTCAACGAGACTGTAACATGCAATGTACCTTTGGGAAACGCATCCAGGATCTTTAATTAAAGCAGATTTTTTTTCTTTGGGGTGTTTTTCAAAGCTTTGAAATTTACCTCCATTCAGGGGTTGACAGACTCTGATAAAGGTGTCAGCGGTTAATTAAGCTTTTGATAAACTCACGACTGAAATTAAACCTATCTGGCTGTACCACCTGATACATGTCAACCTTTTAGAGATCCAAATATACAACAAACTCATTATTTCAATAAAGGCTGGTAGCAAGCTCTTTGGTCATGGGGGGTTGACAATAAACCTCTTCTGTCCATGACCATCTGAAAATCAGCCAAAATCTGCAAGAACAACGTTTTTAGTGACCCTTGGAGAGGATTTGCTTCCCCTTCTAAGTGTTTTTTTACTGTAAACGGTGAAATGTTTGCAAAGCTAAGAGATGGCGAATTTGCTCATTTTCAATAGACCAGAGACCGTAAATTGCATTACTGGCCAAAATTCAATGTTTATTGCATTACAGTTGAAATTTGCATACCTTTTCACTTCATGTCTGACAGTGCATTAAAAATGAAGCGCTGGTCAAGATTTTATGCATTTATTTTCTGACACATAACATCTAATTAGCAATAATTCCTCCAAACAAGAGGCCCAAGGGCCTGGCGCTCAGCTGAGTTAATATCATTAATATCTTCCCGGTGTTTAGTTCATTATGCATGAAAATGGCATGCTCCATGGTATTTAATATCCTTTTGCGTTCACTACGGTACCAATGTTTTTGGTTGACATAATTATGCCACTGTTCATTCCTCAATCCTGACCACAATTCGGGTGAAATCATCGTATGAAAATATTTACCGAAACATGAAGTTTATGCCATGAATGAGGATACTCATTGTCATAGCCTCGTTTACAAGTACGAAGTATTTTCCCGCGAATATTCAAAACTGCTCGGCTCCTTGCCAGTTAAATAACACGTGACTATACACAAAATAGAAAACTTTGATGGAAATTGTAAATCATTTTTTTATCTATCAGGGGAAACAAGCTGATGATGATCAAATAAATCATTCATGAGAAATCGTTTTGTTGCTGAAGCTTGCATGACGAAGTTAATGCTAAACCTTTTCTTGTGCTCTACTGCGCCACCGTAGTTTTCTATTTAGACCAGCGATGACGTCATTTCTGGTGATTCCCTACGTTGTCCAATGAGCGCTTTTTAAAATGTGCCATTTGGTATTGTACAGTATGCAATGTATTTTTTCAGCGCTGCCAGTTGCCGAAGAGAATGCCGTAGCTCCCTCAATTTCCAATCAATTTTTATGGGAGTGACATTATTGTATTGCTTAGAATGTCTACTTTTTACTCTTGAAAGAATCGTAGAACTAAAACATAATAGGCGAACAGAATCATGCCGATTCACTGCACATACTGTGGGAATTCTCCACTTCAAAATACATCGGCGATGTCATCGCGAACAGAGCATGCACTTCCGATATCGTTTTCACAGAAATGTCGCCAAATATTCAAGAACTAATTTCTGAATTTAGTCCCTAAAGACCTTATGACTACCACTGAAACGAACTAGTGATAATATCGCCTACCAGACTACTTTTTAAGCAGAAAATTGGGTACTTGAGTGTCATTGAGCTCCAAGATTATTGCACATAGCGTAAACAACATGCCGCCATTTTGTCTCCGCTTCGGTATTTCGTACGCCGCTTATAATGCACCTTCTCAATTAAAACCAACATAATAAGGCCTTACATCGTTGATTGAATAGGAACACCACACAAAACACAATAAAGTGGGGGTACAATCGATTACGAAGCTGAAGTGAACAGTGATTTATTCCTGGAGCTACTGCTTTTGTTGTGTAGCTGCCATGTTTTGAGAACTGGCAAATAGGAGACTACATTGATGGCTGACGTCATCGGGCGGGAATTTGAATCGGCAGAAATAATTAAAAGGCAGGTAGCGCCCTCTCCTGTTAAAATTTTGAACTTTTTCTCAATAAAATAGATTTTCAAGAATTTTATCTTAATATTAGAGCATATTTCGACTAATTCTGCTGCTCCTAGGCCGATATAGGCCAGTTTCCTTCATGCACTCTCGCTCGCAGGAAGTAGGTCGAATGGCGACAAATTTTGTTTTGAAAGTAGAGTTTGACCAGAAGTATCCAGAAATGCAAAATTGAAGTCTCTAGGTCTTACGGTTACAAAATGTGCACCATGGGTTTAACGGACGGATGGATGGATGGATGGATGGATGGATGGATGGATGGATGGATGGATGGATGGATGGACAGACGGACGCCACTGAACAACTTATTTGACAAGCTCGGCTGACTTAGTCAGCTGAGCTAATAAAAAACTGGAGCAGAAAACACCATCTCCCAGAACACACATTTTGTCGACTAATGCTACTGCTCTGATAGAAGAAACACGATAAATTTTTCATGCAACATAATAAGATTATGTGTTAACGCAATGGAACTCAAAAGAATACCTTTGATGTTAAGCAAGCGTTATTGAAAATGACAGACTTCTATTTCCGTCATTTTTCAAATTTATCAGCGCTTCAACGAAGGTATGTCATTTTAGTGATTGATACTGTCATTCTCGATTGATTTCCAAATGATGCAGCGAGAGAAATCAACCAACAGTTTGTTTTTCACACATAAGGCGTTTTTTTACTAAGTACCTTCTTATTTCATATCCTCCAGAAAAATTCCTAAAAATTAGCTATATTTCAACATGAATTTTGTAGTATTACTCGTCAGTAAATGGATAACTCCATGACTGAGCAGAAGTTTGGCTCCGAACATCGGCTCAAGTAGAACGATGTTTTGATTCAGCATTTTCAGGTCAGATGAGATGTAAATTGTGGGCGTCCACGGGCGTTTGAAGGGAAAAGCTGTGGGTGTCCACAGGCATTTTGGAGGGCTAAAGGGTTAAACATGATTAACCCTAAATAAGTGGTTCTGACTTTCGTTGGATCTATTGTTTATTTTGCACCATAAAAAGAATATGCTGCTGCTGCTGAAATTTTGTTGCGTAGCAAAAGCGTCTGACCACTTAATGGTTAAGTTTATTCATCTTGAAGTGAATTTTCCACCAATACATTACTTGCAGATTCCCTCGCAGACGTCTGACTATCTGGTCGGTCAATCTGCGTCATATCGTATCGGGTTTTCTTCAATCTTGAAAACTTATTGATATTGCATTTCTAAATTTAGTTCCTTTGATGTGCAAGTCAATAGTCATTTCCTTGCGAGGAATTTCCACGCATCATTTAAATGAAGATTTGTGATATTTCATCAAGAATCTGCATAATTAAAAAAAAATCTTGTATGCTTTTTGTAAATCGACAAAATCATAGATATTTGAAGATCAGAGTGGCTATTAAGTCATTCCGAAATATCTTAGCTGACAGTACCCAAGATCTGAAAACCAAACTGTTTCATTACAAGATCAAGTCAGAAGGTACCCACTTTTGTTGGTCTCAAGTCAAAAGAAAAGCAACTTTTGTTCTAGTTGCCATCCAAATGCTAGGCAGAGATATATACTGTTTACTTCTGAATTAGGAGTCTAGTAGGACAGCAGGCTGTGGAATCAGTAATGGAGTTTGTTAGATTCATCCAGCTGGGTAAGCGGCCTGAAATCGTCAACCATCAGCAGTTGGGTTTATCTTAATTGATTCATCATCTGCAGGGAAATAGCCAGGAATACAAATGAAGCTATTGTCAATTTGCTCAAATCAGGCCCCATCAGGTATCGTCTACAATCTCCAAATGCTATGGATAGATACCTCTGGAGATCCTTATTAGTACGCCAGGAAAACTGACAGGAATCAGCAACATTTGGAGTGGGATTGATCTTGATTGAATCACCTGCGGGAATAGCCAAGAATACAAATGAAGCTGCTGCAAATTTGCTCAAACCTGGTCCTTTCAGGTAGTGTCTTCCAACTTCTAATGCTACAGATAGATTACTCTGGATATCCTTATTAGTAAGCGAGGAACAGCAACACTTGGAGTGGGGTTAATCATTGAATCACCTGCAGGGAAACAGCCAAGAATGCAAATGAAGCTGTAGTCAATTTGCTCAACAGGCCCTTTCAGGTACTATCTTCAATATCCCAATGCAACGGTTGGACTTCTGGACATTCTAATTAATAAGCCAGAAAAAACGACTGGAACCAGCAACATTTGGAGTGGGGTTAATCTTCCTCAATCCACATGCAGAGGAGGGGGGGATAGCTAAGAATGAAGCTATAGTCAATTTGTTAAAAACTAGCCCCACCAGGTATTGCCTTCGAACTTCAAATGCTAAGACTAAATGTAGCTATTCAAATGACAACTGGTCACAAGTTGACTGGCTGGTGCCGGATGGCCAGTTTACCTTTTCAATCTCAGCCACGTTGTGACCAAATCCGATATTGTCTTCTGCATCCGGAGCAGGTGATTTATTGACAATCATCGTTGATAGAACTGTCACAATATCCCCTTGATAATAAATATTCATAGTATTTGTGTCGTCCATCGATCATGTTCAGGTATCGTAACGAGGTAGGACATGTCGCGGAGATATATCAGGCTGACTACCTTGACAATTCTTGATCACAACTGGTTTTTACGTGCTACGCAAACAAGTGATTTCTGTTGCTGCAACCTGCAACGTAGTCATGACAACACAACAATTAATTGTGATTTAACTTACTTGGCACATTTAACTTACAATCATTGTGTTGTCATGGTAACGTTGCAGATTGCAGTGATAAAAATCGCTTGTTGGTTCAGGAGCTTTGAGTCTGATGTTTTGACTCAGCTGGTAGCTTGTTCCAAAGTAAATCCAGTAACCAAATGACCTGCCACATTCCTGCAGTGGCAATCGGTCACTTTGTCTCCCATCATTTTCATCACCCATTATTTTTATGTGACATGCTGCCATTAAAATGAGGCAGCAGCAACATACATGAACCAATCAGAATTGCCAGATTGGTTCAATTACACCAAAGCATCACCCCAATCACTGCAGCAGTGCCATGTCAATGGTCAGAAACACCTCTGAGGGAAAAGTAAGCTTTGATCCCGGGCATTCACAATTTCACTTCAAAAAAAAAAATTTACGTTGTGTCCTGCCATTCTGTTTCGAATTTTTTCCAAAAATGAAAAGGCGCAAAATTTTTGCAGGTTACAGGATGAAATAGTAAAGAGTTCAAATTGGATTGCATCCAAAACATCGCATGCGCCATAATCCCATGGCCTTCTTCCAGTTCTATATCCATTTTCAGTAAATCGTGTTTTCCACGTTATCCTATCCAGACAGTCTAATTAGCATCATCCTACATGTTGCACCTGCAAATTACATTGGAAACTTCACAGATTTTAATGAAAAATTGAAAGAAGCTATGTTTTTGCTCATTACCAGCACTTCACATTTTGTAGTTGACAACCTTTTTATTTGAAGTGAAAGACGTCACTGCAAAGACTAAAAGATATCGTGTTCACTGCTAAAGTTTTTTGGTTAATGCAGTCTACCGTTGAAATTTTCACACTTTTGAAGTTTGACAAGTTTGACAGTGAATTCTTTAAAAAACGAATGGTTTTACAAAGCGTTTATGTTCATTTAATGCTTCACTTAGTGTTAGTGTTACATGAAGTGTTACATGAAGAATGGAAGACAAGCATATAATTTCAAAATACATAGATTTTGTTGTCAGTTTTCATTCACTTTTTTCCACATTTTATGCCTCTACGTCTTCTTACTGTACTATGCCATGCTAGAAATCACAGTCATACAATCAAAGCTGTGTGACAGTAAATACAGACTACAGTAAAAAGTTCATTTTCTATATATCATATGCCACTATTCACAAGTAGGACTTTTTACCTCGAATCCTTGCTAATTTCATTCCGAAATAAAAGACCAAATCGTGCTTTGTGTCATGATGACATAACGTAACTAAGACTTAGTAATGACATCGCTTGAGCTCACCATAACATGACCATGACCTTTCAGCAACTGCAGAAGAACAGTGTAGAAAAAAACGGCAATATTTTTTCCAACATGAACGATGCAACAAGAGCCAGTAAGATATTTGCTCAGCCAATGATGATTACCTATGAGATGTCACCATCCAAAATCAATAGACCAACATGATAGGATCCCAGGTAACAAAGATTTGACGTGAAAATCTTTAGATACTTTTTAACAAGATATCTTGGTTGCCTCATCTTGAGGCGTGTGGAAGCAGTTGATTATCGGTGTTCACCCTCATGTAATGGAACCTCTGCCTTGTCATTCAGAGATCTCCTGGTAATTTCTTTCTCATGAAATGGAGAATGCTGACCTCGTCTTGCTTTTCATGGTCTTCTTTGTGACCAGGATGTCAGATTGAGATGGACGACAATCATGCCGGTGATGTGACCGGAATCGTACATCATTATCTCCAGATAATGATACTCGTTTGTTTTGCAGGCACTCTATGATATGTTCGGAGGAGTACTGCGACCTTTACCAAATGAACAGATTATACTGAGTGTTTCAAGAAAAATTATACACTTTATAAACAGCTGTGAATTGTTTAGTTTTGGACAGCTGGTAAATCTGGCAGGTGCCTTCACGGAAATCCATTGCCCGATTTTAATACTGGGTGTCCCAAAATAAACAATACTGCAGTCAATTTTTAACTAATTTATAATTTTTTCACACACTCTGTATAGTAAATACTGCATGATTCGGATGAGAATAAAAGGTTGGAACGCTGTCATGCCTGAAGTTATATATCCGGATATCTTGAAAGTCTTCTGGGTTACTGTTGGCAACAAAATTTTCATGCCGTTTCCTATTCTGTGATTTGCAAAAATTTCTGAAAAAACAAAATTTTCACGATTTTTATTTAGGCAGAATACAAAATTTACTTCAGTTATTCCAATAAAGAGATATCTTTCATGATTTTCATTTTTCGCAAATCTTGGTTATTTGCAGGATCCGCAAAAGAATAAATACCTGGACAATTTTTCTGCTTACAGTATCAAAATATGGATTTTACAAATGCATACATAATCTCTAAGCTTTAAGGCAGCATTTACTTTAAGTTTTGTCAATTTTTTTTGCTACCTTATATTTTTTAATTTCAACTCCAACGTTATGAACCAGCAAGACACCAACATCATCGCATAGCAATCTAAAACCTGTGTATCTTAGCATAGCCACCAGCAGTCTAAAGAAACCTAGCGTATCACAGTTAAAAAATTGCTAAAATTCCCTCAAGTGCTTTCCACATCATGGCAACCTCGGTTCTCCGGCTATAAAGAAACCTTTGATCTTTTAATGTCGGTGAAGTTGTTTCTGTCACAGGCAGCTGCCCACTTCGTGATTGGGTTTGGATGGCATCCTAACCTTTGCAGCGCTAGGGGGCGCCACTCAGATGCCGGCTTCTCGATTCGGAGGAGGTGGTGCGCTACACCCTTGAAGCATTAGGGGGCGTTGTACAGATCTACTTCTTCCTAGTGACTTTGTCTTCGGCCAGACGTAGAATCCAAGCAAGCTACTCGATTATTCGTGCCAAGTTTCTCGATTTGTGGAGTTCTTTGATTGCCCTGGCACCACACCGAGCACCAGGAAACTTAGGCTTTACATCTCTAGAAAAACTCTAAAGAGCAAGTATTTTTAGCTCCTTGAAAGCCACACCGGTTCCTCAAGAAATAGAATCAAGTGTTCTGCCCGCGATTGAACCGTGGCCCTAATGAGTTGTAGCCAGGAGTGTCAATTACTTGGCTATGATGCTCCTCCTAGTCAAAAATAAATAGAGACTTATCTTTCCAAACATTGGACCCTGTTCCTGATTTGTTGTCAGCTCTAACATATCCTTGACATGCTCCCGAATAGCTCATGTCGTTTCATCTTTGTATCCTAGTCACTGTGTAATGACAACTTGCTTCCTGCATGCTTTCAGGGCTAATCAGTTTCCTGAAACCGATTTTAAAAATATTCTAAATAGGATAGTGTTGCTTCCTGGAATGCATAAATGCAGGCACACACTCATTACAATTTATTCATTTTTTATTATTTTGACATGTTTGATATGGAAAGAAGATTTTAAAAACGTTGTGAAAAACCAACATGACTTTGAACTTTGTTAACAGTATCAACAAGAAACCAGTAAGATGTTTTTACACCAACATAGTTTAAGTATGTATTATGCCTTCAGGTATACATGAATACCATGCGATATATTGAGAAATTTATTCGCAAAGTCAGGTTACTGTTTGAAAACCACCTGCAGAAGGAATCTTATAACTATATTTTCTTCTATTTCCATTACTCAGGTTTGCTGCTTACTTAATATAACATAGCACATAGCACAATGGCAAAATATGATAAGAAACACAGATTTTTGCTTTTCTGTTATTATTTTGACATGGAAGAAAATAACTTGTTCTGCATGTGAAAGCTGTAAATTTTCATTAAAATTGCCCGATTTGATCTTAACATCTTATTCTTAAGACAACTTGGTTAGAATGCTTCAATAAATAAACATTAGGTAGACTGACAAAGCCCCTTCCTTTACAAGAGGGATGGGAATGGGCCATCCTCCAAACAGCTATCCTGAAAACAGATCAACATGCGGGCAATGCATAGCTAAATACATTACAAAGCCGGGCCTCCGTCTGCGCAGAAGGCTGGTGTAGGGTTAGAATTCCAGGCCCTTTCGACCACACCAGCTGACGTTAATGTGAGCTCATTTCGTCAGCCTTGCGCACTATTAAAGCATTAGGGGAAACTGAAAAGTCCAGGGGCAGATTCAAAAAGGTATTCAATAAATACTGGGTCAACTGAAGTCTACTGAAGAGGTCTGCACCAAGTGAAAGATTTCAGCAGCGACCAAGTGACTTACTTGTCATTAACAACCATGCCCTGAAGGTTTTCTGCATTTTAGCACTTTTATTTTTATTCTTGACACATGAGCGGCAGAAGCAAGATGTTGTCGCTATCTGGTACCTGCCGCTTCCAGCTATACCAAAAGAAGAAGAAAATGATGAAGACAAGGGTAATGTCATCCATTAGACAAATATTTTTTATTTGTTGGATTACGAATCCCCCTGGGGTCATTTTCCGGAGAGTGGAAAAAAAGTCCTGACAACCGTTTATGACACACTTTTCTCCCTGACCATAAATTAGAAAGAAATGAAAATACAGTTTTCCCGACGACCAATTTCAACCAATTTTTTGAATGTCCTTGTATGATCTGAGGCTAATATTGATAAATAATAAGCATGTTTTTATTTCATTTCCCCTGCCCCACAAAGATTTGGAATCTGATGGAATTTTTTTAATTCCGACCCCACATAGGTTTTGAGATTGAAGAAATATATTTTTGTTTTCAATTTTTTTATTCTCGTCCCACCCACATAGGTTTTGGATCTGAAGTTTCGTAATCCAACTTATTAAAAAAGTGCGGCCTTACCACCGAGAACCTTACTTTCCATCATTTGATTCCATCAAGAATGCATTCAAAGATAGCATCACTGTATGAAAACTGATGCAGAAAGATACCGTCGTCATGCACATTATCAGCCACAAGCAAACACCTTCGGGCAACTGTAAATCACGAAATAAGAAATGAAACAGAAACGTGATCATTCCACCTGAGGCTTAATCATATGAAAATAGTTATCATCTGCCATGTTCATCAAATAGAGATATGCAATGTGGAACCTCCCTTTAATAGCAGACACCACTGTCAGCAGGAGACTTTCTCTATTAGGCATAGTGATTTTGGTCCCAAATAGGTCAGTGATATTAAATGTAGGTTACACATGTAACCTCTGTAATCAGGACACGCCTCCATTAGAGACAACATTTGTCAGTCCTAGGAGTGTCCTTAATGGAGAGGTTCTACTGTATTTAAATCATTTATAGTCAAAGTTAAGTAAAACATCTTCTTAACATTTCAAGGCAGAATAGTATAAGAAGCTGCAGTAGAGACTTCTCAAAACGAAGTGGTTGTTTCCACGACCAGAGATCACCAACCTACATATAACATTAAACGTAGAATCAGTGTTCTCCACAAGGCCATTATCAGGGCGTCCCAACCTATCTTGATAGCTTACCACCCTACCTTGCTCTAGAATTTTGTAAATGATTCTATAGGGCCACCCTACATGAAATTGCTGGCCACCCTTCTTTTTGTTGCACACTGGCTTCTTGATGATATCAAGGGACATTCAAGGGTACCACCCTACCTTGAGAAAACCTCGCAGAGAACCCTGGCCAATATTGGAGCTTGCTTCACGAAAGGCATTAGGCATAAGTAAAGACATTGTATTTCATACTCCATAAATATCAGTATCATTTTATAACATACTAGCAATGTCGTATAGGACAGAAACATGTAGTTTTCTCTCTCGAAAAGTCTGCCGCAAAACTAACTGTAAATAGATGGCCAACCGACACTAAAAGATCAGTATATGATATTTACTTTAAAGTAACTAATAGTAATAGATGCCAAAGCAACACTCAAAACTGAGCACATAACATTTACATAACATAGACTTCTATATTCCATGAATACGATTCCAAAAGTGACATTTGGATCGTGGATGCAACTCGGTTATATGCGCTCGGTTTTTAAATCTGGTCAGGTAAACAACCCCAGCCTTCTCAAAACCACATCCAAAAATAGAATCACTGAAAATGCAATTGTTGCAGAAACGCATTGGGGCACATAACAGTACCAGCTAAGAGCAAAATACAAAGAAATAGACAATAACATGGATAAGGAGAAAATGCTTTGTTAAAAACATAAACAATGAAAATGTCACCTATTAGTGGGTACAACGTACACCGTTGGTATACAGATGGTCCAGGAAAAAAGAAATGCAGTTATACACAATGCCATAGTGCAGTTATCATGCATACGTTTTTACTGAAATCTGGTAATTACAGTACAGTAGAAGCTCCCTTTTATTAAAGGACACCCTCGGGGCCGACTAGTGCTGTCCTTAACAGAGAGGCATTCTGATTAGAGAGGTCAAATTGAATGGAAACAACCAATTTGGGACCAAAACTACTGTCCTTAATAGAGAGGTGTCTGCTAAAGTTTTAAGGTCGAGTACTTATTTTCCCTCAGTTATGTCTCAATCATCAATATTTCCATTCTCGAGCGAAAAAGGATCATACGACTTCCACTCACTGACAAGAACAAACACATTTCATAACTAAAGAGCTGGTGTAACTCGTCGGACACATGCAGCTTCCATTTCCCTAATCAAGATAGCGGAAATATTTTGACGACATGGTACTTCTGTGCTACATGAAAACACTTTTAGCCTGACGCTCCGAGAGATGGATACGCGTCAATGGGCATCACCTCTTATTGTCAACATGAGGTAAATTTGCAAAATCTAAGTCACAGAGGACCTTTGCAGGTAGAATGGTGCATCATGCTGTGGTTAAGATGTCACTTTCAAAGAATTACTGCAACATATTCGTTGCAGAAACAAAACTGGGTTATGATATCAGCTGGTATAAGAGCACAAAATGAGAAACAGAAGTAGAAAATATTGGATTTGTTTGACACAAAAATAATGTAAATGTCATCCAATACGACGCCGTATTTTTCCTCCGTTATGTCGAAGTCATCAATCCTTCCATTCTCCGGGCCAAACTAGATCATTAAACTTCCCCTCCGCACTCGACAAGAACATTCATACTGACTGAGCCATACTGATGTTATTCCGAGACGACATGCAGATTCCATTTCCTTATCAAGCGAACGGAGATATTTCGACGATATGATACTAGTGTACTACATGGAAACACTTTTAGTCCGACGCTCATGGTGTTTTTACATCACTTCACCTGAGGACAGACTATGTGACATTTGGTATTGTCTGTCACTGTTGACAAGGAGATACATTCTCTTATTTGTAGAAGACATTGTCTTGGTAATGATAACATCTCAGGACTTCACACTTTGAAAGGTTTATGCCTCATTTGAATGACAAAGCAAAGTGGGGGGTAAGAGCCTTGCTTAAGGACAAGGAGATGAAGTATAGTGTCAAACTACAAAATTAAACATGTTAAAGGCCTACGATGTTCTTTAAAGATTTTCAATTCGCTATTGACATTGAAATAGCCAATAGTCTAAATACGTACTAAATATAAATTTCAGCATTGCAATTTTTGTAGACAGATACGCAAATACTATAAATATCAAGTTTCAGCAAATTTGTATGCACAATAACTGCACTATGGCATTGTGTATAACTGCATTTCTATTTTCTTGAACCACCAGTAAGAACAAACAGTGTACCCCTTTCAGATAATAAGCCAAAACACTTTAACTTCACCATTTAGCACCCTCTTTAGCAAGAGCAAACAGCGATGTTGAGCAATGGAACAAACCAATTTCCTATCCTGTTGACAAAACTTCAATCTGGATGATTAAAATAATTGATTCTGCCATCAACATGTTCAAAGTTACTCTATCCCTCCGAAATTTAATGACTGCAGTGTCATTTCCGATTTCAATCTTTCGAGCACGATCTACGTCATTTGGAAGTCTTATCTATCTGCTGGATCTTCAATCTGAGATTAAAATATTGTAAACCATGAAATTTTCGCAATCAAATTATCCGCGCAAACTTACAAAGCCTGTGACAAAGCCTGTGGGTTTTTCAGTGAAGTGTGAAACCCTTAGATGCTTTCAGAATCTAAAAAACCATTAGATTTTTGTTTTGTTGAAAAACCTATACAGGGTGGCATATTTGTGATGGCTAAAAAAGGTTTTCAAAAGCTCAAACTCAAAATTTCTTGAGAGGAAACTCATTACCTGTATTTCTTTAAACTGACACCGTCCCTTTTCCATTTTTCCCAAATTAAAACAATTTTGCCTACCTACCCGATCTGTCTCGAAATCCAGAGTCGGGTAATTGCATACCAGCATAATTTTATGGGCAGCCTGAGGATTTACCATTCAGAAAATAGTCACCCATAAGGCAAATGTTTTCAAATGTCAAGAGTCACTATCACATCTTCTTGTCTCATTTGCCTCTAACCCTAACAAACAACATCTCTTTATTCCAAACCGCTGCCTTTCTATTGGTAATCCGTGAGATAATTATCCGCAATAAAATATCTGTAAAACCTGTTACTATCGAACCAGATTAGGTTACATCGGGCAATTCAGTGCACTAGACTAGTTTACATGCACAAAACTGCTTCTAAATTTCAGATACGTGGTCTCAGTCACAATTTATGGATGTATCTTCCATTATGAAATAATATTTTATTAAAACATGAATTTCTTCCGCATAAAACATGTATGTAAAAGGGAAATATAGATGAAGTTTCAGTTCAATAGTCAAAATCATGTGGTCTCAGGGGTCAATTTAATCTGCCATTGCCGTTGTCAATCGATGCGTCAAGAATTCTCCAAAACGACCCCCAAAACTTCAAACCCTGAAATTATCACTCCCAGAGATAACATGGATAATATCTGTTTCACCCAGAATTCTTACATAGGTACATGTAGTGGCATTTCGGAATGAGATTGCAAATTGCCAATGTTGCATTTGGTTTGTCATGTCAAGGAGAGACCAGAAAAGTACTGTTTAACTCTGTTTTCAGGATTGTACACACCAACAATCAGCTTTTTGGTCTAAAAGGAGTCAGTACTAATTTGCAGTGCTGGAGGGGATATCAGGTTTCATCAACTGACTACTCAAGCGACTAAACATCCACCAGGCTCACCGAGATAACGGCCATTTCACCCCTGACTGCTCTGTGGAGGCATCTTTGTAATGAGACTGTCGATGGTCGGTGCCCATGATGCATTATAGGCATTGTTTTCAATAATGTAAGCAGCATTTGGTATCGTGTGAAGAAAAGGTGAGAAAGAACCTAAGGACTACCTGGCTCAACAGCAAAAGGTCAACTTCATTCATTTACAAATGTATACATTACTGCTACTACCGTTTGCCTCGTTTTCATGTACACACCAACAACCGTCCTTTTGGTCTAAAATGAGTCAGCACTTGGCTTGCAATGCTGGAGGGAAGATATCACGTTGTTGATCAACTGACCTCTCAGGCAACTTGATATCACCGCTTGGTGTGATAACAGCCGTTTCACCCAGTATCACACTGTGGTGGCATTTTGGAATGAGACTGGATTGCCAACGACCACGATGCTTTCGGGCAACGTTTCCTCAAAACAAGTCAGCATTTGGTTTCCCGTAAGGGACGGACGGTATCATAGTTGATTAACTGTTCAGGCAAATGGTATCCTCGACAACTCACTAAGATAACAGCCAATACAGCCTGGATTTCCTCTGTGGCGGTATTTGGGAATGCGACTCTGTATTCAACAGTCATTATGCAATTATCTTGGAAACTGTCATTACGTTTACCGACCCTTGAAGATAAAACCATTTGTACCGCTCTAAAAGCCTTTCAGAGCGGTGGTACGAATTATCAAGATTTTGTCTTATAATCCTCAGATAAAAAAATGACGGAGAGCTCATACCCGATTATAATGCTCGACTGTCTGTTCAGGGATTAGGCTCACGGAACAGTAGGCCCAATCTTGGGAGAACCTGAATTCGAATTTGGTTCTTTGGGGCCTGTCAACGTAATGGTCTTCTAGCTACTGTTACCTAAATGTACCAAGGGTGTATAGTACCCCCAGGTATATGGCACGGCTTAACCCGCCGGCCATGAGGGAATTCCTTTATGGCCCAGTGGTTGGCACGTTGGCCCCAGAGTGGAAGTTAAGCAACGTTGAGCGCGGTCAACCTTTGGATCGGTGACCGGCGCGTCTGGCAGACCTTCCCACGCGATGCGAGCTCTGGATTTGTAGTTCGGTACTGAGATGCATGAAGCGCTAAGTTAAGGATCGCGGACGATCCATCTCTGTCCGAAGGGGGGAATGATATATAGTACCCCCAGGTATATGGCACGGCTTAACCCGCCGGCCATGAGGGAATTCCTTTATGGCCCAGTGGTTGGCGCGTTGGCCCCAGAGTGGAAGTTAAGCAGCATTAAGCACGGTCAACCTTCGGATCGGTGACTGGCGCGTACAATACAAAGGGTTAATCTCATTCACGAGAACCTCTATAGGGTTTGGCTCCATTGTACACATCAGCAATCACCAGCAATCGTTTTTTGGTATAAAACGAATTAGCATTTGGTTTGCTGTGCCGGAGGGAAGGCATCATGGTTGATCAACTGACCTCACAGGTGACTAACAATCTGCAGCCACTCGCCAAGATAGTTGCCATTTCAAACCGGATTGCCTCTGTGGTGCATTTGGGAATATGACTCTATCCACGAGTATTCAACAGGCATTATGAAATTATCCTAGAAACAGTCTTCTATCTTGGGAGAACCAATTCTCAGGGCTGACTGTTATCTACCAACATGACCAAGGGTTAATTTCATTCATGAAAGCCTCCATAGAGTTTGACTCCTTGTCGCAATTGTACACATCAGCAATCACCAGCAATCACCAGCAATCGTCCTTTTGGTCGAAAGCGAGTTAGCGTTTGGTTTACCGTGCCAGTGGGAATGCATCATGGTTTGTCAATTGACCTTTTAGGCAATTAAAAATCTGCAGCCGCTCGCCAAGATAGTTGCCATTTCAAACCGGATTGCCTCTGTGGTGCATCTGGGAATGCGACTCAGTATTCAACAGTCATTATGAAATTATCTTGGAAACAGACTTCTGGCTAGGGAGAACCACTTCTCGGGTCTGACTGTTACCTACCAAGGGTTAATTTCATTCACGAGAGCCTCCATAGAGTTTGACTCCATTGTCGCAATTGTACACATCAGCAATCACCAGCAATCGTCCTTTTGGTCTAAAGTGAGTTAGCATTTGGTTTGCTGTGCCGGAGGGAAGGCATCACGGTTCATCAACTGACCTCTCAGGCGACTAAATATCTGCAGCCGCTCGCCGAGATAACAGCCGTTTCACCCCAGAATGCCTCTGCAGCAGAATTTTCGAATGAGATTGTGGATGATACATTGGTGAAGAAATGAGCACAAGAAATTGGTGTTCAACACCGTCAATAAATATATAATTGGGATTGTCAAAATTATTGGGGATGGTAAACCGCCATATTTTTATGGGTGTTTTATTTTCACGGATATCCTGAATAACCTAATTTTCATTGAAAAAAAGAAAGTATAATCCATTAAATAATGTTCTTTAAAAAACTTCTGAATGTTTCAAATGAATTTTGGCAAAAGTAAAACGGCATGAAAGTTTGGTGCTTTACAGTATTAAAACCACAAATTTGGGTATTATGAGCGTATCAAATCCTCTAGTTCCCTCTTTATCCAATTATCCCGACTCCCCATCATTCATAGCCACTACACTCAGCCTCCATTTAAACCAACTGCTGCACTTAAACTAAGCGGAGTCCGTTAAATATGAGCATTTTTGCATTTCGTCTTGTTTTTAATGATTCCGATCAAATCCGCTAATATCCACTCAGCGTCAGCCAAGCTACCCAGGACTCCTTGTATCCTCGTTATTCACAGTAAGAATCACTCCGCCTCCAATCGCAGCGCAAAAAGACAACCATTATGTAAATCAGAGCTTGTATAGCAGCAATAATCACACATCTGAGCACCAATCTAGTGACAATCATCTCCTACGTGGCATTTTTTATCACAAACGGAACATTTCTTCACGGAAAGGAATACAAAAGTAATATTGACAATGCTCTGGTATAAAATTGGTAGTCGCCTTTTCATTTGCTGACAACATGCCGACTCAGCATTTTTCCGAAGTGATGTGTTATGACAACAGAATGACTCGGAAGTTTGTGACAGCAAATTGCTGTGGCATCTGATACCAGTGAGTGGCTCAGGGAGCGATCAAGGAGGATACCGCGGTGACGTCACATCACGTGATCCCGACCCATATTAGTGATCGCTATGGCCAATCAGAATCAGTCTACTGACAGCACCAGCACTGAACACATCTCCATGTCTCACTGTCTGGTGCGCTCCTGTACACAAAAACACCAATAGACATGAAATATTGCAATACCTAGTGTGGATTCTTCCTGTGTAAAATAAAATTTACAGAGCAGATTAACTTCCATGAATAAAAAAGGACGTTTGGCGTGGCCAAAGTGCGGAAATAATGTCTCCGCTAAAATACACTACGAAATACACTAGGCAATACACTACGCAATATACAGTAGAGATGCAGTTGAGTTTGTTATTGTTTTGACTTAGAAGCCCGCCCATATCATAATATATTCATGTATTCATGAAGTATGAACTCATTTCTGTCCCATACAACTCTAAGAACAGTCAATTTCTCCTTAAATCATCACCGAAACCGCGATATCCGCAGGAAGATTTCGTTCTAGTGTCCGAAAATGCATGATCTTACAGGGGCGCTAACTCGACAAATAGAGGGGATCTATGGGGATCTATGCGAGTTTTAGGTATTACAGGTCTCGAACTTGTAAAATCTGTAAACATGCCTCCACATCCCATTATGATAATGAAGAGATTGCCCCATATCTGGGAGACTGTTTTGAAACCATCGCTAATTTTGGAAGATCGGTGCCGGCTATTTGGTTTAAAAAACCTTATTTTTCCCCATCAAAACAGCACTTTTCATTATTCAAATGATAGCTTATTGTCTGAAGACTTATTTCATAGCAGAAAAGTACTAATAACTCTGACTTGATGCGAAATATCTAACTTTTTTGATGACTTGATTTTCCCTTGGCCGTGGATCGAGTTTGTTTACAATATGCAGCGCCATCTTGGAAAAGCCGTGACGTCACCGCGGTATCCTCCTTGGGGAGCGATACATGTTTTGCAATTTGATGCTATCTGCGGGAAATCTAGGGCATCTTGTTTCACTTTATGAGCATTTTGTGGTGCAAAAAGGAACCGAATTGATTTGGGCTTGAAAAAACTGGGGAGATATTGTATTACCATTCATCATCATTCCATCCATATGTCAGTCCAGAGCATGCTCCGCACAAAACAGTGAACTCTTCACTGTCTCCATTTTCCGCTTACACAGTGGACAGTTCACAGTTGGCCAGATGCTTTCGCCGTCTATTATCCGCTTCTTGAACTAACAACGAGTGGGCCCATACGTGAGACAAAAAGTTACCAGATTGTGACTCGTGGCTGAGAATGATAGGACCCTGACCCCTGATCACTGCCAAACTTTATATGTGAGACAAAAAGTTACCTGATTGTGACTTACGGCTGGGAATGATGGGACCCCGACCCATGACCACTGCCAAACTTTATATGTGAGACAAAAAGTTACCAGATTGTGACTCGTGGCTGTGAATGATTGGACCCCGACCCATGATCACCTCGTGGCTGGGAATGATAGGACCCTGAACCATGATCACTGCCAAACTTCATATGTGAGACAAAAAGTTACCAGATTGTGACTCGTGGCTGTAAATGATAGGACCCCGACCCATGATCACTGCCAAACTTCATACGTGAGACAAAAAGTTACCAGATTGTGACTCGTGGCTGTTAATGATAGGACCCAGAACCATGATCACTGCCAAACTTCAATTCTGAGACAAAAAGTTACCAGATTGTGACTCGTGGCTGTGAATGATAGGACCCCGACCCATGATCACTGCCAAACTTCATACGTGAGACAGAAAGTTACCAGATTGTGACTCGCGGCTGGGAATGATAGGACCCCGACCCATAATCATTGCCAAAATTCATACTTGAGACAAAAATTTACCAGATTGTGACTGGCGGCTGGGAATGACAGGACCTAACCGCCCCAACCCCTCATACTCCTGGCACATAGGGGAAAAAGGTCTCTTATTGTGACATGTTGTTGGAAATGATACCACCTGTAGCCGCCCATCCTCACTGCTAAAATGAAATAAAAGAGTCAAAATTTCAAGTTTTGTCTATTCGGCTACAGTCAAAAACTATATATAGAACAAATTAAAAACACGTGGTCATTCAACAATATTCCAGATTATCATATCTCATTAGTATGTGAGCCAATCACGTCGCGTCATTCACGACCACGTGCCATGCGATAATTTTGACTATTCCACGGCATTATTCCACGGCTGACGTCATCGATGACGCGATATTGCAAATGGCGGCCATTAAGATTTCGACGAAATCGGCGATAAAAAACAGCATATTTACGGCGTTTTAAGCCAGGAAGTTGCACAGTGATACTGTCAGGGTCTTGAATTACACCCACAAAGTAGGTAGGTTGCATTGGGTGGGACAGTGTTACATCCACGAACAGAAAGTACAAGGCATTCAAGTTGGGCCTGGACTCGCTTCAAACAAACATCATCTGCTAATGTAAACACACACTGTCTACAGTACATAATGTACACGTCTTGGCTCCATACATGATTTGCGTATATCCGCCGATTAAAAATCACTTTGACAGTGGTTTGGGTCGCTGTGCAAAACCTGATGGGCCGATTTCTTCAAGGTTTGGTTTAAAGTATGAGGTATCATAAAATACTCGCAAAGCCTCGTGAAATAATTTTTTACCTGACAAATAATTTTGACTATTCTATGGCTTGACATGCAATATTTATATAATATTCAATGGTATTCTTCGTTGCGCAGAGAATGTGCGCAAAAGCAAACACACAGTAGAACGTTCACTGTTTAATGCGATATCGACAACAGTGAAATGCTCTACTGTTGTATAGTAGAGAGTACGTTGGTCAGTCAGGGTGCATGTTTCCCAACCCTTCATCTGTTGACTTGAAACTAATAGTATGCCAGACCCCCTAGGTCAGTTGACCTCTGACAGCAAATTTGTTCTGATGTGATTCTAGGCTTGGCCACTAGGGGGCCAAACCTGAAAACCTAAAAAGTGCAACATTTTGCTTTTTAATGAGTTATTCCTTTCTATGAGTTGGTAGTCGGTAGGTTGAAGAAGTGAAAGAGTTAAATCCCACTGTGGTGAAATATACAACCAACAAAATGTACGTCACCAAGTCAACCAGCGATCATGATCATCGTGTCCTGAGACCATTACAATCAAAGCATGTCGACAATCTTTGATCTGTTTTCATATTACCTGTCTGAGAACTGCCTTTATTACCTGCAAGAAGGCTTTGACTATTGGAAATTTCTCTGGTAGTGGTCTTATGGTTCGAATTTCTCCGATACCATATGAATCATATATATTCCTGTACTGCTCTTGCATCCCGTACAAGCCTGGGCTTCACATACTTCAGGAATAACACTGTACTGGCGGGTCTCTGGGCTTAACTCAAACTAAAATGTAGACCCAAACCCGAGATGCGTTTAGGTTTAAGAATCTCATCTCCCTTCAAAGAGTCTTGATTCTAGTACAGAGACCCATGCCGTGTATATTTCAATTCTTTCACACCTCCTTAATCTTCAAAGGTGAAAGCCATTTGTGTTTATTGTGTTTCTTGGGGAACAGGTAAATAGAAATGAACATTGACATAATGAAGTTATTATTATTCATACAAATTCGCAAACACAGCATCTAATATGCTTAAAGTATTTGTATAATATCAATTAAAAGAAAATCGAGACTACTGCAGTCAAAATTAGAAACGACATATTGACAATCTCATCAATAACAGCTATTTGACCAGGTAGCTCATTTTGTATAGCGTATTCCTCAGACACCAACATGACTAATGAGAACGTGATCGCACCCCAGTCAGGAGCAAACACTTTTTAAAAAACATGTTGTGACTTCAGTGATTTTAAGTCGAAAACGTAAAAAACTTCAAACCCTGCGGCAGTGAAAGGGGTAAAGAATAAACACACAACATTAAACTACATATGAAGGGTACTTAAAATTAAAATTCCTTTTCCTACACCAACCAACTTCAAAGAAAATCCTATCTTGACTAATCTCCATTTTTGAAAGACAACCCATCAACTCAAACTAATATTCCGTTCTGATCTAATCCTTAAGTGGCGCTTTGACAAACATGTTTGATCTCTTAAATTGCCAATGCTGGGCACAGAATCCAACCTCGGTCACAAAGGTGACACATACACAGTGAACCATTTCTTATAAGAAGAGGGAATGGTTTTTATCCGGATAGCCCAAATGTTTCTGTCATGATGTGTGAAACAGGAAAAAATTGTTGAGAAAATTGGGACCGAAAGAATTGCATAATTCATGAGAAAAAATTTGTTAACAGAAAGAATCGCAAAAATATAAAGGCAGGGAAATTTGGTGTTTTACAGTATTTTGTTGCTAGAAACTGAATCACGTAGGAGGGGGAAAAGGGGGTACCTGTCCCAGCATCCCATTATAAAACAAGAGGCCCAAGGGCCTGGCGCTCAGCTGAGTTAATATCATTAATATCTTCCCGGTGTTTAGTTCATTATGCATGAAAATGGCATGCTCCATGGTATTTGATATCCTTTTGCGTTCACTACGGTACCAATGTTTTTGGTTGACATAATTATGCCACTGTTGGAACATTCTCATGGTTTATGGTATGCACCTGTTGATGGGCCATATGAATAAAAACTAGCATAAGCTTTTACTCCAGATTTTGAAGTATTTAGTATGCTTCAAAAATTGGAATAGTTTAGTTCTTGTGAAAGCAAAGGATTTTTAGAAATCAGTATTTGCTACCAAAACAAGTAAATGCTAGACTACATATGAACGAAAATGTAGGATGAACCTTTTACTTGGTAGTATAAATGTATTTTCTTGGAACCATGTAGCCTTTAAAAGTCGAAGTGAATGGTTGGTTGTTCCTCTTTGCCGGACTGCATTCACATTTTGTTTGGTGGACATGTCATGCAAGAATTGGTCAAACCATACATCCATTTATGGAGAATCAGAGTGCATGGATTCCGAGTCATTAAAAATGTCTAAAGAATTATTCTTGGGTCATGAAGGGAAACCTGCGTTGTTTAGTATGAAAGTGAAAAATATGACAGAGTTAAGAAAATTATGTTTTATTGAACAATAGTAAGTTTTGATTGTCTGCTTGGCTCCTTGCCAGTTAAATAACATGTGACTATACACAAAATAGAAAACTTTGGTGGAAATTGTAAATCATTTTTTTATCTATCAGGGGAAACAAGCTGATGATGATCAAGTAAATCATTCATGAGAAATCGTTTTGTTGCTGAAGCTTGCATGACGAAGTTAATGCTAAACCTTTTCTTGTGCTCTACTGCGCCACCGTAGTTTTCTATTTAGACCAGCGATGACGTCATTTCTGGTGATTCCCTACGCTATTTGGTATTGTACAGTATGCAATGTATTTTTTCAGCGCTGTCAGTTGCCGAAGAGAGTGCCGTAGCTCCCTCAATTTCCAATCAATTTTTATGGGAGTGACATTATTGTATTGCTTAGAATGTCTACTTTTTACTCATGAAAGAATCGTAGAACTAAAACTTAATAGGCGAACAGAATCATGCCGATTCACTGCACATACTGTGGGAATTCTCCACTTCAAAATACATCGGTGATGTCATCGCGAATAACAGAGCATGCACTTCCGATATCGTTTTCACAGAAATGTGGCCAAATTTTCAAGAACTAATTTCTGAAAGTAGTCCCTAAAGACCTTACGACTACCACTGAAACGAACTGGTGATAATATCGCCTACCAGACTACCATCGTCATCGAGCTGAGTGTCATTGAGCTCCAAGATTATTGCACATGGATCGAGTAAACAACATGCCGCCATTTTGTCTCCGCTTCGGTATTTCGTAGGCCGCTAAAATGCACCTTCTCAATTAAAACCAACATAATAAGGCCTCACATCGTTGATTGAATAGGAACACCACACAAAACACAATAAAGTGGGGGTACAATCGATTACGAAGCTGAAGTGAACAGTGATTTATTCCTGGAGCTACTAGTACTGCTGCTTTTTTGTGTTGCTGCCATGTTTTGAGAACTGGCAAATGGGAGACTTCATTGATGGCTGACGTCATCGGGCGGGAATTTGAATCAGCAGAAATAATTAAAAGGCAGGTAGCGCCCTCTCCTGTTAAAATTTTGAACTTTTTCTCAATAAAATAGTTTTTCAAGAATTTTATCTTAATATTAAAGCATATTTCGACTAATTCTGCTGCTCCTAGGCCGATATAGGCCAGTTTCCTTCATGCGCTCTCGCTCGCAGGAAGTAGGTCGAATGGCGACAAATTTTGTTTTGAAAGTAGAGTTTGACCAGAAGTATCCAGAAATGCAAAATTGAAGTCTCTAGGTCTTACGGTTACAAAATGTGCACCATGGGTTTAACGGACGGACGGACGGACGGACGGACGGACGGACGGACGGACGGACGGACGGACGGACGGACGGACGGACGGACGGACGGACGGACGGACGGACGGACGGACGGACGGACGCCACTGAGCAGCTTGTTTGACAAGCTCAGCTGACTTTGTCAGCTGAGCTAAAAAGGGCACCATTTCAAACCCGGCTTTTTCTAATCTAGGCATCTTTCCCAAAAATACCAGCCATTTTGGTCTATCACGGTGTTCCAAAAAAGACCACTCCCCTCGCATAGATCACAAACCAAGTCACCGACCTGACAATAAAACACAAATGGTCATGCAAATATTCCATCGCAGTCCACTCGAACTCAAGTTAGCTTTGATCACTAAGACCCAGCGCTTTTATTCCTGTCGTTAACCCTGGCAGCAACCACTTGAAGCACCGAGCAAAACATCACACAGAAAATCGATCTCGGCACGAGTCAATTTTCGTGAGACGTTTTTAACAACATGCCTTGAGCCTGATGGGGTCTTCACCGATCTGTAAGCGCCACTTATCGCAATTTTAAGAGTTGAGGGTGCTACTTGGGAGGCAGTAGACCCGTAGGAGCGAGCTATAAAAAAATAATGGCAAGTGAGATGGGATCCTTTTACCAAAGTAATGACACAGGACTGATGGGTGTGAGACAAGGCTAGCATTTCAGAAGATTTGGATTTTGATTTTGGTAATCTCCCTGGGATTGGACCCCGACCCCATTCCGTGGTGGTCAGCAGTGTTAACCACTAGGCTATGTCACTCCTCATCATTACCACAGAATCGAGAGTTTTTGTGATGGTCTTTATCAATCACAGAAGAACACTACACTCCCTGAGCAGACGCTGGAGTGAACTGACCCTTGAATCATAATGTCAATACCAGAGCACCAGACCATAGAATGGGATGTGCCCTGCCAGCCAAAGAACTGATCGGACGGTACACAAATTCTCAATCAGCGTTGCTCCGACGTGAAGATGGATTTCTTGGCTCGGCTGGTTGCTGTTCCTCTACGATATCATCTGAAGTTGTCCCAAAAGGTTCATCAAACATGGTAAATGGATTTACAGAGGAAAGCCATAATTTGAAATCATTTCCCACATGCTTTATGAGCCATGAAAAACAGATTAAGAAATGTAGACCTTTGCCCTGATCTAAAGTCTACGCACAGGGTACTGCCGACGCGGAAAACACACTAACCACAAAGCTCTGTGGCTCTGTGGTGGAACTCCCTATATTTTTGTCACAGATGCAGCATCCACGCAAAACAAAAAATGACATCCTCATGAGCGCCCAGGAAGACCTAAGGGAGCCTATCAATATGATCAACTTGCTTGCACTCTACTTCTCAAGGAAGCTGACCAGACGTAACCGACACAGACTCTCAATCAAGTTTGCTTTCATTGATTTCTTGGCTTGGTTGAATGCTGCTTCCCTACAATAACATCAGGGTCATCCCAGAAGGTTCATCAGACAATTCCCCAGCCAGAACATGGATGATTGATTTGCAGCAAAGACCACACTGTTCTATAGTTCATACTGGATCACATTGTGATGCCAGCCCTGTTGCAAAAAGAGCCACAAAGATTCCTGCCCTCTGCTCCGATATCACGAAATCTTCTCATTATTTGTCTGTCATCAATTACAGCACACAACAAGGAATTGCATCTCAAGGAAGGAAGCCCAAGAGATCTAATGAAACTGTTCTTTGTCTGATGTGATGTCAACATGATGTGCTCCGCTTGCCAAGGAAAACAAAGATTCTCAATCAGAGTCTCTCGGCCATGTTGGATGGATTTCTTGCCTTGGTTGAATGCCATTACACTCATGGTTGTCCCGGTAGGTAGATTCCAAATGGCTACAGCAACGATTCTCCTGCATCTAGATGCACCTATACAAGAACTCCAAGGAAGACCAAAAGGAGCTCATCAACTTGTTGTTTGCTTGATGTGATGTCAACTGGATGGCCTCTGCTTGCTAAGGAAGACCCTGATTGTCAATCAGTGTCTCTTGCCCATGCTGGAAGGATTTCTTGGCTTGGTTGAATGCCATTGCACTTAGGGTTGTCACGGTTGACAGGTTCCAAATGACTGCAGCAACAATTTTCCTACATCTAGATGCACCTATACAAGAACTCCAAGGAAGACAAAAAGGAGCTCATCAACTTGTTGTTTGTTTGATGTGATGTCTACCGGATGTCCTCTGCTTGCTAAGGAAGACCATGATTGTCAATCAGTGTCTCTTGCCCATGCTGGAAGGATTTCTTGGCTTGGTTGAATGCCATTGCACTTAGGGTTGTCACGGTTGACAGGTTCCAAATGACTGCAGCAACAATTTTCCTACATCTAGATGCACCTATACAAGAACTCCAAGGAAGACCAAACGAAGCTCATCAACTTATTGTTTGTTTCATGTGATGTCAACTGGATGTCCTCTGCTTGCCAAGGAAGACCATGATTGTCAATCAGTGTCTCTTGCCCATGCTGGAAGGATTTCTTGGCTTGGTTGAATACCAATGCACTTAGGGTTGTCACGGTTGGTAGATTCCAAATGGCTGCAGCAATGATTCTCCTGCATCTAGATGCACCTATACAAGAACTCCAAGGAAGACAAAAAGGAGCTCATCAACTTGTTGTTTGTTTGATGTGATGTCTACCGGATGTCCTCTGCTTGTTAAGGAAGACCATGATTGTCAATCAGTGTCTCTTGCCCATGCTGGAAGGATTTCTTGGCTTGGTTGAATGCAATTGCACTTAGGGTTGTCACAGTTGACAGGTTCCAAATGACTGCAGCAACAATTTTCCTATATCTAGATGCACCTATACAAGAACTCCAAGGAAGACAAAAAGGAGCTCATCAACTTGTTGTTTGTTTGATGTGATGTCAACTGGATGTCCTCTGCTTGCTGAGGGAGACCCTGATTGTCAATCAGTGTCTCTTGCCCATGCTGGAAGGATTTCTTGGCTTGGTTGAATGCCAATGCACTTAGGGTTGTCACAGTTGACAGGTTCCAAATGACTGCAGCAACAATTTTCCTACATCTAGATGCACCTATACAAGAAGTCCAAGGAAGACCAAACGAAGCTCATCAACTTGTTTGTGCTTTGCCTGACAAGAAAGCTGATCAGATGCAACCGGATCAGATTCTCGATAAGTGTCTCTTTTATCGATTTCTTGACTCGGTTGAATGCTGCTTCTATACAATAACATCAGGGTCATCCCAGTAGGTTCATCAAACATTTCCCCATTTGGAACATGGATGACGGATTTGCAGATGCACGCCAAACCACACAACCAAGTTCTGCTGGATCTACAGATAATGCCAGCCCGTTCACAATAATCTGGCACAAGAAATCCAGCCCTCCAGTATCATGCAATCCTCTCGTTACTTTGTCTTAGTCACAATTTACAGCAACACAACAAGGAACTGCATCTCCAGGAAGGAGGACACAAGAGATCTAATCAAATCGTTGCTTGTTTGATGTGATATCTACAGGATGTTCGCTGCTTGCCAAGGAAGCTGATCAAATGCGACCGAAATCTTTGTCTTTGATATATTTGACAGATTTCTTGGCTTGGTTGAAAGCTATTTGTTTGTTATCACATCTGAAACAGCGGAGGGTTAGCTACAAGCGGACTGCATAGGTGTTAGTCTAGTGGTTAACACTGCTTGCTATCGTGCAATTGTGGAGGAATTGTGTTTTGGCCTTGTATGTCCCAATAGGGATGAAGACCCAAAAAAAAATCATCTGCGGTTAAAACCAGAAACCGCTGCATTTGATATTGATTGAAGGTCACAGCGTTTATTTTCCAATGGGTGATTTTTGTTGCAGGTTGCAACGACAAACACGGCAGGTCTGTGGGGAGCATTAGCCTTGTACGCAGTGTTCCTTAACCAACCAAATTAGAATTCAGCCATGGTTTACTCATTAGTGTAATCCGAGGAAATGTCACCGCTAATATGAGCTAATTTACTCAATCGAGACTATTGTCATGGAGATGGTGGTTGGTAGAATTCACGAATGCTGGCCAAGACTACATGGGTAAGATAGGTTTGAAGACGTCTGCCAATAGTTGTGGTGTGACTATGATTCTCCTTGTTTGTCAATAGAGCTGACTGTAGCCAACCTGTTAAAACATTTTTAGGATAAATACTGAACTGATGATTCAAGCTGAGAGTTTAATAGCAGATATCATCAACATTTTGACAAATTGGAGAGCTGTCAAGATGAATGTCAATAATATTTTAAAAGGAACAACTTGGGCAAGGTATATTTTTGCCCAGGAGGATACCTGGCCCCTATGTGTAGTATTACACTAATGCTCTTCCCCAAAAACGATTTCTGCTACTGTTGTGAGGCAGTTTTGGAAATGGCTTGTGAATTTCATGCGTGATTTGTTTCCTGATATATTAAGATTGTAATGAACTGTGCACGGAGGAGGAGGAAATCTCTCTTACCTTCCTTATCTACGCATTAGGACCAAACTTTAGCCAAAGCCCATGGGGCATCAATCGAAGAGATTGACCAGTGCCAAAGGGAAATACCAAAGCAATCTAATAGCAATAATCATCAATACTTCTCGATCTTGATGAAGCCAATTCGCACCCAGCGCTGCCGGAGGTATTTCCGATTACCCCTTGATGATGGCAACAGCCATCGGCCTGTCTGCCAACTGACTAACACACGTTACAAGGCCAAGAACAGTGAGTGCTCACTCAGTGTGTGATTTGAAGCCTCTTGAAATGTATTTTCCCCTTTTTTAACAGATTTAGAGAAATTTCCCAAGTGCTTCTCAAACGGTGTGGCCAATTCACAACAACATGTTACACCCTTTGATGTATTTCTCTTTTTCTCTTCTTCTTTTTTTCATATACTGGGAAGGGGTCTGTTACATCATACTGACCATAATGCCCAGGGCCTTTCAGCCAGGAGGGGGAATCCATGCAAGCTATTCATGTTAGAATTTAGAAACTCCTGCTTTCTACTGAAAGGTTTCAGGATACGCTGTGGTTAAAGAGTAAAGTTGGATGATGACCTCTACCACATTTGCAAAAATTGGGAAAATATTAGGCTTGCGGAAATAAAGGGGTCAGTGGTCAAAACCAACTGCTTAATAAATCCAAATGGCTCAACTCTGGAAGTTAATTAGGCTAGTTTGTGACCCTATCTCAATCTGTAAATCCCCTCCGCCTAGCCCATAATTCAACTCATTTAATCAACAGCAGTTTCAAGCCAATCGGCTCCCCGAAGAAGAGATAAGATGGTCTGGAATGGCGACATTTGTCTGTAATGAACCTACTGATGATCCGCTTGGGACTTATTATACGGATAATCAATTTCGAATCAGCAGTGCGGAATAACAAAGCTCAAACATTAGGACCACGTAAAGCGAAATAGCAAATGACTTCTGAAGTACCCAAGCAGCCAAAATATCTGGCCATAAACAGAGGCAAAAGTGTCCATGCATGGTTCATATGGATGGATCTATGATGATTATCAATATACCATGCTTTACACACGGGTCCCATCATAGATTCTATGGCCCATGGTAGATCCACCGATGGCCCAATGAGGGTGGGTCCCATCATAGATTCTATGGCCCTGGTAGATCCATTGTTGGCCCAATGAGGGTGGGTCCCATCATAGATTCTATGGCCCTGGTAGATCCATTGTTGGCCCAATGAGGGTGGGTCCCATCATAGATTCTATGGCCCTGGTAGATCCATTGTTGGCCAAATGAGGGTGGGTCCCATCATAGATTCTATGGCCCATGGTAGATTCATTGTTGGCCCAATGAGGGTGGGTCCCATCATAGATTCTATGGCCCATGGTAGATCCACCGATGGCCCAATGAGGGTGGGTCCCATCATAGATTCTATGGCCCTGGTAGATCCATTGTTGGCCCAATGAGGGTGGGTCCCATCATAGATTCTATGGCCCTGGTAGATCCATTGTTGGCCCAATGAGGGTGGGTCCCATCATAGATTCTATGGCCCTGGTAGATCCATTGTTGGCCAAATGAGGGTGGGTCCCATCATAGATTCTATGACCCATGGTAGATCCACTGATGGCCCAATGAGGGTGGGTCCCATCATAGATTCTATGGCCCATGGTAGATCCATTGTTGGCCCAATGAGGGTGGGTCCCATCATAGATTCTATGGCCCATGGTAGATCCATTGTTGGCCCAATGAGGGTGGGTCCCATCATAGATTCTATGGCCCATGGTAGATTCATTGTTGGCCCAATGAGGGTGGGTCCCATCATAGATTCTATGGCCCATGGTAGATCCACTGTTGGCCCAATGACGGTTGGTCCCATCATAGATTCTATGGCCCATGGTAGATCCACTGATGGCCCAATGGCGGTGGGTCCCATAAACCTATGTAGCAAAGTACAAACCCATTTGAGTGACAGATCAAAGATGAGTCCATGGTAGATACGACCATGGGTTCCATGCATGGATCTATGATGGGGATTCTCCATTATCTATCCATGAATTGGTCGATGGATTGAACGTTGATGATTGAAACACAATCAAACGTCATGTTCTCGTGCCTCTGCACAGTTTGCACCAACAAAAATCATTCGTTAGTGCCAAAGGAGCAGCCAATGAGAATCAAGAATCCACAATTTGTATTTTTCAACCATGTTTGAATACTTAATGCGGAGAAGAAATCAACAGAGCTCACCAAATTATTCTTGATCCCCAATTGCCCTACACGTTACCAAATACAGTGCAACTCCGACAACTTCAATCACAGCCAACCAAATTGTCTAATTCTACTGTTTTATCGCCTGAAGCTTTCGCGCCACTCAATCACTATCGCTGCTTTATCTCACAATTGTATCGATTCATCAGCTAGCGAAAAAGCCCGAGGGACTACTCAGAGATCTCTGCAGACATTCCGTCATTTCTTTAGGACGTCTTGCTGATTGTCGATAGCACTTATTTCGGCTTTATTTACTCAACCAATTCTCCAGGTCTCCTTGAAGCAATTGGATGAGGGGATTCTAGAATTGGAAACGAGATTCTGTATTCTTAGCAGCATTGTTGGATTCAATGGTAAGGAGCTCTGCTGGGACTGATCGAATTACCATGAAGAAGAAAACCAGCAATGGGAGTTCGAACTGTAGTGTTAGGTCTAGTCACCTAGATTGTTGGTCTATCAGCTATGAAGCTCCTCCTTGCAGCAATTGGATGAGAGGATTTGGAATTGGAAAAGAGATGTCTGTATCCTTAGTGCCAACGTTGCTCGGAAAGACGCTCTGAATGACCATGAGGTAAGCCCACAAAGCAAGCAATAGGGGAACTGTTGTCTTAGGTCACCTGCATTGTCTGCCTTTCCGCTATGGAGCAATGGCACATTTCAGTCTTCAGACTTCAGATATCAGACTGTAAACACCACTTCCTCCCATAATACTCCACAAAATAGCTCATAAAGCCTGTCGCGTTTCGTCAAAGACATGGTCGGATCATCCCTAAGGAAACAAAGCAAATAATGAGAGGCATAAAAATAAACAAACAGAATAGTTCGCCAAGAGAAACTTCAGCAGACGTCATAAAAAACAATATTCATCGAGATGTTTTTGAAAGCATCAGGACTGCATTGACAATGCTTAATGTATTTGGATGGCAGAATCCCCCCCCCCCCCCCCGGCAGTTATGTTTAGGAATCAACTTATTTTATTCGTGCATACGTCATTGGTGAAATCGACTCCCTATTATTTTCTTTAAATCCTGTCTGAACCATTGATATCGTGATACCTATTCATGACAGCTTAGCATTCTCCTCTTCTCCGTCTGATAAAATCTCCTCATTAAAACCTCACCTAGCAACCTTAAGCCTTAAAGGGGTATGCTGTTTGTATTTAATCATTTAAGCAGGAAAATAGAAATGCTGTTAACGCCGTACTGCATCATGCAGGTTTTTTTGCTGAAAGCATTTGTATACAGTCCAAATCACAATTGACACCCATCCTGCTTTACGTAAGTGACGCCCAACATACGCACAAGTCGCGCACCAGTGATGCGCTTATCTCACAATGTTTTGCATCAATTAAATTGACCTACGCGTGACTTATGCACGACCTATGTGCTGGTTAGTGCGTCAATGACAAGATTTATGGGATGTCATTTGTGATTTGGACAGTAACTGTCTACTCAACAATAATGTTGAAATTTTAATTCAAAAACGTATTTACACAATTGGAAATTTTCAAATTCAATTAAAAATTTCTTATAAACAGTGTAAGGCATTTAAGTGGTGTTGGAATTAGGCGTTTAATTCTAAAACACCTTTATTGCAATGGTACATGTATATGTAACCCTGTTCTTCCTCCCTCTCCCCCCTTGCTGGCAAAAACCCTGCAGGTAGGCTATCAACACCTTATATTATTGTCATTAATAAATCCCAGTGAATCACTGATAGCGTGACAACTATTCTTGCCATGTCTGATAAATCTTCTCATTTTCCCCTCATTAAGTCTCGTTCGCCAACCTTGAGCCGTGTGGCGTTGGGTTTAACGACGTGTAATTGACGGTGCTTGACAAAAATCTGTCGTCAGAATTGCTGGAATGATAATGGAGATTGACATTGAAGTTGAAATCCAGTTTTATCGAGTTTGTTCTCATATATTGCAAACAAAGGGGGTACATAACACCTTCTTCATGCCAAGGCTGGTACTACATGTACGCATACCTCTAACCCCACCCCCAAGTGATAAATTTGTGATTTGGAAATTAACACACAGCCGGATTGCAATCACAACGTCGGCAAAAATCCCATTCACACCTGGTTTGAGAGAAGCAAGCAGAGTTAAGTGCCTTGCTTGAGGACACAAAGACAAACCAGCATTGATTCTCCCGCGTGTCGAACCTACGACCTCCTGAATATGAGCTTGGCGCACTAACCACTATGCCACGGCTCTCTAGTGCGTGGGCTGTCAGAGTGCCACAGCGAAAACCACAGCACCTCTGAGGTCTCCGGGTCGATTCCCAGTTGGTCCTGGTCTAGTCATGTGATGGAGAGGACGACTCTCATCGTCAGTGTAGCCCTTGAAATTTCCGCGGGGTTTCCGTTTTCCTCCTACTTTACATTATAAATTGCCAAATATTGCTTTTATGTTATGGAGCTTATCATGATCTAGTTGATGCTCAGCTCAGAATCCAATATTTTATCTCCAATACATTATCAACACAACATTAAACCAACTCCACACAGCTCAATGTTGTCAGCCTGTGAGGCTTAATGAGGGAAAAATAAGCAGATTTATCAGGCTATCACGAAGGTGTAGCTGTCAGGTAAAGAATAGAGTTGTCAGTGGTCCAATCAGTCAGCAAGATTTAAAGCACCTCCTCGACTAACAGCTCTGGATGGTAAGGAAATCATTTTCTCCAATGAAATATTATAGTAAGAAAACCAATTTAAGTCGCCCATATTTTTAACGTGACATTTTAAAAACCAACACTACACAGCACAAGGTTGGCGGGCATGACTTACTGACATGACTGAGGGAAAAATGAGACAATTTATCAGGCAGGAAGAAACTGGCTGTCATGAAAATAGTGAAGCTGTCACTGTATCAATTAATTATCAAGTAAATATACCTGCATCGTTGACTATTTCAGCAATGGCGAATTATGAAAATAGAATATTAGGTTAAAGGGAGACTATAGGCAGGAGGAGAGGGGCTAATTTGGCCATCTTCAGGTGACTAGTATACACAGTAAGGGCCCTTGGTCATATCAGACGTAGCACTAAATATATCCCTCGTACAAGCGCGAATCATTTCGACCTATACTGTGAGATGTGAGAGAACCCTATTGGTGGCTTTGTGTAACTTTATCTTGCCTGCCTAGCTGTTGCCGATAGTGTCCCTTTAACATCAACTGCAAAGAGGATATATCGAGGAACGTAATGGCGGCAGCATCAGGAAATGCAACGCAGCCACATCACTTGTGAAATCTGGTGCCATATTTTCTGATGCTAAAATAAACGGTACTTGTGATCCAAAGTCGCAATTACACGAACCCATAAAATAAAGTGCCTGCAAGTATTTCCTGGTTATGGTATGCCCCCGTGGGATTGCAGAAGATGATGGAGCTGGCCTGCTCACAACACTTGACCAGATTCTTTCTTTTGTATTTGGATCCGCCACCCCATGGTAACAAACTCTCTAGACTCGACTCCTAGGTTTCCAAAGAAATTTTATGAAGGAGTCTTTTGTGGTGAGCACTTGTCAGAAGCCATCTAAATACTGCTATACTGTGTAAATATTCAGGTATAAATATAGTTATCACTACAGCATCAGGACATATCTATTTCGATTTGATATATATACATTTTTTTTCAGTTCTGTGATTTTTCTGATACTATGGTGGTAGTATAGTGGCTTATGTGTCTCCTTCAGCGGTCATGAGGTTCCAGATTCAAATCCTTTACCTCACATCCCTTATTCCAGCCAAGTGTACAAATGGGTAGAGATTGGAAATATCCAAATGAGGAATGAGATTATTCCTGTCCATTTTGTGAGTTTTTCTCAAAAGATTTTCCCAGAGCAAATCAACAGACATCCTCCACCTCTTGGTCTGTACTCCCTTTAAATATAGCCGGTGTATATCTGATAAGACGCAAAAACCTTGGTGGTCAACTGATCATTTATTCGCGGCGATTCTCATGGCTATGGCTAAGCTAATAAGACGAAACCACCCAAACTAATTACCAGTAAGCGCCCATATCATGTGTGCACTTGTCAGAGGCCACCTAAAAGCCTTATTAATCCCCCACCACTTAGCCAACACCACCAATCATGGCCTCGCACGCTGTATCAGAAATGGATCATTTGTACTTTGATTGTGTGTGGCTAACCTCACGCTCGACAAAAATGACCATGTATCACTAGGAGACGGCCAAAGAATAATATTTATTCTGCCGAGAAACATTGTTGTCTCTGTGCTTTGTCAGATGTGCAAACTGCTAAAGCAATTTGCTTCTCATATTTCGTCCGACTGACTGGCAGTATTGATCAGTTTTCTACATTTACCTTAGCAGAATAAAACAGACTTTTGACCCAGTGTTGACAAGGCTTCAACCGTCTGAGCATATATTGCTATCATCATGCCAAGTTTCAGCCAGTGATTACAAACATACTCCTAACGGACGATCGATGACAGTCGATGGACACCAACGTATAGTATTTAGGATCCCATCCAGGTGAGCTAATAAGATTAAACATGCAAGTTCCTACATTGATCAAATACAAACACTTTCAATGAATCAACCCACACCAACTATAAACATAAGATCAAACATGTAATCCCTTTCATTGAATCAACCTATTTAAACCAACATAAGATGAAAACATGTAAACCCATTCACAGAATCGGCCAATTCAAACTAACATAAGATCAAACATATAAACCCATTCACTGAATCGGCCCATTCAAACTAACATAAGATCAAACATGTAAACACTTTCATTGAACAAACCTATTCAAAGATAAAAAGAAAAAAACATGTAAACCCATTCACAGAATCGGCCCATTCGAACTAACATAAGATCAAACATGTAAACTCGTCACTGAATCGGCCCATTCAAACTAACATAACATCAAACATGTAAACACTTTCACTGAATCGGCCCATTCAAACTGACATAAGATCAAACATGTAAACCTATTTACAGAATCGGCCCATTCAAACTGACATTAGATTAAAACATGTAAACCTATTCACAGAATCGGCCCATTCAAACTGATATAAGATCAAACATGTAAACCTATTCACAGAATCGGCCCATTCAAACTAACATAAGATCAAACATGTAAATCTATTCACAGAATCGGCCCATTCAAACTAACATAAGATCAAACATGTAACCTATTCACAGAATCGGCCCATTCAAACTAACATAAGATCAAACATGTAAACCTATTCACAGAATCAGCCAATTCAAACTAACATAACATCAAACATGTAAACACTTTCACTGAATCGGCCCATTCGAACTAACATAAGATGAAACATGTAAACCCTTTCATTGAACAAACCTATTCAAACTAACATAAGATTAAAACATGTAAACCTATTCACAGAATCGGCCAATTCAAACGAACATAACATCAAACATGTAAACACTTTCACTGAATCGGCCCATTCAAACTAACATAAGACGAAACATGTAAACACTTTCACTGAATCGGCCCATTCAAACTAACATAAGATCAAACATGTAAACACTTTCACTGAATCAGCCCATTCAAACTAATATTCATAACACGCAAGGCCTTCCAATGAATCGATGCACTGCCATTCACAGAAAACAAATTGCATTATTTCCAAATCGATTGTATGATTACCCAAGCAAAAGCATTTCACACTATACGTCGAGTAGCCCGTAAAAGCAAAATCTAATTTTCCCAGACGTAATTTGATACTTATTCCAATATCCAAGCACTTTCTTGATGTTTTTGCTTTACAATTTCTATGGATAAATCTTTTCACATCAGTGAGTCCAGTTACTCTTAGCAATATCGTAAACATGAAGGAGCTTTGTTAAACAAGGAGAAGGCAGATTATGTTTGTTAATTCTCTTCTTGTTTCATAACTTGCACTTAACTATTCTTCAAGAATAGTTTGACATTTTTCCTACTTTGTTTCAACTCTCAGATACGGTGCTCCAAAAGGGCATCCTGGGACCAGGTTTTCGACTCCTTCGTATTTTAGTGCAGTCGGGATAACAACCAATGAAAAGGCGTGCTTGGATGACGATGCTGCAACATATGATTGCGGCGCTATGATTGGGCACTTTTTTTCTACCGCTACAATCTGTCTGAAGGGTATGGATTTCACCAGGGGTTTGAAATATCAACAGGCGGAGTATATTGAAAACCACTGGTTATGCCAGGATGCAAAAGGGGGGCAATGTCATGTTGAGGCAACATAGGAGTACTTTGTGAATTTTTAAAACTACAATATCATAATCTAAGCAGCAGAGAACGTCCATCAACTCAGAAATGCTTGTAGATCCTTTGGTTCATTTGCTTCAAAAGAAAGTCAGAATTATTCATACTGTATGAGGACAATGACAGCAGAATGATCAACGAGGTTTATTGCATTCCTGCGAGAGCAGTATAGCATCTTATGAAATTCTCCATGCAAGGTGTAACCATGCAGAAAACCAAGGCCATCTTTAATACCCTACCCTGCTGCAGTATGAAAATCTCCTCTCAAATTGTGATGATCAGGCGTATACCAGACACAGCAAAGGTCATTGCATTCAAAGTAAGACAACACTTCATCTGAGGTATCTTTTGGAAAAGCAATATTGATGATGTGAAGTTGGAAGGTTTTGCACAAGAAATTCTGGACACTCACTTCAAAAGACTTGAAAACTGTCAATATTTCCTGAAAGCGACGACAGCAGAAAGATCAAGGAGGTTTGCTACGTTCCCGGGAAAGCAGTACAGCATTTCATGAAATTCTCCGCGCCAGGTGTAACTGCGCGCAATGTAAGTCCCATTGCTCCAGAGGAAATTAAGCATCCAAACAAGGACATGTCAGTTGAATGTTCAGTCAGACTGCTTGAAAAGTAGCCCATTCGTGAGTTCCAAATGCAGAACTTGACATTATTTCTGATGTACTGTCGATCAAAATTCGACGTCTGCCCCTAATTTGCAATAAGCCAATCAGAAGACTCCATTTTAGAGTTAGTTTTAGCCCACAAATTCTGCTTATCCGAATTGGCGAATGAAAGCAACATTTGAAAACCATTTATGCAAGAATTGGACACGCTGCGGAAATCCCCTAAAGGAGCACGACGTTAGCCCAAAATCTCCATAATTCATGGAGGTAAGCGTTACAGGAATAACTAATTAGGTTTGAGGCTCCATCATCTAGGAAGCCGAGCAGTTTTGGTTGACCTGGAAAGACCGGAGCCCCGAACTGGTAATGTAACTTGCCACAGTGCATAAAGAAGAGACTATTTGAAAGAGAATGCTTATCAATGAAACCGCTATCCTCAGCCCGGAGCATCGCTTGCTTAACTTGTCCAGAATCATGCGTATTCACAAGCCATGCCTTGGACCGACTCAGTGGTCTGCCCTGCACAAAGAGCTGGGATATCTAGATATAAGGCAAATCTGGGGGCAAAGCATGCTATTGAAGAATATCATTACCAGATGAACACAGTGTTTATCGAACAACACCAATTTTCCAACTACCTTTCAAAGTTCAAGACAGCTGACCACAGTGAGTTGAAAGGGCTGCCTGACTTGTCCAGATTTGCCTGACTTGTCCAGATTTGCTTCTCCAGGGTAATCCGTTTCAGGCAAAGAATCCCTTCACAGACAGTTTCAGAGGTTCAAACTCGGATAATTCCAGGCAAATCTTAGAAATTTTTGACCAATTTGAGATATGATTGATGGACAAAACTGACTATCTTGAGAAAAATTATCGATTGGACTCAATGGCCTTTTGACCTCGGCAAATAAGGCTATAACTTGTCACTCCTTAAGGACTAATGTGAACTCTAGTACACTTATGAACACTTCATGGAGCAAATGACAGCTTGTTGAATGAGGTATGAGATTTCAGGCCACAGGGGAAAAGCAGCACTCACAACCTTGTTCTGACAAGGTACTGGCCAGCAATAGGCGTACACAATAGTGCACACCGATCAATCTCTCTGACAGCACACCAAGTGTCAGTGACAGGTTGACACACACAAATTTCTTATTTGTTTCCTCTTGTTCTTTTTCTGCGTTCGCTCTGCACTCGGCGGTGTTATTCTCCACGGAGTGTTCCTCCTCCAAGGTTGGATGAGCGTGCGATAAAGCTGATAAAATGACAGCAGGTCCAACACGTTAAAATCAAAACCCAAGGAAAATAGAGCGCATGGTGCGAATGCTCTGGAATCTGCAAATATGATTCTGTCCACCCGATCTCACATGTTAGTTCTAAAGAAGGACTGAGAAAACATCACACAGGGCTGAAATTTCTTGAACATAAAACACCGATAGAGTCATCAATCAGTTTGAGCACCACCATGGGAAGGAGTGTCAGCCCAGGCATAACATTGTGCACAAGGGACTTCTACTTATTTGAACTTAGACACTTTTTTCTGCTTTAATCATGTTAAAAATAAATTTTCTTCCTTTAGAAGTTGTTCTCTATCTGACAGATGGTCTTGAAGGCAAGTACTCTACTAGGAACAACTTGGTCTCTGTGCACATTTTTAAAAAGTTTTCTATACTGTTAGGGAATTTCGGCCTTACATACTATCAATACTTCGTCCAGTTTGATCGAGGGACTGGCACAATATTGCTCAGGACTCCTGCTGAGCTGCAAAGGTCTGACACTGTAGGGCTCCCAAAAAGCCGCAATTGGAAAATGGGTGAAGAACTTGTCTTTGCAAAACATGGAATTTGTACATGATAAAAATGGAATTCGGTGATTTTAAAGTTTCAAAAATCAGATTAAATTGGGTTTTCAGCATTTATTCATAGAATTTGCAAGCTTGTCAAGCTTTTCCTCTGAAAAGGTATGATGAGTTATGCTTAGCACTCCGTCCATTTATCTTAGACCTTATGGACTTGGCTGCAACAAAGTCTATATAGCCTCATCCCAGTAGGTCCAGGTCTAATCAACTTCCCCCAACAGGAACGTCGAGTTACACTTGGCATGAAGAACGTGAATGACAAATCGCCAATGATAAGCACTTCGCATGACCCCAAGCAATTATTTGATCGACTGCTGGCTCGGAGGTGATTGTAAATGAAAAACTTATTACACACATCGCTGGCAATAGCGGCAGAGCACGATCGATACACAGGAAACAGCATTTGATGAGGCACAGGAGATCAATGAGAGTATTTTGAAAAACACATGTTATGTGGTCATTGATTAGCGCGGTGGCTGAAATAGATTAGATTTTATAACTTGAGAGGGCGATGCGATACATCATCCGACAGCGATGGTTATTGTTGGAGCCGCATTTCTGACAGCTTCAATATTCACATCGATACACTCATCAGTCACTGTTGACACTGGAATAATTCAGAATATTAACGATTTCGCGTAATCACTTTTTCAAGCTTTCACTGCGGTATCAATCTGTCCATCAAATGCTTGTTGACCTAATTATTTTTTAAGCTAAAAACATAAAAAACTTTCATGGTTTAAGAAAATCGATACAACCAATTTGTTATATTGTTTTGTTAATCAGCTATTTCCACAAAACGAACAAATCAAAAATAACATGCGCTGGAAATTTGCATTATCCAAAGGCCAGACAATGTTGAGTAGTCACTTTGAAAAGAAAGCAATGTTGAGTAGTCACTTTGAAAGGAAAGCAATGCTGAGTAGTCACTTTGAAAGGAAAGCAATGTTGAGTAGTCACTTTGAAAGGAAAGCAATGTTGAGTAGTCACTTTGAAAGGAAAGCAATGCTGAGTAGTCACTTTGAAAGGAAAGCAGCAATGTTGAGTAGTCACTTTGAAAGGAGAGCAATGTTGAGTAGTCACTTTGAAAGGAGAGCAATGTTGAGTAGTCACTTTGAAAGGAAAGCAATGCTGAGTAGTCACTTTGAAAGGAAAGCAATATTCAGCAGTCACTTTGAAAGGAAAGCAATGTTGAGTAGTCACTTTGAAAGGAAAGCAATGCTGAGTAGTCACTTTGAAAGGAAAGCAATGTTGAGTAGTCACTTTGAAAGGAAAGCAATGTTGAGTAGTCACTTTGAAAGGAAAGCAATGCTGAGTAGTCACTTTGAAAGGAAAGCAGCAATGTTGAGTAGTCACTTTGAAAGGAGAGCAATGTTGAGTAGTCACTTTGAAAGGAGAGCAATGCTGAGTAGTCACTTTGAAAGGAAAGCAGCAATGTTGAGTAGTCACTTTGAAAGGAGAGCAATGTTGAGTAGTCACTTTGAAAGGAAAGCAATGTTGAGTAGTCACTTTGAAAGGAAAGCAATACTGAGTAGTCACTTTGAAAGGAAAGCAATGTTGAGTAGTCACTTTGAAAGGAAAGCAATATTCAGCAGTCACTTTGAAAGCGAAGCAATATTCAGCAGTCACTTTGAAAGCAAAACAATGTTGTTAGTTTGTTTAGTGTTATCAGAAGAGTAGCGGCACTTGATGATACACACTCTTCCCTCCAACATTTCGAGCAAAACATGTTGTCCACTCTTTGTCAAGCTGTCAGTTCTTATCTGGTTGGCGATCAACCAGCTGTTCCTCACAGGGGCACGTTTGCACTCTCACCTCTGGTAGTCTCCTTCCTTGCATCGTCCAAGTGCTTTCTTCCCCCTCCTCACGCTCATGGATTCCTCTGCTAATGGCCTCTGCGACATCAGCAGCCATAGTTTCAAGTTGGCAAAAGGGGTGGCTTTCCCCACAATTAACAATCAGCTTTCTCATTGTAACGAATTCCAGCATGACCTGGGACGTATATCAGTTCCATCTGAGCAGGACTGTGTCTTAGCAAAGGGAACCAGTCCTTCTTAATAAGACCCCTCTGGAGTTTGGCAGCAAGGCCGACCGAATCTTAGTGAGGATTTGCAAATTTGCCTACTTTTAATCTACCTGAACATTACTCTGACAACCAAAGAGCATCCGATCTCCCCTCACCCTCCCCCACCCCCACCTTATATTACGTGCAGACAAGTTGCTCATTATCTCCCTGTCACTCATCAGTGGGTATTGATTACCATTGCATGTGCTCCTCGGTAAACATCATCTCAATCAATTACCCAGTCCACCATAACCTGGTCAAGTCACCAATACATTTGCAAACATTTTTACACAAAATGTACACAAAATTGTATCAAACTTCTGGTGGATCTTAACCAAGATTACAATCCACCCTTACTTGACTGATATCAACACAACATTTACTGACATTTGTACACAATATACAGTAAATTCTTTCTAACTCTGGATGAAACAGAACTTAGCCAGTTCTTATAGCCTATCTGAGCTGATTAATTGTGTCCTTTCCGTGAGATTCCCGATGATATATCGGTTAATGCACGCCTGCTTGATTCATAAGTCAGTGAGTCTAATTGGCATAATCGTGTTCATTACACTTATTATACACTCATTTAGTTTGCCCTGGGCCATTGTTTAATGGCACCAATTAATTGGAGGGCGAGAATGCAATTTATTATTGCAGCAATCCATTCGTCAAATTGTACAATAGATGCAATGTAAGAATGACAGAACAACATTCAGAAAGATCTGTGTAGGTATTTCAACAGTTACATCAGGTTTTCTGTTAAAACCTGATCGAGAAGTCTTCATTTTGCCCTGAAGTGGGATCAGACCCACAACCTTCGGAGCCACGCCAGAGCGGGAAATTCAAATCAAGTTAAAACTAGGTCAACGCAGATTTTTGCTAAGTTATGCCAACTGGGTAGTATCAATCAAAAATATAAAAACTTACCTTCATACAGACTTCCTCAACTTTATTTCAAGTCTCTATTTATTGGAATAAAGCGATAAAAAGCCGTCTTTGTAATTTACGCCGTTGGCCCCCTGGTGAGAAGAATTTAATTCGAGCTGTGCTAAATTTTCTGTCAGGGGCATTTCCTTTGCTGTTCTTCCTCACGGCCAGATTTGATGGTCGTACGGTTACAAAACATGCACCCATGTTGACGGATAGAGGGACAGACACCAGATTTGAAGTGCCTAGGTCTTACGGTAACAAAACTTGCAGCCATATTGACGGATGGAGGGACAGACACCAGATTTGAAGTGCCTAGGTCTTACGGTTACAAAACGTGCCCCATGTTGACGGATAGAGGGACAGACACCAGATTTGAAGTGCCTAGGTCTTACGGTAACAAAACTTGCAGCCATGTTGACGGATAGAGGGACAGACACCAGATTTGAAGTGCCTAGGTCTTATGGTAACAAAACGTGCAGCCATATTGACGGATGGAGGGACAGACACCAGATTTGAAGTGCCTAGGTCTTACGGTTACAAAACATTCACCCATGTTGACGGATAGAGGGACAGACACCAGATTTGAAGTGCCTAGGTCTTACGGTTGCAAAATACACCCATGTTGACGGATGGAGGGACAGACACCAGATTAGAAGTGCCTAGGTCTTATGGTTACAAAACGTGCCCCATGTTGACAGATGGAGGGACAGACGCCATTCTGAATAGTTATTTTACCAGCTCTGCTGACTTTCGTCAAACACTTGCCTACAAACACCAAACGCAAAACTATGCATGGTCAGAAAACAACACAGCTTCCAAATATTCAAAGGTTTTGTTGTAGCAAGAAACACTAGTTCAGGATGTAATAAAATATTGGTTCGGAGGGCAACTTGTATGAAGTATCCTGGGGGAAACTGGCCACCTTAGCCCTGGTGGTGGTAGGCAACCAGTCAAGGAGAGAAAACTCTGATATCAAACCGGGTAGTCTCGGCTCGTCAGCTGGGAAATGGCAACGAGACTAGGAGACGAAAACTCCAAAATAAACCTGACCGAAGATGGAGTGTACCGGTCATACTGGCATCCAACCGGCTGCACATGCAACAACAGTTTAAATACAGGCCACTTTGTTTCGTTGTGGCGTCAGACCTATGGTTTGCTAACAGGATTCCGCAACAGAATTGAACGCAGAAGAAGAAGATGAAGAGTTTGAAATACGTCTATTCCGATGCATGGATAGCATCGTCCATTGGTCGTGCTGATGAACAAATAAAGTAGAGAAATGGTGACGATATATATTTCTCTTTATTTTTAACTCAGTGATATTTTCACAAACCTGACATCTTTATATGAACTGACATGACTGATAAAAAAACCCAACCAACTGCAGAATATTGATAAAAGAGAAGCTGCTGGTAGAATTAACTATGTCTACAACCACCAATGCAAAACCATGTTTGGTGAGAAAACATCACTTCCATCCAAGCTATTAACTCTTTTATTGGCCTTTTGCCACTCTGGTTGAATAGCTGGGGTGCAATATTTTAAAGTGATGCATGTTTTAAAGAAGATAGAGTATGGCGTATTTACTCTGACTGCTCTGCTCGAACAGAGGCAAGCTTCAGGCTAAAATGACGAACCTGCCATTGCTTCTGACAATGAGCAAACTTGGTGGATGCTGAGGATGATACATTCAAGTAGATAACTGTGTAAGACGCTATCTAGCCAGTTGAAGGGGGCCTGTTATAAAGGCCTATTAGTGCAATAGGGCTATGTGAAAGAGCTGCACCAAAATAGGCTGAATAGCGTCTCCAAAGTAACTTCGGACTTACGTTGCTGGCTTAGGATGAATATTTAATGCCCTTGTCCGTTAAGGCTGCATATCTATAGACATCACTTGTGGCTTTTTTTTACCTGTTCTGTGTTCATGCGTGACCTTGTGATGCGCCTCATACCTTGTTCGGCTTCTTGGACACTCCCAATGGTTGTACCACTAACCAGGCAACATGCTTTGGAGACAAAGCAAACTGCAACACCACAGGTTCTTAAGGGTACTGCAAAAAAACTAAAACCATGCAATTGAAAGGGTTGAGTTGACCACTAACCAATTTCAGCTACATACCACTAACCACCCCCTAACAACACAAGATCATCAGCGGCAGAAATAGACATGATATTACAAAGTCAGAAACCGTTCCCATCCCTAACCAATAACATTGCACCCTAAAAGGATTGAGCAATCTTTGACAGGTCGACCGTTAATGCATGAAGTGACCGTGTGTTGACATCCCGTAGTCAATAATCGTGCAGGAATCAGATCAAGTCGAATCAAAGATGGCGGATAATATCATCTGGTGGAGAGCGATGTTCAATCGATGCAGTATCCGTGCAAAGAAGCATCAAGAATAAATACTCTAGTTTCACCTATCTAAGACCAGTTGGTTTATTAGTAGCGGTTACTATGAAATCGAAACAAAGTCCAAGCTGGAAAATGACGTCATGAGCATGCGACAATAACTACCTTAAATTCAAGTGCTTATATAAAGACGTCCATTGCATTTCAAAATGTCTGTCTCGTTCAAAAAAACTTTCATCCCTCTCAGCACATGGTGGTTGTTGCCGATAAACATGAGCCAATTTGAAATACTGATTCACATCAATGACAGGCCCCTGAGGGACTACACTTAATGACTGTATTTAGGGGAAACAAATTGACAGTGAATTGGCCTCTAATCCTGCCAGAAGCAAGAAACCGTCATTCAAATGCATAGTTTAACCTACACTCTTAAAAACAAAGGCTTTTGAGCTTTTGAAAAAGCCAACACAAATATGCACCCCAAAAGTGTTTTATCCGGCAGGGAAATCAAACACCTTCTGAATTTTTTTCACACGTTAAAAAGTATTCAGCGGTTTTCAATTTTCTGAAATTTTGTTTTCCAGATTTAAAAAAAGCTGTCCTGTATTAACCGAGGAATCTTTACTAACACCTACAAATGTACCATCTTAACTCTTTGACGTTAATCTACGTTCTGAAAAGTCATCTTTTGACTGCCAGAGACGTAGATTTACATTATACTTTCAGTTGTAGGTAAGAGGACATTAGATGGCTCCCTAATAGATCAGCCAAGTGATCTTGGCCAATGAGAGTCATGCTGGAGGAACTACAGATAAGGGATGGGTTAGACATTAGCAGAGACAACCAGTCAAAAAGTTTCAAATAATGCAAAGCGGTGTCGTCAAGTTTTGTTAAAGTCATATTTTCCGTGTTTCATGGACTTAAAAATGCCTTTTTAAAACAGGTTTTTGAACCATCTGGGGTAATTAGGTTTTAAATGACAGAAGGAGGTCTTATGGATTCCTGAAGGAAAATATTTTTTTCTTCTTTTGAACATGGCAGCCCCTAGGTGGCGTGTCACTGTCTTTAAACACGTCTTCCTGACACATTGAAAACAGACAACTAAAGGAAGAAACTGCTGCCTGATGCAAAGTAGGGCAGTCGGCCTTCACCCATATCAATCCTATTTCTACTTGAGGAATTCCAACAGCAGTGCACAACACCTGCCCTAAAGTGTCGAGTTAACGTTGGTGAGTTAAAATGATATGGTGAATTTCATTACTGTTTCATCGCTGTACATACATCCATTATCATCTGATAGCGCCAAGTAAAAAATCAATTAGGCAGCCAGAATATTGCCAATGAAGTAAAGCACCTGATGAATAAAAGAGTTAAATATTCGAAAATGCACGCGTGAAGCAACGCATTTATCATGTTTATACAATGTAGTATGGTTGATGTGTCACGTTAGTCTGTGCTCGGTATGTTCTCAGGATAGCGAGTGGTTGATCATATCAGATTTCAATTTTGATAGACTACGGGTTTTGAATTTCTATTCTAAACCTAGCCATCATACACACATCAGGGTTGACATGTGAGTGAAAAAACATTAACTTTTTCATTTCATAAAGTCATCATTGCAAATCGTTTTTGACAAAACATTATTTTGCTTTTTTATCAGCTCAGTTAGAACGAAACTGCCATTTCAAAAAAATGCACTGCAAACCTTCTCAATATTTTAGGTCCGTTTGTGACAGGAAAGCAGTGTCATACATGGCATAGGCTGAGCTCACAATCAGGAAGTAGCGGGATTGACTCTCGAAAGGATCGGCACCGTTAAATTTGTATCCTTGCTTCTCTTCATCCAGGAAAAGCTACACACTGGCAGAAAAATGTGGTAGTCAGTCCTCAGCGCCGCGCAAAGCAGCAGTTTGCAGTTACTCTGAGGGAGTTTATCGGCCAAAAGCTGTAGATAGGTGACATTGAGAAGCACTTTGGGTAATGTTGGACAAAGTGCTTTTAAAATCATCCTAATTATCATATGTTGCAACAGTTGGGGCTTAGAAAATTTCTTGATTTTCTTCCGTCATGACCATTGATTGATAGAAAATACTGCGCCATGGGTTCAACTGTACTTAACACACTTTGCCATCCTCCTGATACTAAACAATACCCTATAATTAGCGCAGGTGATGTGAATGGCGGGTGGAGTTGATCGATGCATTTTATTTTTTCACCAACAGCCAGTACAGCTATGACATGTACTTTATTTACAGTAATACCTCTAACCTGATGATATACTGTAAACTGCAAAAATTTTGTAACCGTAACATTTGGCAAATTTGCCCAATTTCACTTGGAGATAGACTAAATATTGCATTTGTTGGCGAAATTTAATCGAAAAATTTAATTTGAAATTTAAATTTGAAATTTAATTCTAAATTTAATTCTAAATTTAATTTGAAATTTAATTTGAAATTTGATTTAATTTTACACACAAATGTGACTCGCTCTACCAAAACTAGGCGCTTGTCGCATCTGAACTCGACAGGTTGATATGGACTTGTTGTTCATTTCCCTATTGTAGACCTATCAGTTTGTAATAGATTTTCACAAAAGGTCTACAATAGGGAAATGAACAACAAGTCCGTATCAACCTGTCAAGTTCAGATGCAACAAGCGCCTAGTTTTGTTAGAGCGGGTCACAAATGGTCTTACGGCCTTCTAAATATGCCTTAACTGAGCCGTTATGAAAAGCTCTATCAATATGAAAATTAAGAATACAAAATACAGCAAAATCAAGTTGCTTGGGATTTGAACCACAGACCTTTAGATTGTCGGTCAAATGCTCTACTGATAGATACATCGAGGTTCCTCGATTCTCTGTACAAGTGTGAACTGTAATATGATCGAATCATGTGATGAACATTCAGAGGTAGATTTATGTGTTAGGCAATCAGGTTCGTCCCTCACATATGAAAGACCGGTTCTTCTGAATATGATTCATGCCATTACTATGCTCGTCTACACCTTGAATAAAGCAGCATGCTCAGAAGAATTTACAAATCAGCCACCTCTATTAGCGAGATACTGAGTGGAGAGCTTGCTTTACCTGTAGGCAGAGCCCAGCAGAAATCGTGTTTTGTTTTCAAAGTGGGCACTCTTTTTTTTCAAATATTTAGGATGGGTATCACGAATAGTTTCTGGAAAGGAGACCTGGGAAAGCCTACACCAGCTACACACATGACGTGCCTTTCAATGTACAATGTAATTTCTTTGCCTATGGTGGGGACATGTTTTTTTCTTGCCATAAATGGCCTAATTCGGTAGGGACATATTGTCAATTGAAGTTTTAAATCAGAATTTGAAAGATTAAAATATGTGTCTGAAATTGCTATCTTTACCAGGAGGCAACACGTTTTGGGCTTTCAGACACTACTTGATGGGATTTAGGAGCAGAGATAAGTAGGTACAGTGCTTTTTGGCACTTGACAGTTATGATCAAGAATCTGACAATAAAACCAAATGCAGTGGAACTTCCCATAGCAGACACCTCTCTATTAAGGACAACCTCTCACTTGAGGACACTAGCTTTGGTCCCAAATTGGTGGTTTCCATCCTAAACAGGACACCTCTTTATTAAGGACAGCACTTGTCAGTCCCGAGGGCGTCCTTAATAGAGAGGTTCTACTGTACCCCACTTTCCAATAATGCACTAAGGGTGTCCTTAATAGAGAGGTTCTACTGTATCCCACTTTCCAATAATGCACTAAACTGGCCTTGCCAAGAATGTCAAAATGAACATAAAATGGAAATTTTAAGAAAAAAACTGAGTTCAAATTAGTTATTTTAGAAATAACTACTCATTAAAAGCAAGAAAATGATGCAAAAATATATTTTAGCTTACTTTATATAAAAGATCCTCCCAGCCGAAGTGACGCGTGCTTCCCATCCATCTGGTAGTCCTGTATTCAGACTGGTGACACCGATATCACTTCCTGCCATGATGTCTATGCGTAATCCACATAATCCGACTCATGTTACAGAAAGTATAGCATACCGGTAATCATTTCATATCCAAATATGAAGTATCAATTATGACCCAGTCGGTCGAACGCACTCCACTTATTCATAAATGTATTCCTCTGTGATTTTCCTGCAAGTACAAAATACAAATTGGGGTAATTTCTTCCCAATTAAAAACCCTAGAAAAAAAGACAGTGTAACCGTGGCATTTCCGTGAGCATTTTCTTTTCTCAATTTTTATGAATGCACCATCAGACGCAAACTTCAACGCAAACAAAAGCACTCACTTCAAGTCTATCACCGAGTGAAAAATCGAAAAGTCCTGGGGACATTGTGCTCACCTGGGAATGATTTAGTGGTACCGGTAGATGGAATGAGACATGTTAAACTGACTTTTTAATATGACAAAATGTGGCACCATCAATGACACTTTTAGAGTTTGACCTCTGTGGAATTGATAACTAGGTCAAAATTGACCGAAATTAGGTCAACTTGTACAGTTGAGGAGCACACATTTTGGATGTTTTCCTCGTGAGGCATCCATTCTCCCGGGCCTCAAGAAGCACTATCCAGGGCAGTCTGCTCGGTAAGTTGGAATACCTGAAAAGATTCTCGGCAATCTGGGGAATTAATTCTACTGTTCATACCAACAGACATGTCAGATCCTTGAAAAAAATCACTTTGGCATTTGATCAATGTTGCTGATACAAACATCATTACTTTTTATCAGTGTCACGACTACTATTGGATATTTTTGCGCAAACTCTGGTAAAAGGATAAGGAGAAAAAGTCATTCATCGGCATGAATGACATGACTGAAGAGATCACATTGTCACACAGGATCGGAAAATCATCATCAAAGGTAACGGCCGCTTAAAAAACTTTCGTGACCTTTGCAGTGATGGCATTTGGCCATGTTGGATCATGCAGATCAGATGGTCGATCGGATGGACATGGAAAGGGAAGGCGTCACCAAAAAGCATGAAGAAATCATTTTGAGTCGAAATGCCATTTGATTAGCAAAAGTAAACAATATTTTGAGATATACAAAAGGTCTTATGACGTAGGCATTAAGAAGTTGACTTTCACATGTTACAGTCAAACAGCTTAGGCCTTTAAAAGGGTACACTGTTCGTAATTACTGGTGGTCCAGTTAAATAGAAATCCACTAAATACACAATGCCGTAGTGCAGTTATTGTGAATACAAATTTGTTTAAACTTGGTATTCATAGTATTTGTATATCAGACTTCATATGGCAATGTTGATATTTATATTTAGTACGTATTTCCGCAATTGGACATTTTAAATTCAATTACAAATTCAACATTTTTAATGAACGGCGTAGGCCTTTAATGGTGTGGTGACATCAGGTGAACCATGCACGAATGACAACATACGTCTATCCCATCTATCTCGTCAACAAAGAATAAATTGATCGATGTCAACCCCCGCTTGCACTGACAATGTCGGTTTATGAACGTGAGCCACATGAGAATTACATTTTCCGGTAGTCAATTAATTAACTTGATGACATTTATCCCGTTAACCCTGTTGGATCATGAAGATGGATGTAAAAGGGCCTCTTATTTAGTATGTATGCAACGAAAGGGGGGAGCATTTTGTAAATTTGAGGCCGATTTTGTACTAGAGGTAGAGCATTAAGGGGGGGGGATTAAAAAGGTGATTTGTGTTTTTTATTCGCCATGACATGTCATATCAGTATCCCCATAGAAAAAGTAACTGGGATCCCGCTGGGACCTAATCGGGATCCCAGTCTTGTCCCGTTAGGAATTATGGTCGGGATTATTTTGGGATATGATCCGGGATCCCACTCACTTATGAACTGGGATCGCAGGTGGGATCCCATTGATATCCCAGTGGGATCCCACCAGGACATTTTTTCTATGGGGTACGTATGAAAAAGATGAGTTATTTACGGTTTCGACATTTTTCTCTCAAATCTTGATAAAGGGAGAGGATAAGCAATGACTATCTTGTTATCACGACGATCTTGATGTTTTTTTTGGGGGGGGGATTCTTGCGCAGTTTTTTGCTTCGTACGACATTTTGTGAGACCTGGGCCATTTCAATCGCACACAGACCTGGCTGCAATAAGCCATTCAAGATACTCTAAACCACAAAATTTTTGCGAGCGTTTTATTTCTGCAGATTTCACAAATATATTTAAATTTGCAAAACAAAAAAAAACGCAATAAAAAGTATTTCGATTGGAAAAAGCGACAGAAATTTGTAATCCGCTAAACAAAGAATCCTCAATATTTTAATTTTTTGTTTGTGAACTGCAGAAAAATAAAATGGCGCAATACTTAGGTAGTTATCAAAATGTTCATGAGCTAAAAGTTAAATTTGTTAATCCAGTTGACTCGGCACTTGGCAGCCAGGCACTGGCACAGGCCCAGATCTACCCTGTGATTAGCATTCGCCGCATACATGTACAACTGACTCATAGCGTCTACGGGCTTTATCGATTAGCTGAAATATTTTAGACAACAGATGGGTAGGGTACGTCACTCCCCCTGTTCAAGGAGCTCAAGTGATTATGGGTGCACATTTATGCGAGCACTTCAATTGTCTAGTCCTACTTGTGCTACGAACGTAAACTACACGTTTGCCTTCTCTACATGTACTGCAGAGAAATCACTCTACAGATCCGCAGAAATTGACTAAGAACCGTATCAAAGGAAACCTATAGCCAACGCTTATAATAATGGGGAGTTTTGAATGGTCCAATTAAAACCTAAGGCGGGAATAAGCTTCCATTGATAAATTTTTGCAGTTTCCAGTTCCCCTCAGGTAGTTGATTATGTAGCCAATGAGCTGCATAAGAAGTAAACACCAATTTAGTTATTTTACCACATAAAGACTTGTGCCACGCATGGATCTCTTTAAGGTTTAAAGTTAAAGTTTTGGGTTTATAGTCTGATATCAACTATGATTGGTTATAATATCATCCCACTTTTAACCCCGGCCTGTCCTGAAACCTTTCAGTAGACCACAGATGAGCTGCTCAACCAGCGCTACAACCTGAGCATTTCTGACCGGTACCCATTTATACACCTGGGTGCAGAGAGGCAAGTAAGACCACGAGACCTGCCTACAGTCTCACGCCGACAGTGGGGATCGAACCCGGAATCTCTTGACTGCCAGTCAAGAGTCCCAGCCACTACACGAGAGCGGCGCCTACGTCATGACAAACACATCACAATCATTGCGTCCTATTACTGGACCGGCGCTGGGGTGAGCACCGGATCTTGCACCATAAAGCGCATACCCAGTCTCGCGCCAGGCCCCAGTAACAACGGAGTCAAGTAGTCGCCAAAAAACTTAAAATAGAACATGAATTTGAAGGTTTCCAATTGTTTTTATCTGTTTTTAGATTTCAACAAGACTGTCATGTGGACTGATTACTATGATGCCCAGTTCCAAATTTTAACTTGCATGATAACTGCACTAGGGCAAGATCTAAAATTTCTACCTGTCCCACAAAAAATGAATTGACAGGAATGAGCATGGATGGCGTAGACCTTAGTTTAAAAGCACAGATGATACAAATTAATGCCAAGAATGATTGGAACAAAAATGTATGACTGTTGTATGACATAGAGTAGCTTTCTGCCGACTAAATCAGCTATAAAAAGTTTTGTAACCATAACTGTTTGTTGATATTCTGATGACCTAATTTAGGTGTTATTGGTAATCACAAGAAATTATTCTGATTGATTTCTGAACATATTGATGAGTTTTTGCCAGTTCCACTGTGGGAGAGGCTGATCCAAGATAACATTGCTGCAAAGAGGGCAGGGACAACTTTCACATTTGAAAATTGCAGGAGAGCTCTGTTTATCACTGTGAGGGGCTGAATCACTATCCATCATGTCCATATGAGACAATAAATGCCACCAATGAATATTCATAGGTTGGAGGTTCCAGGCCTATCAATTAGACGCGAGTATGTTTTTAACTATCAAGTACATATTTGGAGAGATATTGAAGAAAATATTTGCTGTGGCAAGTCTACAGATATAAAGAAATTATTTGATGAAAAAAATTAATTTTGAATTTTGCTAATTTGGCAAGAGCAGTGTTTTGAGATTTTTCTGCCAGTTGGCTGAAAAGAGTGGAAATATCAATTTGTCCATTATCAAAAAATTTCCGTGGTCAACTACCAGTTTACTTTTCACCATTTACTTGCCCGACTGTCCGGAATATCATATCAAAATTTCAGATCCACTACCCCACACAGTATTTGATGCGTCGCGGTCAGACATGGACAATTTAACTGTTAAAAGGCTTAAAAAACAATGGTGATCTTGTCTCATACATTACATCTCTTTCCATGAGGAGTGATAACTGCTCCCCAACTTGCCCCAATGAATGATTGTAAATGGGAGTGATGGGGCTTTAGTGCATGTAATAGGATAAACATGTTTCTTTTATGCTCAGCATAATATTATTAAGTTCAGCATAAACACAAGCCATTTGTCAGCAAAATCTAACCTCATAACATCGTAGCCCCGCTATCAAGAACACCCCTAGGACTGACAAATGGTACCCTTAAATCGTGAGAGGTGTCATGATTACTGAGGTCATATTCAATGGAAATTACTAATTTGGGACCAAAGTGGTTTCCTTTGGGAAGAGTGTCCTATCAAAATAGGCTTTGCACTCAAACAATATACTGTATAAATCCACTAGGACACCCTCGGGACTGACAAGTGTTATCCTTCATAGAGAGGTGATTAGAGAGATCAAATTGAATGGAAACAACTACAGTAGAACCTCTCTATTAAGGACACCCTCGGTACTGACAAGTGCTGTCCTTAATAGAGGTGTCCTGATTAGAGAGGTCAAATTGAATGGAAACAATCAATTTGGGACCAAAACTAGTGTCCTTAATAGAGAGGTTGTCCTTAATAGAGAGGTTGTTCTTGATAGAGAGGTATCCGCTGACAGAGGTTCTACAGTAATTTGGGACCAAAACTATTGTCCTGAATTGTCAAAAGAGGTTGTCCTTGATAGAGAGGTTGTCCTTGATAGAGAGGTATCCGCTGACAGAGGTTCTACAGTAATTTGGGACCAAAACTATTGTCCTGAATTGTCAATAGAGGTTGTCCTTAATAGAGAGGTTGTCCTTGATAGAGAGGTGTCTACTTAGGCAGACTCTAAGTGCTGTACTCATGTCAATCAGTTTGACAGCCTTTTAAAAACCACACTGACATGACTGACAGGGCAGAATCCTAGCAGTCGTGTTGTCTTATAACTTTGTTCAATTAATTTCACCACTCGACTCCATGAAGCACTGTACATTCTCTAATTAGATCACCAATAACTGAAGTGATTTGAACTACTATATGTTACAGTTGTAAAAACTGATGCCTGGAGCAATGAGAGCCCAATTTATTCTATTCCGAGGGTTCTATCAACAATTTCATTGCATGACATTTTACAAGTTACATGCAAGTACAGTAGAACCTCTCTATTAAGGACACCCTCTGGACTGACAAGTGCTGTCCTTAATAGAGAGGTGTCCTGATTAGAGAGGTCAAATTGCCATGGAAACACCCAATTTGGGACCAAAAAAGTGTCCTTAATAGAGAGGTTGTTCTTAATATAATAGAGAGGTTGTTCTTAATAGATAGGTTGTCCTTAATAGAGGTGTCCTCTGAGGGAGGTTCCACTGTATGCACTTGGTTTTAGAACACATCACGATTTGTGCAAGAAAGGTTTATTGTTCAAACATATGGTGTAGACAGTGATATAAAACACAACATAATAGACTGTTGTGTGCATGTATTTCAGTTCGCAATAAAACCATGATTTACTGGTGAAAAACACAAATTCTCTGAAATTAGTTTACCTGCCAGAAAATAGAACATGAGGAGGCATTGGAAAATTGTCATCATCAGGTTTTGAGCTTCACTTTTAATTGTGTTTTTCTGCTGCTCTGACCCTGTCCACAAGTCTTGATGATAATTAGTGAGAGAAAAAAAATATGTAAAAAATATGTGTTATGTAAAAGAGATCGACTGTTTTGGTGCAGGCTCAAAATTAGGTGAGGGCCGTGACAAGAACCATGACATCATCATTTAGTGGCCTCACTGCCTCCTGATTTCACTTTATGTACAGTAGAACCTCTGTTTTAAGGACACCCTCGAGACTGACAAATGTACTCAATAGAGAGGTGTCCTGAATAGAGAGGTGAAATTGAAGGGAAACAAGCAATTTGGGACCAAAATTAGTAGCCTTATTAGAGGAGTTGTCCTTAATAGAGAGGTGTCCACTAAGGGAGGTTCCACTCTACTAAAAGTAAAGATGGCTTGGCCAGCCAACATTACTACCGTTTAAAATCATGCTTTTACTTTTAGGTCAAGGATTTTAGAATAGGTATATCATGAGGTTTCCTAATGAAACCTTTTCCCGTTATATGTGATGTACATAGCCTTTAAAAATACTAGTGTGGTTCAGCTCGAGTAAATTGGTATAGTAAAAGACCAGTAAATAGGCTAATGGAAACTTATAGTGAAGATGTAAATCAATAAATGCATGAAGAACAATAAAAAAATGTTCTGTCATTGTCAACAGGAAAAGTCAATCAATAAGTACAAAGGATCTGTGACTTTGATACAAAAACTTCCTCAAGTCACCTCAATAAAATACAACTGTATGATGGAGAGCAGAAAGGTCAACTTGACTCACGCTCGGACCATTTTTTTAATGTAACTTGCAGTATTTAGTGGAACATCCCTTAGCGAGAACCTCTCTAATAAGGACACCCTCTCTATTAAGGACACTAGTTTTGGTCCCAAGTTGGTTGTTTCTATTCTTTTGAATCTCTAATCTGGACACCTCTCTAGTTTAAAGGACAGTACTTTCTACTTATGTGACAGTCCCAAGGGTGTCCTTAGTAGAGAGGTTCTACTCTACATGTACAGTAGAACCTCCCTTAGCAGACACACTCTGTTAAGGACAACCTCTCTACTAAGGACACTAGTTTTGGTTCCAAATTGGTTGTTTCCATTTAATTTGACCTCTGTAATCAGGACACCTCCCTGAAAAGGACAGCATATGCCAGTCCAAGGGTGTCCTTTGTAGGGAAGTTCTACTGTATACTCTCATCTCTGCATCTGTGTCATAAAAAGTACCTGCACTAGAAAAATTAGAATTGGCTCTCTGCGTATTCTTCTTTCAAAAAACAACACAAGACAGCAAGAGTAATTCATAAAGTGATGGAGGCCCTATTCCACAGATTTATCAAGACACTAGTTAAACTCTTTTTTAAACAAATCCAAATCACCATAGGCTAGGCTACTAAACTATTCACAATATGCAAAACTCCTAATCATTGTTCAACAAAGACAATTAGTATAAGCCACCCCCTGGGCCGCGCCACCCCCATCAAAATCGAATTTACTTTCCCTAACAGTTCGCTAATCCAATCTTGTTCGAATATGCTCATACCACACCGGATGACTGCACAGCACGTGGCCATATGCAAATAAGTAACGGAGTTCACAAATCTTGAGCCGTCAAAATTAATTAAAATGAAACAAACATTACGAAAACATAACGCACAGACAACACGAATCGCAGAAATATGAAACATACCAAGAACTTTTAATCCTCGTAAAGAAAACAAATATCCAATGTTCATGTTACGAGAAATAAGACGTATTTGTGAATCTCATATCGCCGCGAAATGCGACCAATGCTGGATTTATTGCGGTCTACTTCCCACTTTCGGTGACGTCATCGTGGTGGTCACGTGGTACACAAGTCTATGGTAGATTTTCATTTCTGATTTCCTGGTTTTGATAAAATTCGTCGAAATAATAACACTTTAGAAGTAAATTATTTAGAATTTATACGTTATGTCGATAGAGCTGTACTTTGTGCGTATTCGTACCAAGTTTTATAGCGATCGGATGAATAGTGATTGAAATATCTACGTTTTACTTCCAGAAAATTTCCCAATCCGGATTTTGGTGTGTGGATTTTTCCTGGGACTTGGGTGTTTTTCTGGAGTCTGGCCAAGTGACTTCGTTGAACCATTTTCCTTTGCCCTGCAGCGGAATAATCACGCCCTCCTGGTTCTATGAGGATGTCTGATCCTTCCCAAATCAACATGTATAGTGTTCCATTGTCGAGTGACAGTGATTCAGGTGAGTTCTCACGATGTGGTTACAGCGGCAGCGTAACCGGTATTGTCCAATAAATAATACTGTCATAACAACCAGTGTTCCTTTCCATTCACCTTCCACCTGGGTGCAAGATGTGTATTGTTATGGTCAAATCCAAGTATTGTGACAAACTTAATCTTTAAGTTTGCTGCTGGCCTCTTCTGCTTGATATAAAAAGAGGTTTGTATGGAAAGGACAAAACTTGGTCATGACAGTGACTCATCAACTTGTCTTAATGTTAATTTAGTCACTGCTACACAGGTAATGGCTCCTTGGCAATAACACTATTGCAGTTTGATGTTGATATTACAGATCTCGATGGCCTAGTGGTTAAGGCGCCCGCCTCGTGAACGGAAGGTCGAAGGTTCGAGGCCTGCTGGTAACCTCTTTCCGATGCGGCCGGTTGGTTAGCCGCCAGCTTGTTAAATATAGGGTACAAACTGCCTTCTCGCCAGGCGCCTGGCATTAGAGATAGGAGTTTGGAAGCAAAGAGCGTCTCATAAGCCAATAAGCTGGCTGGCCCTTTCATTAGGGGTGACACTATAATAAACAAACTTTACTTTTATAATCGTTCTTCCTCTTTCCAGATGCTCTGGCGCATAATGACTTATCACAAACGAATCAGAATGACACGAATCTCAACCACACCATAACACATAGTGAGTAGGAATTGTGCAGTGGTCAACGTGAACCTGTACAGTAGATCCTCTGTATTAAGGACACCCTGGGGACTGACAAGTACCATCTATTGGAGAGGTCAAATTGAATGGAAACTACCACTTTGGGACCAAAACTAGTGTCCTTAGTAGAGAGGTTGTCCTTGATAAAGAGGTGTCCCTTAGTGAACACCTCTGTTAGAAGGATATCCTCTCCAATAGCGACAATAATAATCTAAGTTAAGGAATCTTCGGGTGGCTTTCTTGAATGAGAAATGTTTTGGCCTTTCTGAAGTTCAAGATTCTTAATCATGTTAATGTATGTTTTCTTGGTATGATTCCTCTCTCCAGCTCTTCAAGTTGGGCAAAAAGTCCACTCGGCGCATTATGCAGGTACATTTTCTGTGGGGACTGATCCATGAGGTTTACTGTAATTCGATTCTGGCTAAAATAAAGGATTGAACCCTACTGACTATTATCGTTTATTTCAGGTTTAGATCCTGATGCAAACCCAGATGATGAAGAGGAAAAGCAGAGGCTGATTACACAAGTCATGGAGTTGCAAAATACTCTGGATGGTGAGTTTGCTGAAAGCTGGAAACAAAAGTTTTTTAAGTCTATAGTAGAACCTCTCTTTTATGGACATCCTTGGTACTGACAAGTGCAGTCCTTAATAGGGAGGTGTCCTGATTAGAGAGGTCAAATTGAACGGATTCACCCAATTTGGTACCAAAACTAGTGTCCTTATTAGAGAGGGTGTCCTTAATAGAGAGGGTGTCCCTAGAGAGGGTGTCCCTAGAGAGGGTGTCCTTGATAGAGAGGGTGTCCTTAATAGAGAGGGTGTCCTTAATAGAGAGGTGTCCCCTAAGAGAGGTTCCACTGTATATGCTAAGCTATTTCAGCCTTGATGTAATCAATTGAGAAATCCTAAACTTTACCTTATTCATTTCTCCAGATTTATCACAACGGGTGGATTCTGTCAAGGAGGAAAACCTGAAACTCAAGTCAGAAAACCAGGTGCTTGGCCAGTATATTGAGAATTTAATGGCGGCTAGTAGCGTATTCCAGTCGACCAGTCCAAAGACGAAAAAGAAGTAGGTACTTGAGGTAAAGGGTATCGGTTCTTCTACTATTAAGCATGCTTGGACAGCTTCAGTCTTGATGTACAGCATGGATATTATAAATGTTGTATTCACACGGGCAATGTCAACAGAAATGTATCTGTTTCCCAACCAACTTCCTAATTTACTGAGAAACATGTTGTTTCCCAACTTACAGAGACAAATGTGTACTGTTTCCCAACTTACTGAGAAACCGGTTGCTTCCCAACTTACTTAGACACATGTGTATCTGTTTCCCAACTTAACGAGAAATGTGCTTCCAGTTCCCAACTAAGGGACTTTGCATCAGTTTCCCAACTGACTGAGAAAACAGGTGCATATGATGTAGGCCTCCCAACTTCCTAAGCAGGAAAGCGAGGGACAATTCTTAAGTGTTCTAACAAAAATGGAAATAAGGCAGATCTCTCCAGGATGATCACGGCTGGCCTGCTGCCTCTACTTTAGATATTTAGCATGCTTTGCACATTGTTTTGTATAACTAGTAGCATAATGTTTTGATATTGTCTGTAGATTTTAGCATGTGTAGCTCTTTATTTAGCATGTTTAGCCGATTATTTTCAGAGAGTATCGCTCACTAAGTTGGACTCCAGGCTTGGATTCCTACGCGCGTTCAGTATTGGGTGGAAACCTCATGGCAGCCATACCCGAGAACAAACCTGAGTAATGGTTTATACATGTGGCATAAACATAACAACCTCTGGAAGTGGGCCTCCTCTTTCGGTGTTCTCTACAAGGCCATTTGTCAGGGCGGCCTACTTGGAAACTTACCACCCTACCTTGCTCTCGAATTTTGTAAAGCCAAGGATCTCTGTATGGCCTGGCTACCCTACCCTACACTGGCAAAACTTCTTGAATATCAAAAGTACCACCCTACCTCGTTAAAACCCTGTGGAGAACCCTGCTCTCTGTACAAGGCAATACCTTTAGGAAGTGGTAATTGAAATGTCGTCTGCTTTGAAAACTTGGGTTGGAATCCTACTGATTTCCATGTCGCGTATAATAATGCCTCTACTCGCTCTCGGAAGTGGTTGTTGAAATGAAATTCTTTCATTTCGTTGCTCTGGGCACTCTTACTTCCCTGCAGGCTTGTTATAGTTGCTGTGTTTTCTGGAAAATAATGCTTCTCAGTTATACTGCTGTAGGAGGGAAACTTGTTGGATGATTGGAACGGTCAAAATCTGTGCTTTTTTTCTGTGTATGCAATGGTCTAAATATCTTCAGCTTCTTTTTGCTTTGGTGTTGTGTATTTCAGCTGTTGCATGATGAAATCCTGTGACAATACTTCGAACTAGGGATCATTTTCCAACTTAATTTGAATCCTTGCTGCCCAATGGAGAGACCTTGAAGATGACGTCATAAACCCCCCCCCCCCCCCCCACATTTTGGAAGTCAAATGTAGCTCAATGCTCCACTCGTGCACTTTGTTGTCAGCTCAACAGTAGCAGACGTGACGTGCGGTGACGTCAATTATGACGTTAACTATGACGTCACCACACTTGGTACACTTTGTCGGCAACATCAGGGACATGGATCAACATCAAAATTCTGTAGATAATGATGGCCATTGGGGGAAGTTAACATGGGATCACTGTTAATATTTGAAAGTGACCAAGATTCCAACAGTTTCTAAACTGACTGAATGTTGTTTAAAGTTGAACTATCAGCAATACACCATCAGTGGAAGTCAATAAATTATTCATACTTTATTAGTCATTAATACATTTATTTAGAGGAAGGGGTGATATCAAATATCCTGACAGTTATTTTTTGGAACTGACCATGAACCTTGCATTCATTTTAAACATCTTGTTTAAAAAATATTTTTATAATTTCAGATCTTCGGGGAAGAAAAAGACGGATAAATAGTTGAAAGTTTTCAAGGACTCTGAAGATTGCTTCCTGTGACGTTGTAATGGACAATTTATTACCGGTTATGGCATTTAGTTGCATTTTATCACGGTCAAGTTCTTAATGTTGAGATGCTTGTGGCTCAGTGTTATGCAGATGAATCAGCTGAACAGATATAGACAGTGTGATGAATCAAATTGATATTTCTGGTTACAGGCTGCAATAGACTTGCCGGAATCCTTGGTGACAGGTGAAATTGAGAGTTAAAAGGAAGTGAAAGGAGTATATTGATGGCTTAGTAAGGATTTTCAGTCTCTCAGTTTTCTCTTGTCAGTTTCTTTCCAACTGCCCTATTCTCAGTTTGTTGTCAAGTGAATAAATGACAGAGTCGATCACATGTACAGCACATGAAACATGTCAAGGGAAAGGTGTGCCTAAAATTTGTCAAACAAAGGAATCTGATGATACTGTAGACCATTTTTGGCAACCCTGTAACCTACATATTAATTTGATTCCCTCATTGGTTTAGAAAAGTGCACAGTACCATCATGCCAACTTAACTTAAAACAAGCGAGCCAAAAGACTCTGTTGTGGACCTGGTCCTGCCATTTACGTTGCTTCTACAACATAAATATTGGGCAGCTCCCCTGACATTTTTACGTGTTTTCCTAAAATTTGCGTAGGTCTGTGCCATCCTGTAGCCTTTCGAGTTTACTGGCATAACAGTTTGTCTGGTGCAAATCAAACTAAATAGTCACAGGTTCAAATCGATTTTGTGCCAAATGAATTGTAAGCAATTAGTTAATTAATGAGGTTGTTAATTTGTCTGTGTGATGGTACTGTGCATTCGTGACTTAAAACTTTAGAGCAAAATTGCTCCTGGAAAACCAGGAAATTAATCTTCTGGACATGAAAAGGGATTCACAGACGGAAGGACCATGGAACGATTTGTAAATGTACTACATGTAGCCAGACATTGGACAAGTTCATTGGATTTTTCTGGAATATTTGCCGTAGTTAAAGGATTTGCCTTAGTTAAAGGCAGACTGGGACCACCATTGGTTTAATACTCTATCTAGTCAATATAAGTTGACGTATCATTAGCTTCATTGTGATAATTTTTTTGTGCGGCACAGCTTTTTTTTCAAAGTTTGAAAATGTGCTGGTCGTATGTATCACTGGTGTACAGGCTTACTTGTTGGCATTTGCTGATTTGTGTAAATGTAGCTTACTTAAAACACACAATTGCTCACACCATATCAAGAATAAACTTTATTGCATGTACATGTAACTCTGGAAAGTGACCACCAGTAACATGCTAGGCCAAGCGCCGTCAAGAATCGAAGTTGACCACCCTGTCATCTTTTGGTGAGTTGAAAGCAGACCGTTGACTCGGACATTATCAAAAGCTCTGTAAACAATAATGGGGGAGTTTGATCTATTGCGGGGAAAATATTGGAGCCCCAGAAATTGCCTATGCTACTGAAAATTTGCCCACTCTATCACACACCTTTTCAAAACAATATTGGAGGTCTCTCGCTAGATTGAAGTATTTTATTTGAGCTTTAAAATTGTTTTAATACCGTAACACTTTTAGCCTTCCTACTTCTCTTTCGCCAGAAGCATTTTCTGTATATCAGCTTTTGTTTTGATAATAGTATTTATGGATATACATATAAGCTATAGTCAAGTTTGAATAATGTTTTGTAAATAAGGAATTTTTAAGTTATTTGTAAAATGCGTGATGACTTTAATACTGGTCGTGTACGTAAATCCTAAAATCTTCTCCTTTGAAGGAGGCAGAGAGGCACAATGTCAGCAGATCACCATGGTAAAAGGTTGCATATTTGACCAATTATTAGCAGTGCTGTGAGCCAATTGCTGCAGGATACATTGGATGAAAAGATCTGGTTCATAAAAAGGACAATCCCCAACATTACATGTAGCTCACAATGTCTCGAAATGTGTATTCATTACTAGTATCAAGAATTGATTGATGACTAGTCTTCATTAATTCTTGCTAGTATTTAGGAGTCAGTGTGCCAGTTTGGTTTATCACAGGATGTGAAAATAATTGAGACCTTATTTTCCCGGTAAACAGAGAATTGGGGTGTTCATAGCATAATACAATGTCAATCCAACAAAATCGCTTCATGATAGGTTGCTGGAATCTGTGAAATCATGTCTGATTTTAAAATCTACACCCCAAATTTCTATTTCTCAATCTATTTGCACTCTCTGTTGTCCTTTTTGGTGCAACTCTATCAGTGAAGTCAGTTTATCACTTGTCTATTCAACTTATCAGTGTACATTTCAGCTGCAGTGTCACTTTGATCTATGTAATGCTTTCCATTTACCAATAAATGTCTGTATGTCTACAAAAAAGAATTTTTCATTGTTAAGTTCATCGTTTATTTCACCATGCTGGCCTAAGGTGGCCGTCCAGGAGAGTTGATCCAGTGATCTCCACAGCTTGGTATTCAGTCCTGCCTCATCTCACCACACCTTTTGCTGTTTGGCTTAGAAGTTTGGGCAATCCTGCAGTGAGCTGTAGTTGGATGGAGTTACTGCATGTACATGTGCAGTGGCCAAGTGCTGTGTTCATCACGTCAAGTCCTGGCCTAAGGTGGCTGTCCAGGAGAGTTGATCCAGTGATCTCCACAGCTTGGTCTTCAGTCCTGCCTCATCTCACCACACCTTTTGCTGTTTGGCTTAGAAGTTTGGGCAATCCTGCAGTGAGCAGTAATTGGATGGAGTTATGGCTCAGTGCTGTGTTCATCACGTCAAGTCTCTTTAAGTGGACTCCTAGATGACATATCCGTTATAAGGTGATAAATGATCATTGCCTCCCTCACCTCTGGGGGGGTCGGATGTGATCCAGCTGAGAGTCGTAAATGCCTTGTGCCTGTTAAAGTCATTGCGATCTCTTCAATAGTGACCTTCCTTCTCTGTGGAAAAGGGAGACATCTGATGCTCCCTTTGTTTTTGAGGGTGTCGCCTCCCTCTTGGTGTCCATGAACATCCAACTTGGGATTGTATCTACCTTGTGCTTGTTGAAGTCCTTGTAATCCTTCCTCTTCAGTAGTGCCTTTTTGCTTCTCGGTAGGAAATGGGGAGACATTTCGTGCTCTCTTTGTTTGCAAGGGAGTCACCTCTCTAATTTTGTGGAATTCAACAGTGCCCTTGAATCCACTAAAATACGAATTCATCATCATCATCATAATCGGCGTCAAACCGGATTTGGATTTTTGCCAGATAGTCCACTATAGGCTACTGTCTACCAGTGTTTACCTGCCCTGGTATCAACACCCAGATACAAGGGCCCACAGCTTTTAGTCTCATCCAACAGAACCTCATTGGGTGATATGGATATGAATAGACTAGCAAATGCTTTTATCTAAAACTCCATGTACAATTACACTAGGCCTTTCTGTACAACATTGAAGTAAAAGCATTTGCTAGACTTTATGCATATGAGCCATTAATTCATCTCATATTGAGCCTCAAACTTGTGAAGAGCCAGAAATTTTAGTTCCAGACACGTCAGTTCGTCCTGGAATACAATCCTGGGTTCTCCCCGGGCCCTATGGTGTGGCAGCTCGCATGTGCAGTATTTCCCCATAGGCTGTGAGTCTCTCATGCTGTGACAGTTTGCTCAGGCAGTGTTTCAGAGTCCTGTCCTGGTGTTGCTTAATGTGAGGGCTTTGATGGTGGACACATCAGGGAAAAAAGCACAAAACAGGTGATGAAATTCAAGACAATATTCTCTTTTGTAAAATACAGTTTAATGGTGGTGAATTTGATTATACATCATTTTGTAATATTCCATACAAAACATGCGACAAAGATGATGGCAGACTAATATCTGAACAAATTAAGATACTTCTGAGAAATGCTAAAAATGTTTGATTTCTTGGAGACCAAAGAAAACTCCAGTATTCTTGAAACAAAAATTGCCTTTACTCCAAAAGGTCCATTGTCAAGTGAGTGACAGTAACCATGATTGTAATTAAGAGGATTCAATGGGTGATTTCAAAGTTGGTTTTGGTTTTAGTGTTGGGTGTTAGTGTCAGTTTTATTCTTAATTTCTACCCCTAAAAACTTATGTCTGGATAAGACCAATTCGAGGTTTTAGTTTAACACCAACACCTGGTTTTATCTAAACACCTAAAACCTGGGCTGAAACTAAGAAGAAGTTTTATTCTGCAGGTAAAACTAACACCAAGATGGACAGAGATAAAACCTTGGAAAAACCAAACATGCTGTTGTTGTCGTTGTTACTGTTGTTTCCCTATTGTAACCGCTTCCGATCTATATAAATTTGGTCATCTTCTTTCACGCCCATCATCATTCCCATCAGCGTTCAAAATACCAGCAAATACTTCTTGAAATGGTACGAACAACATGATTTTTTTTCCCTAACACCAACACCAACTTTGAAATCCACTTGGTGTTAATGCCTAAGGTGTTAGTTTTATTGGTAATACAAATGCACTACAAATCTTCCAAATATAACACCGAGCTGGGATTAAGATCAGACCTTGGTGTTCCAATTGGTTTCAGTGTGAAACTAAAACCTAATTTGAAATAGGATAATGCTAAATCTGAGTGTCAAAACTAACACCAGAACTGATTTCATTTCTGGTGTTGTGGAGAGTTTTAGTTTTAGTCCCGGTGTTAGTTTTTGACACTAAAACCATCCCTTAGTTTTAAGCTAAAACCGGACATAATGCTAAAACCAACAAACACCGACTTTGAAATAGGATGAAACTAAAACCCGCTTCATTTCAATGTTGGCTTAATCAAGGGTTTTAGTGTTCCATTTAGTTTTAAAACTAAATCTAAAAACTGACTTTGAAATCACCCATTGTCAGACCCTGAAAAACTTTGTCACATTGTACCAAAACCAATCTTAAACATAGGCAGACCCCAAGCCAACACATATTTGATAAATCATGCTGGTCTTACTATTCTAGTTAACCATGTTGACTCACTTGTACAAAACATTCCTTGGACTCGTCGAAGACAAAACCCAGAGATAAGCAACTGATGAGATACAGATATCGGAAAGCTGGTTTGGTACAATTGTTTCCCACTGACTTCCCTCCACCACGGGCACTTTGCCTTTACCAACAACTCAAGATTACAAATTCAAGGGATTCCAGTCATGCCATCCAAGTGTTTGCAAAACTAACTACATGTGTGTGTCCAAAGATGGTCAATACATTCTACATGATTTACATATGTAGAAAGATCAATTTGGATCTTGCAAAAGATAGAAATATGCCTTTTACACAAGTACCCCTCAACTGCCTCAACTGTGTTGACACAGTATGGATAACCAAGCCACTTGCCTGTATGTTTTTTGAGTCGTACATACAATGTTTTTTAGAATTTACAAATATACATTTGAATAAATAGAAATAATGTCCTAAAGTTTACTATGGGCACATACTGAACAAGTCATCCTATAGATAAAGCTTTTGTGTTTACAATCACCAAAGTATTTATTGGCATAGGTGCATCAATAGCACACACAACATGTACAACAACGTTTCATCTTCAGACGCAAAGGAACACAACGTGTAGATTATGTTATGACAAAACTATTATTTTCCAGTAAAAGTTGCATTTCCTTTTAGATTAATGTGCCAGAAAAACATAAAGAAAAGAAAACGTCACCCGGATATTTCGATGGTACGGTTTGAGAAGTTGAGTGCATAACGGATTTGACCTATGAAGACGATCTCCTTCAAAGAAAACACTGCGTTGCGCTCAACTGCCTTCTTTGAAGGAGATGGGCATTATAGGCATATATACGCGTTAGATTTCTCAAACCGTACTAGCGTCATATCCAGGACCGAAGGGACGTATGTTGCCGGAGGGACACAACCTGTTGGGTTTACTTTCCAAAGGGAGATGCAGAAAAGATCGAATTCCACATTGTTGGCCGGACTCTTTCGACCACTCAAAGAATACTGTGAACCCTTTATATCTGTAGCCCTAAACGTTCATGAAAACATCGTTTTCAGATTTTAGCCTCATTTATTTCTGTGAATGGATATATCTTCCAAATGATAAAACCATTAAGGTAAAACATTTTTGCACTCCGAAAGTTTGCGATTGCACCTTGTCATGCAAAAATGGTAAAAACATTATGCTTGTAAAAATAAAGGGTTTACAGTAGCAATGACTTCAAAAGCTCCTTCTCCCCCTGTTGCAATTTGAAACGAGTCTTGAAAACTCTCTTCACCTCCACTGCTCTCCCTAACAGCTTCCATTTTCAGACAATTCGGCACTTCTGAGCCTCACACAAGCTTTACCAATAAGATGACTAAGATGATTATCAATTTGTAAGTCCTAATTCTCCACGATTCTTCATAAGTGGTGACCCACGCGATCTCTTGGAATTAGTCGTAGTTCAGTTCCGTGCTTGAGAAAAACATTACCTGAAAAAATTAAGCAACGCTCGTATAAAGGCCAAACAGAATAAATATCTTGTTTCTTGTCACAGTCCAAAAAGTAATTGAGGGTAGGACGGTCAAGATAACGTTTTAATTTATTCATGATTATATCATTTTGGTTTGTGGTTCTCTAGAATGTACAATGCATTCAGCCTACCGAGAGCTAGTTCAAGCAGCAGGGCTGCTGTGAGGTTTGAAGTCAAAAGCATATTCAGTCATTTGGAATATTTATATCAGTACTCCAGCTAAGTTATATGTGAGTGTGGTTCCTGCCTCCTCCACATATATATACTTAGTTGTCTTTGTATTTGGAGCCACTGTGTTTTTTTGAGGTGATAAATGGAATCAGAGGGTACCTTTACATAGAAAATGAATTGAATTTGGACTAAGTATTTTTTCAATTCTTTTCCCCAGCGTTTCCAGGTGGGAAACCAAAATGGTCTACCAGTTCAACCCTTTTTAGCCACTATATCCCTGTAGAATAGATTTGAAAAGTCATCTCGCAAAGACCTACCTGCACTTTGTGCTGGGTTAATTCCTATTCCATCATTAGTTATGATTGCACTTGTTGCTGGAGGAACTTTAAACTGAAAGAAAGTAAAGGTATTGTCTGATAACAAAAAGAAAGAAAAGTATGGTTAGATAACTGGCTTCTTATTTTAAATCTGACAGCCATACGCCACTGAATTTATTTCCTTTGGCTATTCATAATGAATGTAATGATCAAAAGGATTGCAGAATTTCTGCCCTATTCATTCATCTTTCACACTGGGAGGGCCACATTCATCATAGCCAGACTGTATTTGTTTGGCCAGGGTTATAGTGATAGTTATACACACCTCTTCTGCTGCAAACTTGAGAACTGCAGTAAATGGGGTTGACTCTGGAACACTTAGCCTGAAAAGTTGAGAAAAAGTTTTCAAATAGCCAAACATATTTGTGCAATATTGTCATGCAGCACTTTGAGATGCGTCTAAATTTAACAAATCCAGTAGACCAACTCATGTTTCTCATTACTTTTACCTTGGACTTCAGTCCTATTCAATCAAAGGACTATGAAGAGCCATGAGGCGTCGATGGACTTCAGTCCTATTCAGAGGACTATGAAGAGCCATGAGGAGTCGATGGACTTCAGTCCTATTCAAAGGACTATGAAGAGCCATGAGGAGTCGATGGACTTCTGTCCTATTCAAAGGACTATGAAGAGCCATGAGGAGTCGATGGACTTCTGTCCTATTCAAAGGACTATGAAGAGCCATGAGGAGTCGATGGACCTCAGTCCTATTCAAAGGACTATGAAGAGCCATGAGGAGTCGATGGACTTCAGTCCTATTCAAAGGACTATGAAGAGCCATGAGGAGTCGATGGACTTCTGTCCTATTCAAAGGACTATGAAGAGCCATGAGGAGTCGATGGACTTCTGTCCTATTCAAAGGACTATGAAGAGCCATGAGGAGTCCATGCTGAAACCAGACCATTTTGCTGGACCATTCCACAACCATGGCCACGGCCATGTGACTGTCCCGCATCCGACCAGTCCATGACCACCATGGCATGCATGCATGGTTGGCATCATCATCTGGCCTAAAACCTCAGCCCAGCAAAACACATCTGGTTGATTAACGGTAACATTAACAACAGCATACGTGTGACATGTCATGTGTAATAACATACATATATCACTGCATGAAGAAGTCACACGTATGCACAGAGACACAGAGACAGAGAGACAGAGTCAGAGAGACAGAGACAGAGAGACACTCGGACATAGTCAAGAGTGAGAATCAGAACTCACACTTTGTATGGTAGTTTTGGATCCGACGTCAGAGTGATCTTGAACGTACATTTGGACGCCCCACTTTTTGCCCTGAAATAGAATACATCATGATCAACAAATGGAAGGCATCAAATGAGAAGTTAAAATTACAAATCAAGCAAAAACAGCGAACATACTGAGCCATCTTTTCAGAAATTTTGCCACACGGAAACCGGAAGCACTTGACTGCCACCAGCGGCGAAGAGCGTAACCGTCTGAGAAAATAAACCAGCTGGAAGAGTAGGTCGCGAAATTAACCAGCTCGAAGAGTCGAATGGCAAGAGATCGTCTCAAAATTAACCAGCTCGAAGAGTCGAATGGAAAGATAACCAGCCTGAAAAAGTAAAACCGTGCGACAGTTTCAATTGATCACTTAGCTCATCATGTGCTGCTATGATACACATTTACTGATTTAGCTGTTTGCTGCAGCTGTACTCTAGTTAGTCAGGGATTTGAGAGAAAAAGTTAATTAGGGCAACAAATAATCCTCTTTTTGGCAAGAAGAACTAGGGCCTACCAATGCATGATTTTATTGTGGTACATGTGTTGGTATTTCTTCTCATTCTGGCAATGTTTTTAAAAGCTCTCTTGCCTACTAAACACTAAGTGCCTCAAATCCCTGTGAACATGAAGTCAGTGCCATACCGCAGCCGCAATCAGTCCTTGCAGCTCCCAATGCTAGTATCCTTATATTACACTGCTAGACCCATAAAGCATGCATAGTTACCCTTTATCTTTATATATCATACACTTTATGTCTCCAAAGCCACTTCCCCTTTAAATCGTCTAAATATCACAAATTTCAGTTCCATATATCACCACCAGGCGGCCTGTCACCAATTGTTCTCTTTATTTCTGATAACGTTGCATTCATTGATTGATAAGCGGACAAAGGTATTACAAAGTGAGTGTTCCTATATTTGATGTGTACAGAAAGTATGTGTTGTTTATAAAGGTATGTCTATTTAAGAGAAATAGGTTGTAGGCCTATTAATTGATGAAGTTTCATTTACTGAGCCGGTTTTGAATTTGATGCGGGCCATCTATATCATCAGTGTGTATTGTATGTGAATACATTGTATAGCGTAATGCACAATGTCCAATGTGCACAGCTTTCGCTATCGCATGCTGCTGCATAAGAAATGCGTGTGTAAAATTGGCTATGGTTTCAAGTTCATAATTGATGATGGATCAATGGATTCTTCATGCATTGATACAGGAGGTGGGAGAATGTATTGTAAATTCCCTGGACAGCCAGCGCAGTTCAGTCACAGCGGTTTTGCCGGGGACGCCACAACCACGTAGCAAATTTTTAAGAGGAAAGTTATTCCAATATGACCCCGCCCTGCACCATCTCCAGATCCCATAGCTTGGGGCAGGGGGAGTGTCCCCTCTGTGGTCATCAAAAAACTTGTTTTTTACTCTGAATTTGGCAAATTTGACCCCTGGATTTGCCAACAAAATTTTGACCTCCTTCTATCTTGGGGATAGTGTATCGTGAATGCCTCCTAGAAGCCCCCCTCCCCCCCCCCGACAATTCCCCCCAGTTAATTGTCCCCCAGTAAAATTGCTTGACTTGTGATAAATACCCTAAGGTCAGCCTCATTACCTACCATCATGACCAGGTTGAACATTCCCGCGATCCGGCTGGTAATCATTTCCGGCCTGTATTCTGTCGTTGTTTTTTATTGCAGACTAAAAGTCCCAAATCGTTCCAGCCCAGTCTGTTCCGTCAATTCGATAAGGCCCAATGCGGTTCATATTGCTTGGGATGAGATTTATTGAATGCGGAGGATGCAATTCAATGATGCAAAACTGAGCGTCCATCAGCGTCCAAAATCTGCGTTAAGGTTTTACCAACTAGCTATGACTATGTATGATGGATTCTGTGAAACTCAAGAGTCAAAGATTCTTTGAATCAATGTGGAGAACTGATCATTCACCACCATGAAATGTATAATTCATAAAAGGAAGATCTCATGAAATTTTTCTTAGGGCAATTTGACTGGGGGCAATTTTACAGGGGGGGGGACAATTGTCCATGCAGAAATTGTCCTAGAACCATTAAGGACAGCCTTGGGTCTAGCTTGGGAGGTGTCCTGACTAAAGAGGTCAATTTGTATAGGAATTACCAATTTAGAATTTTAGGACTAAACTCACTGTCCCTAAACAAGAGGCTGACCTGCTAACAGAAGTTCCACTATCGCTGAATCAAACACAACCTAGGTACTTTTTCAAATGTGCATATCAGTCAAATCCTGCCTCCTCCATCAGACTCGTCAATGGACACTGCTAGCCTACCTGATCTCTCCAAGCAGAACTCCCAACGACCTTCAAATATGCTATTAAGCACCAAATCACCTTGCTAGCCTGTCATTGCGCTATTATCCCTTATTATAGTAATGCTTTGATTGCCAATACTACACTTTAAAGCTGTGTTCACACTTGCGTTTTAATACGAATTGAATACGAATTAAAACCTGAATTCGTATTAACTGTTCAGACTGAAATCGTTTTGGAATGATGCCAAATCGGTTTATCGAAAACGGTTCCAGCACCGTATTGAATTCGCATCAGAATTCGGATCGCCCGATACGCATTTGGTGTGAACAACTCAATGCGCATTAACAAGGCTGCCCTCCTGTGCGCATGCGCATTATTATGGGCCCCAGACCACACAGTCTGGGGACCATATTGATATTGCTGGAATTCTGCATTCTATCTGTTACCAAACTTTAGTGTGAGTGTTCTCTGAAACAGCTGAACAAACCAAAAATCTTTCACCCCAAACCCACCAAGCATACCCCCATCCAAGGGACGTCACTAAAGACTTTTCAAAATTTCGGCTCATTTTGATGTTATTGACGCTTTTATGCTGAGATTCGTCTGATCGTCTTCTCCCAACATGCCGAAGTCGCAATTCAATCTGACATGCGCTGTGACATGCGCAGAGGCGAGACGCTGATACATTAGCATAAGCTCCGCCCCGTCATAATGACGTCATTATTCTCAGGAGTTGGTCGAGCGATGGGACGATGGAGGTATTATAAAGAAACCCAATTCGATTCATGGACTATCGCAAAACGATTTTTCAAAACTCAGAATATTTCGATGCTTTAGATGCGTTTTTATGACTCCAGCTCCTCCCTCTCTGGGAGCTGGAGTTAGTATTGTTTTCGCTCAGGTTTCTCGTCCAATCACGTGACCTCTCCAACACTCGATAATGCACTCTTTTCGTCCACGTTTTAGGCCAATCTTCGGCATGAACATGAAATCTAATAAGCGCAGTACTTAAATCAGATGTTTCTCTCGCCTTGAAAACATTCCTGGGTAAAATCCATTGAGATTAGCCGAGTTAATCTACTTTTTCCATGATTAAAATCTCTGCCGCTGAATTCTATAAATAGAAACTATTAACATCGCGGCAGTGTGGTTCCCATTGTGCGCCCTCCCACTTCACACCATGTCTGCAAGTTTTACGGAGAGGGAGGGCGTGCGGTAAGAAGAATGGCCAAAATGACGTCACGTTTTCCTGGCAATGCCTCTTGCCGGACCAGTCAAGCATTGGGAAAGCATCTTTAATTCTCAATGCTATTTCAATTTCATCTCAAACATGTCTTTTTACAGACCCACCCCTTACACAGACAATGGGTAACATCAAGTCTTCTGTTTTCAAAGTGTTGGAGAAAGTGTTTTAGGCCTACCTCAGTAGCTGAACTGATAAAACACTGTCCAAGATCAGCAAAGCAGCAACTGAGAATGGTGTCAACAATGTTTTTAACAGAAACAAGCCTCAAACACTTTCCCCAACACTTTCAAACCCAAGACTTTACCTCACCCAGTGAGTGATGCACTCTGAACTATACTTACCAAGAACTGTCTCCACCCTCATTCTCTGGCTAGGATAATGTAATCCATACAACAGTTTACTATCGCTAGGATAACCCAATGCTCCCTCCATCCAATACTCGGGGGCCCATTTAATTTGCTGTTAAGCAGATTTCTCAATCTAGTGTTATTTCCGTTCTAGCACATGGAGAACACATGATCTGTCATTTCGTTGTCAATAGTGCATGTAGTGTCAGATTTCTTCCGTTCGTTCTCCTAATGGCCAATAGGCGGCGATACCGGTTAATGCGCATTGGCATGTTGTGTGTGAACACCCCAATTAATGCGAATTAACATTGATTCGTATTCCGGGGCATGTATTCCGGAATGCGCATTCAATACGTATTCAGTGTGAACGCAGCTTAAGAGAGATGTCCATAAACTGGGTCGTTCATCAGCACTTATGAGAGTTTCCCTTCAAGAAATTTGTCAAGACTTGATACGATTACAATTATTTTATTTGCACAACTATCACCAGTACAGACACCTTATATATTACACAATATGATAGAAACATTACCAGTACAGACACCTTATATATTACACAATATGATAGAAACATTACCAGTACAGACACATTATATATTACACAATATGATAGAAACATTACCAGTACAGACACATTATATATTACACAATATGATAGAAACATTACCAGTACAGACACCTTATATATTACCCAAATATGATAGAAACATTACCAGTACAGACACCTTAGATATTACCCAAATATGATAGAAACATTACCAGTACAGACACCTTATATATTACCCAAATATGATAGAAACATTACCAGTACAGACACCTTATATATTACCCAAATATGATAGAAACATTACCAGTACAGACACCTTATATATTACCCAAATATGATAGAAACATTACCAGTACAGACACCTTATATATTACCCAAATATGATAGAAACATTACCAGTACAGACACCTTATATATTACCCAAATATGATAGAAACATTACCTAAAAAACATTTACTGAGTGATAAAATCACGTTGGTTTGTAAAAGATTATATTGCCATTGCCCCTAAAGATCTGTTCGGCTTTCACCAAAGGCCCTGGAGATCAAAATATCAGTCCTAAAATAAAATCTCGAAATATTAAAATAATATGTGGCTGTTTACCCAAAATATTGCCTGTCTGGCATCCATCAGTCATGTTGTCAGTCAGAATCTGCCTCTGTCATTTCTGGCCTACTCAATCAGCCTATCTGATCCTACTCTGACCAGATTCCAACATCCTTTTAATATTCTATAGATGACAAAATCTCGTGGCTGGCCTATCATTCCCCTATTATCCCTTGTAGTAGTGGCATTTAGGGGTCTTGTTTTTGAGTGGCAATACTTGTATGCACTTAGAAACTCTTCCGTGACCAGGTTGTTAGAAGCTTATAGTGGTATAAATGTAAATTGGTTGAGGAAATTGCTGTTTAGAATTACCGAATGTTACAGGAGGGGAGCAATGTACACTTTCAGGGAGGGAAGAGTGCAGGGGAGATTGGTTATACAGTGTGGCCCAAATCATCAGAACCTTGTCCAAAAGAGAACCAAAGCATCGGAACCCAGTCTAAAAGATGCCCAAAGCTTCAGAACCCTGTCGAAAAGAGGCCTCAAGGTTCATAACCCCATCCAAAAGATGTGGCAGTTGTTGCAGAGGTTGACAGATTGTTGCTTTTTCAGTTTTCCAGTCAAATCTGAAATAAATAGAAGACCTGCATGCTATTGTTTGTCAGTTTATGTTTGAGTATCCATGACTTGGGATCTGGACATTGTAAAACCACAATTTGCAATTCACTACGCGCTAAAGAACGCGTGGCGTTGACTCACTTTCGTTCAACCACGGGAAGTAAACTCGCAAAAAATCCTGCCAACTTCTGAGCCGTCAAGTCCTAGGGGAATAAGATGATCTTCTTTGAAGTCAGAGGCCACTAAAGTGGTATCTAAAAACTGTTCAAAGTTGCCTAAGGTCTACAGGGATGCTTGATGAAGCATGGTAAGCTTTGGGATGGCATTTCTGATGGAGTTGCATTTGTATTACAAAAACAGTGTACTATTAGGCTGGGGTTCTTCATCATTGGTGTTTTTTCTCTCAAACATGTGAGGGCAATGCTGTTTGGACAGGAGTGACATTTGGGTAAGAAAATGTACCTGCATAATGCGCCGAGTGTACTTTTTGCCCAACTTGAAGAGCTAGAGAGAGGAATCATACCAAGAAAACATACATTAACATGATTATTATTTAAGAATCTTGAACTTCAGAAAGGCCAAAACATTTCTCACTCAAGAAAGCCACCCCAAGATTCCTTAACTTAGATTATTATTGTCGCTATTATACACTCGCAAAGCCTCGTCCGCCATGACATTTCTGAGTCCAGCAAAATTCCATATTGGACGACCTTAAACATCCACTATTTGCTATATTATGCAACCAAATGTCTTGGCAAAGAAATCAATCCAAAGGAAAATAATGAAACAATTTGTTTTTAATGAAATATACTATAAACTTCATTTTTATTGGATTAAAACCTTTTAGGATCCGTTACGACATTTTTTTGGATCCGTTATTGCTTTTTTGGATCCGATACGATGTGATGACTTGAAATCACATGATGTGAATCGAGTTTACGCTATTGGCCAAGAATATTTGGTAGCATAATATTGGAGAGGGTATCCTTCTAACAGAGGTGTTCACTAAGGGACACCTCTTTATTAATGACAACCTCTCTACTACGGACACTAGTTTTGGTCCCTAAATGGTGTTTTCCATTCAATTTGACCTTTCTAATCAGGACACCTCTATTAAGGACAGCACTTGTCAGTACCGAGGGTGTCCTTAATAGAGAGGTTCTACTGTAGTTGTTTCCATTCAATTTGATCTCTCCAATCACCTCGCTATAAAGGATAACACTAGTCAGTCCCGAGGGTGTCCTAGTGAGGTTTATACAGTATATTGTTTGAGTGCAAAGCCTATTTTGATAGGACACTCTTCCCAAAGGAAACCACTTTGGTACCAAGGACAGCACTAGTCAGTCCGGAGGGTGTCCTTAATAGAGAGGTTCTACTGTACTAATAACTAGAATAGCCTGAGCCATCTAGTGTGTGCACCTCGTCTCCAACGATCGGCGGCGAGAACGTGCACAAACAAATACTGGTCTCTTCTTCTATAGTCATAACATGAGGGTCATGCTTATCCATCACCATCATAGTCCCTTTAACATCTTCATCTCTCCCGTACGTGTGCTCCGCCCGGTCGTCATCCCAGACGTATTTACCCACGCCCCCAATGTAGTATGCACTTTCCAGTAGGTTCTTGTACTCCAAATAAGACTGTTTATTGGGATATCCAAGGGTGTTGGAAATAGCCACAGAATAGCCATCTTTCTTTACTAGAAATCGCCTGCTTTCTCCGTTTCCCCACGCCACGTTCAGGTCAGAGGCAATGACTTCTTTCAAAGATTTGTGGACGTATCTCGGCCTTGAGGTGTTCCCTGTGGCTGGGCAGTACACGACCATCAACCTCACTGGCTCTAACACAGTAATGGAACAAGTGGTATATCCTGAATAAAGAACGATTACAAAATAAAGAATAAAGGATAAAGAAAGAATGAAGAGTATTGAAAGAATAATGAAAATCAAGGATACTGGAAGATTTACGAATAAAGGAGTAATCGTCTCTGTCGCCAACACCGCAATGGAAGAAAAAGAAAAAAGAATGAAGAAAGTACAGTAGAACCTCCCTTAGCGGACATCTCTCTATTAAGGGCACTAGTTTGGGTCCCAAATTGGTCATTTGTATTCAATTTGACCTCCCTAATCAGGACACCTCTCTATTAAGGACAGCACTTGCCAGTCCCGAGGGTGTCCTTTATAGATTGGTTCTGTAAGTAATAAAGAATAAAGAAAGAATATGTAATCAGGAATCAGGAATAAGATGACCCATTACATAAAGACTATAGTTGCTTTTAATACACGAGGACGGTTCTAGCCCTCCTCACCTCGAGCCACTTGAAGCCGGATCACCTGTAACTGACTTTGCGCTGTCTACACGGAGACGGATCAAATCGCCGGCCCCAGGTCAGTTCAGGCCACTTAAACCACTAACCTGTCGCATGGTGGCGCGTGTTTTCATGAACTGCTATATACCGCACTACTCGATTTTAGTACCGTGCGCAAAGTGACTCGAAGCCAGATCGGTTCTACACGAGAGATTAAGCGTCTTGAAGTGGCTCCAACCCGCCTCAAGTGACTCGAGACTGCAGTGCTAACGCGCCTCGGGTCAGGTCACTTGGAGACGGTTCTGATTTTGTTCTACACGGTAAAAATTATCCTGACCCGCCTCGAGCTGGCTCAAAGCCGGTTCCAACTGTCCTCGTGTAGAAAGGCCTTATGTCTGTTGACTGTGCTTTAAGAGAGACTGGCATCATGCCTAGTCTCTGGCATCATGCCTAGTCTCTCTTAAAGCACAGTCAACAGACACCACTATACCCCCTCGCCGAAAGGTAGTGCACTGAAAATGACTGCATCACACTGCTTTTGACTGAAACCCCCACTGCATATGACTGTCTTAGGCATATCATTTTTTCTTAATGTTTTAAAACCACTGATTTTGACTGAAAGACCACTGCAAAGCACTGCCACTTGCATATCATTATGAACGACGTATTTCAAAAACACTGCCTATAGGGCCGTTTAGACGACAGAAAAAAGGCCCGATGAGATCCGATCGAATCCGAATGCGGTCTAAATTTCCCTGGTGTAAACGCAAACCGATCGGGTCTCATGTGGTCCCATCGGGTCTTCAAGTGGTCCACCTCTTTTGCTTGTTCCATCGGGGCTAATCCGGATCAAATTTGGTCGTCTCTACGCGATCGGGCCTAATGCGGTCTCATCTGGACTAATTTTTTTACCTACACGCATGAGTATTGGATATGGTACTTCGGCAATACTTCCTTTCATTATAAACACGTGTATTTTCGTGGGAATTAATGTCCTTTTGATTGTCAGTTTTATAGTATTTTCTCTTGGCTTATTTTCATTATTCCAGTATGGTGAAGGATAAGTTCACGGACACGGTTGTTTTCGATCTCATACATATTTGGAGTGATCAATCCATTCAGCGGAAGCTAGACAGCAGCTACCATAAGAATGAGCTTGCCTAGTACCATTATAACCCGCATTGTGGCGCTAAATCGGTGATGCCACCGCGACATCCTGCGGATTATTGGTGGAGCCAAAAGAAATTAGTCCACATCAGTCCTCATTGCTGTTAGCGTCTAAATGGGTACATTAAAATGAGACCACATCCGGTCTGGAATGGGGTTCGATTGGATCGGATCGGAATGCGGTCTTATGCGGTCTTTTTGGAAAGTGTCTAAACGGCCCTTACGACTGAAAGACCACTGATTTCCACTTCTCCAACTCTGATCGAAACCCGTGGCATTTTCAACATGACTGAAAACCACTGCTTTATGACTGTTGAGATTAAGACTTGATGGCAGTGTAAAGCAGTGGAAATTGCAGTCAAATTCAGTGTTAAATATCACCCATAATGCAACCTGAGACAGGAAGCTAGTAAGGCTGAAAGGGTGGATGTCGTCCTGGGTGCCGACAAATGGTACCCAGGTTCGAGATCGACTGGACAATAAGCACCCTGGGTGCCATTACACTAGACAAACAGCACCCAGCTTCTTTTTGCCTGGCTTACGGATCTTAGGGACGAGGACGTTTCTTGCAATCTCGTTTTATTTCGCGCCGTGGTAATTGCGGCATTAGCAGTGCGCGAAATAAAAAGAACAGATAAACAGAAAAAAATGCGTTTAGGCCTATGGGTTCTTTATCTCTCTAATGAGATGGAATTGATGAAAGAAAGGTTTTTAGAGCGCGGTATCATGACACGTGACCTCCGTGATCGTGGGGCCAACCTCGTTGTAGGTATAGAAAAGTGTAGAAGAAGAAGCTGGGTGCTGTTTGTCTTGTGTAATGGCACCCAGGGTGCTTATTGTCCAGTCGATCTCGAACCTGGATACCATTTGTCGGCACCCAGGACGACATCCACCCTTTCAGCGCTAGTAAGTTTGAATTTGATAGTCAAACATGGTAACCGGAAAAACGCCGACCGACCGACCGAGCGACTGACGGACTGACCTGCGAACCTACCGTCATATACAGTATCCCTTTCGCTTTCTATAGCACATGTATCTGTGTAGTGCCCAGCGCAATGGACGTGATGGAGTCCGACGTGTCTGACAGCAGCATCTCCAGTCAATTATACCGGGAAAACGAGCCCACGCGGTAATGAACTGATAACGATACTCTAAAGATATGCTTTGTCTACATGGTCAGTGGATATAAAAACATGATTTGGGCCTAATCTATGCACTGTAGTTTTTCTACTCGAGTGTCTCGACCGATGCAATGCATGAACTGCAACGCGCAATATGCATTTGTTGTCATTTGAACAGCGCACGTGCGCTTGTTTACAATTTTATTTCACATGACCTGCTGCTGTCCGACACGTCGGACTCCATCATGTCCATTGCGCTGGGCACTACACAGATACATGTGCTATAGAGAAGCGAAAGGGATACTGCATATGACGGTAGGTTGGCAGGTCAGTCAGTCGGTCGGTCGGTCGGTCGGTCGGCGTTTTTCCGGTTACCGTCAAACATTCAAGAAATCATGGTAGCTCTTCATATTTCTCGATATTTACCCGAATTTCAATATGAGAAGAGGGGAGTTTTAGTCAGTTTGAATTGGAACACATAAGGAGCCAAATAAATGCAAAAAGGGTAATTTAGACAGACACTGAAGTTGTATTTTCAGCAAATCAAGAAGGCTGTAGGCCCTATAGGTGTTGTAATGTATGCATACACCGGCAGGCAGAAAATGCATGCTGCATACCGTCTGCAGACTGGGGGTTTTCTCATGAGTCAATAGAATCTAAGGTTTGGAATTAGGGGACCATATCAGTAGTTGCTTTGCGCCAACTTTTTTTCAAAGTTTGTTTTCTTATACATGTATTTGAATTACCTGTGAATCATCTTGCAGGAAGATTATTTTTGGGTGTGCATGACAGATGACGTACTTAATACAGAACATGTATATTGTATCCGCCTGTTGTGCCTCGTGCGCCTGGTTGATTGACCGGCAAGGTTGGGTTCGTTTCAAAGGGAGAATTTCATGATAAAAAGTGCTGAATGACATGGGTAAATATAATTAAAGATAACAGAATGAAGAAACCCAGGGAACAGAAAACCATTGTATATCAAACACCCACCTTGACAGTTCTCCTCTGTCTCTTGATGTTAAGTGAAAATACCGGCCTCTTTGACATTCTAAACAGGTGTTGTTAGGCCAAATAAAAAATGTTTTCAGGCAAATGTTTATTACTACAGTCCTGGTCACAAGATACATCCTAGCTGATTAGCATCATGTAGGCCCTACGTGCTAAATCCGTGCGAGTCACACATACATGTAGCGTGCCAGTGGATGCACTTGGTTCACAGTTAAAGGAATTTAGGCCTACACCCCAACTCGTGGTGTATCGCAAAGCCTGTTTGCACAACGGCCTAGATAATCTTTGTTCTTCCGTTTGGCATATACCTGAAATGGCCTCTTATTTTTTAGTGTGAAAATCACATGGCAACTGTTGAGATGGTCCCCTAATTCCAGATCTTAATTTTAATACAGAAGTTGGCTGAAAGCGACTGCTGATATGGTCCCCTAATTCCAGACCTTAGATTCTATTGACTCATGAGAAAACCCCCAGTCTGCAGCCGGTATGCAGCATGCATTTTCTGCCCACCGATGCATACACTGCAAGATATCTGCATGTATCTGCATGCATCTGCTGTAGGCCCTATAGGTGTTGTAATGTATGCATACACTGCAAGATATCTGCATGGGAGCTGCAGTCAACAGCTGATGTTGTGGGCAACAATACACTCACACTCAGAAACCACAAACTCCCACCCCTTCCTGCTACCTTAATACTTCTGGGGGCTAAACTTTAGAATTACCGATCGGATGTTCTTCCGCACTATATAAGTTGTGAATCGGTTTAAAAGAGATGGTTGCGCGTAGCATGTTGCATGTTGACTTACTTATTCATTATTCCGTATTCATTCGCGCCTTGGACCTATACTTCCGATCGGGAATTCTAAAGTCGTTCCCTTCTGGGTACTAAATGGGGGCTTACTGGACTTTGCGCAACGAAACGAAACGAGCGAAATGGGGGAGCGACTATTATGTTTTACCCCGGTACTCTAGCCTGAAAATTTGTTCGGACCTCGATCGAAGATGGTACGACAAACAATTAATTAATCAAACCCTTATGAGGTTCATTCATTTGAAGTAGAGAGGGTAACGTACATTGTGCTTGCATGCATTGCAGAGAACGACTTTTGAGTGATGACCCACACCCACCCAGGCAGCTGAGACACATGTCTTGTTGGACATGCCTACCGATTTTTACTAAATAAAAGCATAACTTCATCACACTTTTCGGGGTTGAAAATGTACTCAAGTAAATTACCAAAATTACATGCCAAATTCGCACATGACCTGTTATTTCTCAAAGCTTGGAAGCTCAAATGTCTGAATGTAATGTATGCGCGTAATGTATACTCTCAGCAAGCGAATAGTTGTGATCGTCAGTTTTTGATACGAATCGTTTCCTGTATGGCCGTTACAAGCCATTGTCTGAATATGGTGTGAACCTGTTTACCGTTCAATGCTGCTCCTTGTGACGCTGTACCCGCAAATGTTCAATGAAAAAAATGCTGGATAATGACTTACACGGCTTGTTCGCATCGTAAACATAGTGGTATTCGGGTAAACTGAATTGGGTTTGGCCTAATTTTACAACGATTACTCCCCATGTAACCATGATCTAGGATGGACAGGCTGTGTATGATGAATAGGAAAAGTCACCTAGGGACCGTTGCGTAGAATACGTTTTTGGCGAAATATTGCGCAAAGTCCAGTAAGCCCTAAATGGGGACCTGTTAGCAAAAAAAAAAAGGCTTCGGTTTGATAAATCACTCCCATGAGCCGATTTTGGACAATTCTGGATGGACTAGTGGTTAACCCTTTAGCTCCTAGAGATTTTATTTTTAAATACCGTGGTTCCTTAGAGCATTTTCACAAAAAATGACATGTATTCGTTTTTAGCTCAGCTGACAAGCTGAGCTATTCATATGAGTAAATGGTAGAATGAATGTCCGTCTGTCTGTCTGTCTGTCTGTCTGTCTGTCCGTTAAACAGGCACGTTTCAAAACTATGGCGGATAGGCGATAGATTTTCCCTATAAGCCATTTAGACCCTTCAGGACTCCTGAATAGACCAAGTGTGGGTCCGGCAGGATTAACAGTTTGGCCACCAGGGGGCAAAAAGCCTAAATCACAAAACAATTTTTTGGCGCTTTATTCAAGCAGATAGAAGCTTGAAATAAAGTTGAAAAGGACCGCATGCATGTAGGTCTTGAAACTACTAAGAGTAGTTTTGATTGATACTACCAGTTGGCGTTACTGAGCCAAAATCTGTGTTGACCTAGTTTAAGCTTGATTTGAATTTCCCGCTCTTGTATGACTCTGAAGGTTGTGGGTTCCAATCCCACTTCGGGTCAATTTTTTTTTTTTTTTAATTTTTACTTTTTTCACTTGTAAATACATTTTCTTTACTTTTTTGAATAATTTGGTGGGCGGCCATCTTGGTTTTTTTTTTCTATTTTAAAGCCTTTGCTGTATCCAGAGTGACATGAATTTTATGGTTGGTGTACAATAAGCCTCCTTTACATGATATCACATGGGCTTTCTATTTGACCTACTTTTCAAGGTCAGCCTGGCTCAGGCACTTAGATTTGACTAATAAGTGGCATATTTGTCACCATTTAAAAGTCTTTTTACTTTGGTATGTTTGCCTGATATATTGACAAAACTGAGGTTGAAAGAGATCTATCGGGTACTTTCCATGTTCATATATTTCAGCTGAGCGCCAGGCCCTTGGGCCTCTTGTTTGGAAAAAGAGATAGAAAAACTAAAAGATAATGTATACTACAAGTTGTGTTTATTTTGTTCTATGGAAGGTCCTCTACACATCTGAGGGTTTTTTTCACAAAAATGGTCATAGAAGTCGGTCAAATAATATTTCAAATCATGTCTCCTGGACGCCCAGATCCGCCCGACCACGTGTACCCCCACGCAGACGACAAAAAGACGCTAAAATAATCACAGCATGGACCATGTACATCATAGCAGTGTTTCAACACATAAACCAATGATCAATGCACGTAGCAGTGCTGCAATACATCTACTATGTAGTGCTTAGTGGTTTTGCAAGTGACCCTTATAGGCCCTTTTCCAGACCCCCTCCTTCCTCAATTCCTCCTCCAATATCTAAGTCTGGACCTCCAAAGTCATCAACACAACTATCTGAATTGTCGCTGTCTAAATCCAGCTGCTGTAACACATCGTCGACTCCAAAATAAGCCATTGTCCTGCCACACAATAGCTCCACAATGGCGTGATTTGCAAAATGTCAACAAACCTTGGTCCCAAACTTCAACTGAAAATTACACACTATCGATACACAGCAACATGATAAAAACTTGCATGCATTCAATGCAGTATACTTCCTGGTACCTGAAAATGAGGTTGGTCTCACTCCACAGTTCCCATGTATTTTTCCATTTATGATTTATGGGGTCGGGTGGTTGTGGGCATCCAGTGAGAAACGGGCAGGGCGGTTCCGGGGGTCTAGGAGCTAAAGGGTTAAGGCGCCCACCTTGTAACTGGAAGGTCGAAGGTTCGAGGCCTGCTGGTCACCTCCTTCCAATGCAGCCGGTTGGTTAGCCGCCAGCTAGTTAAATATAGGGTACAAACGGCCTTCTCGCCAGGCATTAGAGATAGGAGTTTGTAAGTATAAAGAGTGTCTCATAACCCGAAAGCTGGCTGGCCCTTTCATTAGGGGTGACACTAATTAATTATATTATTATAATAAACAAAAACTTCACGTACCAGGCATTGCCAAGAAGTCATCGGCTTCAAGCTTTCTGGCAGATTCACCTTCGAACTCGACGGATATTTTCCCAGCTATACAGTAGTAGATGTGATCCGTGTTTTCGAATGCAGGTGCGAGTTTCCCCTTGTAGTGTTCAGGCAGCCTGATCTCGTAGATGATGTGGCCCATCCCATCTTCTAAAGGCACCAGGCAGTACCCTTCCATCCCCGATGACCCCACGGGAGACGGCTGGAGCGTGGAAATCGTTCGAACCTTCATGATAACTATATTTGGCAGAATGGTGTTAAAAATTAATGTGTTTGCGACTGACCACTGCAAAATTGCAAACAGGTATTTTCACAGCCCCTAGCTGTACCCTATCAAGTTGCCTAAGTTTTTCATAATAATCTGGCATTTCATTTGCAACAGCCTGCTATATATTATAGGGGACAGTCATTTGGTAATATCACTATTAACAACACTTGTTTTGTTTCCATTCATTTGGACCTGTATAATCAGGACACCTCTCTTTAAGGACAGCACTTATCAGGTCCAAGGGTATCCTTAATAGGGAGGTTCTACTGTATGATCACCTGAGAGTTTGTGTGCTAGTGGGTAGAGTAACCATTTAGGAATTTGCATTTTTGTGACACCACTTAATTCTGCATTCGAGCAGGTCCAATTGGGTGTTGTTGGTCATTGATCAAACTCTAACCAGACCACTGCACCCACAGAACTTCAAACAATACGGGATGCATTATTATTGTGGTCTCTGAGTTTTATTGGTGAATTAACTCTTTACATGCGCTAGCCACCGCTGGTCGGCGCAAAAAACTGTCGTAAGAATAGCCACTTTGAAAAACTTACGCTGTTCTCCCAGGAAAGCGACTACAAGCTACTCCAAATTTAATGTATCGTAATTTCTTATTGGCTGGCTCCATGGTGACCCTATTTGAATGGCCAATAAGAGATAAGCGTCTATTTTCTATTCAGGTCACTCCGTTCTAACTTAGTATTCATGAGGCATGAATAATAACAATGTAATTTAGTATTCATGAGGCATGAATAATAACAATGTATTGGTGGGGTTCCCGGAACCTGGAAGTTGACCTCGTCGGCCATTTTTGAATGTTTCTTTAATCTTTTTTTTTGATCGACGTGCCGCATTGTTCGGGACCAGCTGGGTTTATTTATGATGGATTTATTTGATTCGAGCTCCGGATCAGAATTTGAAGGTTTTGCAGATTCAGATATCAATGTTTCGGTAGGAAGTGATGATAGTGACTGGGACTTAGATTTTTGGCTCACCGTAGGGGAGTCTATGTAATACTGCAGTGTCCGTCGTCCGTCATCTGTCGTCCGTCGTCGTATCCTATTTCAGAAACAGTGGCACGTTTCTTAACCCCTAAAGCTATGAACTTTAAACTTTGAGCAAATGACCCCCTAGGTCAGATGACCTTTGTTACTGAATTTCGGTCCGATCTGATTCTTCACCTGGCCACCAGGGGGCTAAAACCAAAAACTTAAAAAGTGCGATAAATCGTTTATTACTGATTTGTTTTTGCTAAAATTTTTATGGTGCGTACCCCTAGCAAGGATACATTACATATCATACGGGTTTTTGATTTGACCTACTTGTCAAGGTCACAGAGGTCAAACTCTAAAATTTCACCGATAGTGGCACGTTTTGTCTTTATTCGTCCTATAGTCCTTAAATTTGGTATGTAGACACCTGTTACGTAGCTCTACATGTTGACAAAAAATCAGGTCAATGTGGCGTAGTTTTCAAGGTCACAGAGGTCAAATGGTGTGAATTGGCCGTTTGTGTGTAAATATGGCACGTTTCTTAACCACTAAAGCTATGAACTTTAAACTTGGTACACATGACCCCCTAGGTCAGATAACCAGTGACACTGATTTTTGGTCCGGTCTGATTCTTAACTTGGCCACCAGGGGGCCAAAACCAAAAATTTGAATAGTGCCATATCTCGCTTATTACTGATTAGTTTTTGGTAAAAATTTTATGGTAGATACTCTTAGCAAGAATACATCACATATGATACGGGTTTTTGATTTGACGTACTTGTCAAGGTCACAGAGGTCAAATGGTGTAAATTGGCCATTTGAGCGTAACTGTGGAACGTTTGTTAACCCCTAAGGCTATGAACTTGAGACTTTGTATAAAGGACCCCCTAGGTCAGCTGACCTGTGACCCTGAATTTCAATCCGGTCTGATTCTCGACTTGGCCACCAGGGGGCCAAAAGTGAAAACCTAGAAAGTGTGATATCTCGCTTATTAGTGATTCGCTTTCAATAACATTTTTATGGTAGGTTCTCCTAGCAAGGATACATCACATATCATATGAGTTTTTGATCTGACCTGCTTTTCAAGGTCACAGAGGTCAAATGGCGTAAATTGGTCGTTTGATTGTAACTATGGCACGTTTCTTAACCACTAAAGCTATGAACTTGAAATTTGGTACACGACTCCCTACGTCATGTAACCTCAGACACCGAATTTCGATCTGATCTGGTACTCAACTTTGCCACCAGGAGGCCAAAACTAAAGTAGGTAAAAAGTGCAATATCTCGTTTATTAGTGACTTTTTTTGATGATATTCTTATGGTACTTACTCCAAGCAACGATACATCACATGTCATACCGACTTTGGTTTGATCTATATACTATACATGTACAATGTTTCTTAACCTGGATGAATTCCAAAGCACCAAATATCTATACGGTGAGCACAATGGCCCCTGGCCGTTTCATTATTATAAACATTTTGTGTCGGATGAGGACGATAGCGACAGTGATTTCTCTGGCTTTCCTTTACGGCGATTTGTAGAAAAAAAATTTCTCTCCAAGTTTGCAGGCCTTGTTCTCAGTTACTTTTCGTTAGAATTCAAAATAAATCACATGAGTTTATGCAGAATTTAATTCTTAGTTACTCCCCAAAATTTTAGCCCTGTACTATGAACAGCAACGGAGATATCACTTATGTAAACACTACCTGAAATACGGCCGCGTCAGTGACGCGCTCCCGGGAAACTATATCAGAATGATGACGCTGTGTATTCAGGACTTTGACGCTATGACGCACGCGGGTCTAGCGTATGTAAAGAGTTAAACCTGTTTTTGGCCCATCCCCTGATGTGCCAAGTATTATGTGTGTATGGGGGAGGAGGACTACGTTGTTATATTGTCAAATTGTTCTTAAAAATTCATGATACAAAGTTCACATTCAATATTATACAATAGAACCTCCCTCAGCGGACACCTCTCTATTAAGGACACTAGTTTTGGTCCCAAATTAGGTGTTTCCATTTAATTTGACATCTCTAATCAGGACACCTCTCTATTAAGGATAGCACTTGTCAGTCCCCAGAGTGTCCTTAATAGAGAGGTTCTACTGTAGTTGTACCCATCTTCACAATATTGTTAGCCTGACCAATCAAAGTAAAACAAGAAATCTGCAAAACTTCTTCTCAAATCAGCAGTGATATATGAACTGACCCACTTTGGATTATCAATGTTCAACCAACTAGTCGGAGCCAGGTTACCCACCTGATATCAAGAGAGTTGTTCTTAAATGTAAAGTAAAAGATGAATTTACAAAGGTTTCAACACTTACCTTGAAAGATTCAATGGTTAAAGTTACAATCTCAGATCGGAAATGATGCAGTTCGATCGCGTTCTACTGTATTATATCATTGTTAGCATGTCAAAGTAGGCCTATTCTAAAAAGTGTCTTCTCAACAGAAGTGCTGGGTTTAATAGCATGCACAAATGAACACATCTCACATATGATCTAGCCTGGTCTATAGAAACTACTTCTATTATGATACTAGCATTGTACCCGTGGCGCAGGCAGGTTCAAATGGGCTATACCTTGAATAGATTGAATTGCAATGAAAATCGAATGCAATATCAAAGGAGCAATATCGAATTAAAATTACAAATTAAACCAACCATTTGTCCACAGACTTGGACCTAGCTGTGGCGTGCTGTATGCGTGCATATAAAAGTATATCAATTGGTCCGATAGAGATGATGAGGCAATGTCAATATGCCTCGTTCCTTAGTCAGCAATATGCTCCTTTTTATACGGAGAAGAAGGAGAACCCAGATAGGCCTTCACATGTCGGCCTCCAAATGGCTCGAACCAATTATTCACTATCACTACTATAACTTTAAAATGCGTGCTCCTCCTACATGTAGCATGATCTAGGGCAAGGCACTTAGTCGACAGGCAAGCTAGAAGTTCAGCACCGTGAGCAGCTCCTTGATAAGTCCATGCCAAGTTCAGAGTGCCTCTTCAGATACATCAAGTATTGAAAGCTGTGGTGAGTGCATAAACTGACCATGGTAACCTTCATTTGAAAATCCCTTTATAATCAAGGGCTAGCATTGGCTAACACAGCACCCATAAACAATAGCCCACCAATTTGACCCCAGCTCCTCACTGCGGGAAAACCCAAGTCCAGCAACCAAAAGTACCAAAAATACATTTTTGTTTACATTTGAACTGCACACATGCGTTTGTTTACAATTTCTTTCCCCACAAAATCTCGAAGATCAGGTGACCTGCAATCGTGGATTGAAAATAACATTAACCTTGGTTCAAAAACAGGTACAGGCTGTTCCAATCATCCCCCTACAGCCAGCTGTTCAACAGGTAGTGTTAGTCACCCCACAGGGAGTGCAGGTAATTGATTAATCCCCTGCATAACTAAACGGCAATGGCTTGGCTTCTGCGAGTGGTGAGGAGAATTGACAGTGTCCGATTAAAAAACCCTCATTACTGCTCCGCTGAAGTAAATTTCCGAAAATAAACATAACGTTGCATCAGGATAACATATCACCTGCAAACGTGCAAAATTTCGAGACGAAACTCTACCCCCAAATGGCACTTTATAGTATTATGATATATTATGATATAGATATGATATGTTTGAGGCCAACTAATCTGATGAACATGAAAACTACACCAAAAGATGTACTGTGACTATCATTTTGTTAGGACCAGTTACTTGACCTAATGGTCCACACATTAATAATATAAGCAACAGATCCCTGCTATTTACTCAAAGCTTAATAAAGACTTGTTAGTGGTTAAGAAACGAAACCGAATAGGGCCTTTCCAAAGGAGACTCAAATGACTATTATTATATTGGGCTTCTGTGAAGAACTTTACTTTGTCCACAATTACAATAATAAAATTCCAGTTTATTCACAAACTCCACTCAAAAGTTTCTTCGTCATTTTAAATGCTCACTGTGGTCAAGGTAATGAAGAGCAGAGCAGCTCGTATCTACTAAGTCTTTAAGCTAAGGTCAGTAAAAAACAAACCTAAAAGAAATCTGTTCTGTAGTTGGTGCAATCTACTTACTCTTTAAGCTAAGGTCAGTAAAAAACAAACCTAAAAGGAATCTGTTCAGTAGTTGGTGCAATCTACTTACTCTTTAAGCTAAGGTCAGTAAAAGGCAAACCTAAAAGAAATCTGTTCAGTAGTGGGTGCAATCTACTTACTCTTTAAGCTAAGGTCAGTAAAAAACAAACCTAAAAGAAATCTGTTCAGTAATTGGTGCAATCTACTTACTCTTTAAGCTAAGGTCAGTAAAAAACAAACCTAAAAGAAATCTGTTCAGTAGTTGGTGCAATCTACTTACTCTTTAAGATAAGCTCAGTAAAAAACAAACCTAAACGAAATCTGTTCAGTAGTGGGTGCAATCTACTTACTCTTTAAGCTAAGGTCAGTAAAAAACAAACCTAAAAGAAATCTGTTCAGTAGTTGGTGCAATCTACTTACTCTTTAAGCTAAGGTCAGTAAAAAACAAACCTAAAAGAAATCTGTTCAGTAGTGGGTGCAATCTACTTACTCTTTAAGCTAAGGTCAGTAAAAGGCAAACCTAAAAGAAATCTGTTCAGTAGTGGGTGCAATCTACTTACTCTTTAAGCTAAGGTCAGTAAAAAACAAACCTAAAAGAAATCTGTTCAGTAGTTGGTGCAATCTACTTACTCTTTAAGCTAAGGTCAGTAAAAAACAAACCTAAAAGGAATCTGTTCAGTAGTGGGTGCAGTCTACTAACTCTTTAAGCTAAAGTCAGTAAAAAACAAACCTAAAAGAAATCTGTTCAGTAGTGGGTGTGGCCCCGAACAATACTGATTAAACATTTACAAATTGACCACAGTCAGGTTTAGTTTGACAAACATTTTCTCCCAATCAGCGAACCAATGCGACAGTTCCAGCCAGATAAATCTATGAAGCCAACACATATTCCAGCTCTCGTTTATATGCCAATCGCATTCAAAATTCCAATTTGCATAATTCAATGGAGAATTCCCTTGTGGGTGTGAGAGGATCGTTGGGGCAAAGGATGACATGATGGACGTCTTAGTTGTGTGTTTGATCAATTTGATTGCGATGCTGGACATTACTCTGACATATCCCATCAGAAGAGCCAAGATTGTTCGATTTTCCAAGCATCTATTATCTATTCGTGAAAGATGTGTCGGACCCATCTTCAGGCATAGCCAGTGTCAGCTCGACATAAAATGCTTCTGATATTGTAAACCATAACATTTTCAAGGGCGTGTTTTATTTCACAAGTTTTGAAAATAATAAAATATTTTTATTGGATAAACTAAAACAAAATTCATCATAATCCGCCAATATGAAAATCATGAGAAAATCTGTTCTCTTTAATTTTCCTGAATTTCAAAATTCAGTAAATCCTTGGTACCATGCACCGCTAAATATACAGGAGTACTTATGGGCTTAAAATTGGTAGTCTTTAAGTGACTAGTATGCACATTTATCAGATTGGGGGCCTGGTTGTGTTCAAATCAGCTATACTTTCATTCATCATACAAGCTTAAATAGTTTCGATGTACTTTGAGATAGAAGACACCCCCTATTGGGGACTTTGTGTAACTTAATCTAACCTACTAATCTCCTGCCTGTAGTCTCCCTTTAAAAAACTCACTCCTAGCAGTCAAGACCCAAAGGATCACATCTGGCCTGGTGAGAAAATCACATTGGCATCTGAGGTAATGCACCAGCCAACAATTCCCTCTCCTGGGAGTCAATTCTTTCCGGTAATAATTTAGATGGATTCAGCATGGTCCATCGTTTCCGGTGACTCTATCACAGTATTAGCCTGCCTCAATAGATCCGTGCTACCATGGTGACATGAAGCTTAGCATGCGGTTTGATGCTGTTGCTCTGCTTTGTTTCATTAGCTATCGTAGCCATGATGTTTTCTGGTGAAAGAGACAACACCACCATTAGATTCCTAATGCATTACGCAATTGACTTGACAATGTTTGACCACACTTGACATATATCAGTATCAGTGATGTTTTCTGGTAGACACAACACCACCATTTAGAGTCCTAATGCATTACGCTATTGACTTGACAATGTTTGACCACACTTGACATATATCAGTATCAGTATTACGATATGGTAAACCTATTTGATTTTGCTTGAGGTATGTTGTCCACTTTAGGCTACAGTCCACCTATTGGTGGGATATTTTACTTGCCCTGCCATGGACACTCAGGTACGGTGGTCACAGCTTTTAGTCTCATCGATAGACTCTCATAAAAACATCTCGTATTGAGCCTCAAACTTGCTGTATAGAGCAAGGAATTTTTGTTCCTTGAAAATGAAAGACGTGCTGGTTCATCATCTTTACAGGTGTACACAAGGCAACTCTGTGTGGACTAGAGAGAGTAGTATGCACTGTCACTTTGACGTTGGCGAAAGAAAAGGAGCAGACTTTCCAGCAAAATAGAAGTGGAACCCCTAAGCAGACACCTCTATTAAGGACACTTGTTTTGGTCCCAAATTGATTGTTTCCATTCCATTTGACATCTAATCAGGACACCTCTCCATTAAGGACAGCACTAGTCAGTCGCGAGGCATCTTCTTGCAAACAGGGCCTACAACACGACTTCTCCTTACACATGTTTCCGTGGGAGTAAGTATGTAACGAGTGAAATGGCCTGATATTGTCAGGATGTTCCCGAGGATGTCCTTAATAGGGAGGTTCTACTGTGCACTCAAAAACCTTATGAATGAGGAAAAAAATTGATATTCAAATCCAGTCAGTCTTTGGTCATTGGCCTATCTTCCGGGAAGTCATTTCCGATCTATGACGAGTGTCCCCAAATTGAACCTTTCTCATTTCCGACTCCTGTATGTTTTGTGGCAGAGTCGCTCATTCCACTAAAATAATAATTAGCGATCTCATGCGTAGAATATGTAAGTGATAGTGTCATCGCCAAATTGGACTTCGGGGGAAACTTAAGGAGCGTTGGGCTTGAACCTGATCGAAATTTATATTACATTGGATGAAATATCTACATTTATCAATGTCAAACCTGGCGATTAATGTTTATACCCGCAGATGAGATATCTTTTTGATGCGCATCTTTTTGTTGCATCAGCACCAGTGTGAAGTGTTGGACGCTAGCCACATTGGAGTTTTTGCTCATTCTCTCAAAATGAAAAAAAATGACTCATAGCCTTGACCTTCTTGCACTTTGACCTTGACCTGTTCTTGCACTTTGACCCTGACCTGTCCTTCTCTGTTGTGGTAAAGCTGACCTTGACCTAACTCCCTGAGTGAGCTTAAAGGACCAGTGGCATTATCAAGGCCATTATAACCAAGCTGTTGCCCTACATTACAGTTTCCATCATTAAATCACCAAAAATACAGAAAAGTCCAAAATCTGGCTGAATTATCATGCTATTCAGTCCCGACTAGACCATGTGCAGCAATCGTCTTTGTATGGGTCGATGCATTTACGACGCGCTGCGTGGAGACTAGATTCTTCACCATGATGACACTTCCAGAAATATAGGTTAGTAATGAAACAGGGTGAAACAAATGAAACAAATTCATTGAGGGAATAATACTGGTACTTCTTTAAGCTCCATTTTCTTATGTACCTATTGAGGTAATGGGGGCTGACTGTTGACCACCTATTGTCTCTAGTTTCCCTATTACATGTACTATCGCCCCAACGGGAGCATTATGGAGATCAGATCCAATCTCACTCCATCTGGGAGCAAATACCTGAACAAACTGCCCAATATTTGAACCCACTAAACATCAGATGACCTATTCTTCACAATGTGTGACAGCGATCTGCCACGCTGATGATGGCCATCTCTCGGGTGTCGCGCCATTTAATGGTAGAGGGCTTAGTGCGTGTTGTGACTGCTGGATTAGTTTGAAAGGAGAGCTAATGGTAAGGCATTACTGAGTGGTCTTGCAGCTTGGGACTAAAGTGTAATTGTGGGTGTGTAAGCGCACTTTGAGGTCAGTGCATCGTAGTTAGCATGCCGACCAGGTTCAGTGGGGATATAGGTTAACTCTTTTTCTACATGCATCTAACTGAGACAGTTACTGGCAGATTGGTAGTCGGATTGGTTTCATATTACTGTGGGATTGGGTGGCGCTGGGTAGGTGCCTTGCAATTTTCAGCCTGATTTGATATCCAAGATGGCCGCCAGGCGGCCATCTTGGATTTTGCAATTGTAACTGCTGAAAGAGTCGCCCAACGTCTTCAATTTACTGTGGCATGATTGGTTAAGTGAGAGAGGTCCACTGAAATGGCCATGACCAGTCACTTTAACAGAGGTACCTGATGAGTAATAACTTCAGAATCACTCCATTTCAAATTTGGTGCACTTTCGGTGGGATTAGCCACGCCTTTTTATGCCCTTGTTGTAGTTTGGCATACTTCTCAATACTGGAGGCCTGAATATTCAAAGAAAGCCTCCTGGTATTGTACAAAATAAAGTGCTTTACTTGTTCCCGGTATGAAAAGTTTGTAAAAATAATTTTTAGGGCGTCCAGAGTCTGAAGTTACAAATAATGAACATCAGAATTACTGACGCCCTCTGTTATTACCCAGAAAAGTTTTCTCAACAAAATTACGTAGTACGTCATCAGATCTAGTCATATTCTACTTAAAACGTCATCATCCTTTGTGTACTAGTTTGTCCAGGGCGCGCGTCCAGGGCACAGGGTACACCGTGCAAAAGGCCATGAGGTACGGCAGGTATCTCGGAAGTGAGGACAAGGGGAGTGCGGGATGTTGCAATAATTTGTAAGGCATCTATTTGGTGCTACAAGATATTCGCCATCGCTAAATGACAGTTGTAGTTGTGATTTGCACTCACAATTATGCTATGGGTGGTTAAAAGTCCCCAATTCTAATATCGCGCTCTCGTTCATATCATTTCCGAACACCCTGGATGTGCCCTGCCATGCCGTTCCTTCAGCTGTCAGGCATTGGCTGTCACGTACATGTACAAATTTGGCTGATTGTTTCGATTCATTTCTGGTTAAAAGGTAAGTTAAATAGCGATTTGTTCGCCCCAACACGGTCAAGTACACTAATTATGTCTTTTAGAACATGCTGATACTACTCATTCGCCGTTATTGTATGGAAATAAGCCTATGTGCATGATATTTTGTTGGCCACTGATGCAGTGCCGTGATGCTGGGCCGCCGGCTACTCCACGCTCAAAGACGTCGCCTAGTGTGCATGGCAAAGCATGGTGTGCATTTGTACACATACTTCAAGGGCAGGTACGGATTCTGCAGGAATGCAGGCCGTCCAACACCCTGATTGATAGCCAAAGCAAATGTACGGATTCTGCAGGAATGCAGGCCGTCCAACACCCTGATTGATAGCCAAAGCAAATGTGATGATGTTTATTTAATTTTGAATTGTGGGAAATTCATGGAACTGAGATAGATTCCCCAGTGCCAGGTCCGTTGGAACTCGACAACCCAGGGCCAGGTCCAGTCTCAATATTGAGTGTAAACATACCAAGATGCAGTTCGCGTAAAGTACTGGGAAAAGCAAGTGTACTCGCCTTCTAGAGTGTTATTTCCCAAGATTCACTGCGCCGACAGCACGTGAAATACCAGGTATACTCGATCGTGTTATCGAGTTGTCATTAAACTTAAAGAACACCTGTGGTGCTAATCATGCATCTGGCTGATCGAGTTTAGCAACATGTCCATGGTATTTTCATCACGAAGAAATATGCATCCATAGGGTCATGGAGACATTCAAACTATGTCGCTGTCAGCTGGATTGATGCTGGGTGCAAATATGATGAGCAAACTTTGTTTGAAGGATATTGAATACTACTAGAACTATGTCACTATCTGTAAAAAGTAAGATCTGATGAGCAAACTATGTCACTCTCTGAAATGATGCTGCGTGCATATCTGTTTATAGATTACAATTCAGTGAGGATGTCAACATTATATAACAAACACTCATTACTCTTTCAGCGCTGCCCGGAAACAGTATACAGTTCGTCAATAGATTTACCCAAATTAACAAACGGTAAGTATCTTGCATCGTCACAGTGCTACTGCATACGACACTGTCACAGATCCTGCAATAGGAATAGTAGCAGGACATGCAAACTATGTCGCTATCAGCTGGATAGATGCTGGGGGGAAATATGATGTGCAAACTATGTTGAAGGACATTGAATACTAGAACTATGTCACTATCTGTAAAAAGTGTAATGATGCTGAGTACAAATCTGATGTGCAAACTATGTCACCCTCAGAAATGATGATGCGCGCAAATCTGAGATATAGATTCAGTGCGGATATAGATTCAGTGCGGATGTCAACATTTTCTAACAAACATTCATTACCATTACAGCGCTGCCAAGAAACAGTATACAGTTCGTCAAAAGATTTACCCAAATTAGCAAACGGTAAGTATCTTGCAACGTCACAGTGCTGGGAATAGTAGCCTTGTAAGCAACTGGTACCCTAAAACCTTTCACACAGACGTTCTATCACCATGTACAACAAATAATCATCCACTTCATTCCACAAGACTGTCCCACTAATAAAAAGACTTACCACAGAGTACCATATTAATCCTGCTATGCTTATTTCAGAACAAATGGCAGAACAAACTTTGGCTGAAGTCAGCCCTCAGAAGACCGGGCCAATCCGTGTACGTATCCTCACACCAACAAAAAAGGCACGAACTGCAGCTGGTGCTCCATATTATCGTGCAACCATAAAGGACAATACATCAACCCGTAAGTTGCTGGTCTGGGGGAGTGCAGCAGAACAATTTGAACGCAAATTTAGTGAAGGTAACGATTATGTTATCACTAATTATCATCCGCAAGTGCCCAAAAAGCCACAGTACAATTCAGACCCAGTGGAGATACTGTTGACACAAAGCAGTGATGTGCAGCCATCCACTGAACTCCTCAACCTGCAAAAAGTGAAACCAGTAACATTGAAAGCAGCCATGGCCCTGCCACCTGACACCGTGGTAAACCTGTTGGTCAGTGTGGTCCACCCAATGACAGTGGAGCAAGTCAAAGGGAAGGACATGCGTGAATGCCGTGTAACAGACACCTCTGGCCAGGTGACCAAGTTGACACTGTGGGCAGCAGATGCCCAGCGCGCCATCATTAAAGGGTCCATAATCCAATTGACAGACGCAAAAACCAAAGATTACCGCAAAGAGTTCTCCATCGCCACGACAAGGTCTACCGTGGTTGTGATGGACGATGATATCCCTGATGAAGCAGCAGCACCTCTCAAGGACTACATGGACACGGCAGAAGATCCTACCGATGAGGACCCAGTTACTATTGATACACCAATGGACACAATGGAAGATGTCATCAATGGAGACGCACGAGAGTACAAAGTCGAAAACGCAAATGTTGCCTTCGTGTCATTGGATCGTCCGTTTTACATGGGGTGTGGAACTGCCAGATGTAACAAGAAAGTGACCGTCGTAGGCAGTTATGTTAATTGTGACAACCATGGCCTTCATGGCAACCCTGAACCAAAGTACATGATTTCGATCAAATTGGAGGATGGTACAGCACAAGGCCATGGTATCTGGATAAAGCTGTTTGACCAGCACGCCACAGCAATTCTCAAAATGCCGGCACCAGAGTTCAGTCGACTATCCAACGAAGATCAGCGCTTCAAACTCATAATGTTGCAGGGCAAGACGATCGATGCTACCATCTTGAAAAGCATCGGTGAACGCACCAATTACACCTTCAGGAAGGTTCAACTGGTGTAACATTTAAGTAAGGCCCTCAAACTTATAATGAATCTCATCATCACTGATCACAGCTGATGCAAGCTGATAACCAACATTAACATTTATATCTGTTTGTTGCTGTTGCATTGCCTGAACTGACAACATCACACCAAGTTGAGATTATAATACAACAGACTTAGAGATAGAAAGACACTTAAACCACAGGATAAAACTATATCAAGGTGAAATTGACACTCTTAACAGATAACATATCCCGTTCTGTCATAAGTTTTCCATTAGTATCAGTGGCAGTGCTAAAAGTAAAAGGAGTATTCATTTCACTCTGACAGATTCACACAACTAAATAATCACCCATGAATAAATTTATATATGTCATTTTCCAGGACCACCACCTCCTATTGGACTGCCCAACGACTACCAACAATGCTACCGCAACGCCATCATACAGAGCCTACGTCAGACCCACGAAATTGCAGCACTGCTTGAAGACTCTTCATCGCAATACACAGACACGCTAAAACGTCTACTCGTGGCAACAGATCCACGACAGCTGCACCAACAAGTCCAGATGATTGACATCATCACTAACGCTGCATCTGCCTTCAAACCCTCTGAACAACATGACTCTGAAGAATATTTATCTCATTTCTTGCAGCATGCTCTCAGCCAAAACATGACGCTGACCAGTTTATTCCCTGTCATCATATCGTTCAACCATGTATGTTGTAAATGCCACTCATCCACCCAACACAATGAAACAGATCAACTGCTGCGAATATCACAGACAATAGGCACCGTATCATCATATATTCATTCCAACAACTCCGAAATCATTCATCACACCTGCACCAAATGCCACGCATCATCAGCCACAAAAACCATTGGCAATATGTCTACCTCACGCATCCTAATAATACAACGCAAACTCCATCATCTGCCATCCAGCAACACTATTGTGCCAACGTTTCAGGTTGAACCCACTTTGCACCTGACAAATACCACATACCAACTGTATGCTACAGTAGTGCACACAGGTCCCAACATGAACAGCGGCCATTACACTGCAAACGTATGCCACAACAATCATTGGTACACAATAAATGACAGCCAAACACAAGAAACTACATTACACACTGTCCAGCAGCAACCACCATACCTCCTGTTCTATCGCCGGTGCATGTCCAGCACCACACCACCTACAGCATTGGACTCAATATCACTGCACCCTCCTAGAACTGGCAAAACCACGCACACACCTACCAGTACCATCACTCCAGACACTAACCACAAGGCACCCCGATCCAAGACCACAGAGCATGCCCAAGCAACGGTGATCAAAGAATCGATACCATCTGGCTGTGCAACACGTCCTATCCGCTCTACTGGTACTGCACCCACCACATCGCCCATGCTTCATGATGATGCATCGCCACAGCCAACATCACAACGACGGACCAACCACCCAAACAGAACAACACAAAAGCGCCAACCACCGTCCACAGCTGTCAGATCAAACACACCACTATTGCCGTCCACGATCAACCACCATCCAAGTAATGCGCCCCCAACCTGTGAAACAATTCCCAATGGACCAACGTGCAAGCGATCAGTGCCAACTCCGCCGCCAAGAATGGGCATAACAAAGGCAGAAGGAACAGCCATCCTTGATGCTCTCAAATCAACCACAACAAACCAACAGCGCACATACAAAACATTGAACGCTATGTACCCAGGCCTCACCCGATATAGATACAACAAACTCCTATCTGCCACCAAACAGCAACCACAGAGCACCCCAAACCCACAAGATCATAATAGCTGCACAACCAACTCTGACAACAGCATCAACACCATGAACACATCAGCAACCAATACCATTGACAAAAATATCTGTGAAGCACTGCGAACGCATTCAGCAAACCAGACAACCTACCGCATCCTCAGAGAGGCATACCCAACATTGACATATCACCACTTTAAAAAACTCAAATCACAAATACAAACACCCGCCCCACCAAATCATCACGCCGCCCAATTTCGAGACAAAATCACAACACAACACCACAAAATATGCACCATTTGCCGTGTCATCAAACACCACAAAAACGGGTCAAAAACACGCAATAAAGCAGTGATCACATTTGCCCACCAACATCACCTCACATCAGATACCAAGCCATGGATATGTTTCCGTTGCATAGCACCACTCAAAGACAGCAAAATACCTGCCAATTCATGGACAAACATGACTTCTGGCCCTGTCCCAACAGTGTTAGCATCCCTCAACCTCATGGAAAAACGCTTGATATCGCAAGTCCATCCATTCATCACCATATGTGCACTACCATATGGCCAGCTGTCAGCAAAAGGCCAGATCATCAACTTCCCTGTTGATAACCAAGACATTTACAAAGCCCTACCACGACCACTAGCCCACAGCAACATCATATATGTCTCACAGAACCGTGCCCACCAAACACACACCACTATTTACCCTGTCAACAAAACAAATGTCTTCAACGCACTCCAATACCTACAACAGCACCATCCACTGTATAAGGACATCACCATTTGCCGTGACACTGCTGATGACACAGAAACAGCGCCTGACAGCGACAACAACCTTGCAGATGCTCTGATTACTGAATCATCAGTCGTACCTCAGCATCGCACCATTCCACTCCTAGATGTTAAAAAATATATATCAGAAAATCTGAAAGACCCATATTACAACATACCTAGCATTACATCTTCTCCACTTAGTATCTTCACAGCTACAGACTTGGAGGCACAAGCATTCCCATGGTTATTCACTTCAGGAGCATCCAGCTGGCACAAAGGTCATGCCCTATCAATAACGGACTACATACAGACCCGCCTAAACACTCATGCATCACCCTTTGCAACAGACATTCCATACATTTTCTGGATGCTCAATAATTTTGAACAACATAAACTACAATCGGCAATATCCATTGCTGTGAGAAAACACTCTAACAGCAGTTACAGACAAACAACGGTACAGCAATTACAACAGAATACAACAGACAAACGATTCCTCCACAACAGCTGGTCATTCCTCAAACAAATACGTGGCACCAACCCCTATTGGTATGCTACAAAACTAGACCTGTTAACCCTTTACCACAACTTAGGCCCACCAACATTCTTCCTCACTCTATCAGCAAATGACATGGGCTGGGATGATATGATAGATGCTATCATTCAATTCAACCCCAACTGTATGATTCCGGTGCCCACGGTATCTGAATTGACAAAATCCCAACGCCAGACCCTGATAATCAACAATCCAGTACCTGCTGTCCATCATTTCTGCTTCCGTTGGCACCAATTGCTGCATAATGTCATTCTCGGCCCCCAACAACCATTAGGTCATGTGCAAGATTATTTCTGGCGCCTGGAGTTTCAGTTACGTGGCGTACCTCACGTCCACAGCCTCTTCTGGATCACAGATGCACCTAACCTCCTTACCACCAAAGGGATACATGATGCCCCTGCATTCATTGACAAATACATATCATGCCAGTTACCAGCAGAAGAAACAGACCCTGTACTTCACCATCTCGTCAAATCCCTACAAGCACATAATCACACCCCAACCTGCACCAAAAAGTGCCCAAAAAACCAGTGTACCTGTCGATTCAATTTCCCCCAACCCATCACAGATGATACAATCATAAAAAATCCCTCAGACCCAACAAAACATAAACATTTCTACAACTTGAAAAGAAGATCTCATGAAACCATGATCAATGCATATAATCCCACAATCCTTTGCACATGGGAGGCAAATATGGATATACAAATGGTTGGGGCCGCTGTTCCAGCAGCATACTACATCACAACATACATTTGCAAACCAGAGAGCGGTGATTTAGCGAAACAAATCAAAGCAGCCACAGCATCATTATCAGCACAGACACAGCCATCTGAACACAAGATCCTACGGGTCATTGGCAACAAAGTTCTCAACAACAGACAAATTAGTGCACAAGAGGCAGTCACGCGCCTAGGAGGCCACCACATGAAAGGCGCATCACGTGTAGTCATTCACATCAATACCTCCCGTCCACGAGACAAAATCTCAATACTAAAACCTGCCGCTGAGCTAACTGATCTCAATGCTAATGACACAAATATTTTTGTACAAGACATCATAGACCACTACACTAAAAGGCCACACACTACTGCATTCCACAACATGACCTTATTCCAATTTGCAGCCCAATATCAATACTACAAAACCAACCCTCCAAAAGGTGCCATTTGTTTACAACACAACGCTGGTTACATACATAAACGCACCAAGAATGCTTGCATCAAAACTCATACCAAAACAATCGAACAAGATGGCGACGACTACTATTATAAGATCCTACTGCTACATGTACCCTTCCACTGCCCCCAAGAACAACTCATCCCATCAGGCAAAACAGCATATGAAACACTCGGCACACAACAACAACAGGTACAAATGGCTGACTTGCATGATCATTTCTTACACGAAGTACAAACGGCCCTGGACGTCATAGAAAACCTTGACATAGATGCCGTGCTACCCATAATAAACCACACCACAGCACCAGCCACAACTGCCACCATTCTTGACATCACAGACGAGCCCACCACACGCGTACAGCCAGACTACACAGTCTATCAGAATGATATTCACGACATTGATATTGAGAGTAATAACTCACCAGACCCAATTACTGACAACATAACACTTACAGATATCCAGACACAGCTCCCGCAAGAACAGTACTTACATCTGATGAAGCATCTTGGTGATGAACAAACACACATGATACAACTACTCGCACAATACACCAAAGAACTGCATGCATACCACACCAAACTGTCGCCAAAAAAACCACCACCCCTGCGCCTCTTCATCACTGGTGGCGCTGGCACAGGCAAAAGTCACACTATCACTGCTTGCACACAATACCTCCTACGATCATCACCACAGTCACTACCAATCCTCACAGCACCCACAGGTGTGGCAGCATACAACATCAATGGCATCACATTACACAAAGCTCTCAACCTTCCCGTCGAACACCACAAGTCGGCCAATTACCAACCACTCAAAGGGGAAAAATTAGCAGACCTGCGCAAACTGTGGAAAAATATCCACTACCTCATTATTGACGAGATTAGCATGGTCTCCATCAAAACATTCACAATCATACACCAACGCCTCACAGAAATCTTCGCAACAGACAACACTGATCAACTCTTCGCCGGCATCTCAATCCTAGCATTCGGCGACTTCTTCCAGCTAAAACCAGTCATGGGTAAATACATCTTTGCAACCCCAACACCGGACACCACCATACACTTGTGGAAAGATGTCTTCACACTACTGGAACTACAAACAAATTACAGGCAGGCCAGCGATCAGTCCTACGCACAACTCCTAAACAGATTCCGCTTAGGCCTCCACACCACACACGACATGCAAACTTTACATGAGCGCCTTCTCACCCCTGCTGCCCTGAACCAACCACCATTTCATACAGCAATCCGCTTGTACCCCACCAACAAACAGTGCCACCAACACAACCAAGCCAAGATATCAGAACAACACCATCAACATACACTGCATGCCACTGACAGCATCACCAATAACTGTACACCACCAAAAACCTTGCAAGAATTACTACCTACAGATGAACGTGATTGCGCTGCACTCGTACACACTCTGGTACTTGCGCCTGGTGCACCTGTCATGCTGATCAGAAATGTTGATACAACCGCAGGCCTAGTCAATGGTGCAACAGGTACTGTCACAGAAATCATACCCAATACAAACATCAATAACAGCACAGTCCTCATCACTTTCCACAAACAACAAATAGGCAACAAGTACAAAACCTCCACAAAACACCCAAACGCCATACCAATCCAACCAATCACTGCAACATTCTATGGCAAATACAACACAACCATCAACAGAACTCAATTCCCATTAAAGCTGTGCTACGCAACTACCATCCATAAAATGCAAGGCACATCTTTAGACTCAGCAGTCCTTGACCTAGGACCCAAAATGTTTACATCAGGCATGGCATACGTTGCACTATCCCGTGTGCGCAACATGAGTGGTCTAGCCATAACACACATACAAAAGAAATCACCAGGTTTCGCTGCATCCAAATCTGCACTTCAAGAAATGAAGCGCCTGCGTCAAACAACAACATTACGCTGATGCCACTATTTTGCAACCTCCAATAATGGGCAGACAATTACAACATGTCGTGACACAGACCCGTGAAAAAATCGCTTAAGCCACAGACAATAACCTGCCTAATAATCTAATTAGCACAAAAACCAAGAGGTATGAAACAATATGTCAATAACCTTGTAAATACGTTCAACAACAATTGCCGGTATCATCACCCATGGGATCGTACCAAGATACTTACACGGCCTCTCTATAATCATTTAACCATTGCCCTCGTCATCCATCCATTTGGCACCTATACTTAGCAACTTTTACTATTCACCTGCACCTTCTCTTCCCATCATTGTCAACTTGTATATATTGCCAATCATCATTCTTTACAATAACTGCACATCAGAACAAATCAACGAGTGCACGTCAATATCCATGAAAATTAACTGCACGCCTTAAAAGAGCAATAATCCTTGACTCGCTAGTAACAGTGCAATGCCAAAAATTATTGAGGCAAAGTCCACATAGCTAGAACTTGCTACAACTCACATACTATTATTACTGTTGATTCTGTTCGCCATCAAATTAGTCTTCCAACAAAATATTTACTGCCAATTCTGTCTGTATGTAATTACTTGCAATTAATGATATGCTGCTGATTCTGTTCTTTTGTAATAAAGGTCAATATATTTCTACAAAACATCATCCTCCACTCTCTTCATTCATCATCAGACAGTCACAGTGTTTCGCCACATGTCATCCACCAACTCCCAGACTAACGGACCATCTCAAAAGTATCATGACGCCCACGGCATTTGGCAACATCAACCCAAGGAAGAACCAGCAAAAGTTGATAACCAAGGACGCATGCAACATTCAAAAGGACAAGCAGGAAGAACGACTTCAGTTTGCCATAAATCTGTTCTACCCAGAACAAAATCCTGGTGAAATGATCTGAAGCACTCGCCACTATGATAATGGACAGAAAAGATACTTTGACTAGTTCATCTGTCTATCCCCTACTGAAAAGGGTTGGTCCCTCTACCTGTCTTTGTATGGAAACCCTGACACATTTGGGGAACAACCACATATTACACTGGCCCAACTGAAAATGACCAAAGCGTTCACAGGGATACGCTGGCGATTATAAGATTATGACCAAACAACCAACCAGGGCCTTACCAATTAAAATATCTGCAGATTGCTTAAAAAGCAAGACTCTAATCTTCTGTATACAGAACTAATACCCAATCACACCACGCCCTGTGTTTTTTAAAACACTTTTCTTGTTTCAAATGTTTCTTTTCAATAGCGTGGGCAGAAAATAACAGTGTGTTATCATTAAAATATTTAATCCCCAATATATCATACCCTTGAGCCGTTTTGTGACCAGTATTCACCAGACAAAGCCTTAATCCTTTGCTCTCATGTGCATGTGTGTACTAATCTATCTGATAATCTGCTATTTTTCTGCCAGACTGTCTTTTGTGGGCGGTATCTGTAGTACTTAAGCAGATATTATTTGATGATATACTCTGGGGACATATTCAGCCACTTAGATTCTTTGACATGCTCTAACTTCATCGATCTAAGACCGGTTGATTTATTACTATGAATTCGAAACAAAGGTCCAGCTGGGACATGGCATCATGGCCATCGGACAACTAGTCATGTCTATCTAAACTGAACATGTTAAATGGCATCGAAGGACCATATGGATAATTTCTGATCTACAATATGATAAATATTGTCATAGACTTATGGATAGTCCGTCGACCAGGACAAATTGCGATGGATGACAGCATTGGTCAGCAGAACAGGACTGTCCATCTTAGAATTGATTGAGAATGCATCAACTCTTACCAGACCTCTTACAGTCCAAATCACAATTGTCATCCCTACATTCACGTCATTGACGCGCTACCGAGCACGTAGTTAGCGCGTAACTCGCACGTAGGTCGCACGTAATTAGCGCTAAACATGAGAGATAAGCGTGTCACTGGTGCGTCATTGGCACGCAACTCGCGCATACGTTTTGTGTCGATGACGCGAACCAGGATGGATGTCATTTTTGATTTGGACTGTAGATACAGAACAATCAACGACTAGGACCTAATTGCCTCGGGCAGACTCCCAAAAGTAACTTATCAATGTAATCCAATGGCGACTAATCCTAGCCATCTATCGGACTGCTGCGGCTGATGAATTGCGCAGCGGATGGGACTAGATTAGCTTTCACATTGATCCTGGCTCATCAATCTTTTGTGCCTCTGAGCGCTGAAACAAACCGCACTCGCCGATCTCTGCTGTTTCTGTAATCAAGATTTGTGATGAAATTTCTGGCTCATTTCACCTTACCTAATTGGATAGAAGGGAAGTTTTTAAAAAGTTGTGAAAACTTTCATTCTTTTGGCTGATTTGATTGGTTGGACACAGGCGCCAGTGAATCTGCCTTTAAAAATGTGGCAGTCTACAGTAAGCTTCTTTTCTCGGCTATTGGTGTATTAGTGGTGTATTAGATTAGATTTGTTCTGTCAAAAAATGGTAAATTATCAAACAAGAAAAATTTTTGGTTTTTGAATCCCCTTCAAACCTAGGTGTTCAATCTTAAGCACCTCCGAGAAAAGGAGAAAACCTTCCACGCTGATCTGGTATAACCGTAATCAAGAATCAGGATGAAATTTCTGACAGGATTCACCTTTTTAGACTGGTTAATGAGAAAATACTCTAGTTTCGCCGCTACAAGACCACTTGATTTAATTACTTAGAAATCAACGAAAAGGTCAAACCGGAACATGGCATCGTAAATTCCTAACTTCTCTGCTGGGCCAAGTTGAATTCGTTATCAGTGCACAGAGAAACTAAATGTATGATGCACAGTAGTACATGGGCAATATGCGCCTGCCTAAAGACAGTAAAGTCATGTGACTGTGCCAAAATTGGTAAACGTCGAACACTCTCACAAAAATAGGTTACTAATAAAACAAGAAAAGGACAAATCCAAATCCATTAGGGAAATAAGACTTGTATTTCTTTGAGAAGTTTGTGACCGTGCATCCACAAAAATAACACTAGTAAAATTTCACGGCAAACAGTTGTTGATGAATGTTCTCCAAATGTTAATCTGTCTCTGCCCCGGGTCTCCATGCGTAATGGAGGCGCCTTTTGACTGAGTTGCTTCATCTTTCTAATAATCCATATTTCATGAGGCGATGTGATCCACATATCTCTATGCTAAGCATGCTTCTGAATAAATATTCAATAGCAGTTGACCTGACGGGGTGAGCTGAACTTGGGGGACTGCAGAGGCTGTGTCTAGCGGGGGAAGTGGGTGCGGCTACACCTTAGAAAGAGAAAATGGAAGAAGGGTTTTCTGACAATTGACGAAACCCTAAAGGTCTTTGAGTTTGTTAAAACCTCTGCGTGATTTTATTTCCCTGAAAAACCTCTACGGGGTGCTTATCTGTGTTGGCTAAAAACCCTAACAGTTTTTTTCAAAAGCTCGCGTGTGTACTGCTCTCCTGGCAGCTTCAAAGACAAGTTTTTCATGCAGGTAAGTACAAAAAAAAGGGGCAGAGAGCAAACTGCCCAGCTTTACCTCGATCCTGAATACAGCTCTGGTGATCCATGCGATGTCTTGCAAGGGACAAAGTAGGAGGAAACCAGAAACCCCACAGAAACTTACCCAGTCAAAAGTTGCCCCTTCCATCCTCGTGCGGAAGGGGACCAGTCAAGAAAGGAACCCCACAGCCTCTGGGTAGACAGGTATAGAAAAATCCTTGAGGTAGTTGTAAATAATGGCATTTGATAAACAGAAACTACCATTACAAAATGTTTGTCACCCATTTGAGAGAAAAAAGGTGATCTATATTGCTGCAATTATCGACAACATAACAATTTTCTCAAGATCTAATCTTCTCTCTTACCCAAGATCATCGCAACACGACATCTCCATGCAGACATTTACCAATAAACATCTCCGTTCGATCTTTCAGATGGAAACCCTGCGTCGCTGCCTGGTTAGGTGAGCTCATTGCTACAGCAGACGAGAGTTGGCTTTCATGTCAGTAACACTGATAGAAGTGTGGTCTGTTGGATTAACTGGCCTGAAGACACAAGGAATGCTGGACTCATAACAATTCTAAAGGTAAGCTGATTTATTTGATATTCTTAAACTTTTCTAGGCAAAGTGATTCGATTTGATTTTGATATTATCATGTTTCATGCAGAATTTCCTGAACGATTTTCACTTAAACGTCTCTTGGATGGTGTAAAAGACGAGTTTTAAAAATGGAGTTGATAGCTTAGTGCAGTTTTTGTGGAAGATATTTTTGTAATGTAAAAATATTGGAACTCTTCAATTTGAAAGGTTAGCTGATTTTGTTAGATATTCTTTAGCTTTTGGAGGATTTTGTGATTTTATTTTCATATCATCATGTTTCATGCAGAATTTCCTGAACAATTTCCACTCAAACATCTACAGTTACTTCATAATGGTTCAAAATAGGGAATTTTAAAAAGCGTTTGATAGCTCAGTAGAGTCTTTGTAGAAGATTTGTTTGTGATGTTAAAAATATTACACTCTTCAAGGTAACATATTAATTTCAATTTATGTCATTACACATGTTACATGTACATTTTATGTCAAATTCTTTCAACTAGATGAAGATCTAGTAGATGATGTTTCAGTTTCAGTTTCTTTCTATTCTAGAAAGGGGATCTTTTTTTCTCGTGGGCTCAATTTAAAAGAATTGGGGATCTTAAATCTTTGATTGTTGTTTGATATAAAATGAGTTTCTTGTGGTTAAAATGTCAGTGTAAGAATTGGATATTTGCAAGAATAAATAAAGTCTTTATGCATTCTTGTTGTTATTGATCATTGGCAGGATATGGTGTGTTTTATTGAATATTTTCTTTCAAAATCGATAGGTTTTGGACACTGAGTTTGATGACTACTCAAAACATGAACACAACTTGCAGTGACCTGCAATAGTTATCACATGTGACAAAAGTATCTAGTTTGCAGGGGTCATTGGAGATGTCTGCAACAAGAATCGGTCGTCACTTCGACCGCTCATCACAGCAATAATTATTGCAACAGCGATAATCATTGAAGTCGCGGTGATAAAAATCTGGTGTTTGCGTGTCACTGGACCATAGGAGCATTGCTAGAAACTGGTGAATTCCGCCTGTCAAACCCAGATATCAGTCTGACTGTCATGCCCTGTAGCAATGTATAAACAACTTCCATATCTAAGATTTCTGCCTCCTACAGATTTTTTAATCTCCGGTTCTTATTTTTCACATTCAGCATGTTCAGCTTATTAATTTCATTTCTGAGCTTTAAAAAATTATTAAGTATTGATCTTTTCTAGCTGCTTTGAAGATGTTGTATTGTATCGGGATAATGTCAGTGACAGATATGATTTCGTGTATGTTTTTGGTTGAAGTTGGATGCAAGCTGTTGATCATTATTTGGTAAGCACATGTGTCATGACCTTAACATCTCGCAGAGGAGAGATTTGTGTGTCACAGCGCCCTGCGAAAATTACCACTGCGATAAGCGACAAAAAGATTGCTTGTCTGTAGGCAAAGCCGGTCATTGCTGGGATAAATATCGTGAATGACAGAAGTATCTACTTTGCGAGAGTCATTGTGCTGTGACGGCTCATCAGTGCAATAATTATTGCAAGTTGCAAGTGCACCAACTGCTGCGTTGAAACATATTTTGTCTCTTAAATTTATTTGGCCTGGAGTCTGACAACTGAGATTAAATTGTCGCCGATGAGATAATGATCGAGACAATTCTCACAGCTTTGAATAAGCCGCCCATCTCAATTCCATAATTGATTTTATTAATTAGTTTCATTAGATGTTCGAAATGGCTGTCAGATTTCCGAGCCCTGCTGTCATGACTGTTAATCCATTTCATAGTAGGAGTGTTTGAAGTTTCAGATTTGGTGCCATGCTTCGTACCCTTTTTAGAGAAAAAAATTTTTAAACTTTATCACGCAAGTTTTTTCATATTTAATCTACATCTTTCTAATATTTAAAGGGACTCTGATGTCTCCGCAAAATTGGTGCATGATAATTTGCCTCCCGACTTCTAGGGTTGCCAGAATCTTATGCAGTGTACTTAATACAGCAGACTATTGATATATTGGATATTAACACTTTAAAAATTTAGACAATGGCAAAATGTACTGCCGGTACCTGTCTGTTTTGGCAGAAACATTGCGACCAATCTTGCTTTGCAGTTCCTTCAAAATTAACTGGATGGAACTAATGCACTTGGAGTGCCACGATTACCAATCAACCACTTATTGAATGTTCCGTGTTGCGTTCCTCAATTGTACCAATAAGGTCAAAAAAGGATGCAATTTGACTGAAAGAAAACACTCATTGCTTATGAACATGATAAAAACATGACTTATGGTTTTCTGAAGTATCTTGTCTATCAGTGGAAAGTGAGCAGTTATATTTGCTCCGGAGTAGGCACACCACTCACCTCACCCATTTAGCCATAGGGTTCTGCCAGTGGAGTCAACTAGCAGGATATTAATCTCGGCCAAAATAGAAAGCCAAGCCGACTTGAGAATATACAACATTCTAGATTGGCTTTTCTATCACTCGTGATACAGATACATTAGGGCTATAAATTGGAAGAAATCCTAGATCGAGTTTCATCTGGCGTTGAGAGAAATTAAGCCGTGGTACTGAATTCAAAATATCCAATGCCCCGCGGCAAATTTCCCGCGATTGAGAGATCGGATATCTTAAATGACAGCCATCCAACTAAAGGTGGATGAAAGAAAACATCCACGAGGGATCGTCTTCAGAATTGAATTACGGAGATGAGCACAACGAAATGACAGGTATTGAATTTAAGAAATGGCTGAAGGTGTCTGGTGATTGTGGATTTAAAGGGTGAGAAATTTTAAAGCCAGGGTTGAGATAAATACTTAGATGGATAAAAAAGGCAGTCACCACCTGACTTCAACCCTACATTTCCTTATCTTACAACCCTATTCTCATTTTCAACTCGGCTGGGTGAGCTTATGTCGTCAGTCTTGTCCGTCGTCTGCCGTCCGTCGGGCCGTGGGTCTGTCGGGCCGTCCATCCATCCTCATTTTACCTGAACAAGATCAAAATGACAAGACCCAAACCATACATTTCCAGACTTCACCAACCTAACGACAAGAGCCAATCCAGTGTATTTCCTCATTTTACCTGAACAAGATCAAAATGACAAGACCCAAACCATACATTTCCAGACTTTACCAACCTTACGACAAGAGCCAATCCAGTGTATTTCCTCATTTTACCTGAACAAGATCAAAATTATAAGACCCAAACCATACATTTCCAGACTTTACCAACCTAACGACAAGAACCAATCCAGTTATTTCCTCATTTTACCTGAACAAGATCAAAATTACAAGACCCAAACCATACATTTCCAGACTTCACCAACCTAACAACAAGAGCCAATCCAGTGTATTTCCTCATTTTACCTGAACAAGATCAAAATGACAAGACCCAAACCATACATTTCCAGACTTCACCAACCTAACAACAAGAGCCAATCCAGTGTATTTCCTCATTTTACCTGTACCAGATCAAAATTACAAGACCCAAACCATACATTTCCAGACTTCACCAACCTAACGACAAGAGCCAATCCAGTGTATTTCCTCATTTTACCTGTACAAGATCAAAATGACAAGACCCAAACCATACATTTCCAGACTTTACCAACCTTACGACAAGAGCCAATCCAGTGTATTTCCTCATTTTACCTGAACAAGATCAAAATTATAAGACCCAAACCATACATTTCCAGACTTTACCAACCTAACGACAAGAGCCAATCCAGTGTATTTCCTCATTTTACCTAAACAAGATCAAAATTACAAGACCCAAACCATACATTTCCAGACTTTACCAACCTAACGACAAGAGCCAATCCAGTGTATTTCCTCATTTTACCTGAACAAGATCAAAATGACAAGACCCAAACCATACATTTCCAGACTTTACCAACCTAACGACAAGAGCCAATCCAGTGTATTTCCTCATTTTAACCTGAACAAGATCAAAATTACAAGACCCAAACCATACATTTCCAGACTTCACCAACCTAACGACAAGAGTCAATCCAGTGTATTTCCTCATTTTACCTGAACAAGATCAAAATTACAAGACCCAAACTATACATTTCCAGACTTCACCAACCTAACGACAAGAGCCAATCCAGTGTATTTCCTCATTTTACCTGAACAAGATCAGAATTACGAGACCCAAACCATATATTTCCAGACTTTACCAACCTAACGACAAGAGCCAATCCAGTGTATTTCCTCATTTTACCTGAACAAGATCAGAATTACGAGATCTAAACCCTTCATTTCTTCACTTTACAACCCTAAACCTTGAGAGCTAACCAATGTATTACATCCTAATCCAAAGAGTGCATCTTTGTTTCTGTTTTTGCATGAATGATTGATCTGTTTTTTCAGTATAATCGACTCCACACAGAGGATGAGTAATGGTGCGGAAGATTCACTGAAGTCAATTTTGCTGATTTGTTGCTGGGCGATTGATTATTAACCATTTCTCTACCAGACTTTTGTGACTCGTCACAGCTGAACCAGCTGCATGTTGCTCTAAGCTTGGCAGGTAGAGACTGACTGGTTGTTCATTTCACTGTTAGTCTACCTTTTTGAAAATCAGGAAATATGCACAAGACTTGCACATTTGCATTATCTGGATGACCCATCCTCAAACATGTCAAACTGATTGATCTGTCTCAAGGGTTGTCCAGCTCACAGATCTGATAATCCAGTGGACAGCTACAAGTCCATTACCATGTTTGTCTTATGAGTAACAATATATTTGGAGAACACTGACTTGTGTCTATGGGTGATATGAATAGAAACTAGTATATGCTTTAACTTCAATTTTATCCAGGAAGGCCCAGTGTAAATGTACATGGAGTTTTAGATAAAAGCATTTGCTAGTCTTTATTCATATCACCCATGTCTTTTCAGTCTTTCCAAGATATTTCTTGCAGTTTTCTCATTTTAAGAACTGGCCAAGAGAGATCATCCTTTGTACCTTCTGCAAAACATGTTCTCGACAGCTAGTCCATTGACTGTCCTTTGATTGCCAGTTCATTAGACTTCTTTTTCCCTTCCTCTTACTAACTTATTGGAATCAAGGTCCTTTCTATATGTACACAGTCAATAAATACGCACATGACTTGCATATTTGCCTAATCAGGTTCAACCATCCTCAAACTGATTGATCCATCTCAAGGGTTGTCCAGCAGATAGATCTGATTATCCTGTGGATGGCTACAAGTCCAGTACCATGTTCGTGTTATAAGTAACAAAGTCTTGGGAGAACACCTGTGTCCATATGTCTCATCAGTCTTCAAAGATATTTCATACAGTCGAGTGGCGTAGAGTCCAGTGTCAGTTGCACTTTCTGCCATAACATGTTGTCAACTGCTAGTCCCTTCACTGTCATGTGATTGTCAGCTCATTTGATTTCCTTTTCCCTTTCTCTTACTAACTTATTGGAATCAATGTCCTTTCTATAGATACACAGCCAGTAAATACCCACGAGAGTTGTATATTTGCCTTATCTGGTTGAACCATCTCAGACTAATTGATCTGTCTCAAGGGTTGTCCAGCGCGTATAGATCTGATTATCCAGCTGCTGCATTTGTCTTATTAGTAACAACGCATTTGAAGCATAATCCTGTTATTTTCACTCTACCAACTATCCTTTATTCTGTGGAGACGTTCTCACAGTACATTGATGTGGAAAACTGGCCAGGTTCAAACGGGTTTCTTTAAAGTGGTCATTCGCTTGAGCTTTTTGCCAAATATTTGCATTCTTTCTTCTGAATCTTTTTCGTCCAGCGGGGCCGATTTTTCTTCCTCGAGAGACATTCTGGCTGCTTATTGATATGGGCAACTGGTCGCACTCAGTCATTCCTTTGAACTATTTGAAAAGCATTTTTGCCAAGTCCTGAGCCTTGTTTGTCTTACAGGAAAAGCTTTTTCTTCCCTGGGAGACATTCTGGTAGCTGATCGATGTGGGCAAATGGTCCACAGTCAGAGTAGTCATTCCGTTGAACTGTTTGAAAGACTTATTCTTGACCTTTTAATTTTTATTTGACATCCTAACACAACCTCGATTGCTCTAAAAATCAGTAAAAAATACAGCCGTAAAAACAGCACCTTGTTTTATCAGCAGCAGTCTCAACCTTTCAATTGTGATGTGGTTGGTGCATGGAGTTGCACATGTTCTGTTGGATTAGATGAAACAATGTAATGGCAGAAAATAGTTTTCAACCGGTTTTTTAGCAGACATTTTAATTGTTGGTGTATTGGAATTGAAATTAACACCACATTGGCGGGTCACGGTATTTCGAGATCTCGATTTATATCAGAGACCTGCCAGTGCAGTGTTTATTTCTTAAACCCATTGGTAGGCCATTACTATCTGTCAGTCTGTATCATTCTAGCTGAGCATCCAGTATTACCCTTTGGAAAAAAATTCCTGCTCTCCATTGATCTTGAGAACTCGGGCAGAGACAAACTGGATATTGGTCATCTGAATTTTTTCCAAATATTTACATTGGCTAATAACATATCGGGAATCTTTCATCTGATTTATTCTTTGGGGAGGCGCTGTCAGTACAGTGATGTTGATAACTGGCCTAGTTCAAAGCAGTCGTTAATCATAACTTCCTGCCAGACAGTTCCGTTATCTCCGTGACCATCAGACTATTATGTTCTCCTCCCCCACCCCACCCCCCCCCCCCCCCCACTGCATGATGAAGAGGGTAAAAGCTGCTACTGACATTTTTTTCCTCTCTCCCGAATCCTGATAGTTATTTTTGGACAATCCTGGAATACTGTAAAGACCTTTCCCCTCTTCTATAGCTATGGCTTTCCTCTTTCTACCATTATTGGTGTCGATATTTGTTCCTTGTACGCTGAGTTATCAAGGACTAGCAAGGTTCCCCACGTTTGTTCTGATTGATCTCTCATGGGCTATAAGTCTTGTATCAGATTACCCGGTGGATACAAGTTGAGGGCCATGTTTGTCATATTGCTATGAACAATTATCTAAGATGTTGTCAAGAGATACTGTGTCATGATTGGAGGTGGCACTTCTGTCTATGCTTGTCTATCACCGGAGCGTGATTTTCAGAGGATTTTGGGGATTTTCCAATTTTTAGCTTCGTGATCATTTCACATTACATGATAACTAACTTTCAATTCATGTTATCAAAAATTTATAAGGCGAGCTTATTTTTGATGTTATCTCTAACTTCAAATCACAGCATTGTAGAACATTATTCCAATCGTCTAGTTGCTTTGATGCCAGTCCAGAATGATGGGAACTGCATTAGTTACAGTATACTGGCATGGTTATTGCTTTGCGTGGACGCTGAGTTTCTCCCTCTGGTGTCCTCTGTCTTCTGTGGTTGGGCTTTTTGTAAGGATTCCTCTACCATAAGGTAGACTGCCTGTCAGTGCTTTCACTTACTTAATTAATTACTTACTTAGTCCTCCTTTTGCACATAAGTCTTCAATCTTCTGTCTCCACCCACCTGGGTTGGCAGCCTGTCTGTGGATGTTTCCCCAGGTCAGACCAGACTGCCTCATGTCCATTTTTTCTGTTTGGCACAGGTGAGGGCAGGTCAGGACTTTCAGCTCTTCAAATTTGTCTGCCAAAGTTAAGGAGTGACATCTACCCGATTTGTTTTTCGGTGTGTTCCAGCTTATAGATTCGTTTCCTAGGAGGCCAATCTCTCCCTCCCCCGGCTTGCTTAGCAGTCCACGCACACTTCTATCAAACATTTGTCAAAGCCGCCTGGTAATACGGTGGTTAGATCACAGTTTGTTAGCTTGGAGAAAAACAGCGTAAATGATGTCCGAGCTAATGGAACATGCTTTGGATGGTCCAGTTTCGTGTTGGAAATGGGATATTCTTTTAGGGTTGGTGTGTCATCATGTGAGAAAGCACGCAAAGTGCTGAATCAAAGGTAAAACCTAGGAGACTTTGCTTTTGTGACCGTTGGTTGCTTTGCGCTGTTATGGTTGGGCAGCATGCATTTGGTTTTGCGTGCCTCAGTGTTTGACCAAGGAGAGGTGTCCACCTACACACAGTTGCCTATTTGACAACTTGCCCTTTATCGCTCCACAAACGAGTAATTTCTGTCACTACAACTCAGCAAAGACAATATGGTGATTGATTTCGATATAAAATAGTCAGCGAAGAAATGAATTAAAGGTAAATCCCTGGAGACTTTGCTTTTGTGAGCTTTGGTTGCTAAGCGTTTCATGGTACGGCGCAGGTAACAGTGATAGAAATTTAGTGGGTTTTTTTACTTTTATTTGATCGAAAATGACTTGTATGCACATTTGTCTTTAGTACACCAACCTCCACAACTTCTGTAAGTGGGCAGCCATGCAGATTTATTGGTTTCATATTCTAAAATAGAACTCGAATAAAACCCCATTAGCCAGCAAGAAAAATTAAGAACTAATCAAGTTTTAAAAAGAGTCTTCCTCTAATTGGCAATTCTATCATCAACACTTCTCCAAATTCTGGTTCTCAAAGTTTTCATTACTCGCAAATGCATCGCCAATAGCAAAAATCTTTTTTAGCATTCACAGCAATGTTTACAGAAGAAACCAGTTAATTGATTAACTTCTTCAGATTGCTTGGTTGAGAATGTTGCATGCCACAACAATTCCTCAGACATGTTAGAGGAATGACGTGCGCCATACTAAATCAGAATAAAGCGGCCCTGTTGTGACACAGGAATCTAACCAGCGCTATAAATGAAATGTTTTGCCAAAAATACTGCCAAATTTTCTATGCCAGACATGATATTGGCTGTATATCTGATTTAGAGTGTTTGATCAGTTGATAGAATACATCTTGAATTATGATAAATGGTAATTCAATTCAAATTCAGTTATACTATTCCACCATCTGATCTGGTGTCCTCAAAACTGCTCAGATTTATGAATGAGAACGTATTCCCTTTGGTTTTTATCAGGCCATTCTAAACTCATTATTTTTATAAGTATTTCATGACAGGTTTTCTTTCAATCCTGGTTTAAGATGATTAGTCCTTGAATTATATCAACTTCCTTTGCTCATTTTTAAAAGTGTATAGGTGTGGAATGAGTGAAGCGAAATACTGTGCCCAGATTGGAAAACCTAAGTCGTTGATTGGCAAACATTTTTAAGAATTTGACCAATTCCAACCAGAAACGGCTTGCGAAGGAATTAAATCAGAATAGGTTACAACAAACATACTATGCATCCCAGCCTGTAGAGGTCTTTCAGAATAATAAAACCCCCCAAAATCTTTTTGAACTGGTGAAAAACCTCCAAGGTTCAATTGCTCAAAAACCCTTATCTCTAAGACTCTAGCTTCTAGCAGGACCTTGTCCCCTGACGTTCTACTTCAGCTAGTTAGTTGCTTTGATCTGTGGGGAGATGATCAGACCTGCCTGGAGATATATCCGCCTAATCACATTTGTTCAGATTGTTAACTGTGCTGCCTGCTGCAGTCTCTTGGGTGTTGATTACAGCAGAGCTGGTCACTGTTGTTGAAAATGTCACCTGAGAGAACTGAGGTTATTGTGGGTCAGCGATTGGTATCTATGATCATGTTTTGATGTGTATGGTGACTTCTATGTTTATAAAAAGGCTGATAACATGGCAGGGAGTGCCAGTGCTCTCAAGAGACTGTGACCTGAGAGCAGCCAATGTTGTAAACGCCTGCCTGGCCAAGAACGAGAGTGAGACACCGACTTGGTCCATGGCAAGATTGCTAGAGAAGGTCAACAGGGGAGATGGTGCAAGTGTACTTCTACAGGGAGAGATAACCACAAACTGCCTGGCCAAGAACAAGAGCGAGACACCAACTTGGTCCATGGCAGGATTGCTAGAGAAGGAGGTCAACAGGGCTGATGGTGCAAGTGTACTTCTACAGGGAGAGATAGCCACAAACTGCCTGGCCAAGAACAAGAGCAAGACACCGACTTGGTCCATGGCAGGATTGCTAGAGAAGGAGGTCAACAGGGCTGATGGTGCAAGTGTACTTCTACGGGGAGAGATAGCCACAAACTGCCTGGCCAAGAACAAGAGCGAGACACCAACTTGGTCCATGGCAAGATTGCTAGAGAAGGAGGTCAACAGGGGAGATGGTGCAAGTGTACTTCTACGGGGAGAGATAGCCACAAACTGCCTGGCCAAGAACAAGAGCGAGACACCAACTTGGTCCATGGCAAGATTGCTAGAGAAGGTCAACAGGGGAGATGGTGCAAGTGTACTTCTACGGGGAGAGATAGCCACAAACTGCCTGGCCAAGAACAAGAGCAAGACACCGACTTGGTCCATGGCAGGATTGCTAGAGAAGGAGGTCAACAGGGGAGATGGTGCTAGTGTACTTCTACGGGGAGAGCAGACGGGTATCAACTCAAATAAAAGATTGGTACGATCACCAGTAGTGGGGTCAGAACTCTTTTGACATGCTCAGGGAAGAGGGCTGGCGTGGATGCCAGAGCCACTACTCATCTTACACCTGGACAAGAACTAGAACAGAACAACACCATATAAAGTAGATTATCTAAACAGGTAGATGAATCCGCTATTCCAATTCTTTTATTGCAGAGTGTCCTCTAAAGTAGAGTAAAAGGAGTTGCCCATGATCATAAACATCTTTCTTCGTTTGAAATCGATTGAGTAGAAATGGCAGACTATTTGAAGCCTCGGCAAAATCCCTTGGAGATATGATACTATCATTATGTCTACTCAATTAGAACTGATCTTTCCAGTAGAGCCCTTGGTGATTTTGTGCTCAGTACTTCAAATTCTTGATTAGTCTGCTTGTGATTACTGGAAGAAGTTTTGGTGATTGAAGTTTGATATCATGAATGTTTGACTCCTTGATGAGGTGACATTTGAATGGAAGCCTGACCTTTTCCTTGCAATTTGACCCTCTTCTGGCCTCTGGCCATCTTGAAAATCCTTTTTTGGTTGGATACTGTTGGCCCTGTTGATAATTGATAAGGGGACATTCAGATGTGGGTGTGGCCTGCCAGAGCCCTCCCGATAGGTCAAACACATTTGATCTAACTAATGGTAGACCCCATGATGAGGTGACATTTGAATAAGAGCTTTTATATCAGAGCCTTCCCTCCAGTTGAGTGATAAGTTAAGTGATAAACTGATAAGTATTGAATATACTTTGATGAATCTGACACATTAGCCGCACGTACACCACCTGAAAATGGACCACCAATCTTGGTTCGCGAACCAATGCCGCACCATCGAAAATCCACCAAGTGCGTACACCAGCCCTGCAGCTAGTTATAAAATCCGGCTACAGATGGCGCGCAAACAATAAGCAGAAAGCGCCATTTCGAAAACGCCGCCTGGAGCCGAACCATCCAACTAGCTAATTGCCGATCCATTTGCGCGTACACCACGACAAAGCCGAGCTTTTAACAAGCCGGGCGAATTTGGACCATCAAGCTTGGTGGGACAAATTCGCCCGGCAATTTTTATCGGCAATGGATTGCCGAACCAATTTGTCGCGGCAATGTGGTGGTGTACGTGCAATTGGTCCACCAATATTTCGTGGTGTAAGCGCAGCTATTGTGAGAGTGACCTGCGAGAAGGCTCCCTGGTGATAGATCATGTTTGATCTAACAACTGCAGGTCTCCTTAATGAGGGGACATGCTGATGTGAGTGACCTGCCACAACACTCCCTATAAGACGATACACTTTTAATCTTTGATGAGTTGACATCCTTATATGAATGTGACCTGCCAGAACCCACCCCCACACCCTTTTAAATCCTTCTACTTTGATCTGACTGCTGTTGAATTCCTCGATGAGGTGACATTCATATGTGAGCGTGACCTGCCGAGACCCCCCAAGCAGATCCATCAAACTAATTTGAAAGCGCCAAGAGTGTCACCTCAACATGAATGTTTTCACACAGAAGCGTGACTTTTGAATCTAACCTGGAAATACCCTCCTTGTAGATCTACTGAGCTCATTTGAAAGCGCTGACGAACATCATCTCGCCATTGATGATCCTACGATATTATCGATGGTCAATGTGTCTCATCTGATTATTGATATTTACATGGCCAGGGATGTGTAGAGTTATTTGATTTGCAATCTCGAGGGTGTGCAATCAGCGCTTCAATCATTCTGTCGATTGTGTTGGGACTGGCCGGGGTGGCAGACGTGCAGCAGACGTGCAATGTTTACTATTGCATACAGCTTTCAACATTTGACCTTATTACATTCGGTAAGTTACAGTTGGATGAGGCTGGATTTACAACATCCTTCCCAAATCTGCCTCAGCCTCCTTTGTCAGTTTCTTGACAGTTGTATCGTCTCTATCGATTAAATGACACAGAGGAGAACATTCTTGATTGCGTGAGATTTCCTTTCTTCGGTATCCACGCAACTTCTTGCCGTACTTCTCTATTGGCATTCTCTGGAACATTTGTGTGTCATGTTGAAGTGATCCTAACAACATTGACCTGTCTTAAAGGAAACCTGAAGTGAAGCGCTTATATAAACAATAAGGTTTGGATGGCCCAGTTAATCCTTTGGCAGGAATTAGTTCTCATTCAAAAATTGGAGCAGTTTCGAGGACCACAGACAGTGGCCGAGTACTCAACTTAATTTTCATCCCTTGAAAAGCACCTCTACTCATGTTTTGTATCAAGGAATCTAAGTAAAACCATTAGCCAAGATTCCTGCTGGCAGTATTAGTTACATAACATTATGGATGAAATGTTATGTTACATAGCATCATGAATAAAAGGTTATACGTTACATAACATTGTGAATGAAATGTTATGTTATAAATACTACTTTTTGATGCCAGCCAGGATCTTGGCTGATGGTCTGATTTTGATTGTTTGATAAACTTCATTTTGAATATAAAGTGGAACCTCCCTTAGCGAAACACCTCTCTATTAAGGACAACCTTTCTGTTAAGGACACTAGTTTTTGTCCCAAATTGGTTGTTTCCATTCAATTTGACTTCTCTTTTAAGGACAGCACTTGTCAGTCGAGAGGGTGTCCTTAATAGAGAGGTTCTACTGTACCTGAATGGTGATACTATTCATGGGATTAAAATGAAGCTGAGTAAATCATATAGTGCTGGTTATGTTCTTATGTCTGTATAATGGCAGGGCCTCTTTAATACTGTTCTTCAATACTTATCATGAAACTACTCAACAATGTCTTGTGGATACTCTCTTGTTGCCATGACTATGATTAAGATAAATGTACTGAATGACGAAGATCAGTTAGGTTTTTTGTGTGCTACATGGAAGGCTTTCCCAAGAACATCAAGAGATTTGTTCAGATACGAAAACTTTTTTCTGAAAACATGCTCTCAGAACTACTTGGCAGGCAATCATGTGGGTAATACCAGAAATGCATAAGCGAGCGTAGCAATGTTTTAGCAAGGACTAGGATCAAGACGAATGTTGAGTAAAACCTCTCTATTAAGGACACTCTTTGGACTGACAAATGCTGTCCTTACAAGGGAGGTGTTTACAGAGGTTAAATTGTATAGAAATGACCAATTTGGGACAAAATTACTGTCCCTAATAGAGAGGTTGTCTTAGGCTTTCTCAAGAACATCGAAAGATGTGTTCAAAAAGGCCTACTAACCTTTTGCTAGAAAATACTTTCTGTTAACTGGCAAATTTTGATGTTCGTTGATTGGAAAAGCTGAAAGAGAACTTTTCTAATCTGCCAAAATAAAAATTGTGTTAAAAATATTTTCCCAAATATTTGGCCCATAGAAATAGGTGGAAGAATGTTATGGTTTGCAGTAATTGTTGTTTTTTTGTGGTATACATAGAGTATGTAACGCAAGAACCTAGAAATATTTGTTCAGATACAGATACAAAAATATGTTGCTCATCAGAATGTTCATCTTGAAAAACTCAACTACAGCTTATAACTCTCTGAACTTGCGGCCACCAGAACATATTGTGAACAAGTTTTCACCAACGCATGGCACTTATGACGATAAAGAAGAAATATGTTTTCCTACATCAAAGGATTAATGAGGAACAAGCGCCATTAGTTCGTGTCCTGGGATTGGCTGTTTGTGTGTTTGCAGACAGACAACGGCAAAGTGATCTATATCTGTGTTTTTTCGTGTGATTTACTTTTTGTAAGTGATCTGTATCTGTGTTTTTTCATGTGATTTACTTTTTGTTGTATGGTCTGGATGTTGTATCACTTGATTAAAAGTTGTACCACCATTCAAATATTCCCCAAAGGTGTTTTTCTTGAAACGACTGTTAGCAGGATCTTGCAGCCACCCCATCGCTGAAGGTCATTAGTGAGGTTTCATGATCTTATTCCGAGAACCAATAAATGATAATTTTTCACATTTAGTTGACCAGATACAGTTCAATGTATAAAGTCTTTTGACAAGTGGAGACAGCGATGTAAACAGTCCGTCAAAACACTGAAAACCGTGAAAAACCGTCTGTCCCGTTCTGCAGAATCACGGTCGGGAATGCGAAACCCATTTCTATATATCTATTAACAAGAAAGGGAACAAGAACCATTCTCAGTTAATTGGTTTCGGAACAGGATAGCGAAACCTCACTATTGTTAGGATTACTTCGTCAGATCTGATGAGAGATGTTGATAACCAGTCTAGGACCTGTCTTAGGAAGTTTTGAAACCAATTAAAAGCATGCATTGATCGACACTTTCCCAATAGATTGATGGAAAGATTGGTCCCATGTCTTTGATTTTTATGGCGGGGCGAGACAATTTCATTAGCCAAGAACTGTTACCCCTTAGCAGCCTTTCAACATGTTAAATTTTTGCATTTGTGAAGTTGTGAAGAAAATGAGAACGTACATGTTTTTGTCAGCGGTAAAAGCGAGAAAGCCGAAACACTGATTGTGCATAATTCACGTTACAGTGTGGCCTACCAGATACAGCAACCTTAGTGTAACGTATAAGAACCTTATTATTGATAGTCTAATATCAATACTCAGTGACCTATCTATCCATAAAACCCGACCCTAATCGTTTCATAACCCGGGGGCCGTAATATCATCTGCCATCTGCCGGCAATAACGTCTTTGATTTCCCGTCAAATCATCCGATTGACATCGTTTCACTTGAGGCGCGGGGAATCTGTGTCGCCCTGCGACCTGTTCCTTCAGCAACGATCAATTAAGGCAACCTGTCAATCAATCATTGGGTAGCTAATGGAATACTGTCAATCAGGTTGGTCTTATCTGCAATCAGTTAGACGGCCAAGGTTTTGATCCTGTACTGAATGTTGGCAGCTAAAAGTCTTACACGCAATGATATTCTAATTTAAGGTAACTTTTATGGCCAAAATTGTTTTAAATATGATTTATGATATATGAAATGTTGCGACAAGATCAGGATACAAGTCCATTACCCTTCAATGGGCGAACAGATTTTAATGGGGGGGGGGGTTATAGGCAGTAGCTAGGGGGTCAAATTGGTGGTCTTCAGGTGACTAATATGCATATTTTGGCGACTAGGTTATGTTATGTTATGATTCAGCTATAGATAAATACCTCATACAAGTTTGAGTTGTTTGATGTACTGTGAGAGAGAAGAGACCCCTGTTGGTGACTCTGTCTACCTTTATCTGACCTACTAGGCTCCTGCCTATAGACCCCCTTAAATGAATCTAAATGCCCAAGTTAAAACTCCAGTCCATGGGGGGATACAAGTTTTAAACAGACATGTTAGTTCCCACTATTGTGAAATCCTATTGCAATGATGATGACTAAATGCATTAGCTTCATGTGCACAAGACCATGAATGATACTCCATATTCGGATTATTATTGTCTGCAGGTGGTAGTGCGATTTACTAAATGGAGTATTGATGGATAATACTGATAAATTGCCTCATCTCTCCGCCATTTTTTTGTCGGTCAATGTCCCCGAGTGCTCCAAGCTAGTGCACGCTATCACTCAATTACCTGTGATGCTAGAGCCAATATGATCAACAAACTAGCTGATTGCTAGCTCATAGCTGTCAGATGATTTGGAGATGAATTTTTTTGGAAGGTTTGACTTGATCGCAGGTGGTTTCATTATATTGGTAAATGGTGCGATATGCTGCTAATAAAAGGGTTCATTGGCCTCTATCATATGAACCAGCTGTACCATTAATGCCGGATTAAGTCATATACTGGTGCGCCATATGGCCTAGTCCAGTTGACCAAGGTCAAATACAGTACCTGTCAACAGTAGCATCCCTCATCAAGTGGTCAAATTGGTTTGAGCTGCATCAGGAAAGCACCGAGGCATATATTAGTATGCCATATGCAGTCTAGTTGATCACATCGTCAAATACAGGATAAGTATTCCTCAACAGGGGCCTAATTGTTTTGAGCTGCTGCATCAGGAAAGCACCAAGGCATATCCTAGTATGCCATATGGCCCAGTCCAATTGACCAATTACACAAATACAGGAATTGTCAAAAGTAGCAACCCCAATCAAGTGTCAAATTAGTTTGAGCTGCATTTGGAAAGCATCATGCCTGTTCCCTGAAGATGACAATTTGCAATGGTCATTAAAGATACTTTCAACAAAAATCTGTGATCACTGCGGTGGACGAATTATCCCCAAACTAAAGATATTTGTTGTACAATACAGCAACTATTATAGCAGGTCGCAGCGACAAAAATTGCTCATTTGCGCAGTGCTTTTGTTTCAGGTGATATATTTATCAGAAGTATGGGAAGTATGTCGGTAGTCAGAATACAGTGGAACATCTCCTATTACAATTCTATTCATTAGCGTGAGTGCCTGGTTCCCGCACATTTTACACTTATGTCAATTTACCCAGCGAATGTTGTACGTTTGTCACATGGCGTCTGCGACATTATCGGGACAAATTACCCTTCACTAATGGAACCTGATCAATAATAAAATGCACACAACATGCATTATTTTGGTTTCTGCGATAACACCACTGTTCAGTTGTGGGATAACCATTTGGTAGACGCATCAGCTGCTACCAGGCAGTGAGATTAGATTAAAACAGCTCCCTGTGCCACAAACTATATGATAACTGGAGACTGCTACTTGCAGGAAGCAAGGTTTCCCGAAGGAACGGGAGGAATTCAATAAAGAAGAGGAAGCATGAAAACATTATAATCTGCGGTCAAGGTATTTGATTTGGGAGTCAATGGTGGACTTTCTCTATATAATCATAAAACTCTCCAGTGATATTGGGATTATCAGTTTATCAGCGATAAAGGTTACGAGGATAATTTTCCATTTTCATATTGTTTCATTGCAAAGACCTTGATATCATCGAGCGGTTTTGTATGGTAAGTGGTTGTTGAACTCTATCATGTAATACTGTTATTTCACTCATAGTATCTCAACGTCAGTGTGCTACATGACATTTTGAGGTTTTGAATTTGTCAACGCAACAATACCTGGATAGGGAAACATGCCATGCAAACAAGAAAAACACACACAATTTCGACATCTTATAACGACAAGTTTTGAAAGGTTGTCCACGACCTACTTACCAGTCATACTTATCCATAAAGGGTTGCCACTGCAAAGGTGGTGATGCTTGTCTACCCAACTATCATGTTGTTATCAGTTATGATCGTCTTGGGTGAAAGCTATTTCCCTGGTTCGTATTTCTGTTGGTCAAAAAGGTTTATCATTGACTAGACTACTGCTTCTTTCCTTGAGTACAAGTCAAGAGCTACAAAACTAGCATTCTAAACGGCCGAATGTTCTCTGTTCTTTATTTTTGCAATTTGCAATGGAGGTTTTTCATGTAATCCGGAAAATATAAGACGGCCATGGAAATTGGTTGGTCACCGTATCAAGTCTCTAAGACTGCACGTGATATCTGTATGATTTGGTGATCAGATTTTCTCTCTGAGCTGATTGCCACGACTTCATCATCAATTCCTATTAGCCTCATCTTTGCCATCCCTACTATTGTTCGATCAGGTTGTATTGTTGTGGATGAAAACAATTTCCATGGTCCATAGTTTCAGAGGCTGAAAAGATTCATCATTCTCCAGTGCAGATGTCTTCAGGTTCAAGCAAATAGCTACAAAGAGAAACTATCAGGATGTGTTATAGGCTGAAACAGTTTTGTATTCTTCTTCTTCTTCTTCAGCGTTTGCTCTGCACTTGGAGGGGTCATTCTCCTAGGAGTAATCCTCCTCCAAGGCGGGATGAGCGTATCCTGCGTGCCACTACGGTTAGGCGCCAATTGGGTTTATTGGCCTAGTGGTCTGACTTTGGCGAGAGAGATAGAGTCCACGCAAGCTACTCATTTTTCTCACTTGGTGGGGTCTTAGCTTGCCCTGGCATAGACACCAGGTACAAGGAACCTCGGTTTTGAGTCTCATTCGAAGGACTGTGAAGAGCCAGGAATTTTAGTTCCTTGAAAGCCACGCCAGTTCATCCAGACATACGATCCTGGGTTCTCCCCGGGATCGAACCCGGGCCCTATCGCGTGGTGGCCAGCAGTGTAAACCACTAGGCCATGAGGCTCCTTAAACAGTTTTGTATGATATTTGAGACATTTTCTTTATTTGATTGTGTTGCTAAAGACATTTGATTTGCATGTTCCTTAGTTTCAGTATGAATAATTCCTTAGCAACGATTGTCTTTTGGCACAACCAGTTCCTTGGTCAATAGATATGTGTAAAACCAGCTGGCAACACTGTTCGCTTGTAGTAATGTTTAAGGGTCGTCTCTATCCCTTGATTCAAATATTCCGCAAAGGTGCATTTTCGTGGGCTGTGACAATGTACCAAACTACTACATTATTTCAAGAACAATATGCCTAGTTGAGGCAATGACCAACATGGTATGAAAATATATAACAAATCATCCTTGCTCCAGGGAAAGAAATTCGACAGTGTTGAGATATAATTTCCATTTGTCCCAAAGTGATCTTTTGAGGACAAAGTCACAACCAGAATGCAGGGATTAGTTCACTTTCAGGAAGAACTGCAAAGCAAATGTTACTGTGTGAGAGATGTACAGTAGAACCTCTCTATTGAGGACAAGTCCTGTCCTTAATAGAGAGGTGTCCTGATTAGAGAGATCAAATTGGATGGAAACAACCAATAATGAGACTAAAACTATAGTGTTTTTATTAGAGAGGTTGTCCTTAATAGAGAGGTGTCTACTTAGGGAGGTTCCACTGTAATTGTTGATGTGTTATACGTCATCTTTTGATGTTTGAGACGTGTTCCCTCTTAGCTGATTGTCACGCGACCATTTGAAGCTAATATGCACACATCTTCCACCCGACTAAGAAGAAATCTAATGTTAAGCGAAGGGTACTCTAAGGTACTGAAGGGTGTTATCGTGGGCGTCTTTGAGGGTACTTCTAAAAAAAATTATCGAAAATGGCAAATTTTCCCTTTGGCCACCCTTCAGGTTACCATTTACAAGGCCATTCAGCTCAAGTAGATTCATATTGTCTGTGATTGCATTTGAACTGCGTCAGTGTTTGGAGAACTAACTGCTAACATTATTGTCACATTCTCAGCATCACTTGAAAAATTTGTGGAAATTGAAAACAGCTTTCTGATTTCTCTATCTCTTCAACCATTGACAACAAATATATAAGTACACATCTTAACATAATTGCCACTAGTCATATAGGTTCCCCATAATGGTTCAAAAGAATTCTGAAAGTTGTACACTTGCAGTATTCTATTGCTGTACTATTGACATGATTGAGCAGTGATGAATTTGTTATTGCGTAGTTTATGAATGAGTTTGAACCACTCAAATGTTACTTGTCATATTGAAATTCTGGTTTATTAAATTGCATTTTTAATCAGGATCAGTTCTAGGTTGAAGCTACACTTAATTTTGATCCAAGACTTACAGTGAGTTGTGAAATTGCAAATATTGGGATAAGACATCTTACATGTGTAATGGCTACAGTATCAGTCCCACTCAATGGTCCTCAAGTTGGTTTGATTCCTGAATGGTACAGGAGTGATAAAGGAGTTCATGAATTGCCAGAAAATGTGTCGTATTTGTGAGATCAAGTCTCAAGAATGTCACCCTGAAATGTATTTTCACCTACTCCATTGGCCACATGGCTCATCAAGCCCGAGCTTATCCCGGTTTTCTGTGGCATTAAGTGACCAGGAGGATCATGCCCCCTGGACAGAATGCCAGCCCATCAAAGTTTAACAAAGGAACCACAGGGCTCAGCTAAAACACAAACTAAATCTGCTGAGAGAGAGAGCAAGAATGTAACAGCAGAAGAAATTTCACAAGCTTCAGAAACATGAGAAATTCAATTGGTCATACCAAGGTCATACTTTAGTATGTTACATTACCACTCAAACAGGGATGGCATGCAGCAGGACATTTTCACAAGTGTATTGAACACAAACAGACAGATTCAAGGTAGACAAACATGATGCAGAGACCTAGAGGAAGTTCCCAAGTGTCTTTTATCCAAACTCTATCATAAACTCAGTAGCCAAATGTGCTGCATGAAAGTGCTAGAACATATCAGCAGACCAGATTTCCTAAGATATGGTAGACATGCAAAATTCCAGTTACTCTCACACTTGAGTATGTTACATTACCACTCAGACTGAGAGTGAAGGAGGCAGAAATATGTCACAAGTGCGGGAGCCGTGTATAGTGGCCTGGTCCTTTGCCTAATATCAAGAGGTACAGCTGTGAGCATTTCTGTAGTACACGGATGGAAGAAAGTGTACTGTAACCCACCAAATTCATTTGTGCAGCCTTTTTTCCCACGGAATTGTCCTCAAATAGTTATTTCTTATTCAATTTCAAAATCTGTATGTTGGTGAACTGTCTCTTTCTAAAAACATCACAGGAGATTGTTGTACTTTCTCTGGCGGGCAGGAAGAATTCGGAAGACACTCAAAACGAATGGCTTCTGTCAAGGAGGATACCGCGGTGACGTCACATCACGTGATCCCGACCCATATTAGTGATCGCTATGGCCAATCAGATTCAGTCTACTGACAGCACCAGCACTGAACACATCTCCACGTCTCGCTGTCTGGTGCGCTCCTGTACACAAAAACACCAATAGACATGAAATATTGCAATACCTAGTATGGATTATTCCTGTGTAAAATAAAATTTACAGAGCAGATTAACTTCCACGAATAAAAAAGACGTTTGGCGTGGCCAAAGTGCGGAAATAATGTCTCCGCTAAAATACACTACGAAATACACTAGGCAATGCACTACGCAATATACAGTAGAGATGCAGTTGAGTTTGTTATTGTTTTGACTTAGAAGCCCGCCCATATCATAATATATTCATGTATTCATGAAGTATGAACTCATTTCTGTCCCATACAACTCTAAGAACAGTCAATTTCTCCTTAAATCATCACCGAAACCGCGATATCCGCAGGAAGATTTCGTTCTAGTGTCCGAAAATGCATGATCTTACAGGGGCGCTAACTCGACAAATAGAGGGGATCTATGGGGATCTATGCGAGTTTTAGGTATTACAGGTCTCGAACTTGTAAAATCTGTAAACATGCCTCCAAATCCCATTATGATAATGAAGAGATTGCCCCATAGCTGGGAGACTGTTTTGAAACCATCGCTAATTTTGGAAGATCGGTGCCGGCTATTTGGTTTAAAAAACCCTATTTTTCCCCATCAAAACAGCACTTTTCATTATTCAAATGATAGCTTATTGTCTGAAGACTTATTTCATAGCAGAAAAGTACTAATAACTCTGACTTGATGCGAAAAATCTAACTTTTTTGATGACTTGATTTTCCCTTGGCCGTGGATCGAGTTTGTTTACAATATGCAGCGCCATCTTGGAAAAGCCGTGACGTCACCGCGGTATCCTCCTTGGGCTTCTGTGAGTCATCAGGGCAAATCATGACCGGGCCTGGGCCAGCAGGAGCAAATATGTGACCCGCTCTACCAAAACTAGACGCTTGTCGCATCTGAACTTGACAGGTTGATACGGACTTGTTGTTCATTTCCCTATTGTAGACCTTTTGTGAAATGTGACCAAATGAGTTTGTAATAGATTTCACAAAAGGTCTACAATAGGGAAATGAACAACAAGTCCGTATCAACCTGTCGAGTTCAGATGCGACAAGCGCCTAGTTTTGGTAGAGCGAGTCACATATACGTAATGCATCAAATGAAAAATGACAAAAAGGGTGCATTTTCAAACGTAATCATGGAAAATTATTAACCTTTGGTTGATCAGTACCATGAAGAGGACAACATACAATCGAAATTATAGCACACAACATATGTTCACGACTGTCTTTGATCGGCGCTACAGAGGAATGCGTCTGGTATTGAGTGGTTGGTTTATGTGTTTGACATGTCTAATCACGATACATACTCTATGGCACTCCATGTGACAAGCAAGACGTTTGGTCAAAGCTTCAGCTCTCTGCACGAGATTACGAGTCCAGAGCCGTCAGGAATGAAGAACTGACTTGGAACAGTTGATAAATTACTCCTGACTTTGCTTCATAATATTGACCCTGGAGCAAAAACTACAGGAACGATTTGGTTCAATTTTTCTTGTTGACGATTCTCCATCTACCAATATCGAGTTTGTGGAAGAATTGTTGTTAATTCTTTTTGGCCCATCCTGTATTAAGTATAAAACCTTTACAAAAATAGCCCTAGATGCCAAAAGATTAAAAGGTTTGAAGTTGCTAATTGAGGCAGGTATACCTTACACGGAAATATGTTCGCGAATGAAATTTTCTGCAGCATGTGCTCCAGAACTGCCCACTCTGGTACCCTACCAAGTCAGAAACAAGTCATGTAGCTTACCTCCAAAGACAGAACCACTGGGCTGATAAACCCAATTGGCGCCAAGCCATAGTGGCATCTAAAAAACAATCCCGCCTTGGAGGAGAAATGCCTCATGGAAGACCAAGTAACACCAAGCGCAGAGTGAATGCTGTGGAAGAAATAAAGAATTCTCCAACGAGGAACGTACCTGCACAACAAAACCTGCCAATAGGGGGCCCTGCAGGCAAGTGGACCATGGCCATTTCCCCGGGTCAATGGTTATTGAATATTTCATCCCTTAATTACTCTACATGGGGAAATAGCATCAAAAATGTTTTTTTATTGGTTCTTAATTCTATTATGATGAGTTTAGGGAGAAAATCAACAAAACTTAATTTGAATGGAAAATGCACTGGAAGTGTACCTTTTAGTACTGGTGCTGCCATCTGGATTTTTAGTTCTGCAGGTTCCTCGTTGCTTCACCATAATCTTTGGTTCTGAATGACTGCTATAAATTAGTAAGATTTTCGTCCCGTTGAGCACATTATTTTCTCCTAAAGATTACGGATGAGGTTGCTTGGCTACGTCTCCGTGAAGTTTGTTGCTGGTAAACATGCCGTGTCCGCCGAAAAGATAAAGTAGTTTGATTTAAACAATGTCTTGTTTTTGTTTTTAAGAAAAGTCGCTTTCTGAGTTATAGTGAGGATTTTTGATAGGGCATGGTGGGTTCTGGTTGAAAAGACACTTGCTGATGAAAAGCGGGTGCAGTGTGCAACATTTTTCTGCGACATTTCCGAGCATCTTTCATTCCATCTCATTAAATTAATGAAATGGCTTTCTCTGAGCCTGGTTTCTTTACCTAATCAGCTAAAGCCTGGTTTTGCTTCTGCTCTACATGTTCTGTTAGCAGCTAGACGGCTAGTAGAACTGTGGAACTCCGTCATGTTGAGCCGTCCAGATGTAACTCATCTTTGCATTCCTGCCCATCTGTATTGAAAAAAAACGAATTAATTTTGACCGACTTTGGCAGAAGGGGACAATTGTGAAAAAAATTTAACATTAGTATGAGATGATTCCTTGCGAAGTTACCTTTAAGATGATGTATGATACATGGCAGTCTTTTAAGGATTGGCCGAGAATTGACTTTAGAATACACGCTCTAAAAAGTTTAAAGCAGAGAATATTTTCCAAAGATAGGCTACTAGTAGGAAAAGCATTTGAAGGAGCATCTTATTTGCTGTATTACAGGGCTTTAGTGGTCTCTAAATACCTCTAACCCCAGTTGAAGTAATACTCAGCATGCTCTGGATAATCATAGAATCAATTTTTTTTTAAACCGAAACTTTTTTTCTTACTTTTCACCTTTTTATCCCTTTTCCTCAAATCCTTTTGCCAGAGCCAGTCACAGGTACCTTTGTGGCTTACTCATATTGGGCTGTATCTTATAGGTGGTAATGAACCATGTAGTATAAACAACCAAGACCCTATTCAGCCGTGGCTGATGAGAATTGATCCTGTGGGGTGTCAGCGAGCTGATACCTAGATCGCTCTTCCACTATATGTGGTTTCGTCCATCAACTACAAAGGCATAGCCCTGGCATATGAATTTTTATGGCGTATGATTTTTGTAACAAAAGCAGCTTGCAACTCTATGTCCATGATCTTTCATATATTTTTCCCTTTAAGGGTTCATAGCATTTGAGATTTGAGGCACAGCCACCCAAGGTCAGGATCTCATTGGAAATGCTTGACTGCATAGCCATGCATTTTCAATTTGACCAGCAGGAGCAAGGCGATAACCAAGGTTGGCAAGTGGTTCATGCCCATTGGAGATATATGGCTTTTCTGCCTTGCTGAATTGTAAGATTTAGCACCCCGAAAACAAGCAATTGGAATTGCTGTGACCGCCAATTGTGATAAAGCATGCAACAAAAATTGCTCATTTGCGCTGGTCATCACATATGACGGTAACAAGAATCAGTGATCCCACTGCTCTGCGATTAATGTAAAACCCTGCGATTATTGGTTTTACCCAAAGACAAGAGATGTTTTTGTCGCACAAAGCTGTGATCAAAATCGCAGGTTGTTGTTTCAAAAATCACTCATTTGCAGGGCAGCAGGACCTGGGTAATAGAATCCGAAGCTTTTAGTATGGCGGGTGGCTTGACTTTTTGGGGGCACCGAAGTCTGCAGGACACAAAAAATTGGGTAGCACAACTCTTGTCAGAACTTCTGGTCATCCTTTAGATGTGCCAAAAAGCTACATTCATATTCATCCTGGCGATAAATGAGGAGGCATTTCTAATCTCAGCCGCAACGAGGCAAGCAAAATAACCCCACACCAAGGGTCAACAAATCTGCCACAGCTGAAGTCCCCTTGCGTATTATCCAATGAGCCGGTTGTCAGTTTATCCATGGGGGACATCACCGGGAACCGTTGCTTATTGGATATGGTATCAACTCTGTGATCTTGCAAGCGATCAATGCCCATCATGCATGCTTGGGTTAGTTTGTCAATATATGGGCCTCTCGGATCACTTTCCGTAAATGATGTAACCGGTAGTGATATGCCGGAGCCTCTGTGGTGTAGTGGCTCCAACTCTCGGCTAGCGGTCAAGAGATCCTTGATTCGATTCCCTACTGTGGGCCTGGTCTCTTTGTGTTATGTGCCCATCTACATCCAGGTGTAAATGGCCTGGACGCAAGGGCCCAACGCGCCGCGTAGCGGCAAAAAAGCGAAGCTGGCGAAACATTTATAACGGGTCACCGTCACTTATTATTGGACTTATAGCGCATTTACGGGGTTGCAACTATTTTGCTTTATAGTGTCACCAGGAAAGAAAAGCATGCGACCTAACGCCGATCTATTTGTATAAAGTGATAATTGGAAGGTATATAGTAGGAAATATCAATAAAATAATCATTCCATTTCGTCTTTTGAGGGCATTTTTGATTGTAAAAAATATATGTGTACGTCACCGTAGTCTCTGCAATGATAATTTTATCAGAGCAGTCTCGCGCAAGTAGAAGTTCTTTACCTGTTAGTTCTTCACTTATTAGTCTCAACGTCTGGCGCAAAGCCAGACGTTTTCCATTACGATTTCACTACGATGTTTGACAAGAAGGAGCAGTGCGCGAGATATGCTAATAAGCAGACTTCCCTCGCTTGAGTTTCTGAAGAATGTTCCATATCGCGCGAAGCTCATCACTACTGATTATGACAGGCGTGCAACGGTAGGTATCTGCTCCCCAACTTCCACCCTAATACGGTACAATAAGTTACCATTTGATGGGAATGGGACAATGCCCTCACTGTGTATGGAGTCATAGGGATAAGAAGACATTATTCATTAGTGTTGGTACAAGTGATTTTGCCCAAAAAGCATGCGCATTCAAAAAACAAAATATGCAAGGTATCACGTACATGACCATGACGACGTGCAGAAAGTGCACTGGCCTATGGCTATGTACTAGCAAACATGGTAAACATGAACAACATCATTATTCATTGGCAGTTCATTTTACTCCGAGCTTTTCCTGAAACATATAGCCATGATGATTAGGCCTACCATGTACCATGACCAATAACAGCACTAGATCATGTAGATGTCAACAAGTTCACATGAACCGTATAATCCTGCATGGCGCATGTGGGGCATGCGTCTAAACCAAAGCCCCAAAATCACTTGTTTTGGTCTATTTCAGTTTCACTTGTGTTTCCCCCGTCTCCCAGTCCATAATACATTTACAGTTTACAATCCCCGATCATGGCCCAACAAAAGGTCATCGGTTGACTAAAGGAACACAACTGTTCAATGTATTTATAGTTGAATGCGATCAAACTACGTCTTTTCAATCGTGGATTGTAAATTTAACCCCATGGGCCTAGGGAAGGCCCTATAACAATACTTTCGACACAGTTATTATCTCCGCTGCCTCCACCATGTTACACACAGTGCTCACTGCTGATTCTAAAATGCGCCACCTAGTCAAAACAGGACATATGTTCTTCTAGGAATAGATCTCTTTCCAATATTTCGTCATTCCACTATCGTCATCACCTCATCATACTTTCATTGACATTACAGGCACACATCCACAGAGCACTCTTCAAATCATCTACACAGTGGTTATCCAACTAGGATTATAAAGGTAATTTCTTAGCCCCGCACAGTGGGTTTCAGTCTTGATAAAGGGGCACTATCCAAGATAAAGTTACAAGAAGTAGTCAATAGGGGTCTCTCACCTCTCACTGTATGTCCACACTATTCACGCTTGTACGAGGAATACATTCAATGCTGAATCTAACAACACCCAGTGCCCTTACTCTGTATATTAGTCACTGGAAGATGGCCCATTTCACTCCTTCCTTCTACTTCACCTATAGTCTCATGGCAAACGCCTCAGTTCTATGATATCACATTCACTTTCAGCTGTCATGCAACGCAACAACTGTGCTATCTGCCATCGCACATCAACGAAGAAGTGCAGCCGCCCACATTCCACCTCACGTCTGTCCGACCAGCTGCAATCCTCGAGGACGCCCCACTGTACCACGATTTCACTACGATGTTTGACAAGAAGGAGCAGTGCGCGAGATAGGCTAATGAGCAGACTTCCCTCGCTTGAGTTTCGAAAGAATGTTCCATATCGCGCTAAGCTGACCACTGCTGACCATGACAGGCGTGCATTGGACTGGTACTGGTTGGAATTGAACATTGAATATGCTGGTGGTGACGCTTTCTGATGAGAAGTTGGTCGTGACTGATGCAGTATCCTTGGACTTGTCCACAGCATCGTTCAATCATTGCTCTCTGAGCTGCCTTGATTCTGTACTTACCCAAATACTAAGACCAAACGCCTGTTGACTGTGCTTTAAGAGAGACTGGCGCCATGCCTAGAGATATGACTGACCCCTATTGGCAAATTTGTATGACTTTATCTTGCCTACCTAGCTGCTGCCTATAGTCTCCCTTTAACTGCGGAACACTTCAAAGTCGATAAAATGCCATGTTCCACCTTTTAATGTGTTCAGACCGCCATTTTCAAAATAATCAAGTCCGGACACTGCCTTCTAGTCTCATAATAAATTTTGCTTTCCTCAATAATAACATTTCTTCTTCTTCAATGCTTTCATCATTCCAAACCTCTCCTCCTCGGACTTTTACAGGGGTACAGTCATGGCAATCAAAACCCAAATACTGAGACCAAATGCCTGTTGACTGTGCTTTAAGAGAGACTGGCGCCATGCCTAGTCTCTCTTAAAGCACAGTCAACAGACACCAACCCCCTCAGACTCAGAAACCACAAACGCCCAACCCTTCCTGCTACCTTAATACTTCTAGGTACCGGTCAGAAATGCTCAGATTGTAGCACTGGTTGAGCTGCTCACCTGAGGCTTACTGGTGAAAGGGTCGACTTGGGCATGGGATTTACCTGGCCAGGAAGATAATGTACCGACTTGACACCATGCGCCGTAACTTGTACTATTACACTGATGCCGTTATCTGATAACGATGTTCACCAGTGTTGGAAGGCAGTTTTGGGCATGGCTTGCGAATTTCAGGCAGGCCGAAGGTTCTTGTCCATTGTTTATTGCAGTTCAAAGAGTTTTCATTATCCTGTTTGGAGAAGTTGCGGTCCTGCTGGAAGCCGTTTTTGTACAAAAAACCAACATATGGTATGCCCAAGTTGTCCCTTTAAAGTGTAAAGTTGGATGAACCTATTTCGTAATTGATATCAGACTATGAACCTAAAACTCGCACTCTTAACTTCAGGAAAGAACTTATGGAAAAAGGGAATCACCTCATACTCGTAGTTGGAGTCGGGTGGCTGCTAATGCTGTCTAATATGAGCAACTCTAGTACTTGAGAATATAAATGGCTTCTCTCGTTATTACCATATGATATTACCACTGTACCAACAACAAGCTGCGTTATTCATATATCACAGTATTGTATTAGCTGGCTGACAACCGGAGTAAGGTCATTCATATGGTTTTATTGCCCTCAAATATGACTGGGGCTGAGTCATTTTAACCCTCTCGTAAGAACATGATACATTCTTTCAAAAAATAAGGGGTTTTGAGGTTAGGGTTTTTCTGCCATACAGATATGCACCCCCTGAAGGTTTCAGGGAAATTAAGAAACCTGTGAGCTCAAAATCATTGAAGGGGTACACCGTTCGTATTACTAGTGGTCCAGTTAAATAGCAATCCACTAATGCACAATGCTGTAGTGCAGTTATTATAAATACAAATGTGTTTAAACTTGGTATTCATTGTACATGTATTTCTATATCAGTCTTTACAACGGCAATATTGAAATTTATATTTAGTACGTATTTCCGCAATTGGACATTTTAAAATTCAATTACAAATTCGAAATTTTTAACGAACGGTGTGCGCCTTCAAAAGGGTTTTTCATTTCTCTGAAAAACCTCTGCGGGTTGCATATTTGTGTTGGCAACAAAAAACCTGAAAGGTTTTTCATAACCTCAAGCTCCCATTATGATAACAACAATTGGGTTTTATGAGCTGTATTACTCTCCCGTTATCATAACAGCAATTAGGTAAGTTGTATTACTTTCTCCTTGTGATAACAGCAATTAGGTTTTATAAGCTATATTACTTTCCACCTATGATATATTTGACAAGCTGACAATACTAACAAATGAAATCAATCAAATTGTGACACACACGGCCACTCTGCTGTGATGTTCGGCTCAAAGCTTGTCAATATCATTCAGCATTATCCCTGATTATTATGGTCGGACATGAACACCATGCAGAGGATTGGTCTATCGTCAGTGGACAAGCTATTGGGACAGGATGGATGTATTGTTGCTGCCCGTTTAACCCTTTCACTACCGCAGGGTTTTGGCATTTTTTCCATTTTCAGCTAAAAAATTAAAAAAACAGTTTGTTAGTGGAATTAAGTCAAGCTTTATGCATCGAATTGTAGCCATAACCCTTGGCTACACTACCATACCACTCTTTTCAAGAGAAATATGTTTCCTGTGATAAAAAAACGTAACTCACCCTCACAAAAAAAGGAGGAAAAAGGATTTGTTCCCAACTGGGGCTCGAACACACTCTGCTCAAGCCATTGATGTTCATTGTATCTTGTGCTGCAGGTAAAAATTAATAAACATTGCCAGATTATAAGCACCCTGCAGAAGAGATTTTTGTGGCATTGGTCTGCGATGATAATTGCATGAGACAAAAATATCATGTTGCATGAGACAAAAATATCATGTAGATGGGGCCATCCGTATAATGTCATTTCTGTCACCTACGATAACTGCTAAACTTGTTGATGACTGGATTTACCCATAGAAAGTGACCATGTTGTTGCTAATCAATGCCAAAGTATATCACAGTCATAAAAATTTCCCCTTTTTTAGCTCACCTCTTAGCAGAGGTGAGCTTATCCCATAACGTGGCGTCCGTCGTCCGTCGTCGTCGTCGTCGTCGTCGTCGTCGTCGTCGTCGTCGTCGTCCGTCGTCCGTTAGCAGGGCACGTTTCGTAACTGTTAGAGCTATTGAGTTGAAACGTGGTACACATGTACCCTTATGTAATGACACCTTAGAGACCAAGTTTCGGTCCGATTCGTTTCATGGTTTGGCCACCAGGGGGCCAAACGTTAAAAGTGAAAATATGCAATATCTCCCTTAATAGTAGTCGGGAAATTTTGAAAAAAATATGGTAGGTACTTCTAGCAAAGGTGCATCATATATCCTCCGGGTTTTCGATTTGACCTCCTTTTCAAGGTCACAGAGGTCAAATGGTGTAAATTGGCCGTTAGGATGTAACGATGGCACGTTTCTAAACTGCAATGGCTATTGATACCAAATTTGGTACACATTTACCCCTTAGTCAGGTGATCTTAGGGACCGAAGTTTGGTCCAATATGATTCACCACTTGACCACCAGGGGGCAAAATCCAAAAACCTTAAAAATGTGATTATTCCTTAACTTCTTGCCCGATTGCCACCAATTTGATATCATGGGTACATCTAACCACCATACAGTATATGTCACACAGGTTTTTAATTTGACCTTCTTGTCAAGGTCACAGAGGTCAAATGGCCTAAATTCGCCGTCAGGCCGTAACTATGGCACGTTTCTTAACTGCAATGACTATTGATCACAAATTAAGTACACATGTACCCCTTGGTCAGGTGATCTCAGGTACCGAAGTTTGGTGCGATCTGATTTGCCGTTTGGCCTCCAGGGAGGGGGCCAAATCCTAAATTCTTCAAAATGCCATTATTCCTAGTAATGACTTGCCCGATTGGCACCAATTTTATATCATAGGTACATCTAATTCTAACAACCATTCAATGTGTCACCCGGGTCTTCTTTGATTTGACCTACTTTTCAAGGTCACAGAGGTTGAATGTATTGTAAATTGGCCATTTTGGGGAAATTGTAATTGCTTGGACCTACATCAAACCTAACACTACATGACACAATACCATGCTCTTTATCCATCTTTCCTCCACATGAGGTGAGCACAATGGCCCTGGCCATTTCATTCTCGGTGCCTATTAGCAAATCCAGTGAAGAGACTAAACTTGATAGTGTTATGAGCAGATCCCAACCTCATTATTGCTGTCTTCTTGATCAGTACATGTAAAAAGACGTATAAAGCGTTTCCTTTTCTTGCGGGGACTATGATCGCTATGGAGAATGCCATATCAATTAGGCGAGTGCCATGGGCAGGCGGGTACTGAGGATTATTATCATAGATACAGACAGAAGTAGGAGGCTATATTCGTAATCAATAAGGTCGCGTTTACAGCCGTGTAATGGCTAATCAAAGGGGAGACAATTTTGCATGAGGGAAATGTCTTGCCTATTCTTTAGACTCTTCGAACAAAGATAGCGTTATAGAGATGGTTTTAAGCCAAAGTTGATAAAAAAACATGCTTGTGACATGTACTCGATGACAAGTGACTACATGTATCCTATGTAAACCTGGCCTTAAAAGATTTATATCCTTTTCTCCCCTTGCTTGGACATCCTTCCGACAACCTAACAGCTTGGTTGAGGTCAGAGGTGCAAAAATAGCATACGTAAGCCTTCGAATTACTTGCTAAGTCTAATTGGTAGTGCTTACACCAGCTTATGAGACTGGCTGTTTGGGCTTATCCACGATTCAATTAATTTGGGATTGTTGTCCCGTCAGGCGTGGGTGACGGGTTTCATCTAGGGGTGACAGCAGAACTCTGACATTGATGAACTCTCATCAACTACAGTTTTGGTCAAAATAACATCCCTCATCCCAAGCACTTGCACGAAATGTCAATTCGTAATAGCGTAAGTGCAGCACTTCTAATACAGGTCTGCCGTGAAACTAGATGGGACGAACAGTAGAACTCCCTCAGCGGACACCTCTATTAAGGACACCCTCTTTATTAAGGAGACTAGTTTTGGTCCCGAATTTGGTGTTTTCGTTCAATTTGACCTCTCTAATCAGGACACCTCTCTATTATGGACAGCACTTATCAGTCCCGTGGGTGTCCTTAATAGAGTGGTTCTACTGTAATATCCTCCCACAGCAGGGTTTTTGATCGCTAGTGTAATTTAGAAGCAATCCAAAGGTCCATGCACTTTAAGTGAATGTATTTAAGAAGCAATCAACAGGCCAGCTTGTGGATGAACTCCACCTTTAAAGCACTGTCACTCATAAATAAAAAGGCAAAAAATATCTTCCTACTTATTCCAGCAATAAACATAAATCTTTTGAGTGGCACTCTCCGATATGTCATAGAAACGTATTTCCATTACCGGATCGCCTAGGAGAATATGTCATCCACTCTCATTTGTCTATACCGCATAATATCTTAGAAACATTACTAAGCGGCAGCCGGTATAAGTCGATTATTTACGAGCGTGCATAAAGTCTGATTTATCGAGCATCATGGATGCCGGCCTGGAACAATATTGCTTGAAGGAAGGGTGTGATGACTTCATAGATCATGGCATTGTCTTCCTATTGTCTGTATGTGAGGCAGTAATGGGGTTCGTGGCTGAGTTTACCATTAGATTAGGGAAAGTAACAATTTAGCCACGGATTCATTTAATCTTAGTCTGCACAACCAGATTGTTGGCCTGTTTGCATTTAGAGGACAAAGATGATTCTGGTGTATCTAGACTGGACCCGTTAGAGTCAGCTTATGGTCAACTTTGAATCCATACGAGTCCATTTAGTTGCTGTTTACACGAGAAAAATTTAGACCCTTTCTGATTCAATTTGGTCTTATCAAGGCTTTTTCTGTGCATGTAAAAATGTCTCTAGGGGATAAAAGATCAGCTCATCACATCACACCTACCAGAACTTTTCATGATTGACTAATGTAAAATCAACCTGCCGCAAACGCAGTGCAACAGTAGTTACCGTTGACATTTGACGAATTCTCGGCTGTCCAAAGTGTGTGTTTTTAGTTCCAATGTGGAATCAGCTCTATTAACTATGGTGACAATATCACCAGGGTAGGATATGCAAAGCGAGTGTTTTCGATTTTTTTTATCTTCACCGGTAACTAGGGTGACAGTAGCCAGGACGCTATAGGATGGAAGATTGGCTCATGGCATCACATACATCAGGACATTTTACTATTGTGCTGGTGACTTGGCTTGCCAAGCTTCTATGGTAACCACTGCATCTAGAAGGTGTCGGTGAGTACAGCCTGTGTTGCCAATTCCTTATGCTTCTTGCTTTGACTGGTTTCGTGGGTCTGTATACAAAGGCTTGACATTTACCATGTTTCCTGAAGATTCAAACAGGGGAACTTGAATCTGAATCATTACCCTTTTAGGGTCCCTTTTATGTTGCATTCCTTTTGGCAGCTCAAAGGTCTTTAAAGTGTTGGTAATGTCAATAGATTTTAAGCTTGATGGAAACATTCAAATTGCGACAGAATGCTACTGCCTGTTCATAGCCTGAAACTAGCTTTTTAATAAGTTCATGTAAATTTCGACATATTTCTCACTGAAAATGTCTCAATGATGTTTTGAGGCTCTTGTGCATCTCTCCTTCTACTAATCTGTGTAAGTGTAAACTTAGATTTGGATCAGATATGACATCCTTTCATAGCTTAATAGCCTTCAGGTAAATGTGCTCTTGCGATGAATTGTTGACTTGTCACCGGCAGGCACGGATCCAGGGGGTTGAAAAAAGGGCATATGTATTCATAAAATGCCCTACGTTTTTGGAAGTATTTGCGACACAAATGTATGAAAAATCTATTATTTCCCAAAAATGAGTTGGTGTAGGGGGGTGAACCCATCCCTTTTTGATCCATGGTGATTGGTGGACGAACTTATATAATTGCAAAATGTGTTCGAGCATAGCTTTCCAAGTCCACACTCACAACTTGCTCTTGAGACTTAGCAAGTAGACTTCTACCTAGATCAGATCTTAACAGCCTATCTATAATCTTCCATTTCCCATAGTACCGCCGTGTAGGAAATTGAACTTCGAGAAGAAAATCTTATGTTCTCATACAGATTGGAAAATTGCATTGGATTTCTATACTGCCGCTCAATATCTGTTTCTGTGTATTTTATCGTGAAAGTGCTTGTAGTGATGACATATTGGTGTACTCTGATACCTTAGGTAGTGACAGTTGTCAAATATAGCCCTTTGTAGAGGGCAGTATGGATTTTTCTTGCCCACAGGATATGGTATTGTCCGAGGTCCCTGAATGTGATCATTGATAGTTGACCTCAAAATGACAATTTCTCACCCTTTTTCATTTCAGAGAGTAGCAGTGACTGAGCGTACAACATGGATCCATGTCTCTTCGTCCAGCCGACGATAGAGGAGATCAAACTCCATAAAAATCACTACCAACAAAGCGTTGTTTCGTCTTTTTTTGAAAAACTCGACCAAGTTTCATCTTCGTGGCACAACCATTCAAGAGGCAATAAAATCGGGGTTGTGCAAGATTTGGATCTATTAAATGGCGACCCGCGATTGAGTTACCCGTGTCTCGCGCAACCTAGCAATCAGAGGTCAAGGTCACCAAAGTCGTTTGGTAAAGATAATGGGACGAGTTTGCAGCGGAGGAGCTCCTTGTCCGATTTGGAGGGACGGTATTCTTTTCGTAAGAAAAGAACTGCGGCACAGAAAGTGGTCGGCATAAGCGATCGGGAAATGAAAGCAGTGATAATGGGTGTAGCTAACGAGCTGTCAATCATTTATGAGTATCATATCTCAGTGTTGTATGGTTTGGCCGATGTGGAACTTTTGGCGGAAAATGCAGTTGATTGCATGTTCCATCATTTGAAACAAAACGATGTACAGTTTTGTTACAACGATATGCTGAAATCTGTGATAGAGGCAATGCCAAAGACCAAAATAAAAAAGTTTGTTTATCTACGCACAAACGATGGAAAAGCAACCCTCGCATGGAACGTTGTGAAAGTTTACAAACAGGCAGGCTTGAGACTATTGGAGGACAATCGCGCCGTATCAGAGCTACCCCGTTACAAGTTCTTTCGGTGTTTTTCACCATTTGGACAATCGTGTAAACCGGACATCTACGGATTCAGGGGACCCATGATGATGTGGGAGGAAAATAGGCAAGTTTATAAAATCTTAGACCAGGATATGACGACGATACAACACGGGCAACACACGCAGATGGCGCACACGACCAAGGATATGCACCAGTTATACAAACCGTTTCATTGCGTATGTGATCTACAGGATCTGATTGGCTATCGCAACAGCCTATTAGACACCAGGGTCGAATCTTTCAACATGTTCTTACAAACGTCATACAGCCTGAACAACAATGTCATGGCCGTCTTGCGGCACAAGAAACCTCTTACGCTCCGGTTAGATTTGTACGGCGCAAATCTCTCAAGGTGCGACCTATCAAAATTAGCGATAAACAAATTCTCGTTCAAGTTGGACAATGTGCAATTACGCAACAGCATTCTGTTAGATGTTGATTTTTCCGGTCTGATCATAACAAACGTTAGCTTTGTTGGTGCTGATTTGTCGTTTAGTAATCTTAGCAATGTGACGTTCTGTAAATGTCACGCCGGTAATTTCGAAGGTGCTAAGCTCAAGTACGTTCTGACGGAGAATACTGATCTTCCAGTGGAATTGTCTGCTTCTAAAACCGGGATTAGCTCAGCGATCAATATGCACGATTCAGGAGGTGAGCAGATGTAAAGTTTTCTATATATTTTTTTCTTCATATCTTTATGTCCATTGATTTGGGAGACCTTACAGAAAACCAAAATTTTACCCCAAAAGCTTCTACAATGCACGAACACGAGATGAAAATCGAAATATCGTTGAAATTCATATTTTATTTGTATTGGAAATTTTCAAGTTCAAGTTTAAATTTCAAATTTTTATACAAACCTTTAACAATTACATGCATCTGATTGCATTGTTAGAACATTTCCTAATGCATCTTAATTTCTTAAATCTCTACATTGATACCCATCCTAAGAAATTAAAAGATTTTATAATTTCGGATTGATCGGCATGTTTTTGTGTTTTTTATCTGCTGCCAGTCTTGATAACTAATCAGAGAGTTTAATAACGTCTTATGAAAGAAAACAGGCTGAGGCAAATAGCAGAAAGAAAGTTATCTCAATTTGCAAACGACTCATTGAGTTCCAACAGCACTTTTTTCTATCTGAAGGGTGTAATAGAGCTTTTCAAACCTTATAGAATTAGAAAAAAACTTGGCATCTTTAGTGCTGATTCAGATGCGCATGTAGCTGATAATGTTCTCAACAAAACTTGATCGAGCAACACACTGTCCAGTGCAAGGTTATGAGATGCTCTGCTTCTATATATGCAGTCTAATGATCAGGCAAAAGCAAACTTCCACCGGGTGCTTTTAAGAAAACAGTTTGTGATGCCTTTCTTTACTCGGCCTTAAGGGATTTATAAGAAGTTAAGCAGTGTCTCCTTTGTTTTAAAGTACTCTGTAACTGAATACAAAATAACCCACCATTAACCTCCCACAAGTAGCTTTGTTCAAAGTCCCAGCACATCACATGTGATAAATAATTCAAAGATGGCAATGAAGTTCTTGAAATCTGCAGGCTTTTCATAAGTAACTTGATAGTTATATGAATATTTCAAGATTGAAGGCTGAAGGAGCCCTGCAGGAGACTTTCATACCATTTGATACGCTCTTAATGTGTATTATCGTGAAATAAAAAGCCCCTGGGTGTATTCTAAGCATGCTTTGTGGTAAATAATTTATGATTTCCCGACAGAATACTTTCTAATACTCCCATTTGAAAAGAAATGTCGAGTACCATGAAAATTGAAGACTGCCCAGCCTTAATCTCAGCAATTATACTGGAGTTCTATTAATATTTTTCTGTCAGCCCTGTTTGACGAAAACTCTGAACTGTACACATTAATACAGGCTCTGGCGGCAAATCACACTTTGTTTTGGTTTATTTGAAATTGTAGCACTGGTTCAAGACTATCACAGCCTCATATCTCACTTTCTGCTGTTTAGGGTCGCTCAAAACATACGCACAATTCTCAAAACCCCCTCCCACTAAACACATGAACCCATAACACATCTGTGTATGTACGCTAAGGCGAGACTTTTTTATACCTTGGTTAGCGTGCTTTTTCATCAAAGGACAAGCTTAGGAGGGTTGAATAAAAATGAAAATACATTTTTTTTACTCTCACGGAAGACTTCTGTAGAGGCAGCTCAGAGGAGGAAGAAATAAAATTAAAATTTTATTTCAAAATAAAAGTTTCTGTTTCAATCTTTGCGTGGCATTGTGGGGAGGTCTCGCACAACTCTAGTCTGGTCTCACTACACAGTGCGGATATTGAGTGCGGCGGGCTTGCTAAATGACCCCCCCCAAAAAAAATTTGTTCACATTTTCAGTTCATCGCCTTGCGGCGGGCACGCTAACCAAGGTATAAAAAAAATCCTGCCCACTGTCCTATGCACCTACGCCAAAGATTGTCAATGAATGGTGAATCCAGACAGTAACAATCCAACGATGTAACGTTGTAAAATTCTAAAATGCCCTCCCCTTATTGGATGCGTACTAAATGAACAATACCTTATGAATACCTGAATCAAAATGATCAAACATTGTTTTTTTTCCAGCGGTTGTGAAACTGATCCGTCGAGAGCTGATCCAGAACCATGAGTTCAAAATCCAAACGTTTTGCGACGAGATGGGCGTGAGTAAAATGAGTGAGTTGACGAAGCTGCAACCAATCACACTACAGAAAGTACCGGAACCGGGAGACGGTCCAGGTTTCAGGTACGTCTAAATAGTCGGAATTTGCCACTAAAGTTGTCTCTTATTCTTGCCTGTGCTTTTTTTGCCATGTAATTATTGTGCCGTGTTAGTTTGTTTAATTATTTTTCATTGGTGGGCAGCTTCATTGGCCCTTTTTCCCCCTTAGTACGAGTTATTGGCTCACCGTAGGGGAGTCTATACAATAGCCATGATAGCGCAGCGTCTGTCGTCCGTCATCGTCATCTGTATCCTGTTTCAAAAACGGTGGCACGTTTCTTAACCGCTGGGGCTATGAACTTGAAACTTGGTACACAGGACCCCCCCCCAGGTCAGGTGACCTCTGACAAAGAATTTCGGTCTGATCTGACCGTTTCATTTTTAGCTCACCTCTTAGCAGAGGTGAGCTTATCCCATACCGTGGCGTCCGTCGTCCGTCGTCGTCGTCGTCGTCGTCGTCGTCGTCGTCGTCGTCGTCGTCGTCGTCGTCGTCGTCGTCGTCGTCGGCGTCGTCGTCGTCGTCGTCGTCGTCCGTCGTCCGTTAGCAGGGCACGTTTCGTAACTGTTAGAGCTATTGAGTTGAAACTTGGTACACATGTACCCTTATGTAATGACACCTGGGAGACCAAGTTTCGGTCCGATTCGTTTCATGGTTTGGCCACCAGGGGGCCAAACGTTAAAAGTGAAAATATGCAATATCTCCCTCAATAGTAGTCGGGAAATTTTGAAAAAAATATGGTAGGTACTTCTAGCAAAGGTGCATCATATATCCTCCGGGTTTTTGATTTGACCTCCTTTTCAAGGTCACAGAGGTCAAATGGTGTAAATTGGCCGTTAGGATGTAACGATGGCACGTTTCTAAACTGCAATGACTATTGATACCAAATTTGGTACACATTTACCCCTTAGTCAGCTGATCTCAGGGACCGAAGTTTGGTCCAATATGATTCACCACTTGACCACCAGGGGGCAAAATCCAAAAACCTTAAAAATGTGATTATTCCTTAACTTCTTGCCCGATTGCCACCAATTTGATATCATGGGTACATCTAACCACCATACAGTATATGTCACACAGGTTTTTAATTTGACCTTCTTGTCAAGGTCACAGAGGTCAAATGGCGTAAATTCGCCGTCAGGCCGTAACAATGGCACGTTTCTTAACTGCAATGACTATTGATCACAAATTAAGTACACATGTACCCCTTGGTCAGGTGATCTCAGGTACCGAAGTTTGGTGCGATCTGATTTGCCGTTTGGCCTCCAGGGAGGGGGCCAAATCCTAAATTCTTCAAAATGCCATTATTCCTAGTAATGACTTGCCCGATTGGCACCAATTTTATATCATAGGTACATCTAATTCTAACAACCATTCAATGTGTCACCCGGGTCTTCTTTGATTTGACCTACTTTTCAAGGTCACAGAGGTCGAATGTACTGTAAATTGGCCATTTTGGGGAAATTGTAATTGCTTGGACCTACATCAAACCTAACACTACATGACACAAGACCATGCTCTTTATCCATCTTTCCTCCACATGAGGTGAGCACAATGGCCCTGGCCATTTCATTTCATTAGTGGGCAGCTTCATTGACCCTTTTAACCCCTATAGTACCAGTTATTGGCTCACCGTAGGGGAGTCTATACAATAGCGCAGCGTCCGTCGTCTTCTGTATCCTGTTTCAAAAACAGTGGCACATTTCTTAACCGCTAGGGCTATGAACTTGAAACTTTGTACACAGGACCCCCTAGGTAAGGTGACCTCGGACAATTAATTTTGGTCTGATCTGATTCTTGACTTGGCCACCAGGGGGCCAGAAGTGGAAACCTGAAAAGTGTGATATCTCTCTTATGAGTGACTTGTTTTCAATAACATGTTATGGTAGGTTCTCCCAGCAAGGATATATCACATATCTTACGGGTTTTTGATTTGGCCTCATTTTCCAGGTCACAGAGGTCAAATGGCGTAAATTGGCTGTTTGAGTGTAACTATGGCACATTTCTTAAATGCTAAAGCTGTGTACTTGAAATCTGGTAGACATGACTCCCTACGTCATATAACTGCTGACGACGAATTTCCATCTGATCTGATTCTCGACTTGGCCACCTGGGGGCCAAAACTAAAAAAGTGCAATATCTTGCTTATTAGTGACTTGTTTTCCATGATATTTTTATGGTAGGTACTCCAAGCAACGATACATCACATGTCATACCGACTTTGGTTTGACCTATATACTATACATGTAGCATGTTTCTTAACCAGGATGAATTCCTAGCCACCAAAAATCTATATGGTGAGCACAATGGCCCTTGGCCATTTCATTTCTAAAAAAAATAAGATGGAACATTTTGCGGTTAGCACTCATTAATTAAGTAGGGGTAACTTTTTCACAGCCGACAAAAATGTACTTTTTGAGGCAATTTACTTAAATAAGCAGGTCAAGTCTCTTCAAGACTGTTTCTTCTCACATTCCTTATGAGAGGCTTTTTTTCTGATCAGTAGCTACGAATAAACGTGGGTGAAAAAAGGATATCAGTTCTATCCTCTCAGGGATACCACTCAGGTATGTTGAAACAGTCGGGGGAAAAACCAACACGATTGCCTGTCTTATCTCATTTGTAGCAATCCCATGAGTCTGGGTTAATGAAATCGACACCCCTTACACGGCTTCTTCCAAAGTCGCTCAAGCTCACGTCACGCACTTCCTCTCGAGCAAATCAGGATTCCATTATCGGAAAACTATAGGCAACATGTTTACAGTATTGGAAAAGACCCGCAATGTTGTAGTGAATTAAAATCTGAAGTAAACTTAATAAGAAATGCCTTAATAATTTAGATGTTCTTAGGAATGGGTTTCGCTGCCAACATTGATGATAATTACGTGCATGAAGAGTTCTTCATGATGTCTTTAGCGAGAAATTCTCTAGAGGCTGCTGTATCATGTCTTCAGTTAATTGGAAAATGAACTCACGTCTCATTTCTTAACCGTGTGGGGCCTTGGGGCAAGTTTGCTAGCATAATCGAGAGAAATTTGGATTTACTCGACTCCAGTTTGACATGTCGTGGTTTCTTTAGCTAATGATAAATCAAGTGAAGTACTTTAAGGATTGTTGTCTTTGTTAATGTGGGAGTTTAAAAAGTGAATTCTGTCTGACACATTTATTTGATACTTGATGAATAACTGTAAAAATTCTGTTAAACTGAAATCTTTGAAACTGGTTTTTACTATTGAGGAGACAGCATGTTTTAACCCAATACATCCTGAACTTCAGTGCAACACTCAGCACTAAGAATGAGCTTAGTTACGTGTGTGAGAGGAAGAGCACACTGACTCTGGTATTTGAGTAGGAATAGAGCCTGACAACAGGAAGTAGTGTTTATATTGGACGGAGTGACATATTTTGTCGAAAAATTTACAAAATTTTAATCATAGTTCTTACAGCGAGTGTATGCTTTGCAAAGGGGACAGTCTACATTTATCCACACAACCGAGGATGTGTGTATGTCCTTGCTTATGAACATTTATCACGAATCTTATATGTAGCCCGTTCTTTGGCAATGACTTGTTACTTCTGAAAATGAGGCTCCATGTTAACCCAGTCTTTTGATCAGGATCAAAATTTACTTAGCATGACGTTACCGCAGGTGCCGCATGGGATTAGCAATGTCATATTGAGAAATTTGATATCAGTCTATCTCGTCACCTTATCATGCGGCCTTATCATACCCCACGGCAATAAGCCTGTTAAGTAATGGCGTTACTTTGTGCGTAACCTGCTTACCGTCAACCTAATAAAATGTGATCCATTCTGGCATGATCACCTTATCATTTCTGTCTTCGTGATTGAATATTGAAAAATAATGATCATGTTCAAGGACTACACACAGGAGAAGATTTTGATATTCTTTGCAACTGGGCCATATTTAGGTTTTGGTCATGGGGCAGTACGAGTGGGAACTCTAAAGGATGCAGAGGGGCACATTTGTGGAAATGTTAGCCTATTATTGTGGCAGGTTTAGCATGTTTTACTGTTCCTTGCTTGGGGTAAACAAGAAATTTTTTTCAAGATCTATATTATCATCCAGACAGCACCATCAGTGAAATGCCACATTTCCTGTTTACGACAGCACCAAATGTCATCTGCTCATAATTATTCATAGCTTTATGCAAATTTATGCCAATTGAAGCTAAGGATGATGACACAACGCCCATTAAAGTTTCCTCAAGTCAAAATTGTGGTTTTAAAACACTCGAAAATTGAGAGTTTGGGATTAATTTGAAATGGGGTGTTGACAGACATTGTTGCCTTTGCGAACTGCCAGAGGCTGAAAATTGCGATTTTATTTTTAGGTGATATAAGGCGTTAATACTGGTCATACCTAGGTCACACCTTGTTGAAATGAGAATGACAGATTAACCACCTGATTGGAATATTTTTGATTAAAAAGTAAGATTGCCATATATTGGTGTCACGGGTCAGGGTGCGCAATGCTTTTTGCTGGACCTTCACCTGTGATTGTGATTTTTGTAACTCTATGTCTATCTTCGGTCTTGCCTATAAATTAATGTCGATTACAAATTGAGGTGGCCTGATCTGAGAGGTGTCTGATCGATTTTGCCCTTGATGTCCCATTGCGGACTGTAACTGCTGAACTAGTCATCTGTTGCCTGTGGCATGATGGTGTAGTGGGAGAGCTAAACTCACTTAACACAGCCCTGTATTATACCCCTGTGATGCAATAATCAATATTTTCCAAATCACAGCCTCTTTTGTTCTGCTTGTTCCTTTAGTTGGCTCCGCTATGCGTTGCCCTTGCTAAGGGTGTTTTAATGCAGAATACCTGATTACGTCGGGGATAAGTTCCATAACTAACCAGAAACAAGATTAACAATAGTTGTCAACATCTAACCAACATCCTGAGCGAAAAAGAGTACCAAAGATAAACATTCCAACTTCTTCTAAAAAAATCCTGTGTGCAACAAGTCCAACAAAACCGTCGTAAAAAACGCATAATCTTAGCTGATTACTATTCATGACATGTTGCTCTGAGATCTTTTGAGTCTACGTGGGCTTCTTGATATTCCTGGCACGTTCTGAAAAAATAAGGGTATTCAGCCGAATACCCATTTGGACATCCTGAGGTTCATGTGAACTCGATTTGATTAGTAGTAGTGCATCATGGCCATCAAATGAACTCGTCAGCCAAATCTTGAAAAAAGACTACGAAAAACTGCTAACTATTTGTGGGTGTGGATTACTGCGAATAAAAAAGAGTCCTGAAAGATGTTTGTGATCAGAAAAATTGAAGGAGAGGAATTCGTAACCCACTCCTAAAAATTGCAAAAATGCTTTATCTTAATAAAATTTTTGAAGAAAAAAAAGATAATAAAGTTAAGAGCACTGGGACTATACATTTGAGGTAGGCAAAATCGCGGCTTTCTTGTATTTTGAAAATCCCCTTTCCCAATTCTATCCAATTTTCTTGACAATGTTTTCATAGCTATGCTGAATTTTTTTGGCAATCCCTGCATCCTGAAGAAAAGACCATTTCCCCTTTATATTCTTCTTCACATTCTTAAAAGTGTGCATATTAATGATATAGAAAACTATTAATCAAGAGCGCTTATCATTCATTTATGCAGCTAGTCCTAAATCACTTCTCTCCACCTCAGCATTTATCATTCCAGGCACAAACAGGAAAAACAGGTCACAAAATCCGCCAACAACTTCCTTAGTTTTATGCAAATTTAATCCTCGGTGAAACAGAGTGCTCCGCCGTCCTTACATTCAGCTTATCTTTTTCTAGCAGAAAAAGGAATGTTTCATGATTGGTGTCTTTCTTGTTGATCTGTTGAGAGATTCCCCGAGAGATGCTGTGCGTGACGCGAAGGATTTGTTAACTGAGATGATGGGAAGTGTCGTTTTTTAAATCAGGAGATGCGCCAGTTCCAGATATTTGGAGCCAATACTTTGAGTTGGAAAGTAAAATGCTGTAGGCCTACACCCAGAAATGATGGTGTGCAATCTATTCTTCGTTTTCACTTTTGCAAATAATCCTTGAAGTTCTAAAAGAAGTCACTGATACCGGGTTGCCAAAATGCTAATTTAATCAAAACTGCAATCTTGAATGGCCATGGATGTATTCCGGGTTAACATTATTCGCATCCATTTACTGTGCTGTCCACAAGGTGAGACCTTTTTGACAAGTTGCTAGCAAAAAAATGAACCCTGAGCTAACCTTTTTACGGCATTCATTTCATTCCATGAAATAGCTCGATGATTTGATTCTATAAGCAAGAATCCCTACCATAAAAATTTTCCCTGGCCCAAAGGAAATATTGCTGATTTGCATTTACACATATAATTGCATTTTTGGCATCTTGGTCATTTTGTCCTATGAATGTTTTTTTGACGAGATTTTATTAGCGGGAATCTCAGCAGATATGCTGCAGCACTTTTTCCAGACTAAATTGCTGATTTGGCCTAATCTGTGCGACAAAAACTACCGTTTCCAACGACGTTTTTTTGCCTCTGCTCACTTTGCCTTGCAGGACATTTTGATTTGATCATATTAACAGGAATTGCTAAGGAAATGAGGGAGATTGGTCTTTTTCAGGTAGCTGGGATCGCTGGACACCTCTTTAACTCCCGATGATTATTTAAGCAGGAGCCAGAAAATTGCATCAGGTTGCAGCCCATATCGATGTTGGCCAAAAAAACCATCAAGCACTCAAAAACCTTATAGGAGTGCAAGATAACGTATTATATAAATTCTGGCTGGATTGATCGAGACTTCTGCATCGGGCAAAAGGTAGCCAGCTTCTCCAATCAGAACATCTTTCAAATGAAGGAATGATCAGCACGGTCCAACTGACCTGATAATACCCCCCCCCTTCGCATTTCTCTTACTTAAGCACCACCTAACGCATGGACTAAAGATGTAATTCGCCAAAGCACAACACCAAATCAAACAACTGCTTGTCCTATTCTATCATATTCGACACGTCAATTTGAAACCCAGACAACTTGGGTACAATCAGGCTCAATCATCTAGCTAATCTGATCGGCGCATCATACAGCGTGTCCATTATGTAATTATATCCCCCATCTCCGATGTGGCTCATTTCCGAGCACGACTTTGCCGCAATATGGTTTCTTTCTGATGTGAAATCAATGTCTATTGTCCAGGTGTTCACTCAGGGGTCAAGGTTATTCCCTTAGAGCAGACGACGATGTTGTCGACATGTGATAGATTGAATCAAATGATTGAATGTTCAGATGGTTGACTGATTGAAGAAGCAATAACACAGTGAATAGGCTGAAAATTTGCTTTAAACATACATGTACCTGTGGGTGCAATCTACTAACAAGATTCATCAGTGATTGGCTCACCTCGTGAGCCTATGCGATGAAATGGCGTCCGTTGTCGCCATTGTCCACTGACAGCGTATGTCAATGCGGCACATTTCATAACCGCTTGAGGTCTGAACTTAAAACCTGGCACACATGTATGACCATATCTCGAGACCAACTTCTGTCAGCGTAACCCAATGGACCTTGTAAGAAAGAACGAAGTACAGGTTCCAACGTCCTTAACACTGTTATTATAAATCAGTCCGATCCCGAACTGATGAAGTAATTCCAGTCTGCCTCTCAAGCAAGGCAGTTCGACACTTAAATTCGATCACGTTTGAATTACTAATCCCATCAAAGACATGCAAATAGGATCTGATGCAGCGCAATGTGCGTCAATAAATAAACATGAATCCGTATTGCATCAAATTATTCAAGCAAATCAAACCACTTTAGATTTGATTTGATTTTCTCTGAGTTTTAAAAAAATCTGATAGGAGCTATTAAACATCTGTTGCCGTGGTTACAAGCAAATAAACAAAGTTAGAAAAATACTATTCATCATAACATCAATGTTCGTGAAAAGTATCCCAGATATAAATTGCCTTCACTCTACAGTGGATTTGAGAAAAAATCATGCTTCACCCAAACTAAGGAAATCACTACAATTCAGAGGACCCCCCTCTCTTCACTGAACCCATTCAAAGTGCATATTGACTTTTCATCACTGCAGAATTGAAAATGGATATATAATTACTGTTAATTTGCTTTACCCAAATGAAAAGTGTGAAAAAAGTCAAATGGATGCCACTCACATGCTGTGGAACTTCCCTTAGCAGACACCTCTCTTTTAGTGGCTCCTCTCTATTATGATCATCCTCTCTATTGAAACCACTAGTTATTATTCCAAATTGGTTGTTACCATTCAATTTGACCTCTTTAATCAGGACACCTCTCTAGTAAGGACGACACTTGTCATTCCCAAGGAGGTCCTTAATAGAGAGGTTCTACTGTATAGGAAAACATCTTGGAAGTCTCGTCCTTAATGGAATATGTCCAACATGTATATAACCTTTCTTGATTGGTTTGAACATTCGAAACTACATTAAAGCTACAAATCGACAATTTAACTTTCTAATTATTTTGCTTCGTCTGATGTTGGAAATCAGATTCCGGCTGATTGCCCACAGTAAAGCAGACAGAGCTTTGTGACGGAAATGAACATTGAAAGCATGGTCGACGTGGAGAGAACTGCTTATTGGTCTGGCATCCAGACAGTAAAGGACCAGTGTCTCCGCACACTTATTGGCTCACCGTAGGGGAGTCTTTACAATACCGCAGTGTCCGTCGTCCGTCGTCGTCTGTCGTCGTCCGTCGTCGTCGTCGTATCCTGTTTCAAAAACAGTGGCACGTTTCTTAACCGCTAAGCCTATGAACTTGTAACTTTGTACACAGGACTCCCTTGGTCAGATGACCTGTGACACTAAATTTCGGTCCGATCTGATTCTTAATTTGGCCACCAGGGGGCCGAATGTAGATATCTAAAAAGTGTGATATCTCGCTTATTAATGACTTGTTTGGAATAAAATTTTTGTGGTAGGTACTCATAGCAAGGATACATCATATATCATACGGGTCTTTAATTTGACCTACTTTTCAAGGTCACAGAGGTCAAATGGCGTAAATTGGCTGTTTCAGTGTAACTATGGCACGTTTTTGAACCTCCACAGCTATGAACTTGAAACTTAATACATATAACCCCCTATACCAGATAACCTCTGGTGCTGAATTTCGGTCTGATCTGATTCTCAACTTGGCCACCAGGGGGCCGAATGTGGATACCTAAAAAGTGTGATAATTCGCTTATCAATAACTTGTTTTCAATAAAACTTTCGTGGTGGGTACTCATAGCAAGGATACATCATATATCGTACGGGTTTTTAATTTGACGTACTTTTCAAGGTTGCAGAGGTCAAATGGCATAAATTGGCTGTTTCAGTGTAACTATGGCACGTTTCTCAACCGCCACAGCTATGAACTTGAAACTTGGTACATATAACCCCCTATATCAGATAACCTCCTGTGCTGAATATCGGTCCGATCTGATTCTCAATTTGGCCACCAGGGGGTCGAATGTGGATATCTAAAAAGTGTGATATCTCGCTTATTGATGACTTGTTTTCGATAAAACTTTTGTGGTAGGTACTCATAGCAAGGATACATCATATATCATATGGGTTTATAATTTGACCTACTTGTCGAGGTCACAGAGGTCACAACGCAGACACAGATATGGCCGAAATTGCATGTTTTGTGTTTTTCGTGTTGTGGCAATCCAAAGGTCGTGAGTTCAAACCCCGGTCAGGGACGGCCAAAAATATTTTTTTATTTTATTATTTTTTATCTTTTCCCTTTTGTCTTTTCTGACTTGTATCTTACATTTTCTTGATTTTTGGCTCACTGTAGGGGAGTCTTATGTAATACCGCAGTGTCCGTCGTCCGTCGTCATCGTCCGTCGTCCGTCGTCGTATCCTATTTAAAAAACAGTGGCACGTTTCTTAACCGCTAGGGCTATGAACTTAAAACTTTGTACACAGCACCCCCTAGGTCAGGTGACCTCTGACACTGAATTTCGGTCCGATCTGATTCTCAACTTGGCCACCAGGGGGCCAAATGTCGATATCTAAAAAGTGTGATATCTCGCTTATTAGTGACTTGTTTTCGATGAAACTTGTGTTGTAGGTACTCATAGCAAATATACATCTTATATCATACGGGTTTTTAATTTGACCTACTTTTCAAGTTCACAGAGGTCATATGGCGAAATTGGCCGTTAGAGTGTAAACTATGGCACGTTTCTTAACCACTAAAGCTATGAACTTGAAACTTGGTACATATAACCCCCTATATCACATAGCCTCTGGTGCTGAATTTCAGTTTGATCTGATTCATAACTTTGCCACCAGGGGGCCAAAAGTGGATATCTAAAAAGTGTGATATCTCGCTTATAAGTGACTTGTTTTCGATAAAATTTTTATGGTAGGTACTCTTAGGAAGAATACATCACATGTCTTACGGGTTTTCAATTTGACCTACTTTTCAAGGTCACAGAGGTCATATGGCGTAAATTGGCCATTGGAGTGTAAACTATGGCACGTTTCTTAACCAGTAAAGCTATGAACTTGAAACTTGGTGCATATAACCCCCTACATCAGATAACCTTTGATGCCGAATTTTGGCCTGATCTGATTCTTTATTCGGCCACCAGGGGGCCATAATGGAAAAAGGAAGAAGTGCAATATCTTGCTTATTTGAGTGAATTGTTTTCGATAAAATTTTTATGGCAGGGACTTCTAGCAAGGATACACCACATGTCCTACGATTTTTGGATTTGACCTCCTTTTCTAGGTCACAGAGGTCAAATGGCGTAAATTGGCCATTAGAGTGTAACTATGGCACATTTCTTAACTGCTGAAGCTATGAACTTGAAAGTTGGTACATGTAACCCCCTACATCAGATAATCTCTGACACCGAATTTTGGCCTCATCTGATTCTTGATTTGGCCACCAGGGGGTCAAAACTGAAAAAGTAAGACGTGCAATATCTTGCTTATTAATGACTTTTTTTCGATGAATTTTTTATTGCAGGGACTCTTAGCAATCACCCGATATTGATCTTGTTGATGTCATAGACAATTATTGGTTGGATCATAAACTTGTATATACTGCCCTGTCTTATTACTTGACATCAATACACATCTAAAAAAAGTCTTCATGCCTGATTGTGTTCACCATATTCACCTCTAAACTAAGCATGATCCTGCCTACTAAAAGATGTATACGGTGAGCACAATGGCCCCTGGCCGTTTCATTTTAAAAATGACCTCCTAATTTGTTTTAACCACCTTAAAATGCTACATTATGACCCCAAATGCCTTTAAAATGCTTCTGAAGTCCTTGAAATCTTCAAAATAGGACCCTTTGACAAAACTGTAAGAGCAGTTTTCCCAGTGCACGCGAAAACGCAGCGAAAACAGAAAAAGGCATTACTGATGACCTCCCCTCCCCCTCTTAACTCAAAGGCTGTGGAGAACACTGAAGACCCTAGTGTGACCCGCTGCAAACAAATGGTGACGGGGTTAAAGTTGACGGGCAAAATATATATTCCCGAGTAAGGCCGGAGGTGAGCTATCGGAAATGTTCGTGATGTGCATTTGGATCTCCTACTGAATATACCCATTACCCCCATTGCACGCTACTCTGTTGATGCCGTAGGATGCACTTCGAGTAAAAGCGTCCAGCCATCAGTATATACGTATTTTACATGTGCATCCCTGTCCTGAGAGAAGGAACTATACTGTAGTCAGTATATATGAATTAGAACCACCGTGTTTATAATTCTAGATAAACAGAAGCAACCAGTACCAGTAGCAACCGGTACTTTTTACATGTGCATCCCGGTCCTGAGAGAAAGAACTATACTGTAGCCAGTATATATGAATTAGAACCACTGTGTTTATAATTCTAGATAAACAGAAGCAACCGGTACTTTTTACATGTGCATCCCGGTCCTGAGAGAAGGAACTATACTGTAGCCAGTATATATGAATTAGAACCACTGTGTTTATAATTCTAGATAAACAGAAGCAACCAGTACTTTTTACATGTGCATCCCGGTCCTGAGAGAAGGAACTATACTGTAGCCAGTATATATGAATTAGAACCACTGTGTTTATAATTCTAGATAAACAGAAGCAACCAGTACCAGTAGCAACCGGTACTTTTTACATGTGCATCCCGGTCCTGAGAGAAAGAACTATACTGTAGCCAGTATATATGAATTAGAACCACTGTGTTTATAATTCTAGATAAACAGAAGCAACCGGTACTTTTTACATGTGCATCCCTGTCCTGAGAGAAAGAACTATACTCTAGCCAGTATATATGAATTAGAACCACTGTGTTTATAATTCTAGATAGACAGAAGCAACCGGTACTTTTTACATGTGCACCCCTGTCCTGAGAGAACGAACTATACTCTAGCCAGTATATATGAATTAGAACCACCGTGTTTATAATTCTAGATAAACAGAAGCAACCAGTACTTTTTACATGTGCATCCCGGTCCTGAGAGAAAGAACTATACTGTAGCCAGTATATATGAATTAGAACCACTGTGTTTATAATTCTAGATAAACAGAAGCAACCAGTACCAGTAGCAACCGGTACTTTTTACATGTGCATCCCGGTCCTGAGAGAAAGAACTATACTGTAGCCAGTATATATGAATTAGAACCACCGTGTTTATAATTCTAGATAAACAGAAGCAACCAGTACTTTTTACATGTGCATCCCGGTCCTGAGAGAAGGAACTATACTGTAGCGAGTATATATGAATTAGAACCACTGTGTTTATAATTCTAGAAGCAACCAGTACTTTTTACATGTGCATCCCGGTCCTGAGAGAAGGAACTATACTGTAGCCAGTATATATGAATTAGAACCACTGTGTTTATAATTCTAGATAAACAGAAGCAACCAGTACTTTTTACATGTGCATCCCGGTCCTGAGAGAAGGAACTATACTGTAGCCAGTATATATGAATTAGAATCACTGTGTTTATAATTCTAGATAAACAGAAGCAACCGGTACTTTTTACATGTGCATCCCTGTCCTGAGAGAAAGAACTATACTCTAGCCAGTATATATGAATTAGAACCACTGTGTTTATAATTCTAGATAAACAGAAGCAACCAGTACCAGTAGCAACCGGTACTTTTTACATGTGCATCCCTGTCCTGAGGGAAAGCACTATACTGTAGCCAGTATATATGAATTAGAACCACTGTGTTTATAATTCTAGATAAACAGAAGCAACCAGTACTTTTTACATGTGCATCCCGGTCCTGAGAGAAGGAACTATACTGTAGCCAGTATATATGAATTAGAACCACTGTGTTTATAATTCTAGATAAACAGAAGCAACCGGTACTTTTTACATGTGCATCCCGGTCCTGAGAGAAGGAACTATACTGTAGCCAGTATATATGAATTAGAACCACTGTGTTTATAATTCTAGATAAACAGAAGCAACCGGTACTTTTTACATGTGCATCCCGGTCCTGAGAGAAGGAACTATACTGTAGCCAGTATATATGAATTAGAACCACTGTGTTTATAATTCTAGATAAACAGAAGCAACCAGTACTTTTTACATGTGCATCCCGGTCCTGAGAGAAGGAACTATACTGTAGCCAGTATATATGAATTAGAACCACTGTGTTTATAATTCTAGATAAACAGAAGCAACCAGTACCAGTAGCAACCGGTACTTTTTACATGTGCATCCCGGTCCTGAGAGAAAGAACTATACTGTAGCCAGTATATATGAATTAGAACCACTGTGTTTATAATTCTAGATAAACAGAAGCAACCAGTACTTTTTACATGTGCATCCCGGTCCTGAGAGAAGGAACTATACTGTAGCCAGTATATATGAATTAGAACCACTGTGTTTATAATTCTAGATAAACAGAAGCAACCGGTACTTTTTACATGTACATCCCTGTCCTGAGAGAAAGAACTATACTGTAGCCAGTATATATGAATTAGAACCACTGTGTTTATAATTCTAGATAAACAGAAGCAACCAGTACCAGTAGCAACCGGTACTTTTTACATGTGCATCCCGGTCCTGAGAGAAAGAACTATACTGTAGCCAGTATATATGAATTAGAACCACTGTGTTTATAATTCTAGATAAACAGAAGCAACCAGTACCAGTAGCAACCGGTACTTTTTACATGTGCATCCCGGTCCTGAGAGAAAGAACTATACTGTAGCCAGTATATATGAATTAGAACCACTGTGTTTATAATTCTAGATAAACAGAAGCAACCAGTACCAGTAGCAACCGGTACTTTTTACATGTGCATCCCGGTCCTGAGAGAAAGAACTATACTGTAGCCAGTATATATGAATTAGAACCACTGTGTTTATAATTCTAGATAAACAGAAGCAACCAGTACCAGTAGCAACCGGTACTTTTTACATGTGCATCCCGGTCCTGAGAGAAAGAACTATACTGTAGCCAGTATATATGAATTAGAACCACTGTGTTTATAATTCTAGATAAACAGAAGCAACCGGTACTTTTTACATGTGCATCCCTGTCCTGAGAGAAAGAACTATCAATTCTAATTATAGTTTAGTCGCAGTCATCAAGGGTTAATCATGCTAATTAAGGAACTGGCACGGATATCAGCCGGGATCAAGTGAGATTGATTGAATTCCTCCAGAGGGCATTTCACTTTGTAATTATTCAAAGCCAGATATCAGAGACTTTCATATCGGCAACAGTTGGCTGTGTGGAATGCATGAATAGTTTAGTCACAGTATCAGATGCTAACCCTTTCTGGTGCTGCTGTTGATGATGACATGCCTTTAGGTAACAGTGGGGTGGGTGAGAGTTCCGGACTTCAGACTGCATTAGAGTGGCCATTGTGATCTAAATGTAGTTGTTGTTGTGTCGGAATCGCTGTCTGATTATGGTAGATTTGATAGTAACAATGAAACATCCTTTGTGACATGATGCAGTGTCAATAAAAACCCTGTAGCCATCCCGGCCCTCCCCGTCAGGAATCACAACTAGTTTAGGGTCAAATTAGTCATGTTAGTGTTGAGGGCGAAGAAAACAGGGAAAGTTACCAGAAAATCATGTGGTGTCAAAGACCAAGCCCTTGAAACCAATGCCAATTGTCGACTGAGTGTTGATAGCCTGATGGGGGAGGGGTTACAGGGTTTACGTTACATAAGCTGCGCGTACACCACCACATTGCTGCGACAAATTGGTTCGGCAATCCATTGCCGATACAAATTGCCGGGTCGCCCGGCTTGTTAAAAGCTCGGCTTTGTCGTGGTGTACGCACAAATGGATCGGCAATTAGCTAGTTAGATGGTTCGGCAACAGGCGGCGCTTTCGAAATGGTGCTTTCTGCTTGTTTGTGCGCCATCTGTTGCCGGATTTTATAACTAGCTGCAGCGCTGGTGTAAGCGCTTGGTGGATTTTCGATGGTGCGGCATTGGTTCGCGAACCAAGATTGGTGGTCCATTTTCAGGTGGTGTACATGCGGATATTGGCAATAACAGACAGGGCGTGGTTACTCAATTAGCGTTGTTTGCAGAAACACCAGTATTAAATCTCACTTCACATGGTAATTATTATTTTTGGGGTTGCTCCAATAGCGTTAGGCACAGACTGGCGTCAACAAAATGCTTCCATGACCCATTCAACAGCAAAAAAATCACCACTCCACTATTTACGCTTCCAATACTGGATATCTATATCTGTCAGTGATTTATTGATGGGCTCGGGAAGCAACAGCTGAATGAGCCCATTCATAGATTACCTGATCGCAAAATCCTGTCCTGATTTCGGATATGTTTCTGTTTTTTGTGAGCCCATTATCGATCAATTAACATGATTAATGATTTTCAAATCCGCAACGGTTTTTTTTCTCTCGGAATGTCTTGTTCAAATGAGATTGCGGTTCAAAAACATCGTCAGAAAAGTTGGGTTTTTAGCCCACGCCTAATAAATAGCAAGAGTCTTAGAATTTTGAATATCAACACCAAGCTCATTCCAAAGCCTTGCTCCTTGGACAAGGAAGCTTGAACAAAGAAGACAAACCTCCACGAAAAAAAACATGTTTTTGGAGATGCCTTGAGAGCAGTGAGGAACAGCTGGTGAGACATGATCGGAAGACCAGATGGGTCACTCTTGGCCGGAACTGGAGAGGATCGCCAGGGACAGAGGACGATTGGGGAAAGTTGTTAGCAGTCTATACTCTCAGAGGAGTGAAGGAAGTAGAGAGTAGTAGCCCGCTTTCTGAATTGGAGAAAACGACGTCTGCCCATGCGACATGGAGTTCATGACTGTGGAGCTCATACTGGGGAGATGTACCTGATTGGCAACCCTTAGGAACGACATCTGGCCTGAAGGAACTTGCTTACAAAACCAGCTTTACGGAGACAAAGAACAGCGCCAGAGAACCGCTGAGTTTGTCATCAGATTGAAGTTGACTGTCTAGCGAATGAGAAGAAGAAGAAGAAGTAGCCTTCCTCCACTACTAAGAGCACAGGACATGGCCCTTCTCCTGTCATCGAGACATTCCATCAACCAAGTAACTGCTTCAATCTGAACGGTAAATAGTAAATATTGATTAATGACAAACAGGAACATCTGGTGAAGCTTAGTTCTTCCTAATTTGTTTTGACGGATCAAGTCACTTGAGGCGGTCTGGAGAACATTGAAAGCTCCTTCACATATTGGCTTTAGGGCTGAACAGAGGCGGATGTGGTTATTATTTTGAGGAAAAGTCGGGGAGGTGAGGGTTTCTTGAGGGGTGGACTGTCTCCCTGCCACTGCCAGGCCTGAGGTTATGCTGGGTATGTTTGAATCTAATGATACCAAGCCAAAATCACTCCAGCATTGTATTGCCCAGTGTTTTGGGTCTTTGGCAGTTTGGGAATATCGGTATAAACTCCCTTACATATTGGTGCTGGTGAAGAACATGAGAAAATGGTTTCACCTTTTGAGGATAAGTCAGACAGAAAACTCCAAGAAACTGTTTCCGCCTTAACAGGTCAATTGTAAATATTGATCAAGGATGAGCAGGAACATCTGTTGAAGCTTATTGTTTCTAATTTGTTTGGACAGATCAAGTAACTTGAGGTGGTTGGGCGAGTGATTGGCAACTCTTTCTCATATTGGCCGTCTAGCAAAGAACAAGAGGTAGAAGCGTTGGTTTAACCTTTTGAGGAAAGGTCAGCAGGGTTTCACGGCGGTTGGTCGGTCCCCCTGCCACCATCATTGTCAAAAGCTCCCAGTCCTGGGTGATGTAGGTTAGAATCTAGTGTTACCAGACCTGAATTCCTCCACCAATATCCATCGTTTGGTCGTGGGCAGTATGCCAAACATTGGTAACTTTCTGACATCGGCGCTGGGGGGCAGAACAGATGATTCTACCTTGTGAGGAAAAGTCTGCAAAGTGAGGGTTTCCTATCGGGTGATTTGTACCACCTGCCGCCATCCGGTCCAAGGCTCAGCTAGCAGTCCTGGGAGATGTGTCCCGCTCTTACGTTCGAAAGAGGAGTGGGGTTAACCTTTTAAGAAAATGTCAGCAAGGTGATGGTTTCCTAAGGTGTGATATGTTCGACCTGCCACCATCAGGTCCAAGGTTCAGCTTGCAGCCCTGGGTGATGTTAGGGAACACCCTATTCCAGGAACGACTGGATACTTTTAACCTATTGAGGAAAAGTCAGGGAGGGGAGAATTTTCTCAGAACGGCATCAACCACCTGCCATTACGTTCTGTCCTGTAGGCTAAATTAGTTTTACTTTGTAACTTGTCAGCAGCCTAGATATTGAACTCATCTTCTATTTTGGCTTTCGGTTATTCAACCCCAAGATCTGCAACCATGGCTCGTCAATTCCCAAGACCAATCCCACACAACCCACATTCTTGCAAGGCTAATTCATCCGACAACGTATAAAAACCTCAATTTACAACCTCTTATTTCCTAAGTACGCAGCATGATCACTCTTCGTTGTCAAACAAGTCCCAGTGGATTAAATTCTTCTTCGAAAATGCAAGAAAATTGCCTAACTTTGAAGTCACGAAATTTTAATGGTATAGCCATTTCAATTTAATGTTCCATTTAGAAAATGTGGAAAGCTCAATTTTGTTACGTTATATTTCTTAACACTCCATTATTGCAACATGGGAATGTATTTTTGGGATTTGGTGGTTACCATGGTAACTCACTGTTGAATCGTGTTCATTTGGAAATCTAATCTGGTCCAAATCTTTTTAGTGGAGTTAACATAATCTACTTATGTACAATTTGTCGAAATTGATTTCAGTGTGTTCTCAAAAAACCCAAGATAGAATTTAACCAAGACAGATTGGATTAATTCAGCAAATTTTTGGCCCCTCTTATCTTAACAGAGAAATTGTTTCTAAAAGACTTGGCCTGCAACTAAAAATTCAGGGCTATAGTAACTATGTACCCTGAAATAACTTTTTAAAAATTGAAAATTACTGGCCACTAGGTCAATGAAAGTACTGAGTTGCACTGACTGGTCTAGAACCCAAGACCTTCTGATCACAAGTCAGACACTCTTCAACTGTGCCAATGTGCCTTCCTAGAGTTACATAAGTAATATTATATTGCTTCTAGTTTTTACCTATTCACCAGTGAGAGTGCACAAACTACACTACACTTGGCAGTTTCAGGTCAGTGAAAGTACCAATTGGTTGCACTGACAGAGCCTCGAACCAAATACCTTCTGATCACAAGTCAGACACTCTTCAACTGTGCCAATGTGCCTTCCTAGAGTTACATAAGTAATATTATATTGCTTCTGGTTTTTACCTATTCACCAGTGAGAGTGCACAAACTACACTACACTTGGCAGTTTCAGGTCAGTGAAAGTACCAATTTGTTGCGCTGGCCTTCTGATCACAATACGGACACTCTTCAACAGTGTCAGTGTGCGTTGCTAGAGTTACATAAGTAATATATTATACTGCTTCTAGTTTTGACAATATTCCAAAAACTTAGAAATTCCCTTGCATGATATTCTTTGATGTATACATACATTGAGACCATGATAAATTAGAGACGCTCTGCAATCAATTTTCTTCATATTTAAGCCATAGAAATGATAAAAGAGATGTCGAAACCATTAATTTTACTGACGTTGACCCGAAATCGATAAAGTGGATATACAGATGGGAATTCCCGTTTCAGATGATACAGATGCAGTCCACGATCATAGCAGCGTAAAGTAATCAAAACTAATGGTGAAATCTGATGTTGAAATTGGCCATGTGAGGAATTTGCAAAAATCGAAAGCAATTTGCAGAGCTAGAGATACTTGATTTTAACTTCAGTCAGTTTCATTCAGGATGGGCTTGATTACGTTCACTAGATCTTTGTCGGTAGGTTTGCTGTTTTTGGATGTTGCAGGCGCTTTTGAAATCTTTCATGCTAGAAAAACTGTCTCGTTTTATGGCATTGTGTTGTATGAGACTTACACATGGTATTGAGTACTTAAGACATCAACAAAACAAAACATTATACATGTAGGATCTAACAAAGTATAATACGATTCCTAAGATCTCTGCGACAAGTGCCGAGACAGAGCGCCGCATCCAAGCGTTTGAGATGAAGTGCCTGCGGAAACTACTTTGGATTTCATAACTGCAACGAAGAACCAATGTGTCAGTTCGACAAGAAGTGGAACGCACAAGACACTCCTGGCCACCGTAAAAAGACGGAGGCTCAACTGGTTTGGACATGTATGCCGACATGACTCGCTTGCAAAGACAATCTTGCAAGGCACTGTCGCTGGAGGGAGGAAGCAAGGAAGACCAAGGAAAATGTGGATGGAGCACATAAAAGAGTGGAGCAGCCTCACAACACCTCAACTTATCCGGAAGGCCGAAAACAGATCTAATTGGGCTGAATCACTGCTGCCAGCTGCCATGGTGCCCCTATGATTTTATGTCATGGGTCGTCTTCGTAGTAATAGTAGCAAGATCTCTGCAGAATCATCTTGTAGCCTTTTCCTCTCTCTGTGCTCCTATCCTTATTAGTATTCAAGTGATATTTTTAACAAAGCCAGTACAGAAGCCCAACGGTTCTGCCATTCTCTGATTAGTGTGTTCACACCCGCTCAGTGTTCGAGGCAGAAATCAGTACTTGGCAGATAGGTCAGACTGGCATTTCATTATCACAGACAATAGCTGATTAATTAAGCTAGAGGATAAAAGAGGACCACCGAATGGGCCAATTTCAGGAGACAGCTGGTTAGATGCTGGGTTGCAAAAGGTTGAGACAATTTTATGACAGAGGTTTGTGATTATAGAGATGGTGTTTGTGTTGGTGGAGCAGGCTGATTGCTTTGCTGTTGAATCCCACCAGTTGTTAGCGCTCCAAAGCCCCAAGCAGTGCAGATGAAACGATTGCGAGACATAATTTAGTTTAATCCAGGGTTAATATATTATAGTTTGCATTAACTGTAAGCAACCATAAATACCTCATCAGGGCTGGTCCCATGCTGCAGAGCTATTTCCTAATTTCCCAAGGGCTGACACATTGTTTCAACATGGATTGTTACAAATTGACGAAGTAACCAGTGTTCTAACCCCACATGAATAGTTTGTGAATGTAAACCAATTTAGTTATTGCTTTGGAAAACTCGCCACCAGCATAAGACCTTTTACATAATGGGTTTTCAGTTGCGTTTTAAAAGTGTCAATGTTTTCAGAATCCTCTATGTGATTTATTATTCCAACAATGAGTATTTTTCATGCATGGAAACCTGGGATTTCATTAAGCGAATGTTGGATTTGTATTACACTTGATTGCAATTGTTGGCCAATCTCTTTTCCAGTGAATAGTTCATTATTTCCACAGAAAGTGGATTCTATGAACATTGTCAAAGATTGTCAACATCACGTGAAATCGTTTATGGTGGAGAGGCTTTGCATGTTGCCAGGCTTTTATGATCAAGTTTGAGACTCAGCACGGAGATTGTCCTGCTTGTTATAGTTTGCGGCAGATAAGCCTTATAGATTAAGCCAACAAGTCTGTATTTTAATGGCTTAAAGAGAATTTTGCACAAGCAATATATTGCCCTTCCTGCGCTTCAATCGGTATCATAGCAATTGATGCATCATCAAGTCAAACACGAGTTTCTGATTAGACCCGTATTGCGGGCCCCCGCTTGTTCATCAGCATCAGTTCATCAGCAGGCGCAGTGGACACCAAATTGCCACGTCAACATCATTTGTTAATCACAGGACTTTCGGAAAAAGGAAACAATATCGTGGATTTTCACCGCCCGAGAAAATGTAAAAAGTAGGCTGAATCATTGGTTGTGCGAAATCCCCTTTAAAGCTGAAGGCTTGTTCTGTTCCTCTGGCAAAGAAACTACTTAAAAATGTCCTGCAGTTGACAGGGGATATCTCGGACATGATGTTCTCTGTTGTTTTTGCAGTGGGACTAAAGCATTCTGCAAACAAGCGATATTTGTCGCCTCAACCAGTGATCATGATCAGATACGACTGAAGTCCTTTGCAGAGGTTATTACAGGTGCCTGGCAACAAGAATCAGTAATTGCTGTGACTTGTTATCAGTATCATGCCCAAAAATTCTAATTCTAACTGCCGAAGAGCAATTTTTCATTGCTCATTGCAGCAATAATTGTCACAGGTTGCAGCAATCACAGTTGCTTGTTAAGTCTGATGGAACTCCTAATTGGTAATAAATATTATGGCCCTAAATTTCCCTCAAATGAAGTCTTAGCCATAACCTAATTAATAAATAACATCCAGTCATGATAATTACTGAAGTGACGAATAAAATTCTCTCGAGTAGAGTAATTGAGTCATTTCAATTCTTATTTCAATTCTTATTTATGGAAGTTTTATTGCCGAGTTTCCCCGCAGTTTAATTGAATTTCCTCAAGGATTAAATTAGATTTGAACGGTAACCAAATCAAGTTTTGTTTACGGAGAGGCAAGTGTTGAAAGTCTCCACTGGATGTTAGAATTGGTTATGAGGGAGAGAGACTAGAGACTAGTGGCATAGTGATTGGAGCGTCGGGCTCATAATCAGGTTGAGGGCTCGACATCCAGGGCGGAACACTGTAGTTTCGTCTTTGTGTCCTTGACATACTTGAGCAAAACACACAATCCTAAATTGCTTTGTCCTTCAAATGGGACATGTTTTTCGAATTTCAGATGAACCTATGGTGACATGCCATTCCTGATTCCAGTGCTCTAATGATTTTTCAGTGATCCTGTTTTGAGAAGTTGTAGTTGTGCTGGAAACCGTTTCTTTATGAAATACGTGAAAAGAACTGCTTTGCAGAACTTATACGATGCAGTGCTACTTTTACTCCATCAGTGATGCTATCTGCAGGCACAATGTTAAATCGGTCAGTGATGCCATCTGCAGACATAAGAAGGAACTTGACTGTTGAATCATGCTATCGCCGTGTGACAGCTTATCCACTTTTTCAAACCAACTACTCGGGTTTCGCACCCCTAACGTCCACTGCAGTAAGCCTGTGTATGTGCCCACGATGGAGGTAAGTTTCTTGATTGATTGACCAGCAGCGTCAATGGCAATAGTGGCCTGAATAGAAGGCCTAAAATTTCCCCCATTACGGGCCTAGAAATGTGCACTATGTAAAGATCTGGCTGGACGTTAGAAGTGAGTAACTAGAGTATATATATATATCTGCAGCAAGAATCAAAGTCAAGATTACCCACCTACCTACAGCACAAGGTCTCACACCATTCCAACCCCAAGACCTACTGCCCAACATACCTACCCTGCAGCCTATAGGATTACCAAACCTCAAACCCACTACCATCTGGCACCAGTGGTTTTCAATATATACCCCGCCTCTCAACAACACCACCACTATGACATAAACCGGGGTCACCAAGATTATGACCCACTACCTCAGCCTGAGCACTACACCACTCAAACAAACTAAAAATCGGGAATAAGGAACCAACTTCAGGCTGGTATCAGGAGAGTGCTTCCATCTCGACTAGGTCCAATGTAACATTAGTTTACCTCATATCAAAAAGATGGCTCTTGTAGAGTTATTGGAAATGCCTAGTTTGTTATAATCGATCTGCCAAGTTGTGGTTTGATAGTCCTCAAATCACAGAGATCTCAATTTTTTAAAAATGAGCACAGGTTCAAGATGAGAAAGAGATACTTATATTTTCGTTTTTTTATACCTTATTGCTTATCCATAATTGCGAGCAGTGACTGTGTGACTTTATGAAATAGTGTATAAAGAAAGATTTTGATAGAGTGACCCCTCACACCAAAACAGGTAGTGAAGTCACCAGGCCTAGTATTGAGTGACCACTGACAATATTAATTGAGTCAGTTTTGATCCACTTTCAGATTATGACAATATAAGCCTCATAAAGACCATATCTAAGTATTTTATTATTAATCAGTTCAGCAAAAACACAATTCAAAATACACTTCAACCCTTCGAACCCTGCTTACGGCCTGTAACTTGATATTTCGACATAGATGTTTTTATTTGATTTCGCAAATACCTGAAACTACCCCCAGGGGCTCAGGATTCAAGGTGTTACGGCAAGGTCTCCAGTATTTAAAGAAAGTGTCAAATGTGTTTTCCGAACAGTGTTGGTAAAACAAACTTGTTTGTCTCCAAAATGTGTCGGTAAAAACTTGTTGTTCTTCGGATTATATTACATAAATATTGCTCGCCATGGACGGTAACATGCCGAATGACGCCTCGCCGGGCATCGCGCCTCTCAAGGCTTTGCAAGGTCTCCAGTAAGAAAGTGTCAAATGTATTTTCCAAACAGTGTTGGTAAAACAAACTTCTTTGTCTCCAGAATGTGTCGGTAAAAACTTGTTGTTCCTCGGATTATATTATATAAATATTGCCCGCCATGATGCAATGTCTCTCGAGGCTTTTTTCGTACCAAAAGTCATTGTTTATATTAAGAATAGGCCTACACTTATTTGGGTAATAGAAACACCAGGTGCGGCGGGCACACGAGTTTCACCATCATCCAGGAGGGGGCGCGTTAGTTTATATCAGCTATTCATGTAGAGATGCCAACGTCGGAGAAAACACTGGTCGCGGCACATATCAACTTATATGCGATCAAAACTCGACAGAAAAGCTCGTAATGTCAGTGTGTATTTGGCAGTATCGTATAATTGTCAATTTTGCCACGAGAAACGACACACTCTTGGCATATTATATACTAAAAAAAGTAAATATTGCCTGCCACGGAGGGTAACATGCTGAATGTCGTCATGCCGGGAGACATGGCAAAATGTCGACCGGCTGGAGCGGGCAACATTACGAATACCACACGGTCACTTGACGTGTATCAGCCAATCATATTCAGCCAGATCAACATTTTCATTGAAAGAAGCATTCTGGTCAAAAATGGAAAAAACTTTTGACTAGATCAGTATGTATCTATAATCCTGTGCTTTCAATATTTAGCTTTTGTGTATTAAGTTGTTTTCAATGTTTAGCTTTTGTGTATTAAGTTGCTTTCAGTGTTTAGCTTTTGTGTATTATGTTGCTTTCAGTGTTTAGCTTTTGTGTATTAAGTTGCTTTCAGTGTTTAGCTTTTGTGTATTAAGTTGCTTTCAGTGTTTAGCTTTTGTGTATTAAGTTGCTTTCAATGTTTAGCTTTTGTGTATTAAGTTGCCTTCATTTTATGTTTTATTTCGCTTCTTTGTATCCGACACTTCTTTACCTTCAGCAATTTTCCATCAACTTCCTGGTTTCCTGGTGGCAGAACCAAACCTATCGGTCATGATTTAAGTTTAGAACAGCTTGTAAGTGTACGTAGTTTTGTAGTTTGGGCACTTTGGAAGTGTATGTGGTTTTATTGCTGTATAATGCTTATTAGTGTGGGTTGAAAACTTTCAGTTGAATTTATTTCAAAACACCTTATAGGCCAAACCAATTTGATAACCGTGAAGAGCGAGCGAGTAGGCAAACTTTTCTTCATCGGAGGAAGTGAAAAAATAAAATGAAAAGCTCACAAGACTAGCTTGTACAACATATTGAAACAAACCCATGTTATCGCATGTGTGTTTAGTTGACATAGCAAACGTTTACTATTATCACCTGATTATGGTGTCTAGGTAACACCACTGTTGATTTGTTTCATAATTTTAATTCTTAATGAATTTTAAACAACAAGTTTGTTACATTACCTCCCAGGCACCAAGCATTTCCACATCAATCAAAAGATTGTTTTTCCTGTTTAGCCAGATTTACTGTGGAACTGCTTGGTGTTGCATCGACATTTTATAACTGTTCTTGCTATTAAACATTGTCTGTAATTTAGTCTACATTTTCTTCTCTTCTTTTAATCGTGGCTAAAGTTTGTATGTGTAGCAGCAAATTGTACAGCCATAGGGCTGATAATGTCCTCATATGGGGACCTTAGCTCTGGCTGTATATGTAAAATATGTTTTGTTGAGAATAAAATATAACTAAACTGTACCACTGATAAATTATAGCATGCGGTTTGAAAATGACAGATGAAACTCAAGCAAGTGTTATTTTTTATAGTCATGTTATCAATTTTTAATAGTCCCAATATGTGACTTTTGGTGCATGATCACTAACCCTTATTGCAAAGGGGAAGATACTTCAGAAACTGAGTGTGACCCAACTATATTTAGACGCAAGAGGTGATAAAACAAGATGTTATTGTCTCCCAAGATGTGTCGTTTTCAAGAAACATTAACCAATATAGCCCTTTTACAAATTAATTTAACCTTGGAGCCTGAGGTTGACAGACATAACCTTCCACCTATGAGTAAGCTTTTTTCCTACCCAATACCACCTTATAATACTCATGGGTCCAACTTCAAGGTGATGAACCTCATATACAAGCCAGATAAAAGGCAATTTCTAAAGGGGCTTTAAGAAGTTGAACCAAAACACGAAGCGACTCGTCGCAAGTAGTAGTCTCATGCCTGTAGAGGTCAGTTAAAGGCCTAAGCCAATAGGTATATACAGTGTCGTAATGCTGAAACCTGGCAGTTATAGTATTTGTGGATTAGTCTTTACAAATTTCAAATTTTGAACCAATGGCATCGGCTGTTAAGTTTGATTTAGGCCAGAGGGTGATTTTTGTCGTGAAAATGCAAACTACCCTCGTGAAATGGGCCTTTTGTACAGATGCCCTTCAGTTGGCTAGATAGCGTCAACTTAGTATTTAATCTTAATCCATTTCATATCACTCTTATGGCCTTGGCCTTTGACTTGTGACCCCTGTCATGTTCATGCTGACCTTAAACTTTCACCTTTCTACTTTCAGGTCACAGACAGTGAAACTTGAAGAAATCTTCTACTCGGACCGAGAAACTGGCCCACGGGAGCGCATGTGCGTCTTGGTCGAATGCAACCCATTCAAAGATGCTGCTCGACAACAATTCATCCACCGCGTCATCAACACGTGGATGGAATCGCTAACGGAACTAACACGCGGCGGCAGTCTCAATCATGGTTTCGAATTCGACATGGCCGACGAACATAGTATAAGATTGTCTGAATTCTCGTTTATTTTTTACGCCGAGTTACGCAAAGTTACGACGTCGCTCGCACAGGCAGTGTTTTCCGACTTGTGTTCAAGCGATACATCCGCGCTGCGTGAGGATCCACGCTATGTCCACTATGTCGCACACTGCCTCGAACAACAGGACGTTCTCATCATGATTAATGACCACACCGACGTGACACCAGCTGCCATTACGCGTTACGTCGAACAATTATTGAAGACCCCGACCTATTCTAGCTGTTATATTTTATTCATCACAAAGTCAGAGTGCTGCAGTCAGATGAGGAAGAACTTCGACAGTGTTTTGTCACTGCAGGCCTCCTGACTTAGTGTCGGGCGAAACCCTGGTATTATGCGGCCTACAGTCACAAGGGAATTTCTGGTTTGATGTCATTATCACCAAGCCTGATTTGTTCTATTTTCAGCAACATACTGTATGCACTTGAGATAAAAGACCAAGAGAAAGCAGCATTTTTACCATCAATTACTGCCACCTTTTGTACTGTGTCAATACTTGCCCTCTTTTGCTGAAAAGACTGAATACACTTATATACGGTATATTCTTGAAGGAAAGCATTTACATATATCCCAGGGTTGCCCAAAATAAGGGGGTGTATACTATTTTATAATTGACCTACATACATGTACATGTAAGGTATTGGAGGGTAAATTATAGTTTTATTTCTTCGGACTGGAAACTTGTATTGAATGTTTCCTCAATTAGGGCCGTTTAGACGACAGAAAAAAGGCCCAATGAGATCCGATCGAATCCGAATGCGGTCTAAATTTCCCTGGTGTAAACGCAAACCGATCAGGTCTCATTTGGTCCCATCGGGTCTTCAAGTGGTCCACCTCTTTTGCTGGTTCCATCGGGGCTAATCCGGATGTATCCAGATCAAATTTGGTCGTCTCAACGCGATCGGGCCTAATGCGGTCTCATCTGGACTAATATTTTTACCTACACGCATGCGTATTGGATTTGGTACTTCGGCAATACTTCCTTTCATTATAAACACGTGTATTTTCGCGGGAATTAACGTCGTTTGGATTGTCAATTTTATAGTATTTCTCTTGGCTTATTTTCATTATTCCAATATGGTGAAGGATAAGTTCACGGACACGGTTGTTTTCGATCTCATACATATTTGGAGCGATCAATCCATTCATCGGAAGCTAGACAGCAGCTACCATAAGAACGAGCTTGCCTAGTACCATTATAACCCGCATTGTGGCGCTAAATCGGTGACACCACCGCGACATCCTGCGGATTATTGGTGGAACCAAAAGAAATTAGTCCACATCAGTCCTCATTGCTGTTGAGCGTCTAAACGGGTACATTAAAATGAGACCACATCCGGTCTGGAATGGGGTTCGATCGGATCGGTTCGGAATGGGGTCTTATGCAGTCTTTTTGGAAAGCGTCTAATATAAAAGATTATCACTGTCTAAACATACCCTAGTTCCACCGATCCAAGACCGTATTTTGCACATGTTGCCATTCAAAATTTCAAATCTAGATTGACAGTGGGTAAGCAACACCAAGTTGTCCGATGTTCATGACCTCATGTGACGGCTTGCCCTGCCTTGTCGATTTACTTGGTAACTTATAAAATGGTCTTAGTTTGGCGAAACAAGAGTATCTACTCAACTAGTCTAGAGTTGGCACTAAGTCATGTTGGATAAGATGACGGCCTAGCAAGGCCCTGCGTAGTCAGATTTTCTACAATAACTTTCTTAACGATAATGAGCATTTTAGGAAATTTCATTCACCAGCTAAGTCGGTGCCATATCAAAAATGTCATCTAGTCATAGCAATTTTTTATATGTTAAGACTGACACAATTGAATGGTATTGCAGTCTATCTTCTTTTTGTTCGTATCACTTTGACTTCTAGTTCATTCCTATCATGGCCATAAGAATGTTTTTCTTGGACCTATATGTAGTTAGGATAATATTTACTGTGGTTAGATTGCCTTGCATCTTTTACTCTTGAGAGTGTCGTAGTGCAATTAATTTTGGTGCTAATTAACACTTTCGTGGCCCAACCATGTACCTATTTGGACAAAAATCCTGTCTTCCAGGCAGTTGGACCTCAAGGTTGGTTGGATCTGCTCTAACGGGTTTAACGAAATGAACAACACAGATGCAATCTTCAGAGAAACCAAGGAACTTGTGCTGCAAAGGGGTCATTTATAGTGTGGGGTTGTAGCTTTGTTTTCTCTACCGATTCGAATGGTCTTGGGGACCTTTGGCAAAAAATCTTGTCCGGCTATCTCTGCTTGAATATTTTCTCTGGGGGTCTGAAGAGGGGTTGTTGGTTCGGTTGTGAAAGTGTTAGGCAATATGTTAAACTGTAACTTAACCTGCGAAATCGTTCATTTGATCTTGAATTGTACCGATAAAAAAGTTATTTTCTACACGATCTTATTTATTCGTCAACTTCTGCATACATGTATTCAATTTTTTCGTATTTGATTGAACAAACAGGTGATTTAGTTGCAAAAGAGCAGGTCTCAGAATCAGGCAACTGTTTCATTGGATGTGTATCATTGTTGTTTATCTTTTTCAGAGGGGAGACATGATACTTTCATGTCATTAAAAGTGGTCAGAGGGGAGACATAACTCTTTCGCGCCATTAAAAGTGATACTTTGTAATCATAATCATGAATGTTAGGGTAGTTTCCTCAGAGAACTGATAATATGGATAGGAGTAGGAACAAAAAATGAAAATTTTCATATCGAGTGATTTCATTGTGAAAAAGTCATATCAACATTTAGTTGAGAAGATTGTGACAAAAAACCTAGTTTTATCCTTGAGCAATGAACTTATCATATCATCATTTGAAAATTGTGCCATTTCCGCGATATGTATTTACTTAATTATAGAATTGCATAGTCTTTACTTTTATGGAGACTTATCATAAAGGTTGTATGTTGCCTATCAAATAAATATCATTTGATTGTAGTAAATGTTCCTTTGTCATTTTAATCAATCGAGGACAGGCTGATAGGGATTTTGCAATTCATATAGGGACAAGTAGGGGAACTTATAATCAGCCTATCAAAAATGTCTCAGTTTTTTGCTGAGAACCTTTATTGAGGATATTTGTGGTGACTTAAAGAGACAATATAGGCAGCAGATAGGCAGGCAAGATAAAGTTACACAAAGCCGCCAATAGGGGTCTCTCACATCTCACAGTAAGTCGAAATGATTCATGCTTGTACAAGGGATATATTTAGTGCTAAGTCTGACATGACTAAGGGCCCTTACTGTGTATACTAGTCACTTGAAGATAGCCAAATTAGTTCCCATTTAAGAAGTGATCTGGCTTCAGCATCAAGGCCGTTTGGGGCCTGGCTGCATTGCTGTTGGCATTGAAGGAAAACAAGTTGAAAGAGGGTGGTTTGAAGGTTGTCCATTGCAATCTTGGCAGTCAAGTCAAGCAACACCATGATATAATCGAGGAGACAAACTGAATTTTTTTGACAAGCCAAAAATGATATTCCATTCATTTAATCAAGTATAGATTAATCCGTACTTGATTTAGTTTTGTTACCTATTTTCTCAAAATTGTCAAAAAATGCTATACAATGTATCTTGTTTGCAGGGAAACTCTTCATGTGGATAACTTCATATGCTCCAAATGTGACTTCCTCCTGGTGTGCATGATGGGTCCTCACATAAAATGGTAATGCCTCAACTGAATAAAACTAGGACCTGATCAGGATCTCCGAGGAGAACCCTTATTGCCAGTACTGGTAAAATACTGCTGGCTATCACGCAATAGGCCCAGGTTTGATCCCGGGAGAACTTTCAAGAAAAGAAAATACAGTAGAACCTCTCTATTGAGGACACCTTCAGGACTAGCAAGTGCTGTCCTTAATAGAGAGGTGTCCTGATTAGATCAAATTGAATGGAACTACCAATTTGGGACCAAAACTAGTGTCCTTAATAGAGAGGTGTCCGCTAAGGGAGGTTCCACTGTACCTGGCTCTTTACAGTCCTTTGAATTAGACTTTTTTTTTTAAACGAGGTTCCTTGTATCTGGTGGTGTCTATGCCGGGAAAAGCAAAAGACCCCTCAGGTGAGAAACATTGGTAGCTTGCGTTGACTCTACCTTTTGCCAAAGACGGAATCACTAGGCCAATAAATCCGATTGGTGCCTTACTTAGTGGCATGCAAAAACTCATGCCTTGAAGGAGGAATACTCTGTGGTGAACACCTCAAAGTGCAGCTCCAACACTGAAGAAGAAGAAGAAGAAGGTCAGGGTCTGAATGAGTTTTGAAGCTATTAAATTTCAAAAGTGAACAATGATTTTTATAATCCTAGTATATGACAAAAGGAAAGGCAAGTCATGAAGTAGAGGAGTCTGTATGGTGTATCAAGTCTCATATATGGGATCTCGTCTAAAAGGTATAATATAAAGAGATCGCTTTCCTCCCACTTTTTTATTCTGTTATTCATGCTGTAAACATGTTTTTACATGATAAGTTCATTCTAGAATATATAACACAGAAAAAGCCAAAGGCTTGAAACACTGTAAAATTAATATCCACCTGAAATATCACACAACAAAACATAACAATAAATAACATATACCACACCTCAAAACAAGTGAATAATGTAATATATAAGCATATGATAATGTACTCTGCTGGCTGTGAGCCACCCTTAGGTCCAACTTGGGAATCCCTCGCCCCAATGCCGGTCAGGTTACAAAATTTCACTCTGTCCATCATCTTGGTCCTCAATGTATTGACATTGCTAAGCTAAGCCATGTCTAATATGGGCGGAGGTAATTGAGGCGATACCTCTGAAAGTTCAGTATGTCTGTCCATATGTTACTGTATGCATTACCGCTCCCGTAGTTCCGCTACTGAACTCCTGCTGCAAATATTTTGTGTGATAAAGGCCATCCTGAGATTCAGGGGTTTTTTTCACTCCTTCGTCATTGCAAAACATTGACCCCTGATTTCCTCAGGTTGGGCTCAAGAGCTAACAAAGAGGCGACGTTTGTCATTTCCATACGTTTCGGACCGGATTTATATAGTTTTATGTTCTACATTTCTGTATTCCTATAACGTTCCCTGGACCAGACACACTGCCATGGAAGTTACCTGAAGGGATGGTATCTATGGTACTAGTCTGTGTCCGCCTTAACTCCATCCTCAGATGCAACAGACGCTAATTGTAAAAAATCAGTGCAATCCATCAAATGATTTTTAGCAAGAAAAGGCCAATTTTGGGTGATTTCAGTGTTTTTTGCAAGAACTTGCATGGCTTATATTGGTATGGTACAGCATCATTTTTAAATCAATGCCCCATCAGGAATGTGTCGGCACCTATAGTAATCGAAGATACTAGCCTGGCGTTTCTGACGGTATAGTAGCGAGATGACCAGTGATACATGGCCTTCAATATATTGACATTGCTCAGCTTCCAGACAACGCGCGTCAATGGGTGGAGGTTACGGCAATACTCTGAAAGTTCACAATGATGATATTGGTGTCAACGCCACAAGAAAGCTTTACCCTTTCAAGCCTAGCCAGGGATTAGCAAGCAGTATATATCGTCATCGCGTCGAAAGGTCAAGCCATTTACCTGGACCCTTTGGGAAGTCTAAGGTGTCACAAAGATGATATTGTGTAACGGCTTAATGATTACGTCGCCGACTGATTCAGGCTTTGTTGCGACAGAAACCGTGGGTTGAGCCATTGGATCTTTCGAATACAGTCGCCATTTCCAAATGGCTTTTCTGAAGACGCCTTGGTGGAAGATGTGAACCCTAGATTGCCGTATCCTCTTGAGCTAACCTAGATGGACTATAGTGGGATTAGCGAGCTAGAAGTTTCGTCATTATTGGTCACTTCAAAGACGATGTTGCAAACTAAAAGTGTTGTCAACAAAGTAAGCAATCCTTGGCGTTTTTTTACGTCGTTTGGTTAATGAGACATCTTGGTAAAAATTCTAAAAATAGCAAAGTACAATTTTTAGGTCTAAGACCACAAGAGACTGGTCTTGCGTAATCCTTGGTCAGTTATTAAGGCCTAATTTTTATGACGTTGTCTTGTGGGCTAAGCTGTTTTGTGACGTTTGCTGGTGTTTGTCTGCTGTCTTCGTCTTGACGTTTCGGAGGCCATCCAAATTATATCGATGAACAAGAATCATTTGTACTTTCACGAACTGCGGATAGAACGTCATCCAGATGCCTGACATAGCCTCGAACCCCTGCCATGCCTATGATCACGATAATGCAATGCCACGTACGTATTTGAGGCCGACCACAATGAATCTTGGCCGTGGCGATCTAACGTCGTTATATCGGCGGCACGAGTGGTTTTTCAATTTTCTCCGCCTCTCGGCGATATTTTTTATTATATGTGACGTAGGAGTGATAAATACCTGAATTTCAGGATGACCACAATGACGTGAGATGTGGTAGACGACGTTCACAATTTTGAAGTTATGGGGAAAAAACAAAATCGCATCAGCCCACCGCAGAAGATGACTGTGGACTTTGCCGTTCCAGTCCTCATCATAAAGCGTTAATTGCCTGTAGCCCTTTTCTAGGTGGGGAACATTTCTACACTTTAGCCTTTGTCCATAACTGAACTATGAAAATGTAGACCCACTTGACTAAAACAAAAAAGTGTTTAATTCTGCAATGGAGAGGTTCCACTGTTTATCAACAAAAACATGCATAAAAATGCACTATGCTTCATCATGTTTATTATGTACTACAAGATGTAAATCATACTATGATATAACACACAAAAGCGAGTCTTACGTATTTCATTGTACTTATTAGTGCATAGCGTGGTAACCGCAAAAGTAGCTTGTCGACATCCTTTTGACTTCTTATTTATATGACTACATTAGGTCAAAAATACCACACCTATGTAGCTCATATTCACTGCGCAGCGTCAAACCGGAAAAGGGAAATGTATCAATGTCCATCATCATTCTCAAGAAAGCTTGTGTTATTGTGTCATTGTCGTTCAAATATAGAAGTAACAGAATATATCCTAAACCATTTTCTTTGACTTGCATCGTCGCTGCACTTCGGTCATAACACTCCTTTGTCAATGGTGTCGTCGTATCGGCCGAGACGTAATCAGAAAACAAAGCTCGTGTTATGTCAAGCCATTCTGTCTTGTGTTTAAGAAAAATGTGCTTTATAGTGCGTAACGGCAAAGAATAACTCCGTACATGGAGATCGACTACCTTCTTATTTTTGCTTTTTAGCTCACCTCTTAGCAGAGGTGAGCTTATCCCATACCGTGGCGTCCGTCGTCCGTCGTCGTCGTCGTCGTCGTCGTCGTCGTCGTCGTCGTCGTCGTCGTCGTCCGTCGTCGTCCGTCGTCCGTTAGCAGGGCACGTTTCGTAACTGTTAGAGCTATTAAGTTGAAACTTGGTACACATGTACCCTTATGTAATGACACCTGGGAGACCAAGTTTCGGTCCGATTCGTTTCATGGTTTGGCCACCAGGGGGCCAAACGTTAAAAGTGAAAATATGCAATATCTCCCTTAATAGTAGTCGGGAAATTTTGAAAAAAATATGGTAGGTACTTGTAGCAAAGGTGCATCATATATCCTCCGGGTTTTTGATTTGACCTCCTTTTCAAGGTCACAGAGGTCAAATGGTGTAAATTAGCCGTTAGGATGTAACGATGGCACGTTTCTAAACTGCAATGACTATTGATACCAAATTTGGTACACATTTACCCCTTAGTCAGGTGATCTCAGGGACCGAAGTTTGGTCCAATATGATTCACCACTTGACCACCAGGGGGCAAAATCCAAAAACCTTAAAAATGTGATTATTCCTTAACTTCTTGCCCGATTGCCACCAATTTAATATCATGGGTACATCTAACCACCATACAGTATATGTCACACAGGTTTTTAATTTGACCTTCTTGTCAAGGTCACAGAGGTCAAATGGCGTAAATTCGCCGTCAGGCCGTAACTATGGTACGTTTCTTAACTGCAATGACTATTGATCACAAATTAAGTACACATGTACCCCTTGGTCAGGTGATCTCAGGTACCGAAGTTTGGTGCGATCTGATTTGCCGTTTGGCCTCCAGGGAGGGGGCCAAATCCTAAATTCTTCAAAATGCCATTATTCCTAGTAATGACTTGCCCGATTGGCACCAATTTTATATCATAGGTACATCTAATTCTAACAACCATTCAATGTGTCACCCGGGTCTTCTTTGATTTGACCTACTTTTCAAGGTCACAGAGGTCGAATGTACTGTAAATTGGCCATTTTGGGGAAATTGTAATTGCTTGGACCTACATCAAACCTAACACTACATGACACAAGACCATGCTCTTTATCCATCTTTCCTCCACATGAGGTGAGCACAATGGCCCTGGCCATTTCATTGTTATTATAATAGCTACAAAAGCAATATTCTCTATTTTCAGTGACCAGCGCTGACAGAGCCGGAAGGTAATGTTCACAAAGCAATGGCGTCTCGGACGACATAGGCTGTAACTTCGAGCTCAATACAATACAAATACATATATGGTCGTACTTTGTATAACCTGTCAGATACTCAGTAGGTGATACAAAACATCATATACCTCTCATTTCAAATAACTACAATAATAGTAGCTGAAGAAATTCCAAATTTCGACCAAATGTTTGGAAAGTCAACTTGCAAGTGTACAGAGCAAGGAGCGAATGCGACGCTTATGATTTATTTAAAGCGATAAGTCACCGGATTTAACATCCTGCAGGAAGAAGGGACTGGCGTTTCCAGTGATATACGACACGAATGGGTTATCTTCATGCAAACATCTTTGAGACGCAATTTTAAATAGATGTTACGTCCTGTTAACGGGACACGTCATCATCGCACACATTTGAGAAAAAAACATGAACATGTATTAAAGCGACTGATCAACAGCCGCGAATTCAGCATGGCAACGGAAGAGCTGACCTTTGTAACTAATACACAAATTCAGCTTGGCCGAAGGTTTGGAAGATTCGCAGCAGTACGGTGGTGGTGGTCTGAAGGTTGTACACATACTGCGTCTCACATTTGATCCTGAATAACTTCCAGAATATCATATAGATTTTTTACCAAAGCTTTAGCATTTTTTAGCTGAGATCAATTGTTTTGGTTTCAAGTTTGTTTGATCTCATTACCCGCTTTAATTCGCCGTGACCATTTACATTGTTCTTCACTGTACCCGAGAGAAGATTTTATTGGGTGTTACTAGTCACCAATCAAATCCTTCCGGGCACAGTAATGTATTCATGTTTTGAAGTTGTGTTGGGCTTGATTGGTCTGACAAGGAGGACCAAACGCCCCTGTTTCTCCACCATCAGGACTTCAAAACAATCAAGGATAGTTTATTAATTTGCGCTCTGTGAGTTTGATTGGTACTGATAAAACCTGCTCCGTCGGCTGCAGAAGTGTCGATGCTTATTCCGCACTAACTGATGCAGGTAGTGAAATCAAATCTAATGGAAACGCAGCTATACCTGTGGCGAGACAGAAATTCAATAAAAATTGTTCATATTTTAGGACTAATTCAAGATTAAAAGTACTTAATATGTTTCTGTCACCTAGAACGAGTAGCTTCTTGATGTCATTTTGGCGACAAAATGACTAACCCTTCATGTCAATGGCCGATAAAGCCTTGCGTTTCCCACGCCGAGTAGGTCTCACTGTAGATCGACAAGCCCATCATCCACCTCTACAAGATGTGTACAGCGGATCGGAGCCTATTCATTCAATTTTGCTTATCTCACTGATCTGACCTTTGTCATTAATACGTGTCAGCCTCCTCTTTTAGAAATCGCCAAAGGTTACAATATTGCGCAAACCTTATAATCGGATTTGACCTACGAAGGATATACAGCTAAGGCAGAAAGGAGAAACCTTCACGCTGACATTTCGGCGGGGAAAAATGGAAGTTGCCTGTACATTCATATCCACATTGACTGATCCTTATCTGGTGACGGGAGTCCGATAACATCGTTTGAACGAGAAAAGGCCGTCATCAAGCCTTCCTTCACACCAGCGTTTCATGTGTTGTGTTTATCGTGGTCCCTTTGGCAACGCGGCGTAAAAAATAAACCAGACGATTCTTTTGTGATTGAATTGCCACTCAAACGAGGGATTTAAATCGCATGCGATGATAATCGCTCGTATTCGATTGTGATCTCGCAGGTACATGTACCTGCGGGAAGAACTGGTCGATCAACCTAGCATTTACCGGTTTTACGAGAGACTCGGATATTTTTTGCCGTACCTCGTTTGTGCGTGGCGCTCAAAGAATATTACGTGTTCGTCTCTGCTACTAGGGCGTTTTCGCAAATCCCCGAAACGCCAACGCGAACGCCTATCCCTGAGTTCGACCTCCCGATTACGATGTCGAACAATGAGATAGGCGTTCGCGTTGGCGTTTCGGGAGATTTGTGAAAACTCTCTATTAGAACAGATAGGGATTACGATTCAACTCAGCTGACGGACGTATTCACGTCGCCTCCAGGCTTGTTGTAAGGGTTGTCATCGTATTTAGAAGGGCTCACGGGTTAATAGAACCTCCTTGGTTTTTGTAAATTGATTTTCGTCAGTACCAAAAGTAAAAAAAGGACAGTTGCGTAAAGCTTCGTAAACATCCGTCCGTTCATGAATAAAGTTTCAAGATACACGGCACAGATAATTCGTCAGAGAGAGGTGTGTTTTGTAAACAAATTACGCGAATGTATGTTGTCTGAAGTCGGCATCGCAGACGAAAATATCGTCTGTTAAATCCAACATGGCCGCGCTATGACGTCACATGACAACAAGCGGAAACGTCTGCAGTCGGAAGCGCGGTTTTTGCCCTCGGCGAATTCTTTTAGATATATCGGAGATGGCTCTACACTTTTCAAGTTCGTCTTTGATCAAAGTCTATGTGCCTGGATGCACATCATGGGACCGCTGAACCCAATAATGTTTGTTGCTCCTATTTCCCTTTCATACGCCCACAGAGCCTGAGGCGTTTGGTAACTTTTTCAGATTTTCCGATATACATGCGTGTACTAGACTAGTATACATAATCGACATCAACAGATTCTATATCATATGCTTCGACGCAGTTTGTTTAAAACGCGTTGTGTTGTGTATTCACCTTTGTTTTTAGTTTGAAGGCGAAATGTAGGCAGATGATTTTTGTGTAAACTTCCAAACACTGCCAGTTGGCACATGGTCGCAACAGGCTTCAGAAATAAGGAACCACAACGAAATCAGTACTGTAAAGAGCTGAAAATGCGTTAAGTTTTCTTTATTTAAAAAAGCTGCAGAGTTGAAAACAATCTTGACACTAGAGGCGCTGATTTTGTTCCTTCTAGTCAGTTACCACCATCTTGAAAAGCAGTACCGTGGATATTGAAAAGAAAACATTTTCTTGATTGCAATCAGGGTATCGCATCACCATTAGGCCCGCGAAAATGATTGCTGCCCTACGCTGCGTTCATAGTTCTCCATAAAATCACCTGAAAACACGCCACGGAGTGTTGAGTTTTATTTACAACGGTCCCATTTTGTTATTTATTGTGAAAATAAACGGTTTTATAAAAGAATCCGGCACTTATTAGGCCTGAATAAGACTTACAGTCCGAACTGGTGACGCAGTGGATGACATAGGATTATCAAAACCCTGAATCTCGGGATGCCGACATCCAAGATGGCGGCAATTGATCAATTCCAGTGTCTGAAATTTAATCTAAATTAAATTTAGATCGCGGCAGTTTCCCGCTGTAGTGGAACCAGTCCACACAGTTGCTTGATATTAGATCATGCGAATTTACTGAACTAGAATATTATACTGTTCTAGAATTATGTTGAAAATGCTGCCATCGATTTTATCTCTACAATGTACCTGCAGTAAGTTGAAATACAAATCTTTGCACTGATCAATTTGATGTAAACAGAAGTGTCGGTTTGCATTGAATACGACATTGATTTCAAAACGTCTGAGGAAAAACACTGGTATCAAGTCTCTAACAAGTAGCGAATAATATGACATATTGGATATAGCGTGTTTGGCGAGTGGGTTACCCTAATTGGCGAGGCACCACAGGCAAGTGTTGTGGGTATAGAGGTAAACGAACGTTTGCCAAAGACGAAATCACCAGAACAATAAACCAGTTGGCGCCTAACCATAGTGGCACGCCAAAAGCGCTATATTACATGAATAATAACTCCTCCAAGTGCAGAGAGAACACTGAAGAAGAAAGAGAAGAAGCGGGAAACAAAGCTCTTTAAACGGACTGCATGGTGGTCAGGTTGATTAAGATCAAACAAGATCTATAATATTACAACCATGCTCTGTGCCATCATCTCGTGCCAAACAAGTTTAAAACCTTCGACCCACATGTGCAGCTCACGTGCCAACTTGTCACGTGTCGCAAAGTATCAGTGCAGCAAACAAGTCATTCTCAATTTCTGGTCGATTCTAGGAATTTTCGCATCAATGATGGCATAGAATAACTTATTTGTACCCTTCAATGCAGAACGCCGCTGTAGCAGCCAAAACTTCCCCCATGGACTCTACCTTTGGCCAAAGACGGAGTCACCAGGCCAGTAACCCAATTGACCCCCAACCGTGGTGGTACGCAAAATTGCTCTACTTCCTGGAGAACCCCCCCCCCCCAAGTGCAGCGCGAACGCTGATTAACACTGATGACGACGAAATTGCAAACAAAACGGGCTGCGTGGTGGTTGATAACGCTGAAAGGGTGGATGTCGTCCCGGGTGCCGACAAATGGTACCCAGGTTCGAGATCGACTGGACAATAAGCACCCTGGGTGCCATTACACTAGACAAATAGCACCCAGCTTCTTTTTGCCTGGCTTACGGATCTTAGGGACGAGGACGTTTCTTGCAATCTCGTTTTATCTCGCGCCGTGGTATACATGTACTTGTGGCATCAGCAGTGCGCGAAATAAAAAGAACAGATAAACAGAAAAAAACACGTTTAGGCCTAAATGTCTTTGAAGATCCGTAAGCCAGGCAAAAAGAAGCTGGGTGCTGTTTGTCTAGTGTAATAGCACCCAGGGTGCTTATTGTCCAGTCGATCTCGAACCTGGGTACCATTTGTCGGCACCCAGGACGACATCCACCCTTTCAGCGTTAATAACTATAATCGTACAAGCATGCTCTGTGCCATCATCTCGTGCCAAACAAGTTAAACCTTCGACGCTCGTGTGCAGCTCACGTGCCAAACGCGTGAATCATCCGCAGAAATTGTGCAGCACGATCATAATGTTGACGTCATGGAGGCTTACGAAGTCGTGTGAATAAAATCAAAAATTACTTGGAAACCATATCAGCTCTGATGCAAAAAAAATTAACACTTCTGTGTCAATTCTTGGGATTTTTGCAAGAAGGATGGGATGAAATAATTCATGGAAATATAGAACGCCTGTGTCTCAGTCTCGAAAATGTCCCCGTTGAAAAAGTGCCCGGCCCTTTTGTAATCTTTTGAACAAAGGATTCTAGTGTGTCAATTACTGGATCCACTCACCAATAGGATTCCAAGCCCGACAATAACCGATTTCTACTACCGCATCGATGGATAGGGCCTTAACAACTGGGCACAGTAGTACTAGTAGGCAAAAGGGGTGGGATATCTTGTCTTCGTTTCTTCAAATTGGTCATTATAAGCGCGCAGCAGAAAAGCCGAAGCGCTACTATGGTTAACGTGCATACGACGTATCCAATGTAAACAATGTTTCTCAAGTCCATGGATTCGTTTCAAATGGCTTAAATTTGACTTAAAATGGCCACCAAGAGAGATAAACGCGCGAATGAAGCAACTCGACTATTCTGAGCTCCGAGAGAGAACCACATGAATATTCACGCGGTTTTTTAATCACACTTCAATTTCAGGGGGTTTACCCCCGACATATGTGTTTTGATTTTTGAAACTTTAGTAATAATATCCAAAAGATGCTTAAAATGGATATAATCCCGAATTAATGAAGCAAAAGACGGGCAGGCGTTTCGAGAAAAAAAATGTTATTTTGAGATTTCAATAAACCTTTTGAACGAATTCCACATGGGCCGTGGTGGGATCCGAAGACACCTCAAGGAGGAATGTATGTTTTTATGGGGTACCATTGGTTTTGCAGATCTTCTGTTTTTTTCTAAAGAATAATCAATATTCGCTAGCAGGCTTTTTATGCTCCCAGGTAATATGTAAAGAGCAATCTCTAGTGAACTCACACAACTGTCCTTCTGACATATATAGCCAGTACATTGGGGGATGAGTCCCCCAAACCCCCTCCCCCGTTCTCTGAAAGTGACAGGTTTTAGTCAGTACATTGGGGGGAAGCCCCCCCCCCCATTGGACTCTAAAAATAGAATTCCTTGGAGACGCTGAACAATAAGGCCCCATAAAAAAATAGTCCCCGCCCCGGTAGCTGCCTCATATCTGCTGACACAAGCAGCTCTTTGTGGTGAAATAATAATTGAATGCATGTCATGACACCAAGGAGCTTTTTCTCATTTCTGAAACAGTTGCATGGTTGGAATGAATTTCCAAATCAGTCCGTCAAATCTCTATGCAATGAAAATTGAAATGTCACAACTGTCTCCACCGACGTTGTCCTGTATGTCCTAGCAGACGATTTTTAAATAAATGATGTGATTGATATACTTGTAGATTGGAATGAATTATTCCTTCAATGATATGAAAGTTGAAAACCCTCGAGTACGAAAATGATGAGGCAAGACACATCATGCATGTCATAACACCCTGGACCTTTTTCTCATTTCTGAAACAGTTGCATGGTTGGAATGAATTTCCAAATCAGTCCGTCAAATCTCTATCCAAATGGAACATTATGACCACTCTATATTTGTGCAGTAGTGTTAAAACTGACTTTTTGAAGTAAAGTACGTAAATCGAGAAGAAGAGGACGTTTACTTCGTCTGCAATGAAATGTCGGAACTGTCTCCGCCGACGTTGTTGTCCTGTATGTTCTAGCAGACGATTTTACTGCTTCAGGACAGTGGCGCCGGTGTGAATAAATCTGCTTGCGTGAATGGTCAATGGCTCATGACGTCATGAAATAATTGCGTCAACAACGGGAATCATGGTAACTGTGGTTGCGGTGCGTCGTGAAAGCAGGATCGGCAAGCGCGGCCCGTATGGAATGCAACAAATTGTACCGGAACCGGAACTGTCATGGGTCTGCACAAATTTTTTCAGATTCGATGGACATGATGGATATATGAATTTTGTTTACACTTTACACATACACGTTACCATTACACTCACTACGTTGTGTGAGTTATGAAGAGGGTTCTATGTTCCTCGAGTTCTTTGTTCATCAGTCTGGTGTTCCTCAAGAGTAAAGTGTCTTCAAGTCTCTTGGCCAGCAAAAACCCTTTCCAACCAATTTTTTATGCATTAACCATTCGGCAACATGTTGGTGGGGGAAAAACCTGATCCCTAGATCCCTGACCCCTTGAATTGGTTGCCCAGGTACGACCACAAGCAATTGCCTCAAGGAAGCCACCAGTACGACCTCGTGGGAGTCTTGCCAATATCATGCCAGTGAAAAGGAAGGGTAATGATGGTTGAGGGTTGCAGTTAGGGTACCATCAAAGGAGTACCTCTTCCTCGCTCTGTCAAAGGACTGCACCATCATGAAGGTTTGGGGGTTCCACTCGAGCGCCCCAGGGTAAGCAGCTCGGAAGGACTTATTAAGAGGCCAATAGGGGGTTTGAGGGGCCTTCCCCCCAATGCACTGGCTAAAACATGTCAGAAGGACGGGGGTTGGGGGGGGGGGGGAAGGGCTCTCCATGGCGACAGTTGCGCGAGTTCAATAGAGCTTGCACTTTACATTAGAATCTGCCAGAGTCCCAGACTACGATAGTCTGGACACCTTTCGGGGGGGGGGGGACATTTTCCATTTCTTTGCCGGCTATTATGACGATGGAGTTGAGTTACTGCTAATGCGATACACGGAGAAAAATGTCTATCAAAACAGAAAATTGGCGGAAGGAACTATAGCAGGGTCCCAACCAGGGGGTTTGGGGGGTTTCCCCCCCAACTTAAAGGCGCTGCGCGCTTACTAGGGCACTGCACTGATAATATTATTGTAATATGAAAAGTTCCGCTGTAGAGAGTCATGACTATTCATGACGATTACGTTGTTAACTCTTGAATAGATATCCCAACCCTTTTATGGCTGCTAAGGCCTACTATTGTGTTCGGCTGTTTTGGTGAGTGAATCCAGTACTCTCCGAGCTATTGACTGATGGTCATGGCCTGGAAAGAACTACATGTATACAATAGTCCGCCAGTAAATGATACGACAGGACAACTTTCCGTGGCGGACATTTTCGACTGCTACACCGACTAATACAGAGAGGTTCTGGGTGGTACATTGATATGTCGGAGTCTTTTAAGACAGAAAATCAACAGGTGAGTATGTAAATGGTACCATACACCCCCCCCCCCCCCCCGAGAGATGTTGCTCATGTTGTGCCACGCGTTCCGCCCACAACATCCCCCCCCCCCCCCCACCCCCATGTGTCTTGAAATGTTCACATACATCTTCCATTCGGGGGGGGGGTTATAGGTGTTGTGAATCAATCTGAAATAGAGTATCGACTAGGCCCACTGATTACGTCGCTTGACTTTATTGTGTTGTAATATGTGTCCCTCCGCCATAACCGACTACGGGATAACTTTGTAAAGAATAAAAGCATTTGCTAGATCTGAGTCGTTGTGTTAGGTTCATTCCGTGACCACCGTCCTTTCGTCTTGAGAATTTCCATATACCCATTGTCATAATCCCTGACTATTTGATGCCGAAACCCGGGAGTAAGGTGAGATGACAGGATGGTAGAATAATAGGATGCTCCTCTGCATAAGAAAGACTTGACAATTGCAACCTTCCCTTAACCCTCAACAATCCATCACTGCCCAGAAATGGTGATAAGCGAAGAAGTGAAGAAGTACGTGGTATATTACGACCAGCTTCTAAAGCACACAGTTCAGAGTGATAATACTCAACCTGACTACACTTGAACAACAACAACTTTGCCTGAGATAGTTCCTCCAAAGACAATGGTCCTACATGTACCACAGAACTCTGATCACTAGGCCTACTAGCTTTCAACCGTTCAATGAACCTCATCACATAACCAGTGATTCTCATAGATTTACCAAGAGTAGACCACCTTTCAACAGGGATGACCCGCTGTGGTTGAGCCACAGAAATCAGCGAAGAAATAGGTTCCTGTTCACACTCAGACTCTGGATACATCATGACCAATGCAGTTTGAACCTTTACCTCAGGAGAAAGTCCCTCAACCACCAATGAGGACCAAACTTCCACAGCTGAGAGTATAACAGTAGGGTCGGGCGGGGGCATTCGGCAACTAATTTCAAATCAAATTGAACTCTATCCCAAACTTTTGTATGTACATATGTATTCATGTACATTGACGATGTGCACTGATTTCGACATTTTCTCCTCCGTACTAGTGCTTATATCTGGATGAATTGTGATGAAGACTTCAATAGATATCCCAACCCTTTTATGGCTGCTAAGGCCTACTATTGTGTTCGGCTGTTTTGGTGAATGAATCCAGTACTCTCCGAGCTATTGACTGACGGTCATGGCCTGGAAAGAACTACACGTATGCAATAGTCAGCCAGTAAATGATACGACAGGACAACTTTCCGTGGGGGACATTTTCGACTGCTACACCGACTAATACAGAGAGGTTCTGGGTGGTACATTGATAAGTCGGAGTCTTTTAAGACAGAAAATCAACAGGTGAGTATGTAAATGGTACCATACACCCCTCCCCCCCCCCCCCCGAGAGATGTTGCTCATGTTGTGCCACGCGTTCCGCCCACAACATGCCCCCCCCCCCCCCCCCATGTGTCTTGAAATGTTCACATACATCTTCCGTTCGGCCGGGGGGGGGGGGCGGTTGTAGTGTCGGGCGGGGGCATTCAGCAACTAATTTCAAATCTAATTGAACTCTATCCCAAACTTTTGTATGTACATATGTATTCATGTACATTGACGATGTGCACTGATTTCGACATTTTCTCCTCCGTACTAGTGCTTATGTCTGGATGAATTGTGATGAAGTCTTCATGTCATGTAGGCCTATATCTTCGAATGTGCCAAGTTTCATTAAAAAATATATATCAGAAAAAAAATCGGCCCCTGTCCAGCTCCCAAAATCATCGAAGGGCTCAAATAAAGGACTTTTCTTATAGGATATGCAAATCTTTCACTCGATATACAAATCTTTCACTTGGGTCCCAATATCGACTGACCAAAACCCAAACTTTTAGGAAATTGGCCTAGTTTTCACACACACTCTTAAAATTGAATAGTAAAAATATCTATTTGATTGTTATTTTTACCTATAAGTAGACTACAGGCTAAAAATATATGTGCAATTGACGACAAACCCACACGTGATTTATTAACACGACGCATACATTTAGGAAATTGCTTGCACGAGGGGATGTAATCTATCTGAAGAAATGATACATCATTGCAGAAATAATGTTATCATATTTGTATGAGGCAAATTTGACATCAACGATGATAATCTGCCTATCAGAAAAACAACCCAAAACGCCATAAAATCTCAAACTTGGACTATGCCGAGTGAGGCATTCTCCATTATTCTCTTTGCCCCTATTAGCTTCAATGTTAAGACGTCACTGTAAATTATATATTGCGATTGCGTAGTGTAATCAGACAGAAATGGCCGCGACCACAGATTCGTATCTAGCGGGAGAGATGCCCCCAGAAGTCACAACAAATGTGTTTTTGACCTCGGTCATACTGCCAAGAGAGCCTTTTGCCCACCCACGACAAAAAGCTAGGTATGCCACCCGATAGGTTAATTCTTGAAACAGGATTTAAGTTTGACATCAACTACGGAAGACAATATGACCCGACTGCAGAGTTTAACGAAGGTCTATCCTAGAACCGTTCAGTAGAACTCAGATATAGGCTACGCAGCTCAATGAGCGCTTCATCCTAATCCAGGATTTCTGACCGGTACCCATTTGTATACACCTGGTTGGAAAAAAGCTATTGCACCAAGCGACCTTCCAAGCATCCTGACAGTATCGGGCCATTTCACTCGATACATACTTACTCCCTCATTACTCTCGGAAACATGCGTAAGGAGTCGTCGTGTTGTAGGTCATGTTTGCAAGAGGATGCCTGCCTAGAGTCTCATGCCGACTGAGGATGTTTCAAGCCCTTCGTTGGCCTTGATCTGATTAATCAATGATATACATCTGGACTCAGGATCGCACAGTGAAGCTTCCCTGAAATATTACCCACATAGGATTATATTACCTTGACCTATACTTACACATAAAAAGTAGGTCGCATTGACCTAAATCGTCGTCATAGTGTACATGTCACAGCAGTGAAACGACCTCTCAACATCTTCGGGGAATTTGCTGATTGCAGTTTTCATTCCACTAATACCAAGAATTGATAAAGTCATTCATTTGTGATTATACCCGTATTAAAATAAAATAACGCACAGAAAGTGAGAGATATAGATACCGATAAAACGTGGTAGAATATTTGCGGCAATCGGCACTCGTCAGAACACAACAAAGTCGCGATTGTTTAAAGGGGTGCGCCGTTCGTAAGAACTGGTGGTCTAAGTAATTAGAAATGCAGTCATACATGTACCCAGTGCCGTTACAGTTATCATGCATACGAATTTGCTGAAACTTGGCATGAAATTTATATTTAGTACGTATTTGCGCTACTGGAATTTCTCAAATTCAATTACAAATTTCAAATATTTAACGAACGGCATAGGTCAAGGACAGTGAACCTGTGATGATAAATCGGACTCGCGTAAACGGGATCCTCGCATACATTTGGCCGGTCTTACTATAAACTACTGCTGCAGAAATATATATCCAGACTTGACCTCGCGGGGCGGCCACTTATGAAACGTTGTGTTTTGATGACGATAATTAATTTTTGTAACGTCGATACATTTATGACTCACTATACTTTATGACGTTGCACTTCAACTCTACCAATGAACGAGCGGTATTTCTGCAGATGCTCGGCCAATCAGGGATCGCCATTTCAGCAGGTGCTGCGTGTGACTCGCGGTAGGGTATAAATCAGAGTGCCAACGCGAAAAGTAACATAACGAAGAAAGCAGTTAAAGCGATCACTTCAGACCCAGCAAGCACGACAGTGTGTCCAACTTTCAAAACGTTAGTTTCTTCAACTAAACAGCAAAAGCAATCATGAAGACGATTTTATCCGGCCAATGTGTTTCCGACGTGAAGCGGTCTTCGCAGAACAACAGCGGAGCGGAACCCACTATCACTGGCAGCGTGAGCGTGCACCAGCAGGGGCCTGGCGGCAGAATGATGAAGGTACGACTCATTGGGAAAGTTTACGTGTCGAATATACGGCAATACATGGTGTTTTACCAGGATAAAAAATACAGCAAAGCCTGCGCTTATGTCAACTTGAAAAATTGCTCAGTACAATTATCGGACGATGTGACGTTAAACGTTATCTCAAAGGACTGCGATGGTACGAGTCTCACCCTGAGTTTACCCGATAAACAGGAGGCACAGAGATGGATCGATGCTTTAAAACACAAGGACAGTCAAACTCCCTCAAAGGGCTTAAGTTCTCCTGCACGTTCAAACTCGGGGCTCATGCCAATGCTTGAAGAAGATGAGGAAGAAGAGTAGGCGTAACCTATAAGGTTTTTCTAACAAGAAAAATCCGAGGTTGTACGACCGTACCCAAGGCTCAAGACCGCCAGAAGCGAAAGAGATTATGGAGATTCAGAAACATTGTTCAAATTGCTTCAGTACAAAAACGGCATTTGAAGTTGATGGGACTTGGTGTTAAAATTAGGTTTGACGAAGTTTGTAGACTTATTTCTTTAGACCTCCGTATGGTAGGAAAGATCAGCGACATTTTAACCCTAAAATCACCCTGAAGAAGGTACAATCAAGAAATAATGAAGAATAAGAATGTTGAAGCAATACTACAGCATTTTGTCGAGCATTTGATGCCAAAATCTTAAAGAAAAAGCTTTTGGCCATTATGAAGTTCCTAATTCTTGGTCTTCATTAATTTTTTGTCCTATCAATACAATTATATTTCTATGGAAATCAAACGGCATTGACACCATATGATGGTGCATTTCAAGTGAGTGTTTTAATGGAAAGGTGATGTTGATATTGAGTAAATTGCATTTGTTATATTGAACGATAATGATAAGCTTAGCAAAAATTAGTAACTTTGTTTTGATATTACTGGTAACATTCATTTTGATATAAAAATATTCAACCTTATTGCGCAGACGGCCAATACATGTGAACTCGTTTCAATCTATTGAAATCGAAAGGCACTCAATATCGTACTGGTGTTAAAAAGGGTTTTAATTGAATTGAATTGAATTGTTATTATCACCAATTATTTCTCTGCATGGGGATAACCGATTTTTATGAACGTGTGATTAGGTTCATAAAAAAGAAGCGGAACCTGAATTTTCTGGGGTCCTTTGAGCCTTCGACCAAAGCCAAAAACAGGCCAAGTTTTTGAATTTGTGACAACATTTTAGTGGCGGGCGAAAAATCTTTTTCATCGACATAACATGAGTAAGGTGCTTAGTTCTCATGAAACAAACTTTCCCGCAAAAATAGCTCCTAGACAAAATAATTGTGTTGGCATCAGTAACAAAAAAAAATCATGTTGATGAGTTGTTCGAGTGAAGTGATGAACTGCTCTGATAACGTTGAACATTCTCGTGATTAAAATCAGTATATTCAATTATGGTGCAACTGTTTTTGAGGGAACTTTATAATTATGTGATGTCAATACCTTATTCATCATGACAAGAGCATTGTTACTGTCCCCCGTTTGTTGTCACGAGTGACAACTGTTCGGATTTGGCCAACGTTTGTAGATGCCCTTACTTCGGCGGGCTTCGGGCCAGCAATTGTCGGGTACCGTACGTGCTGTCAAAACTAGATGATGTGATATGACTAACTTAATACATGTAAATAGATATTATTTTTTCAAATAAAATTCTGTAAAATCGATATACGAGTCTTCCTGTTTATGAAATGTCGTTGCATATTCGCCCAGCTGATTGATGATCGCTGGTATGACGAGGCCGGATTGCTGCAAGATCGCATCGCCGTTAGCAAATGGATTAAATCTATACATGTATAGATTTAATCCATGGTATGCTCTTAGGAATTTGTCGGCAGTCAGAAAAGTATCTCCGTTTTGCGAGTTGTCGCCAAATCTATGAGTTTTGCCCGTCACGCTCGCAGATTACGCCCATCATTCCTAGTGATGTCCGCCGTAGCTACATGTTGATTTACAAGTTGCTCCTAGATTTAGCTGCGTGTCTTTTCTAAAAGTTGGTTTGCCCAGAAACCCAAAAATCGGCGCATGTCCAAGTCAATTTCAACAAGTAAATCCCAATTTGTTTTGTAAACACCACGGGTAAGATTTAGCGAGAGATATATCGCACCTTGTTTTACTGATGACCAGAGCGCTGTATTAGACACTGTACATTACGTGTCAGTTCATTGATGTTCATAGGTTTTGGTAACACAGTACCTCACCAAATTTTATATGTGTTTAGAATAACACTTTACCAACATCACAATAAAATGTTACATCATTCCGATTCCAACTGCCTGAGAAAAAAGGACTACTATACAGCACATCCGTCAAATCGTCACTCGCACGGCCCTATTAAGTTCTAAACGGACCAGTGAGACGCTTAAACATATCAAAAAGCATAATTCTGTGATGGCCTGACTCTTTTGATAAGGAATCAACCACAGATTGATAATTAATTCCACTTTGATCCATCCCAGCCATTTATTTACCACTTGACATTTTAATATGCTCTACACACTTCCGGTCGTGGATGAATACATGTCTCTGCCCTGATTCTAGCATTGGGATATCTTCATGGGAGTCATGTCAATACGTTTAGTTACCAATCTATCGAGTTGCATTTAGATCCGTGGTAACGCCCTATTACCATTATTATCATGATCAACGAGGGTTATCCACAGGAAGCAAGAGCATGATGGACTATACACTTGCACCCTAACATCAGTCGTCACAGTTTAAAAACTACGTTTAGTTTCTAACGTCCAAGAATTCGCCTGCGTGGGATTAAATTCCCTTTCTATAAATTGTTAAATTGTTATCGTGTTCCTTTTTACGAGAGGCGGGGGTATACATGTACCCCCCCCCCCCCCCCGATAACCAGACACAGGTCGTCAAATCCCCCCTGTCACTTCCGATCACATATGCTTGAACAAGCCTCGCTCTAGGCTAGAACCCTGTATTAGACACTGTATACATTTCGTGTACATTGCTGTGAATAGGTTTTGGTAAAAAAGTACCCCTACAGTGAATCAATCTTCACCGAATTTTATATGAGTTAACAAGAACCCTTTATCAATATCATAATAAAATTTTACAACATTCCAATACCAGTTGCCTGTGAAGAAATGACTTTTGTACAGCATATTCTGCTTATGGACGTCCTGCCAGGAATTGTGTGCGCCCTGCAAGTGCAGTGCGAACAATTCTGAAGGGAAATTACCCCTTCGAAAAGAAATTGCATTCACAATACCAAAATAAATAGCAAAGCCGGGGCTTCCATCTGCGCAGTAGACAAGAATGTCATCAGCATTGTAGAGCTGACGTAAATGTGAGGTTTGATAGGTTTACTCCAGCCTTGAACTAAGACTAAAGATGCTGTGACCACAACGTCGATGATGTGCTGTGCACAGAATGCCCAATTCATTAGAACTTCACATCGTGCAGCAATATTATGGCATTTTAGCATGAACTGAAAAACAAAGGATTGACATCAAAGCGAACAAGAACGATCCGCTTGTCACGGCGGAGATAAGTAACGAAAAATCCAATTTCATGAAGAAACAGGCTGATCTAACTATCATGATGAATGCTTGGCACGTGCTATTTGCCGCGTGATGTTACACTCGAAGTAAGCGCTTCACGCTGGAAAAAGTTGTAGTCAGAACCGTGGGTCATATCAGAAGGACACGTTCCTGCCAGTTGATAAGTTGTTTTAGCTCATTGAGAAAAATCCTATTTAAAGAATTAATCTAACTGTCATGTTGAATGTAGGTGCATGACACGTTCCGCCTTCTGTCACTTGAGCTCGCCGTTGTCAGGAATCGACGTTTTGCTGTAAACTCTAAACAAAATTGGTCGAGAAAAAAGCATTGGACCAGCTTTTTGATCTCCCCTAACAAGTTTTAGGAAGGGCTCACTGTAAACAGTCCAACTCACCTTGGTCCAACAACTACATTGTATCTCTGAGGTGTTGACGGCCAAGGCATGAATATGTACGTATCATAACCGGACGATATACAGGGCCGGACACTGTCTCCAGGGGGACATATTTCACTGCCACACCGGCTTTGGCATGACCCTGACCTGATTTTGTCGCGTGGCGATTCATCCAATATTCTCTACGGGAGATCCCGTAAGTCCAAGTTGACCCAAAATAATATCACCTCATTTGGGCTGACAATACCCCATGGAACGGCAGACGCAGATTCAACTTCCACGTTGGTGTGAAAGGTCCCTGGATAAAGTGCCGTGTGAGAAACGAGTCTAATGTGCGTTGGCCTCTCTGAGGTATTGCCGGTCGTGGTCTCAATGGAACCATAGCTAAAAGTACCTAAAACATCCCAACACCGTAGGGAAGGAAACCTTTTCCAAGGGGGACATTTAGACTGCAACCGCCACGGCTCAATTTATTTGTTTTCCTTGAGATGGCGCTACAGAAATAAGGCGAAGCGGGTAGAACGTGCGTGCGATGGATTCCGCAGATATCTTAGGTCAAGATGGTTTGAGTGCCTGGCCGGCGTAAATGAGGACAGGTCGGGCGGTAGTCCAGGACATAGACGTCATATTCGGATGCTATCTCGATCGGAGGCCTTTGGTCCTTGGAACCATATGCCATCAACCTTGATCCGAGGCCTTTGGTCCTTGGAACCATATGCCATCAACAACCAGATGTGGTCGAACGAATTCCCAGCGGGGGGGGGGGTTGCTACTGAAGCAGCAGTGATTAAGTCGTCTCATCTTTTGATAAAAAAATCCACGAAGAGAAGGACAACAACAAAATTGATCACAGGCCAATTGTGCCGAGTTTGCATGTACACGTATGGTGCTAACGTATGATGCACAGAAAACCCGTGCAACACGACGTGAAACCAACTGTCAATACATCTCAAAAAAACATTGTGTCAATTTTACTTAACTTTATTTGAAAACAATGAAATTACAACTTTTATCATACCGACGACAGCAGTGGAGTGGGACATGTCAAAACCAGCAAGACATGTTCATCACTTTCGTAGGTGAAAACACAATAACCTTCACCAAAACATCACTAAATTCATATCAATTTTGTATTTGAAATAAAAATTAACAGTCGTATTTTTCTTTGAAAATGAATAAAGCAGGAACAGGTTGTCTGTCCTTGCTATACAAAAATAAGCAAAATTTTTAAAAATCTGTTCTAAATTACCGTAATTACTGTAAATTCTATCAGTCACTTGACATCGGACCATAAATCGTCTGCATTTTGTCCAACAAATACGGCATTATTTATCTTATTTACGAACAAGGTTTATTATTTGTACAATAAATCTTCCAAAAACGCGATAATTCGGTGCATAACAATGTTAATGAGTTAACACTAACCGCACTGCTGCACGGCGACATACGACAGGCCAGCCTGTCCGGCCTAGTTAATGACGTCATTCCGTCTAGCCTCAATAAAATTTATTTTAAAAGGTTTTTGACATCAACACAAACGCTTCGAAGCTGAACTGAGTAATGCTCACCTGAACATATTTGAACTTTTTTTCACCCGTTTTGAGATAATTTGATTAAAATTATTAAACCGGGATGGCGTCCTTAACCTGGCTCTAAACATTATTTCAAGCAAACCTGATAAGCACGACTTTAACTTTTCCGCAACAAATCGCCAACGGATGGAATACCCATAACATGCTCTTATCAAAAACAAATCTATGTACACTATATTATAAAGTTATAAAAAATGCCCCAGTGGAGATCACGTCTACTACTTTAGAAACATTATCTTTAGCTCTGGAAAAGTCTGGAGCTGTGGAGGAATTGACTGTTTTGTGAGTTACCATGGTAACAGAGGAAGATGACTAGAATGGTTGGTGACGCGATATCAGCATCTGGGTATCCCTTACAAGGGAAAAGATGCCACGTTCTATGGATCTGGAATAATATTTTTACGCATGTATGCGACATTATCGTTACTCACACACGCGACAACTTCAAAGACCTCGACAAATATAAAGTTTCAGACTCACCATATTTGGGCATAGCCACTACAGTCAGCTAATTAATAGTCAGGTAGTATTTGATATAATGAGGATTGTGCACCGAAAATATTAAAACCAGACGGATTTTAAATTAATAACGATTCTCCACTAGTTGAAGAGCGGAGAGAAATTTTCTATGTTTTCATTCATACGCCATGTCAATAAAACCTGAAGTTATATCAAGTCGAGTTGTTCATATCACCTTTCAACTCGGTTGAGAGTTCTATCGCTAACTAGAGACACCATTTGTCACAATAAGGATGAAGATACCTCTAACGAAAAGTATATATGGAAGCATATGAACTAAAGGACCATTGACAATCGTTTTAAATTATGTCATGTTACAATACTTGTTGTTAACCCATTACGCCACAAAGAATCGTATCGTGTGGTTATTTGACAGGAGTGTCACAATTGTCACTATCATTTATGTGCTTTCAAATATAAAAAAACTGATTAAACAGGATGGAGTTATTGTGCTGGGATTGGCTAAATGGGTTAACGTTCAAGAAATGCAACCAAATACACAACATTCAAATTATCGATTTTGAAGCATGATTTTCAACTTTACAAGAAAAAAGCTGTATTACGGTAAATCTGTAATTTACAGGTGATCAGTAAACAGCGTTTTATGTTCTTCTAGAGTTGATACCACTTGACAAAATAACACTTAAGTCCTAGGAAACTAAACGTTTGGCCAACAGTCCCTCATCCACAACAAAGATAGAAAAGTCTGGAAGCGTTCCCTACTACACAGCCCAAGAGCACCAGCATCAAACCCCCTATCGTAATTGGATATCGTCCCATTCGATGTAGATCTCCGTCACGATTTGATCGTTCCGTTATCCACCCAGGCAGCAGTAACTAAAGTCAGTTTTCAGTCATGAATGACACACTCAAAGTCACAGCACCAAGTCCCATCAAAATATCAAATCCGAAAGTCTTTCTGGCAGTGAAAGCAGTTAGCACAGGTGACGTTGACGTTAGACGTCGATCGCGTCAATGTCTATTCCTCTTCGCTTTCTTCTAACGTTGGCATGAGGGGTGACCGCGGGATCACAGGAGATTTTGAGCCGTTTGGGAGAGTTTTATAATTGTCCTTGGGTTTTAAAGCGTCAATCCATCTTTGTGCTTCCTGTTCATCAGAAAAACTCAGGGTGAGACTCGTACCATCGCAGTCTTTTGAAATAATTTTTAACGTAACATCGTCTGATAATTGCACTGAGCAATTTTTCAAGTTGATGTAAGCGCAGGCTTTGCTGTATTTTTTGTCCTGGTAAAATACCATGTATTGTCCGAGATTTGATTGATAGGCCTTTCCTAGGAGTCGCACTTTCATCGTTTTGCCGTTGGGACCAGGCTGATGCATGCACACATGCCCAGTGATCGTCGGTTCGGCCGCGTTGTCCGTGTGCAGCAAGCAGCGTTCCACATCTGGCACCAATTGTGACAAGATCTGCTTCATAGTCAGATCGGAGCTCCTTTCTTCTAAAAAGAACAGTCAAATTTGAGTCGTTTCAGCAACGATAATTCCACTTGAAATGGAATCAAAAGTTCTCAACTGCACACTGTATATGTAGAAGTAGAAATTTGAGTTATCTTCAACGAAGGCTAAAAATCGACAGTTTCGTGAAGTAGAATTCGCAAGAATCCTTCTTAGAAATAGGACAATATCCGTATTCAATTCGTAAATATCGAGTAGATCCACGAACTATCGCCTGATGATCAGCTGTAAATATCGTCTGCTCGCTGGCTGTTGACTGATCGTATTGAATGGTTGGTTGGTTCTGTTAATCTGGCCTCGTGACAGCGTTTATATACGGCGATAAAAATAGGTCACTTGTGAGTCATAGCTTACCTGTAGAAATGAAATGCGCTGATTGGCTGATGTTAGATATCTTCCTAGAAATCGTGCACCTATTGTGAAGCGGTAGAAAGCATTGCTGGAAGCCGTTGAACAGGTTGTTCCGCGGATTCCATGTTATATAGTAAAAAAAATAGCAAATAAATATGTACGTTGTCAGTTCAGGAAAGCTAGTTCTTGTTAGGATGGAACGTATGTTATTCTTGACGCATGTCACAATCTTGAACCAAAACAAGGCCATATTCTACAACACATTCCAATGGTTTTTTTTCGCTCGATTTGCGGATGTAATCGGTTATCAGTAATCCTTTATTACTTGCACTTGATGGGTGCTAACTTTTCGGGTTGACCTATGAATAGTAAACATGATAGGGCATATGCTAGCGATCAGCTGGTACGACACTAGGTGGGGCATGTATCATAATGATTTAGTCATGCTAAATCCTTATTTTTTAGTCACGACATTTTTCGTATCAGTATATACCAGTTCTTCTGCAGTGTCAGGCCGCTTTCTGTTGTGTATTTATTCCACCAGATAATAGACAAGATACTGATACCCGCCACTGATATAGGTCACTCCATTGGTGGGTGCCCAGCCGGTCTTCTGTGCAATACTGCACGGCACGGCATGGCATTGCCTGATTTGGAGGCACAAAAAAGTGTCTAGCTGGAATAGATTTCTGTTGTTATAAAAAGTGTTGCTTTGGCATGTCCAACAAAATCCAATATCACGAATAGTTTTTACTTTTGTAGCTTTATTCTATTCTTTCCTGGTTTGAACCCGCGAGCTAAGCTGTCTCATGTAGCTTCTGTGTGTCAATGAAACTTGCAATTCTGATTTAGTATAAACTTGTCGAATAATCCCTCCCAAAAATATTGTCCTTTGCCCTCTCCCCCTCCCCCCTCGTGATACAGGGGGAATACCCCCCCCCCCCCAAAAAAAAACATTAAAAAAATCTGCACCAAAGTAAGGAGGTGACCTGGGAACTGACCACTGACCTCCGACCCACATCCATCTAAACTTGGTCATAGCCGCTGGCCCAAAACATCCACCTAAATAGGGTCATAGTCGCGTACAAACCTAACTGGCCCTCCATTTGCGATCATAAACATGCATGTTTATGTTGTTGTGGACATATGCCCTTGTCATCAGCCTACACCCTCTGATCAATAGCGCAAATGATGATTTACTGAACCAGATCAAATATGGATACGATGAGGCCGATATCAAAACAGACCAATCGAAACTATTTTTAACCATGGTCCGAGTTCCGTCTCGTGTTGTTGTGGGAGCCTGAGTGTAGGCCTACATTATCCTTGACCCACTTGAGCTGCAGTCCCACTTGATTAGATTTGTAGCAAACTGACTTGCCCTCAGATGTTCAGTGTACAATTTGTGATTGTGTGATGAAAGTAATCAGATCAGTCAACATAATAGACATCCGAGAGTTTACCCGGTGACCTTATTTGGTGAGAGAGACAGAGGTGTACCCACAATTCTCATAAAAGATTGCGCCAGTCCTTTGATGAGAATTGTTCAAAACTTCCAAAAATGTCAACTTAGACACCTAACATGGCACTTTTTGAAATTTAGAACCGTTCAGATGAAATCTCTGGCCTTGTTTGGTAAGAGAGGCAGGAATAACCCAACATTTCTCATTTTTTAAAAACGTGCTACTCTTAGAAGAGAACTGTTCTGAACAGGTGAGAAACCGGACTTGGCACTTTTGGAATTTTGGAACCGTTCAGAGGACGACTCTGGCCTTATTTGGTAAGAGAGGCCGAGCGACAAAAGACCATAAGTCCGCTGATGAGAACTGTTCTAAACTTCGACCAGGTAAGAAATCTGACTTGGCAAACACGTGGATGTGTGGCTAGGCTGTCAAGGCTTGGGCATCTCTTTATTTGATGACTTGATTTTCGCTTGGCCGTGGATCGAGTTTGTTTACAATCTGCAGCGCCATCTTGGAAAAGCCGTGACGTCACCGCGGAATCCTCCTTGGGCATCTCGACCCTCAATGGTTGACATTTATACTCATCTTCCAGACAGTATGGGCAGAGGCTACGAGCATTACCGCTGGAAGGTCAGTATGGGCGGACGCTACGGAGGCAATAACGCTGGAAAATCAATATGGGCAAGGGGCAAGGGGCACTGTTTCTCCATACACAACCATGCCATTCTCCATGCCAGAATCACAACAAAAGTTTTCAAAGTGGAAATTCCTTTACAGGCCCTTGGGCTGTGTCATTGTCATACGTATACGTGTAGGCCTACATTTCGTCACATACCGCTGTGATAATGAAAGATCCACCTTTTAACGCTTTCTCTGTTCGTCACCTGATTACTAATAATGCGAATGGTACGATATTTTCCTACATCTTTACCGTTTCCATGGATTCTTAGGATTCCAGCATTTTCTACACGATAGCCGAATTGACGTCAGTGTCTCCATGGTTTCTCCAGGGCCTTTGTATACTAGTTGTTAGTCTTTCGTGATCTTACCAAAGGTTAACGCCCTTGCTTATACTGTATCATGGCATCTTATTGTATCGCCTGAACAATACTCGACACCGTATTACTATCATCCTAAAAATAATAAAAATCTAGGTCTACTTTTGAGGCCGAAAAGCTCCATCTAGCGCGGCAAGACCCGGGGTAGGGGCACCCCCCTGCACTCTACGACCAAAATTTCTCCCAGCGCAATATCAAGATGAAAAACCAACCTGGTCGGGGGGGCAAAAACATGTCAAAACTTGGAAGTGTTGTTGAAGTGGCGGATCCAGAATGTTCCGGTGAGAGGGCGCGACCCACATATCGAGGACAAGGTGCGATCCTCGATCTCCAGGGTTTTTACTAGGGCTATGAGGACTAAAGAAAGTACATGTAAATGCATATTGATCAGCCAGTTACTCATCTTGACCCTAAATCTATTGGTGAAGAATTGGGGGTCAACCCCAATTCTTCTGGCAAACTAAGGCACTGTTGTGAAACCAACACTTATTGCTCCATAAAGCCATCGCCAAGCTTACGTATAAAGTCGTATAAAACAAGTATTAAGTAATGGACAAAATCATAAGTGAAGGCCATGCAAGCGGAGTACCTGGAATTGCTATTGAACTTCTAGCAGTATGCCTTCGTAGCCACCGCCCATACGTGGGCGCTCGTTGTCTGGCAGCTGAGCAGTGTCAATAGATTGAGGGTCAAGATGAGTACCTGGCTGATCAATATATATGTACATGTAAAACCCTGCAGATCGAGGATCGCAGCACCTCCCTATCGCACCTTGTGCTCGGTAGGTGGGTTTGCGCCCTCTCACCGAAACATTCTGGATCCGCCACTTCAACACTTCCAGAATGTCGTCATATTTTTTGGCGCAGAGAATTAACAACTTTAAATTGTACGTTACTAACAGTTGCTATTAAACGTAAACAAAGCAAGAAACAGACATCTTAACAAGCAACAAACTAACACCTTGACACTTACTCTGGCCGGCCGCCAGCCAGCATTTTTCTCCCAATCCGACATAATATTTATACGAAGAGTTATCGTGTTCAGTGGATAGTCATATAGCATCTCTCAAAGCTCAAAAGCACCATGGAGGTTGTTGCATCCTCAAATACCAGGGTCAGGTGTATGCTCCTACCCTCGCACACATCACTGAGCTCGGGAAATGCTGAGTGAAGGGCACTGAACCCCATGCATTGGATGAACCAAAGAATCTGACAGCTTTGAGAGTAGACATCATTTTGCCACAACAACAGCCACTTTTCCGAACTCTGTGGTCATGGTGGTGACACTATGATAAAGTTTATTGTGTTATATCATACATGTATATTATTTATGAAGAACTGGCCAAAATTGCTTATAGTATGATCAAACAAATGTTGGCTGCTGGTCAGCTTGGAGTACACTCCGGACGCAATGGATCAGCCTCGTCTTGTTGCCAGCCCGCGTAGAGGAAGGACGATCAGGATGACGAAATGGGCGTATGTGGCTCGGGAGTCTCTTAGTCCGATATTTTTATTGAATTGATCTGCCCGGGTGAACGTTTCTGTCCCTACCCGAGCAAAAATTACTTTACATGTACATGTAACTGAAAAAAATGATAACCTGACCCCCTGACCCGGTGGCGGCTCGGTGCTTTCCAATTCCACTGTCTAATGAAGGATGTATTGGGTTTCTTGTGCTTATATTTTGGTTTTACTCATGGTAGTTTAATGTATAACAAGAATTTAACATGCCTTTCTTTTACATATAAACACTACCCGGTACGCGTCCACTTTCTGTAGAAGGATGTATACTTTGTGTTCCAGTTGTGTTCAGGGAAAACGCCACAATTGAATAACGATGAATAACCTCAATTTATTTGCAAATGTAGTACATGTAGTTTTTTACCACGACAGTTATATTGTATGAATAGTTTATATCAAAAACATGATGAAACAAACATTGCCAAATGACCTCTTTCTGTCATCGAGTTCTAACTCGAGGTCATATCAGGAGTTACATGTTCGCTTCAACCGGCTAAATACCGTCGACAGAGTATATCATTAAGAGTAGGCCAAGTTGTCATTGCAGGAACTATGGTCCCGGTAAAATAAGTCAAGTTTCAAGTGTCAAGTTTTGATACCCAAACATACTTGTAACGTAAAGTCAAAGTCTGTTTAATTTTGTTTCAGAATAAAACTCATGAACCACGAAGTGATGTTTTTATGGAAATTTCTGAGAGAATTGATGGTATCGGAAGAGGTCACAGTTTCATCCACATTATGAAATGGTCGGTCGTACCTTTCTCAGGACGAATCAGTGACGAGACACACACAGGAGGAAGTCACGCATGTCAATAAATTTGCCCAGAAGAATATAAAGAAGATAAAGAGGAAGATGTATGCCTATCTGTGAAGATGCAACTTCAGATAAAAACAGTATAGCATCTTTAAAACTGTCGATCGTCACGGCGTGTGATGTCAAATCGCACAACCAGTATTACATCCTTACTCCATTATGTACATGTACAATGTACTTGCAAAACACAATCATGCACTTTTCGCTGTTCCCAAATTCCGAATTTCTTGACATGATTATTATCATGGCGAACAAATACCCCATTAATGAGTGTCCTACTATAGTACAATAACACGCCATAACATGACACCATTACGAATTAACAGGGTGTAGAAATCTTCACGAATTTTTGAAAAAATCAATTGATGAATATCAGATTCAAGTGCATGGCACACATATTTTTTCTCTCAACACAGTTCCGTGTCAACTATGAATTTAATTCAAACTTACAGGTTCAGGAAGTTCATTTCTTCTCCGGAATTTCCAAGACATCAAAACAAGACCATGCAGGGAGGACATGATATCAACAATAGAAACGGTTTCCCACACCTTTTCCCATAAAAAACCGAAATATGTTGCCTTAATACGAGAAACCGACATAAAAACTGAGACTCCCATCATTGTTGCACTTACCACGGACCTAGGTCCGTGATTGGTGACAAAATTCAGTTACCAACCAGCCATCTAATTTCGCTTCAATCAGCGCTATCAGAAAAGGCAGGAACCATGTGCAGCCACTTGTAGCATGCACTACACTAATCAAATGATTTTCGCTAGTTTCTGCGATGTGGTTTTTGATATAGTTTGCGAATTTCAGGTAAGCCTGTGGTTACGGTCCGTTCTCGTTAAGTCGTGTTTATTGCAGTTTCATGATTTTTTTTAATGATCCTGTTTAGATAATTCACGGTTTAACTAGAAGTAAAAACCAGCAATTTGTCCTTTGATGGGAACTAGGAATGTAAAAAAGAGTGGCATCTTCCTCGAATCATGGGACATAAATGTTGCTTAGAACTTTCGCCGGTATAACAGTTCTTGAGTACAAGTCGTGTTTCGTCATGTGATGTCTATTCATGTATTGATCCGTTATTACTCAACACGTTTACATGTGTTAATACACGCGCCTCACCTAAACACCTGTTAAGCTTTTTTGGTATTAAGACGGATGATCTTTCAAAAATGCGGCCAAATGTGATAACTTGTGATAAACACGTATTGAATACAACTCGGAAATATATTTGTAATATTAACAATAATCTCATTCATAAGAATGCAATAACAGGAAAGACATTCGTCATAATTCTGAACCGATGATGAATGGTTATTTGTGTGAGTTATGGAGAAGATAAGTTGTGAAGAAAATCATAATGAATGTGGAATACAACCCGAAATATTAAAGGTGAATATCGTAGATGTTGCCATATCGAGTTTGAAACTTCTTCGAAGCAAATCTGTTTATCAATATTGAAGAAGAATAAAACCTCGCCAGAACCGTTGTAGTATCTGTGGGTTGTTTCCCCCACAGTCGGCCTCGAATGGTTGTTGTTCAGTTAGTGGCCGCCTAATTCGCAGATTGAGAAACAATATAGGAAACACTGGTATATGGGAAACGGTGAAAGATATTACACCGTGATCATGACCAAGTCCAGGGATATCTGCTAGTGGATATTGTTGCCGTCCTGAACCCCTCCGTACAGCGATACAACACGAACGTGCCTACGACAACGTCATGGTGGCCCAGGACTGTCGCGAAGGACTGATTGCGACGGACTGATTGCGACTGCGGGATGTCACTTGACTAACCCAATGCAACATACAGTTTATAATATATATAAATAAAGATAGGGCATCACTAGTGTTGTTCCGGTGTTAGTAAATGATCAACAAACTTCTTGTAACGAGCGTGATTGAGTGTTCTCTGAAACCTCTGATAGAATTTCCCCCTGAAAATGTTGTCAGTCGAATGAAAAATACTGCTTTCCTTGGGCAACGTACGTCTTGAATGACAGTTTGTAATACAATACCAGAGGCCAATAACCAGGCCTATGTCTTGTATGCAAATCAAAGGCCTGGGTATATCATTTGAAATCGTATTATCAGAGCGGTCTTTCTTGATCAACACTAATCCGTCAAACGAGGTCACGACTTCACGTCAACAGCACAATGCACGCATATCCGTGTTAGCAGAAAGAGATAGGTCTACTAATTTTTTTACAAACCCAATAATATTTACTAGACGAGCTGACGTTATGCGTCATCAAATCGTTTCGAAGTACGGGCCAAATATTTTTCAAATTACAAAAAGGAACTTTTTGGCAAGAGTGATAGAAATTATGCTAATACTGACTGTTAACGCGCAGATCTTTTCAGCTAATAGGGCCTATATAGAAATTCATAAATACTGTTTTGACTGTTTGGAAACACCCAAGTTCTTCGATAAAACAACTTTCGCTCGGCGGAAGTCGCGCGCATTATCACGGACTTGCAAAGAAGTCCGACCGTGGCAATATTGAATTGAACATCAACCATGCAGACATTGATCCCCGTTTTGCCAGTGGTCGCCAATTCGGGTAGTTTCGCTCCTCTTTTCCAATTCGGGTCCGCCGTGTAGGTTGTGCCGTTTCTGAAAACAGATTTGCGCAGAAAAGGACACACCTGACTTGTTGTTGCTTTCTTCGATGAACTCCCAAACAAGCTGGATCTAGTTATTTCCGTGAAAATCCCGACCAAGGCAAATAAAGTCGGCTCGGGAGATTTCGAGGGATTTGTTGCCCGAATTGCCGGCATCAACTCGCAAAACGGGGACCCTTGCCTGGTTGTCTACGTCTCTGCAGGCGGAAACCCTTTGAATAATAATGAGACCTGTTCGCGTCAGCAGGTTCACAGAAGATTCCCTCGTTTTAATTTCCTGTACGAAGTGCGGATGAGCGGGATCATTGACTTGTCAACGTGGTTACTTTTTAAAGATATCTTTATGCTCATGGCATATCAGGCACGTTTTGTGGTGTAGCTTTCGCTCGTGTTTAGATGACGTGTTGATACGAAAATAGGATTTATGTCCGGCTCCAGTTCAACCCAATCCCATCCAATAGAACTTAACACATAGTACATTTTATATTTGGATTGCTTTTGATGAATAACTTCTTTCGTATAAAAAACCAAATTTTTGAGAGTGTTTTTTGTTTGTTGTTTTGCTGATCCAAAGGAAAATGTCGATCCTGACCAGGCTATATACCAGGGTACAGCGGTGCGCCGATTCAGTAGAAATACGAAGTTAGTGATAAGAAATAAACCTTTTCGACATGTTGTGGACAAGCACAAAGAATTGTTGAACCGATTTATGGTAGCATTCAAATGTCAATTTGTCATTCTCCAGGCAAAAACGACGTAGTTGTCCGGAGTTAGATACTCGGGCCGCCATCAACGCTCCTGCCCGTCAACCAATTTTCTCGGTAGGCGAGATAAGAAAGTGAATTAGAATGTCCGTCGGGTCCATGATTATATCATATCTAATAATTATGCTATGACGTATAGAGTTTGATATCGAAAGTTATTTGAGGAACATTTTCAGGTGTCTAGTGTCCAATCAATGCAGCATTTCTCCTCGAAATCATCGTAAGGAAGGCGTAAACTAAAATGTAAACTGATGTTCTATCAAATGAACCAAAGTATCTTTAAATGCTCTCATGTCAAGTGACAACGACAGGGTCTGAAAGTTAGCCCACGATGTCCTGAGGCCAGTGCCCAGGTCGGTCCTGGCCTCTACTTTCTAGTTGATAACTTTCCGAACTCTAAAAATACGTTATGACTTACGTTAGTTCAACAACTTTAAAAAGCTTACTTCTTTTTAGGAAAAGTGCACTAGACGCGTTTGTCACAAGTGGAGATGTAGATTTTTAGATTTAGAGACAGGAAACTGATCCCGAAACGTTCGGTACGCACAATAATTATCCGACTTTGGTACATATTGAGACAGGATATACACACATTCGTGGTATGAATTTGATTTTGACACAGTGAATAGAATCATAAGGTATGTCAAAGCGTACATGTGCCATGAAATAATGATCAATATAGTTTACATTTCTTTGCACACATTTCTTCTGAATCAACGTGTATTTTGAAAAGCGTAAATAACCATTTCGTCTTAAATGTAAGCAACTATCGTGTATGGTTTTTCAGTCTTATCGTAAGAATCGCCATTCAATGTTTCCTATCCTTTATACATTCGCCATCTTGGAAGACATTTTCAACTGCTACTTTTGGCGTTTTTGTTGGCTTTATTTTTGTTCTTGTGAAACTCGCTCCCAAAAAAACTCTCAAAGTGCGGCCAATAAATCGAAATTGCGAGGATGCGACAATGGTGAGAATGGCATTTCATTGCCAATGCGGTCAAGTACCGAAATCGTCCTCTATCAAATGTAGGGCGGTGAACTTACCAGACGGGACACTAATCAAAATCCACCCGGGTTATTTTTATCCATTGGCATCGATATATTGGCTCGCGGCCACTAGAATCAGGTCCATCTGGCCGTCATCCAAGACAGCACTCTGGTGGCCCGGCCTCTCGGATTTTTAGCAATGTTCTATGGGCACCTTGTCATTAAAAATTAACCTTTTTCACACTGCTTACGGGAGGTTATCTAGTATGGGCCTCAACTCAGAAAAATCGACGGAATACCCATTAGGGTTATATAACAGGTTTCGTCAGTTTTAAAAAACCGTAGGCCCGGCGACCGTTGGTGTCAAAACATCAAAGTTGATGACTTTTAAAATAGATGAGGATGGAATATTATTTTTCCTGGTGTTCAAAAAGAACGAGTCTGTTGAATGGCACTTCCGGTGTTTTATAATGAAGACACGCCATGCTTTTGATGGAGAGATTTGAACGGAAGCAAGATTATTAATGGCCGGAAACCCTTGGTGGGACTTGAAACGACATTGTCAGTCTAAAGTTTATCTGGATATGCCTGATCTCTTGGGTCCACGATTTTCGGTTTTAAAGGCCTACACCATTCGTTAACAATCTGAAATTTGTTAATGAGTTAGTCAGTTATTCCAAATGCGTACGTACTCTGTATAAATTTTAGCATTGCCGTTGTCTAGACAGATATACAACTTCTATAAATACCAAGTTTCAGGCGGCAAATTCGTAGACACGATAACTGCACTAGGGCATTGTGTATAACTGCATTTCTATTTTCCTATACCACCAGTAATTACGAACAGTGTACTTCTTTAAATATAGTACAGATATTCTTACTACATTTGAAAACTTGATTTTGAATATTCCTACTGGAATCAGGCCGATTTATCAGCGGTGTACGACAGAGGAGGGATACCGACACACGCCAATAGATCGACGTGGCTGGACTTAGTATTGGGACAAAGTCTCGCAAAGTCTGTTAAAATTATACGACCAGGATAAAGATGTAAGACAGTATTTTTTTGCCAGACCATCTGCTTTGCATTAGTACCGTGCATGGGCTTTTGATCAACCTCGAACACGAAGTTTTTTAATAATCAATGAAGAAAGTCCGAATCTGAAGATGCACTTCGATATGCGTGGCACAATGAGCATTTGGTCAAGAGAGAACATTTTTCGAAGTATTAAAAGCACTTTGCTAACATGACCTGGTATACAAGTATGTCTCTTTGTATCAGAGAAAAAATTGCCAATATTACAATGTTCGTCTGTAGATAATTGTTTTATCAGAGAACAACAGAATATTCTTGTAAACAAAGTTAGGCTTTCCCCTCTGCATATTAAGTTAAAAACGGGATCATTCAGTAGTTTTCCATTAATCAAGCCCGTGTTTCCATAATTTTATGAATCGATCCAGGATGTGCAGGGCCTATGATCTGACTTGAACCATCAATAATAGGCTTGTTGATAAATACTTCAAATGGTCTCTCTCTGTCCTGTTTATAAGAGATTTCCAGACGATGCCATCTATTTATAGATCTCCAATGTCCTTGTGTCAATTGTTGGCAGCAAATCGAGGTTAGACAACGGAAAACATGTTACAAAAAGCTAAAATGGTCTGTAGGGCCTACTGTCATTGGTCCCCAAATTAACAATGTCAATTGGCATCATCTGTGACCATGCAGGAGTTTTCAATAAACTCCGCCTTTCGACTTTTCTGTCTAAAGGCGGTTTCAGACTAAAAACAATTCAAAACTTGTTACTATACAAGATATACCCTAAGCGGAGCTGACGTTGCTGTTTGTCTCTAACGCTGATTGAGCAACTGGGGCTGAAAGGGTGGATGTCGTCCTGGGTGCCGACAAATGTTACCCAGGTTCGAGATCGACTGGATAATAAGCACCCTGGGTGCCATTACACTAGACAAATAGCACCCAGCTTCCTTTTGCCTGGCTTACAGATCTTAGGGACGAGGACGTTTCTGGCAATCTCGTTTTATCTCGCGCCGTGGTACTTGTGGCATTAGCAGTGCGCGAAATAAAAAGAACAGATAAACAGCAAAAAATGCGTCTAGGCCTAAAGGTCTTTGAAAGCACATTTCGGATGATTTATTCAGAAAAGGTATATAGGAGGGATATATCCGAAATGTGCTTATTGTTCAGTCGATCTCGAACCTGGGTACCATTTGTCGGCACCCAGGACGACATCCATCCTTTCAGCGCAACTGGGCCCTGTTCTTTATAGAACAGAGGCTCGAAGTTGTCTAAAAACACTCTCTTCCAGTGGTTGAATAGCACCTCTTCAGCAGTGAGGCCGTGGCTTCATTTGGTTCTCAACTAATTTACTAGTTTATACTGCTTGACCCGGGAACCCCGACCAGAGTTTTCCTGCAATGTGCATTATGGCTCGGCATACACATACTACAGTACTGTCTGACCGGTTTATGCCTGTTTCGCCTATTCCTGTTTCGCCTATTCCTGTTTCGCCTACAAAATTCCTGTTTCGCCTATTCCTGATTCGCCTATTCCTGTTCCGCCTATTCCTGTTCCGCCTATTCCTTTTTCGCCTATTTCCTGTTTGGCCTATTTCCTGTTTGGCCTATTTCCTGTTTCGCCTATTCCTGTTTCGCCTACTTTCCAGTACCCCTACAATAAATCGACTCTCCCACGGGGAACCTTAGGGATGCATGTCCATTTTATGGCGAAAATGTGAGGGGACAATTGGATGATGTTAACGATGTGATGACAATTTGACTAATCAAATGCCATCAACTTTGTTAACAAACCATGCCATGACCTTTTGAAAGAGTCACCTTGAAAGCGGGGACAGTCGGGACTTATTTGACCATAGGACCATAGGACCATACTGACACACAGTAAAAACTAATAGATTAAGTAGAGTAAAGCAGTCGTTTATTTTATGAAAACTGAATTCATGAGTTTTTGATAAAAATACATAATATTTGTACATTCTCATAGTTATTTGATCAAAATCAGCTGTAAAACCCATGTCATAATATACATGTAGGTACAGCACATATAAAGTCAAACAAGGTGGAAAATACATATCATGATATTATGTCAGACAAGGTAACTGATGGCATCAATGTAACTCATTATGTCCCTCACTCCATTGACGTATTGTTCTTTGAGGCGTAACATGCGTTCGTCAATGCGTACATATGTGGCTCTCCTCGTGTTGGGTCGGTCAGTAAGGGACGGTTCATATTCCTACGTCTGTGGGGAGGTTAGCAATACATTTGAATAGGCGAAACAGGAATAGGCTAAACAGGAATTAGGCGAAACAGGAATAGGCGAAACAGGAATTAGGCGAAACAGGAATAGGCGAAACAGGAATTAGGCGAAACAGGAATTAGGCGAAACAGGAATAGGCGAAACAGGAATAGGCGGAACAGGAATAGGCGAAACAGGAATACACCGTCTGACCGAGACCAAGCCGGTACGAACAGCTGATGGGAACGCCACAGCCTTTGAAGTAATGCCGCCAATAAGTTCCCATATTATTGAACAGGGACAGGTTAATTTTGACCCCAGTACGGTACGTTGAGACGCCAATCAGTAGTTAACTACCACTTGCTTATAGCATCAGCTCATTAGCTATACCTTAGTTGTACTCGAGGTGCTTAATTCGATAACGGGCGAGGTGTTGTGATGATAGGAACCGGCCAATTTCGATCCCGAGCAAAGTATTCTGAGGCGCTTTTATGCGCTAGGTTATTGCATTAGTTCATCAGGTAAGCATGCTAAAATGACCGCAGTTGGACTCACGGTGCTTTGAACGTGAGTGATGTCTCCCAAGTGTTGTGTTGACTGGCGAAAATAAATACTAATAACATTCATGTGCCAGGGCCGTATTTAACCTTTTGGTCCAGGGGGGGCAGTGGGATAGATCGCCGAGGCGATCTGCATGCGCGTGTAAACAATGAAGCACCCACTTTGTTTGGCTGTTGAAGAAAAACCCCAGGCGCATCCGAACAGGGGGGCCCTCCCCCAGAAAAATTTGAAAATAAAAGGTCTGAAATGGCATTTTCCTGGCATTTGGAAGTGTGAATCAATAGAATTTTTACTCTAAAAAAGGACCACTTTTATGAAGTATTTTACGAAAATACCACATTTGGACAGAAAATGTTAATTTTCATAGTTTTAATTGTGCAGGATACCGTTAACAAGCAATAACAAGCTAGTCTTTACCTAATGTTGCATCATTGTGTATAACCATAGAAGACCAGACGAACTACAACTGGACGGATTCTTACAATTTTGAACATATTGGAAAGTATTGATACTCTCATCTATACTGAAATCAAATACAGTAAACTCTTGGTATACTCTTAGTTATAAAATAATTTCGGGTGTTAAGAATATGATGCCCTTTGGCTGTTGTGTCCGAAATCCGGTAACAAGAAGAGCAAGGTCCCGTTATATTTAGAAGTTCGTCAAGATTACGAAACGTTTCTATGAAAACAATCAACAAATCTTTTTTGGAACAAAATGTCATCCCAAATACACTATTTCTTGGCTATTTTCACATAGCAGTTAACAACAACATTGACTTAACATCACCATATGGAAATACAATATGTTGTCCTTGCCGTCTGTCTTAAATGCAATGCAATGATAAAAGGTGCCATTTCATACCGTAACCTTTCGAATTCGAAGTATCAGCTTGCTGTTTCCATTGATTGGGCGGGAGCGCTGATTGCATTTCACGGAAGTATACAGTTGGTCGGCTTCCTATAGCCACGATCGCGACGACTTGTCTTCGGTCAAGATCGGTGAACGTGGTCGGTCACAACGGGGAAAGGACGGCCCGACTTACCGATGTAGGTCAGGAGAAGATTGAACGTACAACGCGGGTAATCGGCATGTTTAGGACCTTCCTGCTTCACATTCTACTTTTCTCAGTTTTTGATTAACGTGATAAACGACGTATTGTTAGTTGTTCTGTTGGTACCTTCATCAGAAGGCGAGAAAGCTGACCAACTAGAGCCTATACTTATGGACAATGTCAAAATTAATAAAATAAGATCAAATATCTTGACGTCATGTAGCGAAGACCTGCAAAACATCACTGAAAAGTCACTGTGAGCGGTACTATACAAACCCTTAACCATCCTGGGCTAGTTAGCATTTTATGTAACAAAATCCACGTGTCGCATTTCAGTTTAGCCAGAAATTTAAGAAACAAGACACATGTTGTATAATGTCCGGATTCTTTTGTGACGTCATGCAATATAGCCATTCAATTATTCTACAAAAGGCTAATTTGCATGTAATGACATAACCTTCACCTGTGATGTATTTCATGTTAAGCAAGAAATTAGAAAACCTCTCACAGGTTTCTGCTGTGACGTCATAAGGTTCCAAATAAGGTACATGTATTCAGCTGCTAATCGAAATTTTCTAAGACATCTGTCAGATGCGCCACACCGGAAGTAGAGCAATTCACTCATTTAGCGGTGCTCCCAGACATCTCCGAAAAATTGTATTTTTCATGAAGAATTCAGTCGAAAAGTTGTTTGTTCACCCCTCCTTCCAGTGACGATTGCCCCCCCCCCCCCCCCGGCAAAAAAAACTAAATTGCTGGTGATCTAAATGTAGTAAGTGTTGCGAAACCTGCCTTTTAGCACCAATGAGAGTCAGGGAGACGACTTCGAGGAAAGGGATGACATTATAAGAAATTCTACAACGATCCAAGGGATGCCCTCTGAAAATGCGGTGCCGATTCTCCAGGGTGAACATGGTATCGGCGAATCTAGGTAATAAAGGTACAGGAAAAAAAGGTACAGGAAAAAAGGTACGGAAAAAAAGTACCGGAAAAAAAGGTACCGGAAATAAAAGGTACAGGAAATAAAAGTACCGGAAATAAAGGTACAGGAAAAAAGGTACGTGAAAAATAGGTACACAATGGCATAAATAGGTAAAAAAAGGTACACAATATTATTTGAATTCTCTCTTTTTCTATTCATAACTTTAACTTTATTTGTTGCGTCGGTATTGCATTGGCCTTAGAAATAGGTATATCAAATTTCCAGTATACCGTTATGGTTTTCAATAGTCAAAACACGGCTATAAAGATCATGATGATTGTAAAGATTCTAGGCCAATTCCCTCCGCAAAAGGGTTAACTGATAAATGTACCAATGTTCAAGTTGATAGAGACCCAGTAGTTACGAAATGTGCCCCGCTAAAAGACGACAGACACTTCGCCATAGCAAAAGCTCACCCACCCCCAAAAAAGATTAAGACATAGGCCGAGTCTGAACCAGTTGAAGAGAATAATATTCTTTGAAAAATTGTGTGACTTTTTTTACCTATTTATGCCATTTTGTGTACCTTTTTTCCAGTACCTTTTTTCCGGTACCTTTATTTCCTGTACCTTTTTTAACCGTATACCGGTATCGGCGACTTGATGAAACGTAATCTTATGTAATTTCCCAGGTATAGACTCATAATAATTTACCTTTTTCAGAAGATTAATCAAGGATTGAACACATTTATGGATTCATTAAAGGTTATATCAAAGTTTAGTATTCTAAAACCCGCTTCCTAATAACATACTCGTGTGATATACATGTATAAGGCACCAATGAATTTCATCAAACTAGACACTACATTTAGTGGGATTCTTCTTATCAATTACATGTATGTCTTGTAATTTATACCCAACGCAGTCTATAGATCAGCCGACCATTTCCACGGCAGTCACGTTCTTCTAGGAGTCTTGTTAGAGTTTCTGGTGATGTCAGTTTAGCCTTCAAGACCCAGCGGACCTATAGATCCCATGTTGGCTGCAGCGGAAAGATCCAGGCTATATTTGGATTATACCCACCTCAGCCTTCAGCAAAGCCATTGCTTTAGAGAGCAATATTTCCCGTTTGGACTCCTTGGCAAATAGACCTCGAGTGGGTACATGCTTGATTGACTGTGACTGAACTGAATGTCCGAGGAGGGAATGTGTAATATTAGTTCTGTGAAGGATCTGACCTCGCATTGTATCAAGAGGGTAATCAAACCTTAAGGTCATATCAATTTATTTGAAGTACTGGCGAAGCGCCCGCAAAATAAAGATGCCCTACGGTGAATCCTACACGATGATATCTCGTCAATGTAGCCTTCAAATGCTTAGTGGAATCATGCTTTATCTTGTGCAGCAGAAGAACAGCTACCTGCGGTCCTCAAGGAGGGAATGATAGACGATCTGTGCGCAGTCTCATTTCATAGCGAAGGCCCTGGTTCCTGCACCACAGGTCTGTACAGGAATGTATATCACGGAATAAAAACATATACTTTTCAAAACAAAGACTATTTTGTTGAAACCTTAGTGATGATAGATTCCATTTTTGCACTAAAACAACAATAAGTATACGTGTTTCACAAGTTGCGTTCATTTAAAAAAAATGACAGCAACCCATGTTCTTGACGTGTTTGCCAACAACATTCTCAGTGTTTACCTCATAACAACAAAGAAACCAATTAGCAAAAAGTTAGCAAACAATTCAACAGAAGTCCATTTTTTGGTGATAAAAACGGGTTACAACCAACTGTTTGGTTCGCATTGTTTAACCTTGTTCGCTTTCAGGAACCTTTATCATGTTTATATGCTCTATTTGAGTATGCTCTTTATCACTGCCAAGGTAACTCCTTGGAACAATTTTTCAATTCATTTCCAGGAAGCAGTACCTGGATGTTGCAATACAGTAATCAACAGATTTTACATTTTTTAAAATGTTACTTGCCTCATATAGGTCAAAAGGGAGATACACATGTTATAACAAGTAATCATGACGTGTTTGCCAAGTTTATCATCCCTTTTTACAATCATTTTGCTAGAAACTAAAAATTAGTCAAAGAGTTTGCAACATTTTGTTAGATTAATACTCTGATTTCTCTTAAATGCCTAGCCCTCCATTTTTGAAATTCGTTTGGAAATGTTCTGTGTCCAGCGCACGTATCTTTACGTTCAAGAGTGAAACTTTAGCGTGCTTTCGTAACATTACCCCCTTAGTTTCAAAAGGGCAGAGGTGTCATCAAAAGGTGTCACCTTTCTGTGAACCCTTATTAATCATCAAGGAAAAAAAGAAGGTGTGCACCCTTTCCTTTGAAGAAGCGGGACGGGGGGAGGCCACGCAAAAACCCACGATATTTCCTGCTAAGCCTACGCCTGATTATAAATTGGTCCCCCCACGAGATCAAAAGACATAGGGGACGACCCATCGCATCTTGATATCACATTTGTTTACGCGCATCCTAAGATTAGTTCTTTTTTCGTGAGGCGAGGTACATATTGAAACAACTAGTGCCAGGATGCATGGCACGTTGTTTATGACGGTCTAGCGACTGTACATAACTGCAGCGATAAACTTCGGTAAAAAAACCTTTTTAAAAATGCCCGTGTATTTTATAGGCTCGACTTCCTTCCAGCCTTTTTTAAAGAGTGTATGGAATAGACGGTTTGATAAAGTCTTATTTCACAAATTAAAACAAAAGTATATTCTTTACTGAAATTCTATAGCTAACGGTTTTATGTGAACCGTTTTTGTATTTAAGTCTCTCTGCATAGAAATGATTGCAAGTGGTGATATCCGATCCTGTGTTACACGAATCAGTGTCTCCTTTGGAGTAATGTCCTACTAAATTGTCCGATTTGGGATAATGCAAGAGACTGGTGATCATAGATTTTCTTTTAAGTTGTAATCATCAATGTTTTTATTCCGCGAATACTTCCTTGGCACAGAATACAGCAGTGTAGCAGGAATAGATGTCCCTGGTAAAGGCATGGCGTGACTTGATATCAACAGCAAATTTCAAATTTTAAATAGAATGTTCTCTTTGCCGATTTAATCAATATCCAAGCCTCGCAATTGGTAATTGTTGCTTAGTGTTCGACTAGCACAGTTTACTAGCGTTCTTTTGATAAACGGAGCAACTTGAGCTGGTCCTCTAATTGGGAGATAGGGATTCTATAGGAACATGACAAGATTCTGTGATCTTGAATCCGCTTATGGGCAACGCACTGTCTTCAACCCTGGTCTGAGGAAAATCTGATTATCCTTCGTTACCCGAGTTGTCATTCATGACGCCAGAAGCATACGCGATTCCCCCTTAATTACAGTGTACTTGCAAATTACCCGTGATGCGAGTTCCCTTTCTCGGCAGCGCTATGCACTCAAACACAGTATCATCAAAAATCTATTTCTCTCTTCGAAATTGAAAAAAAGACTACCCGTAGGGGACACTATCCTCGGTATCAACCTGAATTTCAGGGCAAAGTTTCGCCGAGAATGGCCTTGTCATCCAATTGTAAGGAGACAATTTTGCTGTTCTATAGGTCCAGCTAGTACAGATTTCATTCCTAATAACATTATCTTGATAGAATTAGAGAGTGATGCACTCATATCGTCATAACAGTACCGGATGAACCGAAGCCATATGACTTCATCACTCCCATTGTGTCTTGAAATGTAATAACACCTAAACATCTTTTTCAATATCACGACTATAGATAACATTTGCAAGGTTAAAAAAATATGGTTCTTAAAATATTATCTGCATTGTCATTCTTTCCTAATTAATCAAGAAAATGCACCAATCTTGGTGCAGTTTTAAGTTTGTGATCTGAAGCCGTATGCCATCTTTATCTTATTTTTCCTCGTGACACAAGCTGCTTTCCAAAAATCCATCATTTTTACAGTCTTAGAACCCCATTGAGATTTTTTAGCAAAATGGAAAAAAACAATGGTTTTTGAGATTGCTAACATGAGCTCACGAAGAAGAAGAGAAGAGGACACTAATCAACCAAGTTCCCAGTATATTTTTTCATTGAACCAACATGTAATCAAGACGTTAACAGGGCTGGACATCTCCCTTAGGAAGAGGTAAGATACTGTTTTGATCTGATGGTGGTGTAATGACGTCACATTATAAATAGAATATTATCTCCAGTGATAATACTACCATAGTATTACTAGTATTACTTTTAGAAGTTTCTATGCCGGTGTAATGTTTTTGAGTGTTTCTGTTTTTGAGTGTTTCCCCTCATTGTTTGGGAACGCTCAAAAATAGATTGACGAGTTTTTCTGTGTATCCCCCCTATTGAAAAGTCATGGTCTCTCTAGCTGCCTATTGTTTGGAAACACTGAAACATGCGGAACAACCACAGATGTTACACCGGCTCGGATCACCGGGGGAGAGGGGAAGTGGGCTATTACTCTACTCCCAGGCTGAGTTTACCTTCCTACCACGTCGCACTCTCTCAAGGATGGGTGCTGGGGTTGGTCGCCAAATAAGGATTGATTTGTTGTCCACTCGTCATTGGATGGTTCTTTAGCCTTCTCTTAGCATACTAGAATTAATATTTTTAGAAGTTTCCATGCCGGCTGAGATCACCGGGGGAGAGGGGAATGGGGCTAGCACTCGTCTTCCGGGCAGAGTTTACCTTAGTTACCACCACATCGGTCTCAATCAAGGATAGGTGCTGACGTCAGTCGCCAAATGGCGATTGATTGGTTTTCCACTCGTCATTGGAGTGTACCTGATTTAAAAAATAAATGTAGAACTGAATGGCCTAAAAATCTTACGGGAGGTTCCAGAAAGAATTGGCCCCTGTTGGGCAGAGACATGTATTCATCCACGACCGGAATAGAGCTTATCAAAATGTCAAGTTGTGGTAAATACATGGCTGGGATGGACCAAAGTGGAATTAATTCTCAACCTGTGGTTGATTCTTAATCTACAGAGTCAGGCCATCACAGAAATATGCTTTTTGATAATATATTTAAGAAAATGTGGTCTCACTGGTCAGTTTAGAACTTATACTTTGACAGGGCCATATCAATGCGCCATTGACGTTTTGATGGATATGGTGTACGGAAATCTCTTTTTCTCAGGCAATCGGTATTGGAATGTTTTTAAACTTTATTATGCTATTGGCAAAGGGTTCTTCTTGACACATAAAGAATTTTGTGCAGATTGATTAGTCCAATGTGTACTTTTTTACCAAAACTCATGCACAACAATGTACATGTAATGTACACAGGTTTTAATAGAGGTCTCTGGCCTGTTCTAAAAAGATAACTCTCATTTTTTTATTTCTGAACTGTTCATGAGTGGTTAACCACCCAGGTATTAAGTACTGTTCTGCTATCAATGATTTATTGATTCAGACGTGAACCAGGTGTAATAAAGTGCTTCTAGGAACCGTCCCCTTCAGTTATTCTTACCTGATCAGGTACTTTTATAAGAAACCTCGATCCAAAGAGTCTGAAACATATTTCAACATAGTGTTTTACATTGGGAAACATCACAAAGTCGAACTGCGTACCGAGGTTTGCGCTTGATTCGTTGCCAAGGTGAGTTAGGGTTATCCGCAGCCACTTTTTCCCAATCAAAAGTGTGAGTGGCTCATTTGTCTAAGAAGACGATGTTAACACGGTTGTTCGAGATGAAAATAACTCTAATGTAAATTCATCACCGGTGATCTGATCGTTTTGTTTCTAGGAAGAGCCGCGGATGCTGAAACAGAGCCCTCCTGTTTCGAGTGTAGTTTGGACAATCTAATAACAAATTAGTTCACAAGAAACGCTTTTAAGATACACCGATATTTTAATTCATGTATTTTTCTGTTAAAAACCTGGCATACTGAAACATACCCTTCTATTTTGGCGCAAAACAAGCTAGATATACAAGGAAATACTTTGAGGCGCACTGGACTGGGCGTTTTTACTCTGCCATTTTGTTTGGTACAACCGGGACCACAGATCAGTTAATTCTGTCTTTGGATAAATAACTATCGTCAAAAAATTATTATTTTCTTGCAAAAACAGACCTTTTCTGTAAAATATTAACTCACGACAGAAGTACAATGAAATTCAAAAAGCATCATGATTGGCGTTTTATCAGCACTCTCTCAGTGGCACACCCCGTATCCGTAGCTGGTCGAATAAATACTTCTTTGCAGCAGTTCCCCTATACATGTAAAATCAAATGTCTATTTGGAGAAAATGTTTTCAATTCTTGCAGAAGCACTTGATTGAAAACATCCTGTTCGGAGTGGAGGAAACCGTCAATCAAAAGCAATGGTAAATCAAAGCCAAGACCACAGAGATAAATCCTCGGACGCTCATGGAATTGTAGGGAGTCGACATACATGTATTTGTATCCGCTTTTTCCTTCAATTTGTACATGTATATAGGATGTAGGACACCGAAAACGCGTGCTATCCCGACCTGTACGCGATACGGACGGTACGTCGGTCTCTAGAGGGGTATGAACCTATTCTTCATGCAGCTGGTCTGAAGCGGCGGCTTGTGGTGCTTCGTCAACGCTCTCTTATAGGCAATGTAAAAGAGGTTATTGTATCAGAGTCCTTTTTAGTATATAAGAGCCGCCCAACTATCCAATCTATTGAGGAGTTTCCTTTATGGAATTGTGGTTGACGTTTTCGGACCAGTCACCGAAGTTACTGAGCGATGCCGAGAGTGGTTGAACGGTTGATTAGTGGCCGAGAGAAATTTAACAGTTCTTACCACTTAGTAGCACTTTGGGGGGGGATTTGACTGAGAACCTGAAATGTCCTTAATGAAACGTCAAGCAGTTTGCGGAATGCTGATTATTGGGTCCCGCCATAGCTGTGATTGTTCCCCCTATTTCAGTGTTGACAGACTGCTCGAGTCGTAGAGAGACCATGACTTAATAGGGGAACAGAGAAAAACGAGTCAATCTATCTTTCAGCGTTCCCACTCAGAAACGGAAACACTCAATAACGATACACCGGACTTGGAGCTTTTTTATCGTAAGATCATTAGGATAAGCGCGGCCTACCACCCAGGCTATTTTTACCTGAAAGTTGCTACATTTGTAACTGTTTCTAGGTATTTCTGACATTATCACTGTTTCTTCTACTGATATTATCAGCGCCTGCTCTCTGATCCTGAACAAATGGATCAAGATGATAGGCCTACTATTCTAATTTGCCGTGACGGCTGTATTTTGGAAACGGACTCCCCCGCCCTTAAAATCCTTGCTTCGCCTCATAGTGCTGTGAAGGTCGCTGAGAAGAAAAGCGGTGTGGCATAAAATCTTTAAAAATCTAAAAAAAATTAATTTGAAATTTCTAATGGTATAAATACAACCACCCAATTACATTATAATCCAGATACATGTATTGACATCAGTAACCAGAAAATCCTGTCAACTGTATGTGCTTTTTAACTGAAAGAATTTAGTTCTTCCCTTGTCTCCTGGGTGGCCTGGACTAAATAAAGCAAACTTGGCCATCTAGGTGAGAAGTGGAGAACTAAAAGAACTGTTCATAGGCTTTAGAGGTCTCGTGATTTAAGTCAGTATATCCAGTTGATGTGCATTAATTTTGGTTGGGACTTTATTATCATAAAATGTTGACACCTAATTCGTCATCAATAATAGGCCTAGCATTTTGACTTTGCCCCCGAAATGTTGTCCCCCAATTCGTCATCAAAAATAGCATTTTGACTTCGACCCCGAAATGTTGTCACATAATACAGCCTTTTTAAGTTGCGGCACGGCCTAAATGGTCTACACTACGGACGCAGTGGACCGGCCTCGACCCTCATCCTCACTCCATAGAGGAATGACGATCAGGATGACGAAATTGACAGCATATAGGAGTCTAAAACGGTCGTGAGACATTCGCTCTTATAATTTTAGAGTAATCTATTGGAAAACCTGTCATGTTCCACCCGTTCCATGAAAGTGTGGGATTCTCGGAGTAGCCTATATACAAAAGCCGGAACGATAATTATCCTTTTGATGACGGCTTTCATTGTTTCCTATACATGTATACGTTTACATACATTTATAACTGTACATCACAAAGGACTTCGACACCTTGAGAGCAGAAATTTCCAGGAATGTCCTTTCTTTACCTTAGCACACAGTGCTGATTGATCTTTTCCAAATATAACTAATTGAATCGATCGAATGGAATAAACTTCAGACCGGATATCAGTAAGAACTGAGAGCGAATAATCAATAAATGTTATTAGATTGAGTGATATTCGGACGAAGCTAATCAATACTCTCCGTTCGGTCTCGGAGCGATAATTGGAGATAAATAGTAATGAACCAGTTTTGCAAATAGGCCTACATGTAGTAAGGTAGGATAAGGCTGGGTTATTAGCCGAGGACGAGGGAGCGGTATCATAAACATGGTGGTGGTGGGGGGGAGGGGGGCAAAAAGATACTTATTGAATCTTTCGGCAAAATCATGGTCAAAACACGGGTTTTTTTGTGACTTCTGAGGGCATTTGACCCCTGCCCCCGACCCCCCCCCCCCCCCCGCTAGCTACGACCCTGATATACATTTACAATGATGGTGAAACTGGCAATCTTCATCATGCATCCCATCGGGAACACGAGAGACATCTATCATGAGAGATAAAAACTATAAATGTCACGCAACTTTGGGCCGGTGTAGAAGTTTAAAATGTCCCAGGATAGAATGAATGTCTAGGGGACAGGGATTCTAATATGCGTTTTATTTCAATCTCTGAGGGATTGACATTCATGGCCTCTAGAACAATTTACCATGGCATAATTCGTCAAAGACGTCAGAATACAATAGTGCTGGAAACTTTTACCAGGGGACATGTCCTACTACTAAAGGCAGAAAGGATTCGTCAAAGTAACCAGCTGCGTAAGGTAAAAATAAATTAGCGAAGGTTTACATAAATCACGAAGAGTATGAAATGACACAGGGGTTGTACTTCTTCGACTACACCATTCAATCATAATGCAGTTTTGCGCGCATTTGAATTTCCCGCACAAAAACCTTTCTGCTGCCACTCGATAATTATAGGTGGCAGCGCTATGATTCCCGCCAAATTTTAATTGGTTTATACGTCATATCAACAGTAACACTGCCGAAGCACGTGGTTTGTCAGCTGTGTGTCAAAATAGCTGTGAGCACCACCAGAAAACACCGATTTCTCAACTAAACTTGGTATTATTTTCCTTAGATATACATTCTATTTGGAGCACAGCTACGACAGATTCATTTGAATCTAATTTTGAATCAAACTGATTTAAATAAAACGTGCATTAGGTGAAACTTGGTGAACGTTTTTTTCTGTTGACTGTTTTAGGCCTGTTGTAGGCCTGTTGTAGGCCTGTAAGTGTTGAGTGTACTGCATGCATGGCATGCATGCATGTGTTCCGCGCATTTTACCGATCTGCGCTATCTTAAGATTGCGCTGCGCATTCTTAGGATCCTATAATTGCGCGGCAATCTCGAGATCGCGCAAGGGAGTTGGGGGGTCTTGCGAGCCAATGAACGAATGATGAATGATTGTCCTGCAAATAATATAACTGACTTATCATGTTCTCTCCGAGAATTTGCAACATCAGACTGCATAAATTATGATGAAATATATGAACTATGGGTTGCCATTCCAACAATAATCTTCCGCACGGCTCATGGGCTTGAATTTTGTGAAAAGTCCCATCAACTTCTGCAATGTTACAAGAAACGAGGACGGGAAACTTGGTGTGAAAGAAAATGGTGTCCCCTACGTACTACTATCACGAGACACTAGTCTCCCTTGTCCCACAACAACAGGTAAAACTATAGTAGTAGAATTCGTTCTATTGTTCAATGATTGTTGAGGGATTGTTAGATTTATGGTAAGGGCCGGTGTAACATCTGTGGTTGTTCCCCATGTTTCAGTGTTTCCAAACAATAGGCAGCTAGAGAGACCATGACTGTTCAATAGGAGGGATACACAGAAAAACTCGTCAATCTATTTTTGAGCGTTCCCAAACAATGAGGGGAAACACTCAAAAACAGAAACACTCAAAAACATTACACCGGGGTAAGGGGCCGTTCATAATCAATGTGAATAAAGGACACTTAGTGCGAAAGAAAATGTTGTCCCCTACGTTATTCATTAGACTATAATCCCACCTTTGGTGACAAAGAAAATGTCGTCCCTTGTGGAGAGTAAGTCATATCATATTCGTCAAAAAGTGTCATACTGATGTAATACTGTATTATATCAGTCTTCATGTCCACAGATTCACTGTTCCAATCCTTGTGACATTGTTGATGAAAAAGGAAGAAATCAAATATATAGAAATGTTTATATTAAACTCATCTGACCAGGTCTACAACATGCATGTACACAGTTCGGGATCCCAAGGCTAACTGAATTTGGAGGGAAACTCAGTAGACCAGGAAAACTATACAAACAATAATAGCTGATAAAGCACATACAATGAAATGACATAAGGCTCAGGGACCGTGAAGGCCCAAAATAACCTGAGCTAAACCATTGGTCATAGCAGACTTAAAGGGGGAATAAACTCTTCAAACTGTTCAAATTGAACCTGTTACACTGAGATCTGTTCACATTATCAAAGGCATGGCCGCATTAATTACCACTGCTAATTAGGCTTCTGAGATGATGGTCAGTAAATATTGGTCAAAGTGTCATAGTGAGATCTGTTCACATTATTAAAGGCATGGCCGCCTTAGCGGCTTCTGAGATGATGGTCAGTATAAAATATTGGTCAAAGTGTCATAGTGAGATCTGTTCACATTATTAAAGGCATGGCCGCCTTAGCGGCTTCTGAGATGATGGTCAGTATAAAATATTGGTCAAAGTGTCATAGTGAGATCTGTTCACATTATCAAAGGCATGGCTGCATTAATTACCTACCACTGCTAATTAGGCTTCTGAGATGATGATATGTTCATATTTGACTTGACACAAGCCAATTTTAGCACTTACTAATTATCATGATTAATATTCATTGATAATTTTTGGTGAAATGATCACTATGACAGAACGCTAATTTACATATAATTACCAATTACCAATTATCAATTATCATTAATTGGTGAATAAACTAAGTTCCATGACAATATTGTGCGACTGTAAGTGTAAATATCATAAACATTGTATTGTGTAATCATATATATCAAGGAAATGTAAATACTATTGGGATGTTATTATAAATAAAATAATTATAAACGTATAATAAAATCTTAGTTATTAGATGTATCTCTTTATTCATTAAGTAAATCCGGATGCAAGATTACAACCAAATGTACTTGATCAATCATTAATTTTCAAAAGCATTGCTCTCAGGTTGGATGTCCATCAGCAAGCTGTGTTAGGGGATAACCTGAAATATAAAACAGTATTTATAATGAGAAGATAACATAAAACCTTACATGTAGGCCTAAGTGTCTCCCTTCTCTAACGAATGCCTGAGCATGGAGGTATCTTAATAATACCTCCATGGCCTGCAGTTATCTTAATAATACCTCCATGGCCTGAGGTATGGCCTGAGGTACAAAATACAAATCAACCACTCGACAGTCAACTTTGGCCGGTATTAAATTAATTTACTTTCAGCATCCCATAGACAGTCACATGACAGTAATGTGACTGTTGGTGTAGCAAAAAATTAGGTGAAAAATAAAGCTACCAATGGCAATGCAAAGCTGAACATAGTATCATCATCTCTAAAATGCGCAATCGGCAAAAAGCGCACGCTCACCCTTGCGCGATCTCGAGATTGCCGCGCAATTAAACGATCCTAAGAATGCGCAGCGCAATCTTAAGATGGCGCTGATCGGTAATTAGCGCGGAACACATGCATGTACCCTGTCGACAGTCACAGTGTCGACAGTCATTATCCATTATTTTCCATATCACCCTGACTATGGACAAAACTGTATGATTTCCATTTTTATGGCATGTGCATTTGCTTGCCAAAATCCTTATAATATTCTTGTGAAAGCCTTTTTATTTGGGCAGTGGCCATTTCACACAAAATACGCCTTTTTGCTCATCATCAAATATTTGTCTTTACTTTCAGCAACTTCTTCCATCTAGTCATCAATAAACCATGTCGATAACATCACCAGCATCCTCGACACCACTTCACAGCCGCACCCGGACAATGACCAATTCATACACTGATGACGTCTTCCCACGTCGCGTCGGATGTGGACGGGGTAGAATATTGGATGCCATTATGGCCAACCAAACGGTATGAGAATCAGTGACGTTTTTCCCGATTCTACAGTTGCCAATGCTATAGGTGCTTGTCGTCACTTTCCTAAGCTTTTCTCCTGGTGTTTCGTAAGGCCAGTGGAATTTTATTTCATGGTATTCTCCAGCCCCTTTTCGTCCCTCATCATCAGTAGTAACTTGATGTAATAGCATCCCGCGAAGTTACTATTTATAGCTCACAAGGTCATTTGCATAAGATATTGATGACGTTTTAGTCATGTGACAGGCGGACAGGACATCGCCACTTATTTCTACGCATTTGAGCTTATTTCAAAGTCAATTATCTTTGACCCTGCATTGTTTTTAGCATGAATGATACCATAGAGTCAGAGAGAGAAATATTCAGAACAATTATGTAGTATTTCCAACGCTCGGACATGTGCCAGATTGAATCTAACTGCCCTAGTTAGAAAGCCTGAATCCATTACGAAACCGCATATTTGTCCGACATTGCCTGTAATTCAGCGATGGGGAAATAGAGGGCAGCAGCTGCAGTGACGTCATCTTCGCGGAATGCTATTAATCAAACTGTAATGGTGGAGGCTCAAAATTAAGCGAGGGCGGTGATGGGAACCATGACGTCAACTTTCATTGGCCTAAACCACGTCCTGCTTTGTAGAAATCATTAATATTAGTAGCCATTATGTAGTTAACCAGCATATTACATTATCTATCCCATGCTACTTTCTCTTTGTAATGTTGTTTTCCTTTGAACTCCTCTTTCCTTAACTCATCTTGTTATAGTAGAGTGTCTGAACTATTTTCATGCTTGCATTTAGTACAGATATTGTGATAGTGGAAAGTGCTTTTTGTCATGTATGCTGTCTGGCCTGTTCCAAGGAACTGGATTGAGAGATGTGACAAGGATAAGGTCAACTGATGACGCGGTCAGTTTTCTTTATTTTGAGGCATTGTAACCTGGATATTTTGGGAATAGTCAGAATGGTAAAATTTTACCAGACTATAGATTCATGCACTTGATTGGGAACAACGTTTACATGACGTAGTGTTGGCCGTCGTCACGTCACCATGCATTTTACATTACTGTAACGTGACGAGACGCGACGTTTTCGTAAACGTTGGTCCCAATCAAGTGCATGGATCTATAGTTTTGGGACAATTCATTTCACCAAGCCCTCAACCAGTCAGGCAAGAATACCTTTTTTTGCAAGTTGTCCCTACGTCTGGCAATCTTTGCTACTTTCTTCTGCGCCCACTCATGTCCACAGACGTGTCAGGACATGTTGTGGAGTTTCAGAGTGTCGCCCGAATTGGTGAAAACTCCCTTAACTGGCCACAACTCCCAAAATTGGCGACATCTCGCAGAACGAGGATCGTAGCCTGACTGTCAACCCTTCTCAAGATCTCAATCCATTCCTGGACACTCTATCATGTCTTTTTCTTTTCTAAATCATGCACGAATTTCCTTCTTCTTAGGCTGGTGGTGGTAAAACCTCTCATACGCCCAGTCCAGTCAAACGGCCTCGCCAACACTCCAGCAGAACCTCGCCCGGCAGTCCGAAAGACATCCAATGCAACTGCAATCGCCCGATAAAATACATCATCTGTCGCGCTTGTGGTCACGTTTTTCAGGGACGCATGCGGAAAGAATGTCCACAGCATGACAAGTGGATTCATTTGATGGACCTTGACTCGTGCCCGAAGTGCCATGCCAATAAACTTAGTGAATTTGACGGTGCTTGCAACCAGAGAGACTAAAACTGATCCATAAATGTGCTTCTAAATGTTGCCTGCTTTGAAAAGGCTTACTCAGTGTGTTCGAAATTTAAAGTTAATGGTCATGGCAGCTAACATAATCTCAAAATGTACAACTTTACAATCCTGTCAGGTCCGTCCATGAGCAGGGCACATTTCATAACCGCTGGGGCTATCAACCTGAAACTTTTTCTTTTTGCAAAGTTTCACAAATAATTTGGGATTGAATACTTTCAGGCTGGGGAATCTTCCATTTTGGAGGCCAAAATTTGGGTCCTGAGATTTGTGCAAAAATGTAATTAAATTGTCGCCAAGCCCAAGGATCAGACAAGTACCAGCCTACTATTCCTCCTACGACAACACAGCCCTTTCCGGTACCTCTCCATCTCGATGGCAATACTTGATTCATGCATCCCAATTGGTATCCTATCCAACCAATGATAAAAAAGCCAGCTTAAACTTGCAATCAATGGCCTTTTCTTATTTGTTCTCGCTTACTGAACTCATACTTGTAGCGTTCGTTTTTTTCCATGAGCATTTGGAGCTGATTCCTTGTAATTTATGCAGCGCAACCTGAAGACGATAAGAAATGCTTGAAAAGCATCCGAGCTCTCTGAAAGCAAAAACTTGTTTGAGATTTTGTATTCTGCCATGATACATTACATCAAAACTTAATGAGAAAAAGACTGGTCTTTATGTATCCTTAATGACATGAGTTGTACAGGGCTGTCGATTGCAGTGGCTGCTATGGAAAACCAAAGTTGTGCTGACTTTTATGTATCATTGGAGCACCATCAGTAGATGTTTTTGTTTCAAATTGTTTGAGATTCATTTGTAATGTTAAATTGCCATTGGTATAATTGATTAATTTATTGGGTGGTATAGAGGGTAATTGGTACCGGTTTTCAGGTAAGCATGCTTGTTCTTTGTTGCAACATGCTTGAACAGGTTATCCAGTACCTGTACAAAACACAAAGTGGTTAATCAGTGTTTCTACCAGGATTGCATTTAAAAAGGGCACAAAAAGAATTCCAAAACAATTCGTATTGGAGAAAAAAAATCATTTTTTAGTGTATAGAATTACCCTAACGAGTGAGATGTTTTTTGCCTCTGCAGGTAAATTGGAAAATCACCACATAAAGCTCCATATGGCCCTAATCTTACAATGTACGTTTTTAACCATGAGATGTACATTGTAAGATTAGCAGATTGATTTAAAAGGTCCTATTAAAATGGTACCATTAAAATAGTATAAACAATTTTCGTAAGCATTTACAGAAAGGTAATACATGCCCCCTTTTTCCAGTCGACTCAAAGGGATATGTGTGCCCCTTTCCCCTGGGAAGAAACCCTATTTGTAGAGAGGAAATATCCCTTAGTTTACTGCATTTTATTTTGAAGTAATTTTAAGGATGGCAAGGTAATTGCATCCATAGATTTAGTCTTGTTAGTATGACATGGATGGCTTGTTAGAATCTCAGCGATTGATAGAAGGTTGGTTCAGTGTTTTGATTGAAATATTCTCATGTCATATCAATTATTATTTATTTAGAAACGTCAACATCTCCAAAGACGCTCTCCTGTAATGATGTCGCCCCGCTCTACTCCATCACCTCCCGCTGATTCTCTTCGATCAACACCATCGCCTCGTCTCGATTCGGACATTGAAGACCATGTGACACCAGCCTGTCATTGTAATCGACCAATCAAAATTGTGTTCTGTAGATCGTGTGGCGAGATGTGGAAGGGACGGGTCAACTTGCGGTGTTCATTTCATCCAAATTTGATTCATCTCATGGACCTGTGTGTGTGCCCAAAGTGTAAATCCACCAATATTCATGAGCATTGATTTAAAAAGCCTTGAGCTCCCTATTTCACAAGGGATTGTCACACACCGAAAATGGACTGTTTAACTTTACTTTGTACCAAATTACTTCAATGAGTGTTGAGATGAGAGTTGATTCTTTTGCTGAACAAAATTACATGCTTCAAATTTGCACTTTTATGCAAGCATGCGAGTGCAGTTCTTCTTGGCGTTCGACTAGTCAAACATTCACACTGTTGGTCCTCAAGAATGTGGCAGTGTGACGCTAATCTGCTTCTGGTCCCCTTAGTCTTTCTTGGAGAGATTTGGACTTGGGCCAAGCCTCCCCTCCGTTGATAATGAGAGGACATTATTCCAGGATGTGTTCTGGCCTCTGTTCAGAGAGACCACATTCTCAGACGGCTGATTCACATAGGTCCAGTTTTCTCAAATTTGGCAGTGTCCACTTACAAATGTAGACAGAATATGGCAACTTGTTCTTCTCTCGACAGTTTGTTGATGTTGTCTGACTTGGACTTGGACTTGTAGCCACCATTTCTTGCTACCCACTGGGTGTGGAAGTACAGTACAAGAAGCTACAGCCAGGGGGCACAATCAATCTGCTACACTTGGTTGTGTTTCAGAAATGACAGTCATATCTCTCACCTCAACACTTATTTTCAGCAATTTGATGGTTGGAAATACTGATTTACTGGCCATTTTGGTGACCCAGTCTCTTTTAGAATAGAGAGAAAATATGTATAGTTTTGTGCAATAATACTCTGTGAAATGATATGGTCAGAAAATTGTCTTGGAAACAAATGATATTATTCACAGTTTGTAATGCTATATGTACGTGTATTTGAAATTTTATCATTCATTTTGTATAAGTTTTTGCATTGAATCGACATTAGCTACATGTATTACCTCCGAGAAACTGCTAGGAGTTTCATATAAGCATGATATTAACCATGTATTGGCTGTTTTATTATTGAGATAGAATCAAGTCCTACAGGCAAGCATTTCACTGGCTGGCGCACCTTTGTTAAATTTTTGTATAAAAGTGAAGCCAGAGAACACCACAAGCAAGAAAGTCGCAGTCATGTGCAGTGTAAGAAAGCGTACGCCTGGGGGGGGGGGGGGGGGGGGTAGGGCAAGGCAAACCAGGAGTTTGAGTCTTGAGCTGATGGTTTCTGATGTGAAAATGAAGAGTTTTGTCACAAAACGAGATGTAAAGCCCTTGGTAATTCTTGGTGCTCCATATCCAACATTTTGGAGTTGACCTTACCATGGCATTGCCCTTAGAATGACTTGACTGTCCTCCAAACTTCAAATAAGTCGGACCTGCTGTGAAATTCAAGTGCAATTTCTGTTAAATTCCAAGCTTTGAAGCCATTTTCCCTCAAATTGCAGAAACCAATAATACTCTGTGTGTGTCTTAGGTTGGAAGGTGCGTGTACAAAAGGCCTACTTTACATGTAAGAGGCCTATGTGAAACAGGCCCACCAAAACCAACTAAATAGTGTCAACACAGTATCTTATTTTGTGAAGAAATTGCTCAAATTTTGTGCCTGAGTAGGTTTGATGTGACATCTCCATTACTGTTAGTGTTAGTGTTTTGTAGATGAAAATTTATTGTTACTTTAAAAAAATAGTCTATTGCACTGTGTTCCTAACCTATAGAAGATGAAATACCGTATTTTCATATCAATTATCCATGACAATCAAAAATTTTCTAAGGAGTCTTTTATGGCAAGAAACATATTTTAGGAGGGAGACAGAGCCTTCCATGGGTCCATGGGATGAAGTGACTGAATGGTAGTATGGTAGTATGGTAGTTGAAAACTTGCATTTGACCGTTTCTTCAGTGTTAAATGAGATCATCATATATTTCTAAAGCAATCTACAGTTGATACTGCTGCATTTGATTTTTGTTACAAATAAAAATCTGCATTTATTTTCAAGAAAATCGTTTTGTTGATATGTTTGTTTTGAATCCTTCTTTCAGTACCAGTAGTGTATGACCTGTCATGCTGCTGACAGTACCCACAAGGAGAATTCCCCTTGGGGACAAGTAAAGTCCTAACAGGTCTTCGTCCTCACCTAATGGACTTTCCAACAACCTCTCCCAGCCCACATGCCATCCACCTCTCCAAGCAAGCCTGGTCTCCCTCTGGGCTGGATTTGCTCGGTGAGGTGGTTATCCTTGGCTCCTAGAGGTGGGATCCCACCCATGAATAAAGGATACTTCTGTCCTTGTACTCGAGCAAGGACAGTGGATGTGACAAGCTGTCCTATTTGGTTGTTCCATCTCCAGGTGCTGCGTGAATGTGACTAGCTGTAGACTGTAAGACCGAGCCTGTCCTGATTGGTTGTACAATCTCAATGCTTTCTCTGTAGATGTGACAAGCTTAAGTTTCTGCCGTTAGACAAAGCCTGTCCTGGTTGGTTGGTTGTGCCATCTCCAGGCTTGCTCCATGGATGCAAAAAACTGTGGTTCCTGTAGGACAGAACCTGTCCTGGTTGGCTGTGCCATCTTCTGGCTTGCTCTGTAGATGTGACTAGCGCAGCTGTAGTTTCTGTGAGTCGGAGCCTGTCCTGCTGGTTGGTTGTGCCATCTCCAGATTTGCTCTGTAGATGTGACAAGCTGTGGTTCCTGTCAGATAGAGCCTGTCCTGGTTGGTTGTGCCATCTGCTGGCTTACTCTGCAAGTTTCTGTGAGACAGAGCCTGTCCTGCTGGTCGGTTGTGCCATCTCCAGGCTTTCTATGTAGACGTGTCTAGATGAAGTTTGTCAGACAGACTGTCCTGGTTAGTTGTGCCATCTCCAGACTTTCTCTGTAGATGTAACCAGCTGAAGTTTGTTAAACAGAGCCTGTCCTGGTTGGTTGTGTCATCTCCAGACTTGCTCTGCAGATGTAACCAGCTGAAGTTTGTCAAACAGAGCCTGTCCTGGTTTGTTGTTTCATCTCCAGACTTGCTCTGTAGATGTAACCAGCTGAAGTTTGTTAAACAGAGCCTGTCCTGGTTTGTTGTGTCATCTCCGGACTTTCTCTGTAGATGTAACCAGCTGAAGTTTGTTAAACAGAGCCTGTCCTGGTTTGTTGTTTCATCTCCAGACTTGCTCTGTAGATGTAACCAGCTGAAGTTTGTCAAACAGAGCCTGTCCTGGTTTGTTGTTTCATCTCCAGACTTGCTCTGTAGATGTAACCAGCTGAAGTTTGTCAAACAGAGCCTGTCCTGGTTTGTTGTTTCATCTCCAGACTTGCTCTGTAGATGTAACCAGCTGAAGTTTGTCAAACAGAGCCTGTCCTGGTTTGTTGTGTCATCTCCAGACTTGCTCTGTAGATGTAACCAGCTGAAGTTTGTCAAACAGAGCCTGTCCTGGTTGGTTGTGTAATCTCCAGGTCGTCTCTGTAGATATGTGTCTAGCTGTAGTTTGTCAGATAGAGCCTGTCCGGGTTGATTGTGCCGTCCCAAGGCTTGCTCTGTAGATGTGACTTGCTGTAGTTTCTGTGAGACAGAGCCTTTCCTGGTTGGTTGTGTCATCTCCAGACTTGCTCTGTAGATGTGACTAGCTGAAGTTTGTCAAACAGAGCCTGTCCTGGTTGGTTGTGTCATCTCTAGACTTGCTCTGTAGATGTAACCAGCTGAAGTTTGTCAAACTGAGCCTGTCCTGGTTGGTGGTGTCATCTCCAGGTCGTCTCTGTAGATATGTGTCTAGCTGTAGTTTGTCAGATAGTACCTGTCCTGGTTGGTTGTGTCATCTGCTGGCTTGCTCTGTAGATGTGACTTGCTGTAGTTTCTGTGAGACAGAGCCTGTCCTGGTTGGTTGTGTCATCTCCAGACTTTCTCTGTAGATGTGACTAGCTGAAGTTTGTCAAACAGAGCCTGTCCTGGTTGGTTGTGTCATCTCTAGACTTGCTCTGTAGATGTGACTTGCTGTAGTTTCTGTGAGACAGAGCCTGTCCTGGTTGGTTGTGTCATCTCCAGACTTTCTCTGTAGATGTAACCAGCTGAAGTTTGTCAAACAGAGCCTGTCCTGGTTGGTTGTGTCATCTCTAGACTTGCTCTGTAGATGTGACTAGCTGAAGTTTGTCAAACTGAGAATGTCCTGGTTGGTTGTGTCATCTCCGGACTTTCTCTGTAGATGTAACCAGCTGAAGTTTGTCAAACAGAGCCTGTCCTGGTTGGTTGTGTCATCTCTAGACTTGCTCTGTAGATGTGACTAGCTGAAGTTTGTCAAACTGAGAATGTCCTTGTTGGTTGTGTCATCTCCGGACTTGCTCTGTAGATGTGACTTGCTGTAGTTTCTGTGAGACAGAGCCTGTCCTGCTGGTCGGTTGTGCCATCTCCAGGCGGTCTCTGCAGACATGTCTAGATTTAGTTTGTCAGACAGAGACAGACCGGGTTGGTTGTCTCATTCCCAGTCATGCTGTGCGAATTAAACTAGCCGTTTTTGTCAGATATAGCCTGTCCTGGTTGGTTGTGTCATCCTAAGGTTTGCTGTATAGATGTACCTCACTGTAGTTAGTCAGACAGGGCCTGTCCTGGTTGATTCTAGCCATCTTCAGTCTTCCTCTCTGTAGATGTGACTAGCAGCAGTTTCTGTCAGACAGAGCCTGTCTTTGGCATGGTGGATTGCGCCATCTCCAGGCTTCCTCTGTAGATGCGCCTAGCTGTAATTTCTGTCAGACAGAGTCTGTCCGGGTTGGTTGTGCCATCTCCAGGTTTGCTCTGTAGATGTGACAAGCTGTGGTTCCTGTCAGATAGAGCCTGTCCTGGTTGGTTGTGCCATCTCCAGGCTGTCTCTGTAGATGTGACTAGCTGTAGTTTCCATCAGACCAAGTCTGTCCTGATTGGTTCTGCCATCTCCAGGCCGTCTCTGTAGACATGTGTCCAGCTGTAGTTTGTCAGATAGTACCTGTCCTGGTTGGTTGTGCCGTCTCCAGGCTTGCTCTGTAGATGTGACTAGCCATAGTTTGTCAGAGAGAGCCCATTCTGGTTGGTTGTGCCATCTCCAGGTCGTCTCTGTAGACATGTATCTAGCTGTAGTTTGTCAGACAGAGCCTGTCCTGGTTGGTTGTGTCATCTCCAGGTCGTCTCTGTAGACATGTATCTAGCTGTAGTTTGTCAGACAGAGCCTGTCCTGGTTGGTTGTGTCATCTCCAGGTCGTCTCTGTAGACATGTATCTGGCATGGTTGATTGTGTCATCTCCAAGCTTGCTCTGTAGATGTGACTAGCTGTAGTACACATCTGCCTGACTGATGACCGTGTTCTTCGAAGCAGAGTAAGAATACAATAGTATAAGCAAAGATGATTGTTTTTTATTGTCACAAAATATATAATGAGAACTTTCATTCTGTACAAGCACAATGAAGGCGTATTTACAATTTTAGCATTTTATGAACACTTAGGTGGCAATGGTATGCAGATGTTAAGCCAAATATAATGATCTGCTCCAGCATAAAATCCTTTGATACAATAGTCCCCCCAAACCAAGAGAATGTGATCAATTTGAGTCATTGGGTGATATGAATAAAGACCAGCAAATGCTTTTACTTCAATTTTGTACAGGAAGGTCTAGTGTAAATGTACATGGAGTTTTAGATAAAAGCATTTGCTAGTCTTTATTCACATCTCCCATTGTTTTGGTGGTCTCGAGTAAGACACCCAACACTAAATTGCTACGTCTTAACCCATTTGGTGCCCAATTGAAGTGGCACACAAAAATGCTTATCCCACCTTGAAGGAGGAATACTCCCTGAAGAATATCTCCTCCAAGTGCTGAGTGAATGTTTGTCGAAGAAGTGCTTTAGAAAGCTGAGGACTCCCTCGTTATGAAGTTCTTAGCCACAGACACCGAAATGGGTTGGTTATTCTGATACTAAGTTTGCAAGTAATGAGAAATTACATCCCCCACAAGGGGATATCTTGGTCTACTGAAGCTTTCAAATGGCACAGGCCTGGCAAAAAAACCATTTGCAGTTCAATTTTGGAACCAACTACATGTATTTTGATTGAAAAGTTAAAAGTTAAAAGAGTACCTCTGAAAAGACATATTTTTACAATGTACCCACAAAGTGCTAGACACAGTCGCTACTGAGACAATACCACCAATGAATATTCATAGGTTGGAGGGTCGAGACCTATCAATTAGACGCGAGTATGTTTTTAAACCTCAAGTACATATTTGGAGAGGTATTGAAAAAATATTTGCTGTGGCAACTCTACAGATATAAAGAAATTATTTGATGAACAAATTAATTTTGAATTTTGCTAATTTGGTAATCGGGGGCGTGTTTTGAGATTTTTCTGCCAGTTGGCTGAAGAGTGGAATACATCAATGTCTGTCTAATTTGTCGATTATCAAAAAATTTCCGTGGTCAACTACCAGTTTACTTTTCACCATTTACTTGCCCGACTGTCCGGAATATCACATAAAAATTTCAGATTCACAACCGCACGCAGTATTTGATGGGTCGCGGTCAAACATTGACAATTTAACTGCTAAAAGGCTTAAACAAGAGGCCCAAGGGCCTGGCGCTCAGCTGAAATGGATAGGTGAAGGCAAGGGTCAAGTGTGTGTCGGTACCGTTATGAGGCAACGAAGAAGATAAAGAGTTGGTTAACAAAATGAACTTTATTGGTGCGGCAGATATTTGATGCCTTTCGGCAGATATTTGAAGCGCCTTGCGGCAGATATTTGTTGCCTTGCGGCAGATATTTGATAACGCTCTCCAGGAATGGAAAGCAGTAAAACGAGTAAGCACACCTTACTCTGAATGTGGGAACAGCAAGTGCTTTCCTGGACTTGAAATGTGCCAACGACTCCTCTTGCATTGCAATAACCAACAACAGTTAATCTGTAAAAAAAGAGAAGAGAAATTAACACTGACTGAATAAAAAAGGGTGACATAGACGGGGAAATGTACACCACCGGATACAGTCTGTGCTTGATCAGGCATCGGTCAGATGATATCCTGAACAAGGCATCTATGGAAGCAAATCCAGAAAGAGACTTAACCTTCGAAGGGCACACTTATCACTCAGTGAAAAGTCAGTCCTGGGGGTTGTTTTCCAATTCAAAATAAAAGTGTAACCTCTTTGAATTAGTCTCACAGACTGAACCATAACACTCAACAGCCAACCGTGCCCATGATGTGAGCCGTGAGCGAGTGGTGTACCGGGTACTACATTTTGAAAATTGTCGATCGTCTACGACATGTGACAGAACAGGATCTAGTGGACTTAATGATGAGGTACTATCAAATAAGGTGTCCATCAAATGAATCATGAGGGCCTGTTGAGTTATACTCTAAGCGTGCACAGCGCAGTGTACAGACAGTACAGGATTGCCAACCAAAAACATGAGCATTGCTGCGTAAGGAAACTGCAGTGGAATTCATACTACGATGTCATAATGTGACTTTCAAAATAATTGTAAACAAACGTAAATCATAAATGGTGAGATATGTTGCAAAATTGCCAACCACAACAACTCCGGGACCGTCCCAAAATGGCCGACGGCGAATTCTCCGGTCGCTAGCGCAGTCCATAAACAAGCATCAATTTTACCAACTTTGGGTGCAAGCTTGGTCATAAAAGTTACAGAACTGTTAGAAATACATCTAAACAACATATATATACAGTTAAAAGTGCATAAAAATCCCGTTTCAACCTCCGGGCGCTACCTTTTTTCTCCGCCACACGCCGGGCCCTACCGGTCGTTATTTAGTGCGACCGCCACCAGAGTGTTTATCACGATCTTTCGCCGTTTTAATTCGCGTTTTAGGTAGATTAATCAATTATTACATGCATGCATTATATATCACCGAAATGATAATTGCGTAGGCTATTTGAAACTAAGTTCAGATATCATTTTCGATCTTTGAATTGAATTTAGGCGAGTGATTTTTGACACCCGGTCGACATATCAGGAAAATTCACGCGAGATCGCTTGCATCATCGGCACGTTTGAAAACCGAATTTCACAAATTCCACAAATATTTATAACATACCATATGTATCACCACAAAGGTAACTCTCTAGACTATTTGAAACCAAATTCAGATACTTATTTTCACAAAAATTCGAAGCTATGCAAGCGATTTTTCAGTGGTAGAGATCGACGGAAACAAATTTCTCGCTCTAAAATGACATGAGACGAGCACCAACTTCCGCTAATTTGTTCACAAAATTTCCGGAATATTATAAAAAACTATTGATAAATCTGAATTATATAGACTCTTTTCAGTACCTAAACAAATTTCAGGTACATGGTCATGTTGATTAAAAGAGTATCAACCGATTGAACATGAGAAAGTTCACTCACCTTCATTGAAGCAGCGACTACCGCCATTTTTAAATGGTGGCATCTCTTCTATCGATCGGCCAATCAGCGGCACTGCTTGCAAAAAGTTAAGCCACCGCCAAATTTGAAATCGCCAAAATTCAGGCAATGTGCCTGCAGCGCCAACTGGCGGTGAAAACTATATTAATTCCATTAAAAGTAAAAAATGAAAAAATATTTAAAAATATTCAGCCACATTTGAAAACAATATTTGCTCTGTGGACCGAGGTAAAAAGGGAAAGAAATCTAAACGCGAAATGACCTCATTCTCTTAATACAGGTCGGATCGCGCCGATTTTTCGTTTTTTGAGTTCACCTTGGGCAACTCCTAATTTAGCACCGTCAACGAAGTGGCTAGGCCTTCCCGGTCAGAAATGTCCAATTTTGTCCACAGATGGGTCCCTAGATGGATGGATTGCAGGACGGACACCATTTGAACAGCTATACTACTAGCTCCGCTGACTTTGTCAGCTGAGCTAAAAATCAATGGTGGTCTTGTCTCTACTTAAAATGTCATGATAAATATTAGCGCTACACACACTGTCTATATGCAGAGAGGCAGGTGAGACACTACACAAGATAAACAAAGTACTCAGCTCATGATAAGTATTCTAAAAGGCCTTGGTCAAAGGGTATCATCATCATGTTTAATGGAAAACACATCAACCCTTGTATTGGCAGCACCAGTCCTTCGTCTCACAGGGACAGGGTGGCACATGGGTAAGAAAAGCGTACATAAACAAATTGTAAAATGTTTGTGTAGATCCTCAAATCACCCTTTATATACAGGGCCTCTGTAACACACACAACACCAGAGACATACTCTCCACTCAGTCCTTCAATTATTGATAAACTGTAGACTGTCAAATTTTCGCAGGTGCCTTACTTTGGTGGATTTTCACAGAAAAAAAATTGCGAAAATACTTTTTATTAGAATAACTGAAAAAGGGGGAAATTTTTTAGGTTTACAGCAGAACCTTTCTGACATGTAACAGTTTATTTTCCCCAACATATTCATGGCCCCTCCAGAGAATGAGACTGTCCCAGGCTATCTCCGCCGTGCTTCTGGTTTCGTGGGCGAACTTGCTGGCACATCCACGTAGGCAGATTCAGGAAATAGTTCTGTGTTCTCAACCAAATACCTGGAATAATTAAGAATAGAATATATATCATGACATACTGCAAAGCCGGAAATATTTGCGACCTTTTTATTTCACAGTTTTGTGAACTTTGCGTGTTTTGAGTGACTACTCTGTATTATATACTGTAACTGAACTGAGATTTTCCTTTTTAGCGATATATTTTCGTGATTATCTTAGAACCCAAACAACGCCAAAATATAAGGCACGGGAATATACTGTCAGTCCTAGTTTGAGGCAACGTCAGTTAAAAAGTGTACAATAGGTCACAAGAATGGATGCTTTCTTACTGACATTTGCAGAAACCAGATTTTACTAGGTAAAGGTTTCGGTTATAGTCAGATCATCAAGGAGTTAATCAAACACTTGATCCCTTCCAACCAGTACCCTGATAAGCTGGGTTGAGAAGGCAAATGCAGGGTTAAGTGTCTTACTCAAGACGCTGAATCAATTTGTAATTCTAGCAGGAGTCGAACCTACTAACTTTGTAAGCCGTCTTCTTGTTTATACTTACTCCAATATCATATCTAAATGCTTTTGTAGGACAACGCGTTTGTGGTGAGGCATCGGCATACAATTGACAAACTCTGGTAATTTTACTGTAAACAAGAGGAAATACGCATGAGTAAAGATAATGTAAAAGTTTTGGGTTTATAGTCTGATATCAAGATATTATCATCCAACATCACACTTTTACTCTGGTCTATCATGAAATCTTTCAGTAGAGCTCCGTCTGCTCAACAAGCACTAGAACCTGAGCATTTTGACTGGTACACCCATTGATATACCTTGGTACCCTCTTCTTTTTCTTCTAAGTGAGTCTTAAGTTCTCTCCCTCAACATGTTAAAGATTATTAGTAATGGTTGTGTGTGGGTCGGGGGTATACTTCAGTTTTCCCACAATTGCACACTGGGCTTACAAACCAGGGACCTCTTGACCGCTAGCCAAGTGTCAGAGTCAATCGGCCACCGGGGCTCCTATGACAAATTTTTTTATACCTGCTTATATTACCCATCTTCTTTTGCATTTACTAATTCAATCACTATAAATGTTTCGCTACAAGCCTGTATTGCCTTTAGGGTTGGTGCTTCTTGGCCAGCACATGCCACAGATGTCTAAATTCTAAGGATAAGGCAATCAAACCTGAAAATTTAGTAGTCAAAGATACCATTAGCACGGTGATGTGCGGGTCTGTAGGTGACACCAACCCTAAAAGGAACACTGACCAGCACAGATTACTAAGGAGTACTCACCAAATAATCTCAACAAATGATGAACACCATACATAACACTAGGGGGTGGTGGTGTCTCTGCATATACCTCCGGAGGGATCAACTTCCACGACAGAATTCCATTCAGCTGCGCGCCATTCTCAGGAGGCCCAAAATTGGACGTCGCACGACTCGCGGACGTTCCCGTATTGACCGATTTCAAAGTTGGCGTAACGTGTGCCGACGACGTCTTACTCGACATGACGCTGGGTAATAACAATGGCGGTGGTGGTGTAATACGTTGAGACAGAGTCCGACCCTCCGACGAAGATTTAGAGGTCGACGCCTGGGACCCGGAGGAGTTCAATCTGGTGCTAGAGCGTCGTAATTCTCGTCCGGTCTTTTTCGACTCCGCCTTAGAACGCCTCCTCTCCCTCACGCTCATTTCCTTCGACTCAAGCACCGGAGATTTTTCCATCACGGGTGGCTGATCAAGGGATCTTCCCGCACGTTCGGCCTCGGCTAAAGATTTGCGGGTTATTCGTCGAGTTGGAGCCTCATCTTCATCATCCAACGGTTCTTTTTTAATGTTTTTCGGCGACAGTCTCGGGATCTTTAGAGGGGGTTCCGCAGGGGGGCTGCTAACACTCTGTCTGGTCGTTCGCCCCCTTGGTGACATTGGAACTGCTGGAGGGGGTTCATCAGTCTCTGAGCTATAAATAAGAGAGTCAAATGATTCGAAATTGAATGAGCCTGCAGTGCAGGACAGAAAGTGCTACAATATGTGACCCATCACATCAAATAGGGTACAAAGTCGCCAGGCCTAGTTTTGAACAATCACTGAGAGATTCCAGTTTCAGCCAAAGGTAGAGTCCATGAAAGCAACTCATGTTTCTTCTCACTTGGTGGAGTCTTTAACTTTCCCTGGCATAGACACAGGACACAAAGCACCTCTCAGTCTCGATCAAAGGACTGTGAAGAGCCAGGAACTTAAGTTCGTTGAAAGCCACACCAGTTTGTCTGCAACTACAAAATCCTAGGTTCTCCCAGGGATCAAACCTGGGTCCTATTGCATGGTAGCCTGCAGTGTCAACCACTAGGCTAAGTGTGAGGCTTCTCAAGATATCTGGGTTCAAGTTTAGGCCACATCAGTCGAAATTTGCAAATGAATGGGCTAAACTGGACTAACCTATCACTTTTGGCACCAAAAGGTGGCTTGAATGTCGTCTGTAAATTCGCATGAGGCACTTCCTCAACATTGTAGAGCAGATGTGTGGGCAAGATGAAATCAAACATCAGCCTCAGACCATCCACAAGTTCCTTGCACAGCTCAATACTGAAAGGGAAGTCTTTATACATGAGAACCAAGGACATTCGGCTCAGTATCAATTTCTTAAACAGGGACTGAATCAATTCATCATTCAGTCCCTAAAAAAAACACATTTATACCTGGACATTACATACATTCTAGTAATACATTGTCTATTGTATTGTAGGATATGTGTATCAATTGACTGGAAGCAGATTGATCAATGATCGTGGTATCTTCACAGGACAGTTATCACAGTTATTGGTGGAAGAATTACATGCCGATCTAATGGTGTTATGCTATGGTAAAACTTCTCGAGACACCTTGTACACTTTTGTTGCCCCTTGATACGTCTAGCAAAACGAAATAATATCTGCGGTTTTTTCTAGCAATTCAAGAAACCCAAGGTTTTTCTGAGTGAATTAGCAAAATCCCAGAAATTTAAGGAAGCGTATGGACCCTGTTTAGTAGTTTGTAACATAGATGTTTCTGCCCTCCAAGACAAACTTACTTTCTTTCTGGCGGAGTTGGTAGCTGCTCCCCTCGGACACGGACTTTCTCCGTCGAGGCACACAGGATGTTAATGGCGAAACTTTTGACGTATCCCTCAAGGATGGTGATGATATTTGGATCGGCCGGCAGACGGACCAACTGCAAAGACAAATAAGACCTCACGATATTTGTGACTGGAGTGGTATCTATCAAGGCCTAGTCATTTCTCAAAGCAGCTTGACGAATATTCTCTGCAACACAGCGATATCATCAGTGGCAGATCGATTTGCAAGTAAAGTTCCATCCATTCGAGTTGGGGATACCTCTTTTGCCAACAGATGTGGCTATGAGTCATCAGAAACAGATTACACAAGGTAGGATTGGGGAATGGATTTGTCCATCTGACAACTTGGGCAAGTCTGAACAAAACATTTTGCAGAAAATGTTGATACTATTGAGTATTCTACAAATATCGCGCCTGATAAAAGTGACAAAACTTACTTTATTCTTTCTGAGGACAAAGTAACAATCATCCTCCAAGTGTTTCTTGAGAATTTCTGGGATTTCAAGTCTTAATTCCGGAATCCTGTCCAGCTGAAACAAAAACAGGAAAAAAAATTGACCCTCTTTTCTAGTTTTACATCCTTATTGGCTAATACAGGGGGTTCATTCGTTTTTTGAGTACCAGGATTTGTTCACAACAGGAGGGGGCACTTGGTCAAATTCTCGGTACATTCACAGTGAAATACTATACTATACAATGTTACATTCACAGTGAAATACTATACTATACTATATTACACTGGTAAAGTAAGCGGCTGTCCTGCAACCAAGCCAACTCCTTTTGAACCCCTGCTCTTGAGTGGCCATCTTTCTCTTATACAACCATCCAAACCCCATCGCCTGCTAAAGCCTGCCAGGTATACACTTTCACTTTCGGCCGTCTTCTATAATCCCTTTAAAACAAGCTGCTTTCTACTAACGTGAAATATCACAGTAGCCATATGGTATTGTAGATCATTTGAATTAACAAATTGCAGACAGAAATGCACTGTGGAGAATCAATTCCCATGCTTGCCAGGAATCAGGCTGGCCTTCCAGTTTGCCAAGCTGGCCTGTCCTGGGAAAGTTTTTTCAATAATGAAATGTTTTAATAGTGTTCATCTGGTGATAATACTATACGAATCTCAGTGGCTTGCACAACGATTCTTCAGGGTAATGCAATTGCAAACCAGAACCACTTCACCAATTGTAGAATATATCTTGTAAATTTTGTACATTTGTTTAATAATTCCCATGAAGTCATTCTGTGATAATCCATGCCGCCATGAAACTACACTTACATTGATCTCGTCTTCCTCCTCCTCTGGCTCTGAAGTCATCTGATGTTCAGAGCAGCTCGCTGGCTGAAATAAACAAAGGAAAGTTCAAACCATTTTAAACTATACAATCATTTTGATGTTACTCTTTGAATTTAAAGAAATTTTAAGGATGGCATTTGTTGCAACGTGCAGCATACAGAAACTGTCAGAAAAAGTTGATGTAACTAAATTTCTTTGACACAACAAAATGTTGGACTTTTTCGGTAGATTACATGTATTAACTTGCTGAAATTTTGTCAATGTTTTAAGTTTCAGAACACTGACACCAGTAAATGACATTTATCTAAGGTGACCTACTAAACAAAATTAGTCTTGATGTGAAAAGAAACCAAAGCACTTTGCATAGTGTCTCACACCTGATGTTCTTCTGCAACCGGTACATTTAACCCTCCAGCCTTGTAGTAGCTAGCTCCACTCACCTTACACCAACGGATATATCACTGCCAGACCCCCTAGCCCCCAATTTCCCATCAGATCATCCCCAGTGGACCCTGTATTTGTGTCAGATGCCCATAGTCCTACTTTCATATGGCAAGCTCACTTAACCAACTCCATCAGACTTGTCGCTGCCAGTGCCAGACCCCCTAGCCCCCAATTTCCAATCGGAGTCATCGTCCCCCGTGGACACCGTTTCCAAGCCCCCACACTTTACCACCATATGGCAAGCTCGTTCAACTTACACCATCAGACTTGTCACTACCAGGCCCCCGAGCCCCTAGTCTCCCATCAGAGTCGTCATCCCCAGTGGACCCTGTATCTGAGTCTTCCTCCTCGCTGTCGTCACTCTCACAATCTTTATCCTCCGACATATCGCTCTCGTCATCTCCGCCCGAACCGTCATCGCCTCCCCTCCGACTCCGCCTCAACACACGATCGAGAATCTTGTCAATCTTCTTCTTACGCATTTTGTTTCGTTTTCTGCAATGTGACACAATTTCAGTTAGTGAAGTAAATAACTGTCCATGGATGTACATATTAGGTCCAGTTTGCATCAACCTCAAACATTTCTGAAGCCCTAAGCTCTTCAGGAAAGACAGCCCTCATCAGAGGTTTGTTAGATGTGTCACCATAACAATGACGACTCAATACATAAATATCTTTGTTTACAAAATGACACCATTCTGACATCACGCGATGACGCTTTAATTTTTAGGAAGCCAGCTATTTTTACCAGTTTCCCTGTGTCACAGTCACTAGTGTCAGTAAAAATACCCCCCTTTTGGTGGTCTTTCTTGGGATATCTCAGAAAAACACTCAATTTTTATAATTTCTCAGGAAAAGAACCCCTTTCCCTGGATGGAAGTGGGAACTTGCATGTGCATCCCGAATATCCCTACAAATCCCGAGTTGGGGGCTGGGTGGAAAATGTAGTTCTTATTGTCAAAGTCAAACAGGCAGCCTGAACCAAAACTTTACTTACACTTTTCTAGCAATCTTTGCTATTCTTTTCATCACATTCCTATGTTCCTCAGTGTTTCTGAGGACAAAGTCCTCCGGGACAATTCTGTCCCAGCTGAAATTTTAAAGAGAAATTACAATATTTTCTAGGTATTTGAATCAAAGCACAAAACTATTTGAAATGTTAAACCAGTTTTTGCCAGTGCCAGTCTTGATGTATCAGTAGAGTTTAAAGCAGGACAGACGAATAGGCAATACATTTTGTAGTATTCGAAAAATTATCGAGTAAAAATAGCTTTAGGCTACTCCTTCGGATTAAGGAAAAAAGACATCCATTATCAATTTCAGTGTAATAATTATTACAAATGTACTTAACTTGGAGTTTTTTCAGCATACAGTTACCATAATACCAAAGGTGGAAAAAACTTACCATAGGACTGAATAGCCAAACCAGAGACCTGGGTCTTTGGGTGCCAGGTGACAGTAACATTAGCTTATGCAACAGATTATGTGATACAGACTTTCCTTGTGGCAGCCGATGGCATCCTTGTCCCCAGGAAGCCATACTGCACAGTTTGCAAGCACTGGAATGAGTGTGTACAACAGTAAACACAAATTGGCTGCCTGGGGACAACCAATTTCTTCGAGTGGGAATTTCCCCTGGGCCAAGATTGAGGGGGAGGGCCCTGGCATGCCTGGGGCACCCAATTTAAAGTTGTTTTTTTACTCTGTTTATTCTGGTCTTCTTGGGGACATTACCTGCTGTTCCAACCTTGGAAATGGATATGATATTCAGCGACGCGACCTTTTCCTACGTTTGTGTCAAGGACCTGAAGTGAAAGTCAGAGAGGATAGCGATTGGAACAACCAATGACGATGAACTGTACTTTCCTGGTATCCTCCAGTCATTTTTTTCCACCAGATCTGACAAAGATTAAGATTGCAGTGGTTAATTATGGCTCTAAATGCAACACGACACATTGAGATAAGTTTGAGAGGAAAGTTCAATAATTGATGGGCATAAAAACAAAACATCATATGATGTCACCTGAATGGGAAAGCACTGGGGCTCATTTTGGGCATTGATTTTTTTGATGCATCCTGTATACAGTGTAGGCTACATCATGTAAACACGTACATGTCACTGATAATGTACAGTAACAAAACATCGAAGACAAATGAAGATGTCTACATGTGGTTTTTCCCCACAACAACAGCAACTTCACGCAAAAATTTAACAGCAACTCAAAGCCTATAATTCACCTTTGCATCATATAAAACACGGGCCTTTGTAGGATCTGGTTCAAAGCACAATACAGCTTCTCCCGGTGAAAACAAAAACTTTACGCCTCGCGCCGACATCTTTCTGCGGCCGGAAGCATTGACCTAATTTGAAAATTTGGATCCTGGCCAAATCACATCTTTACACTCCCGCGCTAGTGGTTACGGAAACACCAATTGTCCCTTGTTCAAATTAATCCGGCGTGCAGTTGAGCCGTCAATTAGATAACGTTATGTAACGCAGGGTAGACTCCCTGGGCAGTCCATTGCGTCATCCTAATTGGGTCTCCTTATGGTGAGGAACGAGGCCGGTCCACTGCGTCAGGAGTGATAACGCAGAGTGGGGGGGGGGAGGTTACTACAACACTACCAGGTAAGCGTAGCTATAGGGGATCTTATCAGATCCACTTTGCCGCAAATGCTATTTACCATCATTTGAAGAAATGTAATCCAAGGGAAAATATACAAATTTTCAATTTTTTGTTCAAATACATCGTGTGCACGAGCCCCAACGGCTCTTCCGGCCGGAGCTTTAGGTTTCCATAGCACCCTGGATAGGGGACACAAAGAAATAACAGTGCTGATCCGTCCGAGTGTCAAACCTACGACCTCCTGACAGGGTTTTGCACTCCTTCCACTTTCCTCCCTGACCCGCGTCCCGGGCTACACTCCGGACGCAGGATGACGCAATGGGCTGCCCCGGGAGTCTATCCCGGGCTTGCCATAGTTGAGTCAATCAAGAACGCTGGTCTTGATAACCAAGAATTGCATATTTTCAATTATTTGTTGCAAATACATGTACTTTTTTTTTCGCGTGATGACTATGAAAACATGGGTAATGAAAACCACGACCTCGGGAGGGTTTACAAAGCGCGCGGGCTATTGTCTTTTCCATATCACATCCACACCCCTTTGTTCTCAAAGTTATGATTTTCATCCAAAAATTATGCGTCTAATGTCTCTGAAGGTGATTTGATGTATCTCGAATGCATATTGTATTTGTCTCTACATGACTGACTTGATCTGTCCTAAAGTACACTGAAAAGCGTTGTATTTTAATTTAATTTCGTTAATTGGACCAGCAGGTGCGCGCAGTCGCAAAGCGTCCTTCTGCTGTTTCTCACTATTTCAATTACGAAGTCGCGGCGCCGAACAAAGAAAATCGTAGTTCAAAATGGCGGACGATCTACCCACGGACTATGATGTTATTGTGCTTGGAACAGGTTTGTAGCCGTTTAAAGTCCCGTAATTGATAAAACTTAGGCATCAGTAAATTCTGTAATTTTCAGAGAACATTTCTGTGTATTTTTTATGATTTGTGCTGGCTTGTTTCAATAAGAAATTAAGTGTAAACATCGTACATGATGCGTCGTGCTCAAGCACATGGCCATGTTTTGACAAAAGATTTTATTCCAAAATGCCGCCATTATTTTTAGGCGCATTCCCTATATTTATTTCGAATGAAGCCCCAAAGTTATCATCTTCGGGTTCCCAACGATCTTGGGAATCATTATTTGCCTTTGTTTTAGTGCTAGAAATTGTATTTGTGCAGAATTTTGAAATTTTCCACACGAAGTCAACACTGACTCACGGGTAGTTTTCGCCACTCGTTTCAAAATGGCGGCAAAGTTGATCATAACAATGACATCAGCCTAACTGTGGATAGTTTGGATGAGTCACTCGCCTGATTTCTTGTTATGGCCTAACGTGCAGTTGCATTCGAAAGATTATAATCTGTGGTTTTCAGTAAGTTCGTGGCAGTTCTTTTGCTGATTTTCTCTACTTCTGAAATAAAAATGTAATGGTCTTTGGGCAATCCGACCCGGCCCATCCCCACGCCAGTGTTTGTAAATGTAACAAAGTTTCTTCAGCGATTCATTTTGTTTCAACTTGGCAGCATTTTTGATTCTGACCCTGTTCCTGGCTTAATGCCAAAAGAGAAAATCTTGCTGGTCAAATGCTCTTCTTGCAAGTTCGTTACCTGCCTTTGAAAAGTATATTTGGAAAAAAGAAGCATTTATTAATCCACCAGTTTATGCCATACCCTTGTTTCTAACAATTGTTTTTGCAATTAAGTAGACTGAGTAATGAATTAAGGGAGTCGCCCGGCCGAGCCATGTTGGCAGTGATCTGGATCATCGACGCGGTTGAGTCCATATATCAGGGGTATGGCCTAAATAAATTGGTTCATTAAATTTGTTGCAAGGCCTGAAGTTGGCTGGTCATGCTGTAGTTGATTGTTATGTTGTGTTGCAGAATACTTTTAAATAGATAATGAGTAGTGCTAGTACAGTGTTCTTATTTGTAAGAATAAAGATCGTCCAATATGATATGATGTAAAGACCATTCATTAACAAATGTGTTTGTCGTATGCTGTTTAAAATGCAATACTTTGTTTAATTTTTGTGCCAGCATAGTCTGCCGGTGAGACTGGGAGGGGTCTGATTTCAATCAATGTGACTTAGTGGAAAGCTTATTTGACCCACCCAGTTTTAAGGGTGGACCACCATTTTGGCTAGAACTTGAAATCCTAAAATTAAAACTCTTTCACAACAAGGTGAAGGCCAATTTCAAAGGTGGGACTGGGAGTAAGTTCTTTGTTTACCAGGGAATAGACTCCCGCCATTGAAATTGGCATTCACTTCATTTTAGGGGACGTTCTAATTGCTTGTAACCAAAATTGTTTCAAAACTTACAACTTCATTCCTTGACAGCTGGTGTTGCTTCAAAATGTTATCTTGCAATCCTGTCTTATTTTATAACACTACAGAGCCTATTGTATGTGTCATCTGTCCTTCCTTCTTCTTTTGCCAAGCAGCATTCAAGAAAAAGGGAGTTTGAAAAAAAATTCTCTCCGTTTTGCTAATTTGCAGGGTTAAGTGAAAGTATCTTGGCTGCTGCTTTTGCCAGGATTGGCTTGAAAGTTCTTCATTTAGATAGGTAGGAATATATTAGTCTTTACTAATTAAAATTTATGTAAAACAGTTCATGGATTGGTCCCCTCAAGTATTCTGAACTGCATTCTCTTTTCATCAACCAAATTGGTGGTTTTGTTGCTCAATGAATATATGGAGTTGCTCAAAAATAGCTGGTGCTGTTATAGTCCGTTTGTGTTACTGTTATAGTCTTACAAATGTGTGGTAGCAGTCTCAGTTACTCTTATTCTAAAAAAACCCTTGATTTAAACTGAACAGCTGAATTATAGTGGCTGATTTCGGGATCAATTCAGAACTTTTTATGACAGCAAAACTTTCTGAGACTGAAGTACCAGCTGCACTGCTTGTATTGTCCTCTGATAATCTCACGGTCCATATGCGACATCCATTCATTGTGAAAAAATTCATATTGTCAATTGTGCACTTGTTGTTTCAGATATGAATACTACAGTGGCGATTGGGCTTCATTCACTTTTGATTGCCTCCAGAAGTGGATAGAAAATGTCCACAGTACTCATGAGTCAGCAGTCAGGGATGACTCGGACCTGCTGAAAGATGGTGAATCGTTTATTGGACTTGAGCCATATTCCAATACAATCACTAATGTGGAACAGTCATGGTTTATCAGGTAAATCATACATAGTTCGAGGTGAAAATGAACATTGTCCCTGAGAAGTCCTCATAAATATTTCAGCTCTCTTTACATAATGATTAAAGGCCCAAGAAACACATTTCTTGTGAATGGGAGGCATCAAGTGTGATTGTACCCTTGGGAAGCCATGAAGTGCTACTGATAATGACTGCTCATGTTCAGTTTTGTTGTGGCTTCTTCCTAGAAAATTATCCCTGGCTGGAAAATTCTGTTTGTTCTTGGAGATTCATTCAGTGTCTCTTGGATGCTCAGCTTGTTGGTAGGTTCTTTCTTTGTCATGTGTCAACTTTGAACAAAACTTTCTTATGTTTGCCTGTAAACTGCCAAATTTTTGTAGACACTTTTATGATCTATCCTTAGTTCAAATCTTATATTCTCCCTTCAGAGAGAGCTTGCCTGTTGAACTGGACACCGAAGCCCCTGGCTCTGTCCAAGATGATGGAACTACTGACAGTGGATCTGGCGTTGGTACAGAGGGCAGTCCTGAGGAGAAGCCCGCTGATAAAGAAAAAGGTGTTGCAGTGGGTGATGTCTCCCCTCTGCCTGCTCCAGAGGCAAAGGATGTCATCAGTGAAGTTGTGTCCAAAGAATGGACAGCAGAGAAGATCAGAGGTTCCTCGAGAAAGTTCAATATTGACTTGTCTCCAAAGGTAAGCACTTAAAAAAATCTACATGAAGAGTTGTACAAAAATTGTTATGTTGGTCCTTGCAGTTTCATCTTCAGCCTTGTCAGTTGAAGTCTTTATTTTTCAAACCCAATGGTAATGTTTTATCATCTTCTGTCTCCCCCTCTAAATGATTGACATGTATTAGCTGACCCCCTCCCCCAGATGAAAAAAATCGTATCATTGCAACTGATGCCAGCAATTTTGAGATAGTTCCTTAGTGACACTGAGAAGTGCCACATTTTGGTGATGTACTATCTATACTTGACTTTGCTAATTCCTTGCACTTGCATTTCAGCTACTCTATTGCCGGGGCTCGCTTGTGGAGTTGTTAATTTCTTCCGACATTGCCAAATATTGTGAATTCAAAGTGATATCGAGGGTGCTAACGTGGATGAACGAGAAACTTGAACCGGTTCCCTGTTCAAGAGCGGATGTGTTTGCAACGAAGGCTGTCTCCATGATTGAAAAAAGGGTGCTGATGAAATATCTTCAGTTCAGTTTGGACTATGAAAGCCACCCAGGAGAGTACCAGGGTAGGTGTGGTTTGATGGAAATGTCAATCGGGGCTACCCCAGGAAAAGACCACAGTCCAGACAAACTAACAGTTACAAACCAGAAGTTAAGACTTCATTTGATTAATTTTCATGGAGAGCTCCAAAGGGCTGATAGTACCGTACACAAATACTGTTTGAAAAATTCGATAAGCAGCTGCATAAATGTTGTTCAATGCCAAAATAAGCAACTGTGTAAATGTAGTGCGATGCTTCAGCATGCCAACTAAATCTGTTTCAAATTAAACTTTACAGGTTTTGAAGATCGGCCATTTAGTGAGTTCCTTAAGTCGAGGAAGATGTCTGCTAACGTTCAACATTATGTTATACATGCCATTGCCATGGTTTCAGAAGACACACCCACTTTGGAGGTAAGTTTTAAGACTTGAAGATGTCATCTATCTTGGTCAAGAGAGCTAGCACTAAAGAAAGACAAAACGTTGTATTCATTTGGCAGAGTAAACAAAAGCAAATCGACAAATAATGTCATTTACACTTTTTTAAAGAGCTCTCTGGTAAAAGTGAGAATAGGGTTGTCGATGTTTTTTCACGGCATGGCAATTGGGCCATGTTGAGGAGGCAGAATGCGTCGCTCTTAGTACCCTTGTTAAACAGTTTTATTTATATTACTTTTTTTTCTAGGCCCTAAAAGCGACGCACAAATTCCTGATGTCTCTCGGGCGCTATGGTAACACTGCATTCCTTTGGCCAATGTATGGTAGCGGTGAGCTACCCCAGAGTTTTTGCCGAATGTGCGCTGTGTTTGGCGGCGTGTATTACTTGAGGAGACCAATAGAACAACTCGTCATCAATGAGGACAAGAAGTAGGTTTTTTTAGAAAAACATTAAAAAAAATGGAACTGAGGTGGACAATTAATTCACCCGTACTTCAAATTTATATTTGCTTTTAAGTTAATCGTGTGATCGATTGACAAAAATGAGATTCATCACCAATTAACTGATATCTGACCTACTGACCCCACACAAACCAAAGACCCATGTCTTCAGTTGACTGGATAAATACAGGCTGTCTGTGTTGTGCACCATATCTCAGATAAGGTCTTTAGATAAAGGGTAGCCATGGGGAATTTGGGGAAATGCAATATATCTCATATCTTTGTACGATGTATATTTTCTCTGCAGGATTAATAATACATTTTTCAGTTAGTATATATGTACAGGTGAAGTTAGGTCCGGACATGTTGTCTGAAACGCAAATGGGGACTGAGCTTTCTTGCAATCCGCAAATCAATTTTCTCCACACGTAGTTGTGTCATATTCCACAAAGTGGCTGTGATGTGTTCTGACATATTCATATCACAGCCTGCTTTGATGGGCTATGCCGCAATAACTCTCATCAGTGAAATGTGGACAAGTTAGATCATCCTCTATCATCATACAAGTGAGGACTAGCTTGTAGTTTTGACAGGAGGCTTAAAGTTGGTGTAAGAAGTCTTCAGACTGAAATGTTTGGTGTGGAGATTTCGGATGAAAGCTATGACAGAAGGAGTAAGAAGAAAGGTGTATTGCATCTTTAAGCTGTTTTAAACACATTGGCAAAACTCTCAGGGAGTGGCCTGGGCATCAACAAAAGACAGGGTATGTCATAAATTTGGTGTGTTCGTGTTGGTCTGGGTGAAAAAACCTCCAGATTTTAAGGACGATCTTGTAGTTCTTTGTAAAACAAGTTCTTTTTTGTTGCAGGGCTGTTGGCGTTGTTTCGGCTGGCCGGCGATTGAATGCCAACTACGTGGTGATGGATGCAAGCTTTGCCAGTAGTCAGTTGGCGCCTGGTATTACGTCAAGCAGGTAAGATTGTCTGATGGGACTCTGAGCTTGTCTTATGGGACTCTGAGCTTGTCTTATGGGAGAATATCGGTGAGGGTGTCTTAAAGGAGAGAATGAATGAATGAATTGATCAGGAGGGACTCCGTGGGTGTGGCGAGGGCATTCTCTATGCAGGCTGTAGGGGGAAATGGTTTGGTCAAGAATTTTAATTTTGCGAGTAGACAACTCGCAGCCAAGTAGGGAAAGTATTGTAGCGTAGTGTAGCCCAAAAGCAGAACTGCAAATGCAGGCGTTGTAGTGTCATGTTAGGAGAAGTCGTTGTATTGTGTTCTCTTCTACATGTATTTCTCTGCTGCTTTGGGGGGCCAATGTACCTGGTTTGGCCGAAGACATGGAATCTTCGCCAGTGAAAGTAAAAGCTGGGAGTGTAATGGGGAATAATCAGATGGCTTGGAAAGGTTTGACGGAAGCATGAAAACTTTTCCTTTGAAAGTTAAAGGTGGTGTAACTAGGAATCAATCAGATGGCTTGAAACTAGGTGCAAAAGCTAGATGGGTTGAAACTAGGTCCGTTCTTTCTTTCAGTGTCCTAAATGTTTTGAAGAAATATGTCTCTTGTCTAGACCACAGGGTGCCTGTGATATGCTCTAAAAATGACATATCACAGCCTGCTTTGATGGGCTAGACTTGGGTCCCTGCCGTTCACCTATTGTCTATTGGATAAGCAAAGGAAATATGGAAGTTATTCACTCAGACTTGCGTTGATCTTGTATTCCACAGAGTGGCTGCGGTGTGCTAAATTGTTGTCCATATCACAGCCTGCTTTGATGGGCTACAGGATTTGACATTTGCTTTGGACAGTTGACCTGATAAATGCGAATTTACAGACAAATCTGTTGTCCAAAAGAAACTTGCTTTGTGAAGCTGCCAGACTGGGTCCGTCTCGTCGTGCAAAGCCCTAGCAGTTGTTGCCTAGATCTCCTCGACAATTTGTTTTTACTTGCCTGGATCGTGCATTGTTTGTACTTTCCACCCTTCAATCTTTCTGTTACATGACTGCTATGAGTACGAGAGATGACTTCAAGACAAATTTTGGTTCCCAAAGGAGTGCACCCAGTGCTGCATCTCTGTCCAGAGTTGGCATGTCTTGTTCCTAAATAGTGTTTTCCAAATCCACTGAGTGGTGGTGATGTGTTGACAATCATATCACAGCCTGCTTTGATGGGCTTGGAGCCACTGATATTCCATAGTAGTAAAATACCGATAAAACAGTTTTGTATACAGTAACATTTTCAAAGTAAATGATATCTGGAGGACTTTGAATCTGTTTCGTGAACACATCCTATGCTTGTCCCTTCTTCCACAAAGTGGTTGTGATTTGCTTCATGTAATCATATCACAGCCTGCTTTGATGGGCTAAGTGACCGGTGAATAACTTCTTTAGACTGGTCCCTTCGCACATGTAGCTTCACTTTTGGGATTTCAGTAAAGCGTTGTTTAATGATGCAGCGGCCCGAAATACTAGTCTATCGTAGTTCTTGGTAGATAACGTGAAGTTGTACTAGTTCGGAAGTAATCAGTTTGATTCTGTGTGTTCTTTAAGAATACTTTTCGGTGTAGGTTTTTAGGCGATCTCGGTGTTCTTGCCAATTTTACGCTCCACAAAGTGGCTTTGAAATGCTGACATCAATGGTTTATCACAGCCTGCTTTGATGGGCTGCAAAATTGGCCGGTCGATTAACCCCTTCCCCAGCTCGTTTGGTGTGCTGTAACAAGGTTTGTGTGAACCCTAGGCCTAGATTCCAACCTATCTGAGGCTGCCTGTGTTGGGCTCAAACAATTTAGGACAGGCTGCATGACTTGATCTGTATTGCAGATGTGGGATTATGTATCGGGTCTTGCTAAAATTACTAGAGTAGAGCGTTTCGTCACTGACTGGTGGGTCCCTGTAGATTTGGTTCATGAAGGATTCGGGATCTGTGTGACCACTTCATCCCACTTTCCCAGTACCAGCAGCTGAGTTCCAGGTATGACTAGCGTAGGTTAGACAATCTAACAAAGAGACTTAAATAAAGGAACAAATTCAAGGAGGAGCTTGTTCTTGGAAACCAATCTTTCTCTCTGATCTGGTCCACTAAGTGGCTGTGATGTGTCATGAATAAAAATCATATCACAGCCTGCTTTGATGGGCTTGATTTGATGTGAGTTCTTCTGACTTTGATATCTAATGGAGAGTCGTATGGACTGACCACTGCTTTGAATAATGTGCAATTTTGCGATTGTTCAGTAAGCAAATCAGAAGGCTACCAATCTGTGCTTGCAACGGAGCAGTTTGAATAGAAATTTTGATGAAGAAAAAGCCATGCAGAATCCAATTCAGTGAGCGATTCGGTAGTAAGGCCCATTGAAGTGGCTGTGATGTGTTCCAGAATATTTCATATCACAGCCTGCTTTGATGGGCCAAGCTGCTGTCCAACGTTGACAAGACTCTAGCCAACCCATGACAAACATGTACATGTAGTTCGAAGTTCTTCGTCGTCTGTACCTTGGATTGTCCACTGCATGAGGAATTTTTGAGATGCACGCTAGTCAGTCGGATGGATTGGAGTACACAGTTATTTGGAAAGCAGATTGTTGAGGAAAACATCTTTGATGGAATAATTCAAGTCTGCCCTCCTCTTCCGCAAAGTGGCTGTGATGTGTTGATTACAATTCGTATCACAGCCTGCTTTGATGGGCTAGGAGGTGGACCTGCTCTGGGCAGTCTGGAATCAACAGGAGAAAAGTATTGCAACGACTTGAAAGCTATCTGTCTGTTTTCTTGAAAGTTGTATGCCTGGTATGGTAGAGGTAGATTTGGTCACTTGAAAATGCAAAAGGTAGCGAAGACCACCAGGTATGATTCCACTGGATCATTGATTATTTTTTGGCCCCTCGTTCCACAAAGTGGTTATGATGTGCTGTCAGTTGTGACATATCACAGCCTGCTTTGATGGGCTGAGTGGCTTTGACAAGAAGAAGACACGGATCTTACATGTAGTTCCTCTAACATTTATATGAGGTATTGTAGGCAATTGACAAGACCATACTGTTTCTTATCTGCAGTCTTCTTGATACCTGAATTCCCTCTGTGGTGAATAGGCTAAGAAAGGCGGTGACTGGAAGAAAAGCGCATTGAGTCGGGTCGAGCGTGGGAGGAGGAAACCCGCATTTTGGTAGAATCCCTGTCAAGTCCATCACAGCGGTTGTGATGTGCTATATGAAGACATATCACAGCCTGCTTTGATGAGCTGGATGGTTGGGTAAAACGTCAATGGCAAGGTTCTTGATCGAGATGAGGTACTACTAGGCCGAAACACAAGGTAGACTGTAGTTTGTTGTGAAAGGGGAGTCCTTGGTCATAATTGGCCTCTGTCGGTGGTAGGATTGTACCTGTAGGTGTGTGTGCGTGTCGGGAGTTGGTGGTGGTGACATGTCACTTATCAGTCATGAAAGTCGCAAAGTGAGTGATGTGGACCTGGGAGGAATTGGCCTCGAACAATTATTTACTTATAGGACCGTCCATGAATTTTCCCTGAGGATAATTTTAGTGACAAGGCCAACATAATAATGCTGTAACCAGGCAATTTTAATATGACTTTGATTGGAGGCTTAAGTTCCCAATTGAGCAGAACTACCCGATGGGAATTCTTGAACATTCTGAGTGTTGGGTGTTGAGAGTTTATTATGGTGTGCTTTCTTTCAGGTGTGTGTCAAGGGCCATATACCTCACCAACAAGAGTATTCTAGATTGTGGTAAAGATGAGGTAGGTTCACTCTCTTACTACATGTGAACTGTACTTCACTGAGATAAGTATCCCTTGGCCTTGTGCGAGGCGAGAAAGTGCTTTGGTACCATTTGTACCATATCAGTTGATTTTGTTATCGATTACCAAAGGATTATCATTGCTGCATTGAAAATATATATATCAGCACACAACTTCCGTGATCAATCAACAATAGAGCTCAAGTAGACAGTGCTGTACTTAAGAAAAAAGGTTAGATTGTATGCTCTGTTAGAGTTGACATGAACCAGAAATTGTTCTGAAAAAATAATTTGTCCCCTTTTCAGCTGACCCTTCTTCGACTTCCATCGACCCCTGATAGTCCAGAGCCCATCACTGTGATAGAACTCACTCAGTCTGCCTGTGCTTGCCCTGATAACATGCGTAAGTTGAATCGTACACCTCCAGGGTTCTCCTCTAACTTCTAACCAGGTGCTGCACCAAGACGAATTCAGTTTTCGACTTAAGCACCTAGACAGATTCATGAGCTGGTAATGGTTTCACTCCTAGAGCAACCAGACAGGTTTTGCTGCCACCCTACACAAAATGAAAATGGAAGTCAAAATTTTGTCAAAATATGATTACATCACCCGGCAAAAGAAATTTGGAGTACAGAACACTGCACTTCCAGGCTGGAGTATACAGCAAAGCAGTTGTATGCCCTGATGATGAATCGATTGGCCTAGGCAGTGCCAACTGACATAAGTATCCACCACATCTTGTGTTGTGGCAGGATTCCCATTTGTCTTTGTATGCTAAGTCGGGAAGGGCAAATCTCAGCTCAGTTACTGAGATTAAAGTTTTTTCCAATAGTGTGTATATGTATCAGTTAACTTGGGGGATCAATCGTTATGATTCTGGTATTTTCATGCGCCTATGATCTACTCCATGGAGTAGTGGATCCAAAATGATGTCCTCTGTTGGCAGGCGGGTAAGAACGTAGTTACGTAGTTACACCTCACAGGAGTCCACGTTATCGACTTTCTATTTTAGTACTGGTACACATGACATGCATCGGCAGTGGGGACCCCAAGAAAGATTTCAAACGGGCAGAAGACAAGCTGTTCAAGCCAACTGACTCCAGCGACGAGGATGACGAGAGGCCAAAAGTCCTGTGGTCGTTGTACTTCAGTCGACAAGATTCCACCCACTGTGACTTGAGCACGGGCGATGTCAGTAATGTGTTTATCACGACCAGTCCTGATGAGACTCTGCATTTTGAAAAGGCAGTAACACAGGTGCGTGTAAATTTCTTTTAAACAACCAGTTGAGTTTTTATACTGGAAAAGGTGAATTATTTGCGAGTATTTATGCAGATGCACTGTCAAACGCAAACTAAAAAAATGAGCAGAATTTGTCAACTTTAAGCGTTGCGAAAAATTTCATTTTATATCTTTCAAGACTACTCATATTGATCAGGAGGGGAGGAAACCCCCGACTTCAGTGGGTGTATGATTAATTGCGATTAACTACACTAGTTATCTTAGAAGTGAAGCAGGCAATCAAAGCAGCTTGTTGCGTATTCTATTAAAGTCTTCTGCATTTGCATTGCTCTTCAGACCAAGCCAATCTTTGACAAGATATGCCCAGATGAGGAGTTCCTGCCAAAAGCCCCAAACCCGGAAGACATCATATTCGAGGGAGGCGAAGGGCAGGCGCAAGATGCTGGGTTTGGTGCCCAGGGAGATGCAGCTGTTGATGACAAGAAAGAGGGAGGGGCTCCTGAAGGGGTAACAAAGGATGCGGTTGTTGATGGTGAGACGGAACTTGATGATAGTCAACCAGTAGACTCCGTGGCTGATACAGCAGTTGCTGAAGCTGAGTCGGGCATTCTCGTGGAAAGTAATACTGAAATCGATGATTCAGTTACTGTGGAGACTGATGAACTGAAATAGATACTAGAAATAACTCTCCTCTGTGTTTCCGCTTTGTTGGTCAGTGATACTTTTCTTCATCAATAATAGTAATTATGAGACTTAGAAAGCGCTGAATCCCACTGGTTTCAGTTGCTCAAAGCACTTCACATTATTTACTGACATTTGGAACATTACTAGCCGGCTCCTTATAAAAACTTTTGACCCTACATGTACGGTCCCTCTGCTGTGTGCTATTACTAATGTGTTTCACTGCAGTTCCTAACTTGTGCCATGTTGGCCCAAGTGTCTCTGCTATAGGAGAAATAACCTTCACAAAAAATACTTATTCTGCGTCTTTAGAGACAGGAACAATATTGTAGTGGTCTCCGATCGAAAGCTTTTGACTTCATGTTCCCTTATAAGGGTGTCATTACCAATGTGTAATACTGCAGTGTATGACATAGTGCCCTGTTGGTCAAGAGTCACTGCTACAGGAGAAATAACCTTAGCAAAATCTTGTTATTCTTTATAGCTTGTGGTGTATCTTCTGTTGGTTTTAAAGCTTGGTAGTAGCGACCATCACTAGGTAGCCATGTGGTGATTCATAATCTTCCGTGGACGCCTTGCTAGAAATAAAAAATTGTTTTGCTGGAATCCTTGGTCGAACGGATTCTGGAGGGTCAAAAGGCACTGGTTTCAATGTCTTTTTGTCTCAATAATGCCGGCCACAAAGGATTTTGGTTAGCCTACTTCAGCCCTAAAACAAGAATACTACAGTATATGAATCACCACACTGGGTGAACTGATAGGCTTTTCTTGCTGTTCATGTAAATCATATGTGGAAAATGTAATTATTGCAGATGTTGTTAATTGCCATAGGCTTAGAGCCTACCCAAGTCTTTCATTTGATGCTAATCTGTCTGTATTAGAAATGGTATGTGCTACTGTGATTATTAAAGATATGTGTATTTATTCAAGAGTAATTATTTTGTTGGGAATTATGCAATAAATAACCAATAATGATATATCTTTCTTGTGTTTCTTTCTGGTGGACATCACATAAAAATCTGTTTCCATGAAAGGAATGACTGGAAAATCCAGTTACCTCGGCCCAAGTACCAAGTAGCCAGGCATTGTAGCAGTTCATGCTGTGCCATGTCCATCTCCATCGAATCGTTTCTAAGACAGTCGATACGCCTTCAGGATATTGAAGACTGTCCGGATATCTCTGCTCTTTTCCCATCTTCACATGACATCATTGTTCCCATGCCAGTGAGGACGAAAAGATCTTCATTTGTATTTGGCCGAGGACGGTGTCTCAATCTGATTTTCATAAAGTGAGTGATTGCTGTGCAGTGGTGTCTTCAGTAGGACAGCGTTTTAATTCAGTGTAAGCTCGGCTGCAGACAAAAGTCTCAATCAAAAGTGACAATATTGTGTTCCAAATTTGGAAATGATGTTGCCGGCAGTGCCTCAAACCATCCTAGAATGTGAATTTAATTGTCACGTCATCATAGGCCCACTCCTCCAAAAAACATATGAACGATTTTTTTGTGACACCCTGCATTGATTGGTTAGTATAGCTGACACAAGGTGGCGCCAACTATTTCCGGGTAAACATTCTTGCAAATTTGTTATTTTACACATCCAATAAATGCCGATTTTTACCTAAATACTGAAGATAAAGTTAAATTTCTTGTCCAACTGATGAAAACTGTTATAAGATATCGTCGACAACAAGGTAGTTATCAACAAAGCTGAACAATACAGGTTTAGAAGACAAATTGTTAGACTTTTGGACAAGATTGAAAAACTCAAACTGCTACTTTTGACAAGATTGAAAAGCTGCTACTTTTCAAGTCTTTCTTCTTTCTATTAATTTTTCTCTCAGACCCTCAACTTAAATCTTTTGAGGGTGCATTTAGCTGTCATATACCTCCAACAGGATGGATAGGGCACAAGTCAAAAAGGTCCAGAACAGAGTCAGAACAGAACGTTAACATGATGTAGATGAGATGGGAAACCCAAGGGCAAGGCCTATTTATGCTATACTAACACAGTCCAATGTTTTGTTGCGGTCACAGGTGTACTTGGAGTGCCGGTACAGAAAAAAATACAGTAAAATTGCTTTATAGAATACCGTTTGCATTTTATGTTCTTACCCCAAGGTAGACGGAGCTGACCAACTGACAAGTGACCGATACCTCTCCCCTTGTTGGATGGGACTTTTTGCTTGAAGACCCAGACTCCACCCTTTGACCGTTGACTGATAAAACTTTCAAGATGATGGAGCTGAACCTGTCACGGGTTGATTATGTCCAGGTAGGTGTCAACGAATTGCCATACTGTAAACAGAAGAAGTCTTGTGCCTCTTTATTTTTGCCATTCGTGAAAATTTTAAAGATGTCAATAACTCGCAAATTTGACTTGTGCAAGTTGAGGTTATTTGTGATGTCGACATGAATCTGGCAGTTCATGATAGTTAAATCTTGCATGTTGTATATTGCCATCTGATCTAAATCATTTAAACAATAAGACCATGCAAAGCCTAAGGCAGGTTATCCTCTCATGAGGGTCTTTCCTTGGGGCCTTTGACGAATTAGACCCGTTGCAGAGACAAATCTAAAAATTAATACAATAATTAGGCAGGATATGATTTGATATAAATCTGACATGAAAATGAAAGTTTGACTCGGAATCTGATCATGATGCTTGTTTGTCGATTTAAGAGTAACTTTGTTTCACAACAAATGCACTATGTTTTATAATCTGTTGATATGTATTAAGAGTTCATCATCCCTGCTTCTGCATTGCACTTTATATTTTCAAGGTTGGCATAACCTCCCAGAAGTCAATGAGACTACTGCCATCTGGTGGGAAGAAGGACGCACTACAGAAAGTCGCGGTGTGCGACCAAAATGGCGTGCTGCAATGTTTTGGCATGAAGAGAAGCGAAACACAGGTAAGGCTACTGGGCTTGCAAAATATAACAAAAAGTTCAGGAGTTAAAATTTGGGTATATAGTCTGACTCTGATATCAACTATGGTAGAGGTTTCATATGACTCGACACTATAACCCAAGTCTATCCTGAAACCTTTCAGTAGACCACAGATGAGCTGCTCAACCAGCGCTCCAATCTGAGCATTTCTGATCGGTACCCATTTCTACACCTGGGTGCAGAGAGGCAAGTGAGACAAAGAGACCTGCCTACAGTCTCACGTGGATATCTATTGTCTGAGAACAGGCCACTGCTGCCTGCGTGAGCACCTAAAATGACTCTAAGTGAGAGACACAACAGAATGCCGAGATGCCAGACAATGCCAGACACCAGTGCACATCCAATAAGGATCTCCCCTGCGCCAACGTATGTGAAAACAATTCTGGCCCGCAGAGACTCACGAGAAAATATGAAGCTGCGCATGTGGGGTGCTCTCCGCGGAGGGAGAAATTGCCATGTCTTTCTTGACACATCGTCATTGAAGCTCAAAGGAGAGCAATTATACATCTTAACTTATACATCATTTCGCACCCCTCAGCTGTTTCATGCGTGACAGCACACGGCCAGAGATTGCCCGTTGGCGTTGTGGGTTTTTTTGTTTTTTATATCAGCCACTAAGTTTTTAAATGAAATCTTGGGATAATGATTATGAATGTTTTGCATCTGATGAAATGGACGTAAAAGAGTGGATTGGCCCAGGTTTCTGTTGATAATGCCGTTTGTCCAGATACCCCTTTAACTCTTTTGTAAAGCCTGCCGCAAGAGATGCGCTGTCTTACAGTCGCTGGTGCTTTTGCCTCAAAGTTAAAGACTCTTCTTTTTAAAGACTATTTTGTCGTCTGATTTTATCTTCTCACTTATGTTTTACTTCAAATACTTATGTTTTATCGTCATATGTTTTAAAAATGCTCCTGTCTTATTTCATGTCCTGTAATGCTTATGTTTCATTTCACGGCCATTTTTATGTATGTACAGTGCATAGAAAACTTTTATGTTAACCTTGCACTTCAATATAAATTTATTATTATTATTAATTATTATTATTATTATAAAGCGCCGCTGACAATTGATTAGATATCAAGCAAATTGTAATGGCCTTCCTCTTGTACTGATGAATGTTCTTTTCCTCAGCATGTTTTCAAGACCTTGCCAAGCACCAATAAACTGACGAGGATGGAACTTGGAGGACCTGTTGGACAACCAAGGGAGAAAATCTTTGTAGCTTGTGGATCCGAGGTCCGAGGTTATACAAGAAGGGGAAAACAGTTTCTGGGGTTTGACACAAATCTCACGGAAAATATCAATTCTATGTAAGTATACGTGAATTCAGATGTTGATTTCAAGGGTATTCTCCAAGTCCTCTTGAAATGAGGAATCAATTTCAGAAAGTGTGTGTTCCTATTGCGTGTGCTGTGAGAAAGTATTCTAGAAATTGGACTTGCAATTTATAGCAGGTTCAAACTGTAGGCCTAACGGAAATCAGAGTTGCCTTGAGGGAACCTACGCTGCAATGTTTATCTGACTGTTTTGAATCTGTCAGGCTGAGATGTTTGAAAACAGCACAACCTATCGGCCAACATGTGTTTACATTCACTTACTGTGGCAAGAAATGCTAAAAAAGTTATCACATTTTTGTTCAGGCATGTTGAAGGCTCAGATCTGTTCACCTGCGGCAGCTACATCTTCAACCACTACCGTGACTGCAAGGACGTGAATTATTTCCTATGCGGCGATAAGATCAACGATGTGATATGCTTGCCCACTGAGAAGGTGACTGAGGTAACGCCGGTGTTGGCGTGTCAGGATCGTGTCCTCAGGGTACTTCAGGTAAGCTAGGCTGGTCTTTTTACTCACTGTAGGAGAGTCCATACAATTCCATAGTGTCCTGATTCACCACTTGGCCACCAGGGGGCCAAATCTAAAACCTTTCAAATGTGATAACTGCTTAACTACTTGCCCGATTGCCACCAATCTGATATCATGGGTACATCTAACCACCATACGGTATTATATGTCACATGGGTTTTGATTCAACCTACTTTTTAAGGTTGCAGAGGTTAAATGGATAGGATAAAATTTCCCATTTCAGGCATTTAGCTATAGCATGTTTCATAACCAGCATGAACTGTTAATTAAATGTGACCTGTCACAGCAAAACCAGGCGCATGTCGCTCTGAGCTTGGCAGGTTGAGACGGACTGTTTCTTCATTTCTCTTTTGTCTGCCTTTTGTGAAATATGAGCACATCAATTTCTTCCATTATCTCCTGGTGTCATTCATAGGCTCATCTTCCGTGCGGCATGCGCCTGGTTTTGCTGTGATGGGTCACAAATATCTATACGGTGAGCACAATGGCCTGTGGCCATTTCATTACCTATCATTTGGGCACACATACACTGTATAAAGGATGTGAACTATTTTCTTAAGCTTAAATTTTGTTATGGTTAAAGTTTTCCATGCTGAGTGTTGATTTGGTTTTCCATTCTTGTGTTACAGAACTCTGAACTGCTTTATGAAGTGGAGGTCCCTGGTCCACCATCCTGTCTCTGTCTCTATGGTAACCATGGAGGTAAGTCATGTGACCTACTTTTCAATTGGTGGATACTGTATTACAATAGACAATACTAGTATTCAAGTTCTTAAAGTCAGCTAATTCTAGTCTCTATGGTAACCATGGAGGTAAGTCATGTAACCTACTTTTCAAGTGGCGGATTCTGTATTACAATAGACAATACTGGTATTCAAGTTCTTAAAGTCAGCTCATCCTAGCCTCCACACACAACAAGCCTCAATCGGTTTTCGAAAATTGTCCCCAGGTGTCATTTACCACATGTACCTACCACATGAGAGAGTCTCCATCCATATTGACATATCTCCTGATGGTCCTATGAGAGAGCTTCCATCCATATTGACATATCTCCTGATGGTTGCATGCGAACACCTCTCGATCGTGCATTTATACCAGTTCCCAGTGTGACATTATGATATAATACATGATGTAATGTATAAGAGTCTTTCTCATAACATCCTTTGATAAAAACTCCAAGTATGGCATCCCTGCGGCCTGACAAGTCGTTCTTTCTCATTCCCAGGTGATGAAGGCAATGAACTCCTCTATGGAACAGCAGACGGCAAGATAGGCTTGGTCCAAATAAGCAGGTATAAAGATTGTTGCAAGTTGGTAATTTTTTGTGAAAAAGTTGTGGTTTTTTTTAAGCTCGTCAGTATGACAGTATATTGCCACCCTATATCTTTAGAACTCATAAGCAGGAAAACATGTCAACTTTGTTGGTATGTATTTTCTTCGAATTCATGAAATGTTTTTCGAGTTGACAGATTTTGTCAATTTCAGTTGGCCAATTATAAACTGTACTGCATTTTATTTCTGCACTTCTTCAGTTCTAAATCCTTTGTTTGATAATTTTCTGTTTGTTTTGTTTAAATCTTGTTGCTAGGCTCATAAGAGATATTCATGACAGGTACAGCCCTCTAAAAGAAATCACATCACATTTTATATTTCACTCATTTTATGAGTTTTATACTATCACTTCACCAAAAAACAATTTTGTTTGGCAACTGCATGCTGTTATCCATTTTTAAATGAGTACATGTATTAGCTTTAGAAAAAATTTCTTCAATTTCCACATTTCGTTAATCATCATTTACTGGGATTATGTTTTTCACCTCTACAGCAAAAGAATCAGGTGAATTTCACGAGTTTTGCACCGAAGATTCCGTCCGTACCACTCTTGTCACCAGTCATTTCTTTTATTCGAACAGCATTTAAATCCTCATGCATTATGGGCCGTGCACATTGTCTGTCATATCTCTTTCACACAATGGTGAATTTCGCATTGAAAAATGAATTTTGTAGAAAATATTCCATGTAAGCTTACCCTTGGCCTTTCCCCTTGTGCATGGTAAACTCCCAGAAACAGCTAGAGTTAATAACTTCCGATCACCATTTGATCACATTTTGCTGCTATTTCCACCCAGAAAACGATTAAATTGCTCACAATAAATCCTAAAATTGGCAACATTTGGTGTCAAAATCTGAAGAAAGCATAGAAAAACCACTATAAAAGCAACAAAATCTGCCAGTAATTTCTAAAACTAGCTGATGCCTCCATGCTGGACACTTTCAAGCAGAGCATAAAATTTGAAAAGGGCTTGTGGCCGGTTCAAAGGCGAAGCAAAAAGAGACAATAACGAAAAACCAAGGTGCTGCTTCCTGCTAAACCTCTTTGATAGCTGAAGCGCTACTTTAGAGGATTGAGTACTTTCTTGACTTTTGCAGAGACAATGGCATTAAATGGGTGAAAACACTTTGTAATAAGCGTACTGAGTTCACTGCTAAATTTTGAAATTGAAGTTAATTTCACAGATGCCCTCGGTCACCCAATGTGCTGATAATATACATGTATAATTTCTGTTTGATAAGTTTGTGCATCTTAACTTTTGCAGGAAGTTTGACAGGTAACTACTTGTGTCACATTCACAAACTTTTCCAGGTGTTACAGACATGATCTCCCCTCCCCACCCTGCGGGACCGTCCCTTATAGGGCGGTTCCCAATTCCAATTTATACCCAGATTGCCTCTGTCATTTTGTGCTTTGGAACCAATCTATCCTACCTGTCCCTATATTCCAGTAGCATGATGGTGGCTTGATTTAGATTGAACATGTTCATAGGTTTGAGCCGTGTCAATTTGTCAATAGGGTAGCGGCAAAACTACAGGCCCCGCTATGTGGTGCTGACTGTCACTGGGATTCCATCACACGGGGTGACTTCGAACTGTGGGGTAACTTCAAACAGCCTCCTGAGGACAATTAAGACAATTTTTTCAACGTCACCCCGATATTTAAAGTTACCATGTGACGGTATTGCATTGCGTGACAAAAACGTGACGTAACTTATGTCTGTTTTTTACGTCATGTTGATGCAGACCCGAGTGAAATTTAGCGCAGCTTCTGTGATGCTGATACCCTATTTTGATATGCCTGTTGTTCCTTAGTCACAGTCTGTATAGATTTAAGCTGCAGCATCTCTCAGTCACCATGTTAGACCCCCTGTTCATTTCACGTGCTGCTGCGTAATCGCGATGCTTTCTGGCTTCAGCGTACCGGTGATGAAATCTCCACAGTCCTGCATCCTCATCTTGCCTTTTCACTGGTTACCAACGTCGGTATTCCGTTGGTTGTCCTACATGTACACCCGTGATTAGAGTTTTCTTAGATTCACAGAACACATTCTTGTAGGAATAATTTGAAATGTGCATGTTATTTACCTCACCTATGTTCACAGGAGATCACTTTGAAATAAAATAATCACAGCATTGCCAAAAAAACCCACTGTACATGTAGGTATTTAAACATATGTCTTGACTGGCCAGAGTACATAGAGCCAGGCTGACCTGGGGTACTACACCTTTCTTCTATCTACGGACTTCTGCTCTTTTTTCTTCCTTTGCAGATAAAATATATATGGAGACTTACATGTAAATACAAAAGAAAGCTAGCATCACTTGAGATTGCTAGATTATTGCTATATCCCAAGTTTTGCTCTAACCCAAAGTCGAGAACACCTCTATAGACTTAAGGTCCAGAGGTGTTCTGTGCATTTCTCTAAAGGTGCATTAGTTTAAGATATGAACATCAGTTATTTTTTTACTCTTCTTTTCAGGGTTTCTCCTAATCACAGATGGGTGGTACCGAATGAAAAGCGCAGTGGCGGTAAGTTATGAGTTGAGACAAAAATGATAGCATGCGTGGGTGTGATGGGAAAGTTGGATTCTTATAAGGCATTTCCATGGCCAGGTTCTTGCTCAAAGAGCTTGGCCATCCCAGAATCTTCCGTGATGCTAGGATGCAGCTAGTTAGTGCTCACTTAAACCTTAGGATTCCAACAGGAAAGAACTAGGTGAAACTTTCTGTTAATCTTTAAATTTTGAAAAATGGACCAAAAATAAGCATGTAGAGGCATTTTTGTGCAAGTAGATGCTGACTCATGGACAAGATTTTTACAAGAAAACGGTTTCAGACTTTTTGTAACAGCTCATTGGCTTCAGTGTGATTCGGAGTGTTCATTATTTTATATCTAAGACATATTTTCCAGGTGTCCTGAGTCTCGACAATTATGACATCACAGCGGATGGCGTCCTAGACCTGTTGGTTGGACGGGACGATGGCCTGGTTGAGGTCTATGGTTATGATGAAGCTGATGAGCCTGTCAAGCGATATAGCACAGTTAGTATAGGCCCTTACTTTCAAAGCTGGGGTTATTTTTAGGCCAAGACTTTTTGTTTTGGCTCTAAAGTGAGTGTTGTGTGTCACTATTGTTGGGTGCCAATTGGAGTGATCGGCATAGTGAAAATGAGGTAGGTGGATTCTAACACGAGTATTCCAAACCGATTGTGGTCTTTTGCTTGCCCTGGTATGTTTATTCAGCAGGTACGTACAACAGATGGGGTCTTTTGCTGGCCCTGGCATGTTTATTCAATAGGTACATACAACAGATGGGGTCTTTTGCTTGCCCTGTCATGTTTATTCAGCAGGTACATACAACAGATGGGGTCTTTTGCTTGCCCTGTCATGTTTATTCAATAGGTACGTACAACAGATGTTGTCTTTTGCTTGCCCTGTCATGTCAGGCAAAAGGTTGAAGAAAACCTGAGTTTACAATTTATAAGTCAAAGCAAATGCAGTAAAGTGACTTGTTGTATTCCTACATTTCAGTTGTGCAGTGAGAGTGTGACTGCTGTCCAAGGTGGCGTTGTGGCATCTGCTGGGTATGATGAGGTCATCTGTTCAACATATGCAGGTATGTTTTTCTTTTTATAGGGATCATAATTGTATTACATGTGCTTTCATGACAGAATCACAGAGGATTTTGCCCGACCAGCGCTTTAGTACTTTTACATTTTCACCAACCAGGAAAATGTGACCCGGCATGGCAAAATGAGTTGCATGTTGCACAGAAGATGAGCCTAAAATGACACCAGGACATAATAGAAGAAATTGATATACTCAGATTTAACAAAAGGCAGACAATAGCGAAATGAACAACCAGTCCGTCTCAACCTGTCAAGCTCGGAGCGACATGCGACTCATTTTGCCACGGCGGGTCACAAGTGTGCCTTTTCTTAAGTCTGGTGTGGCTCGGTTAGCTAGATTATGCCAGCTGAACATGTGGGCAGTAGGGTTTATTCAGAAATGCTCATATATGCATTTTATAGCGTAATGACTTATTGATGTTGCAACCACTGCTTTGATACCCACTGAGGCTTGGGATGGGAATTGATTTGCTCGTGCAAAATTCACTTTAAACATTACCAGTATCACGGGATGAAAGGCTGAGTGTAAACCTATTGATAATTAGTCCAATGTGTGGTCGACACACTGGTGAGCTCTGTTATAATGTTCGATGACAGCATCAAATCCTGCGTGGATATGATGCATTAGCAGCAGACGACAGGTTGCTCTCCATCGTCCAGAGTAATGTTGGACACAAATCGTGGCTAGGGCCCAGGTCTATTAAGCTAAAGACAAATATGATGACAATGATGATGATGATGAAAACAGAGCACTGTTTATGATAAATATGCCATGGTTCAGGGCGCGATGAAAAAACAAAATTTCTTTGCATTGAGGTCACCTTAGGCCTAAACACTCCAGCATTGATTGTTCTTTTACTTTTATACGGAAGCATTGTTTGTTTCATGTATAAATTTATTCCCTTTGCAATGTTTAGTCAATGGTCTTAAGGGCAGTGACAGACTGGTGCGTCACTTCAGCATTTATGATGTCATTTCCTGCACCAATTCGTAATTATGCAGCATGATGAAACTTAAGTGCAAAAATCTGACCCGCCACGCCAGTCTGTCACACATGCGGTTACAGACAGGTCGGCGGTTACAGACAGGTCATCATCATTACCGTTACCGTTACCGTCATAGTGGCATCTTGGCCCATGAAGGGTCTTTGCCTCCTTCATACGTAAACTTCTGCACTTCTTCATTTTATACGCATGCGGGTTTAACACAGTGGGAAGAAACAAAAAATTTAACTTTTTACACTATTTACAGATTGTCATGGACCTTCATTTCTTCTTTAGTCGTTCTACATATAGCAATTCGCATCCTAACTCTCTTTTTCTGGTATCTGATTTTCATCAACATATCTTACTTGTCCTTCAATGATCCGGCATATATATATCATGTACCAGCCACTAAAATTCGTACATATCCTTTGATTTGCCCCATAGTTTATCCAGCCTGTTTTTAAAGGCATTTACAGCATTGTATTTACGCATGCGCGAGTAACCGGATGTAAACAAATTAAGTCACATGCATTTGATTGAAGATATTTATAGCTCTCCACGTGCTTTTATTTACAGAATGGGTATTCCATGAAATAACTGGATTTCTCCTGGCTTGTCATCATGCAATCTACAGTTATTTAGTTGAGCCACACTTTTTAAAATAATTTGGATTTTCCTTCCCTTATTAATTAGTAGAAAATAAAAATAAAAAAAACTCCCCCATTATGGGCATTTATGCCTGAATTATTTTATTTCAACCTTAGAGTAAAAGGACTTTATTACTCCAAATGCTTCATTTGTAAAACACATGGATTTGTTTACATCCGGTTACTCGCGCATGCGTAAATACAATGATGACGACCTGTCTGTAACCGCAAGTGTCTGTCACCGTCCATAGTGAGAACAACTACATTATCCTTCTAACCCACTCTAGGCTGGATTTATGGGCTAACCACCAAACCGTGGTTTCATGAACTTGTCCTGCCCAAAAATGCAACAACAATTAGTGAAGACACAAAGCAAAACATTTTAATTTTAAGGTAACCAGCTGTATTGATGTCATCCCTGAATGTTCTTACTAGCTTCTGCATGCTGGACAATGTTTATGGTCCTAAAAGCTCTTGCAATCTGATACTGATGGATTGTGAAATGCTTATGCCCTGGACAACTTGGATTTTATTTCCAAACCCTAAAATTGTAGTATTTGCATGCATACTCCCTGCGCAGTGATAGTAGTGTGATGAAGCGGTATCCTACAATATGCTTGAATATTATCGCTGCTTTGCCTTTGGAGAATGGTCTGCATGTTGTTAGCTCTGCCAAATTTAGGTGATGATATTTTGGATCACCCTGTATTGCCATTCCAGCACTTGTTTGCACCCCTGCATGTTGTATATTAATGCATTCTGTGTTGTTTCCGCATGATAGGATGGGTCCTCGGCCTAACCACCGAACCACTCACGAAGGCCGCTGGACCGAGCGAGGTCTTCATTGACAGGGACACACATAATAAAGTGGTGAACATGAAGTAAGGAACTGTACTACTAAATTTTAAAGGCCTATGTTGTTCATGTACGTTGTATTTACTTGTGGCTCAAGTAAATAGAAATAAACATTGCCGCTGTACGTAATAACGATAATCATCCTATGGAGTACATCTTTACCTGTGTACACAACAGCAGTGATGAAATTTGTATTCAATGTGTATTTGTGCAATTGAAAAATCTCAAATTTCAAATTCAAATTTTGAATGAATGGCGTAGGTCTTCAGGGTGACCCGAAATACCATGTGATATAACCTCACACACATGACATTTAATGAGCATTGGATTGATTTCAATAAGCATGATATTGGCCTCTTAGGAGTGAGGTTACAAGCATGGTATAAATCTTGGGCCACTCATAAAATGTTAGCTTTTAGACTACTACAATAGATTTCATAACTTTTTGGTTGGTGATTGTTGGTTTTGTTCTGTTTAGGTACAGTATTCTATAATAGACTGACTCTGAATGACAACACACACATTTATAGGTTCACGAATTTGTACCACTGCATGTTGTGAAAACTGCATGCATTATTGTTTTCCTTGTAATGTGTGTCAAATGTTGGGTTAACCCTTTGATGTATGAAACGCCGCACAAACAAGTGATTTAAATTGCTTCAATTGTCAGGTCATAGCGATCACCTATCTTTGTTACATCTACTTTATTACTCTGAGAGAATTCTCCTTCAATTTGTGGATATGATTCTACATATAGTTTATGTTGGCTAGCTAGCTTGCTGTCATTAACAGTGTCAACAAGAATCCTCCTTAAATATTACAAAGTGACAAGTAGGCCCACTCTGCTGTGAAATTTAGCACTAGCATACTACATATGTAACACATAGCCAAAAATGTATCAGGCACAAACTGTATAACGAATAAATTTAGCACCATCACTGATTTATCGTAATACTGTTTTAATAATGAATTATTTCAAATTTTAATTGTTTGTATACAAATGCTTCTAAGCAATATTCTTTCATTCTTTAGATCTGACCTTGAAGAACTGCAACAGAAAGTGTTGAAAGAGCGTGAAAAATATCAAAGCACCGCTCAGAGCAAGAATGCAGTGTCAGCCGTCCCAAAGTTTAACATCAACGATAAATACGTCCTTGATCGTGAAGATGCGAGTTATACTCTGAGTCTTGAGGTTCAGATGGCAATTGATAATGTGCTGTTACAGGTAAGTTTACTGTGATTAATATGGAGAACTTGCGGGGATGGATCCAAGGGGGGTCGACATGGCCCCAGCCCCCCTATTTTCTGCCAACTTGAAAAACTCTCAGTTGGTTTGGCTCTCAGGAAAACCCTTGAAATTATCTTCATGATTTCTGGATTCAATTTACTCTGCCTTCTGCCCAAAATCATTCGTCGAATAAAAAGCACAATGTCACATCTTGGCACCATTATTATTATATAAATACTGGTAACCATTTATTTGTTTATTGTTTTATTTTCTTGACTTTCGTTTCAGAGTGATGTACCTATTGACCTGTTGGATGTAGACAAGAACTCAGCAGTGGTCAGTTACAGTCAGTGTGATCCCGAGGTAAGAGTGTTATGTATGCCCCGGGGTGGTCTGCCTAAAGCCTCCACCTTCTTTGGAATCAGAAGCACAATTTTGTGGGGTGTTTGTTTGGATTCCCACGGAACTTGTTTTAACCATCAATGGAATCTCTTCTTCTTCTTAGACTCCTCATCCCTAGTAGGACACGAGGCCACATTACGTTCCCTCCATTGTTTTTCTGGCCTTGGCTTCCCTTTGCGCCTCATCCAACATCAGTCATCAAATCTAACTTGTCGGACGTTGTTCTCCCCCATGTGGCCTTTGGGGAGCTATGTTTCCTCTTTCCTTGGGAGTCCAAGGTAGGGCAGTCTTGGCTATGCTGGCTGGCTTCATCCGGAGGACAAGTCTGAGCCATCTCAGCCTGCGCCGTCTGATTCCATTGGCTACATCCTCAGTCTGAGTCCTAACGTGGAGGGCATCCTTGGAGATTTTCCTTGGCAAAAACACCTTGCAGCTCTGCCACAGGCACCTATTGTGTAATACAGACAGTTTGGTCATTTCATCTTTGGAATTGCCATATTTTTAATGGGAATACATATAAATGGTACAAGTGATAGTAAAAACAGACAAATCGTGAGCTCATTTCAACCACCAGCTTTGTCTGTATATGTAACTGTAATTTGTCTCGTTCAATTTTCAGCAAGGCAATTTCCTACTTGCCACATACAGATGTCAGGCCAACACGACACGATTAGAATTGAAAGTGCGCTCGATCGAGGGGCAGTACGGCATGTTGCAGGCATACGTCACACCGCGTCTGCAGCCGAAGATCTGTCAGGTCAAGCAGTATCATATCAAGCCGTTATCATTACATCAGCGGATGCACGTCTTTGATGAAGAAAAGTAAGAAATCAATGTTACTTGTGACCTCGGGCAAATTTTTAAAAAGGACCGCAATATTATGTCGAAGAGAAATAATTTTGCTCGAATTATAATGTTCACTCAAATATTTAGCATCATGGCTGTATCACTACAAGGAAATACAGTAGAACCTCTCTATTGAGGACACCCCTGGGACTGACAATTGCTGTCCTTAATAGAGAAGTGTCCTGATTAGAGAGGTCAATTTGAATGGAAACAACCAATTTGGGACCAAAACTAGTGTTCTTAACAGAGAGGTTGTCCTTAACAGAGAGGTTGTCCTTAATGGAGAGGTGTCCGCTAAGGGACGTTCTACTGTATATTGTATTTTTCTCTCCCTATCTGTTTTTTAGGCCACATAACACCCTGAAGTTGACAGGCAACTTCAGTTTGGCTGAGATGCATTCGTGGGTGTGTTTCTGCCTTCCTGAACTCCCTGAGAGAACCCCAGCTGGTGACTCCTGCACCTTTCAGTTCACCTCAACATTCTTGAATACACAGTTGCAGTGCTGTTACAGGTAAGCTTTTTGAAAAGAAAAGGGCCTGCTGAACTGAACCCCAGAGCCTGCCACGCCAATGAATTCTTCACAGGTTCAAGGCCCGAATCAGACCAATTCATCAGTTGATTGGTGCTACATGCAATAATAATGATATTTATTGCACCCCCATAACTTGGGAAAAGAAATATACAAGTACATGTACATTCAAAGACAGTACATAGTAGTTTAAACTTATCAGTACATAGTATAGTAAATTAAAATCACTTGAGCAAAGGCCTGGTCAGGGCCATATACATAAAAGATATATAATGAAATTTAAAAACTCTTCAGTAAGAGCCTGGTCAGGGCCAACTCGGTGCCCCCATTATTGTAAGTAGGGGAGCGGAGGAGAGATCGAAGAGAGTCCACGACTCCGATATGATCCTCTATGACAGTCTAGGTTTTCTTGAGGTCTCTTATTTTCTTCTACATTTCAATATGCTATCAAAGATTTATCACATGTTGGCAAGCTCGCATTTTTCTGTGGTGATAATTGTACAGTATTGTTGATAGAGACAGGGAGTTGTTTAGCACAGTAGGTAATATTACTGGTCTACCATTCAAGAAGGCTTGAGGTTTAAATCCGAGGAGAACCCAATACAAGTTACCCAGAGATTAACTTTTAGCAATTTATTCGATGTTATTACAGGAAAGGCGATGCATTGTTCCGATCTGACAACATTTCCACCATCTCCATCCTGAAGGACGTCTTGACCAAGGAGGCTACAAAAAAGAAAATCAGGCTCGACATAACATATGGTAAGGTCTTTGTCTTTTCCATAAGAGCTTTCATCATTGTCAGCATATCAACAGTGGTTAAAATACAGTAGAACCTCTCTATTAAGGACACCGTCAAGACTAACAAGTGCTGCCTTAATAGAGAGGTGTCCTGATTAGAGAGGTCAAATTGAATGGAAACCATCACTTTGGGACCAAAACTAGTGTCCTTAATAGAGAGGTTGTCTTTAGTAGAGAGGTGTCTGTTAAGGGAGGTTCCACTGTATAGAACCTGCTATGGGTCAGCGATAGCGACTGTCAAGAAGTTAATCCATGTTTTCTCTTTAACTGAGAAATTGCCAAAAAGTTTTGATTGAAAATTGGCGCATAAATTGTTTAAGTACCGTCAGTTTTTCAACTTATAAAAGTTCAAAATCTTATCTGGGCACTTTACAATTCAAGGGCTGTTGTGAGGTTGAGTCAGTCTTTGAATGAATGCCGCTATTTTACAGACATCAACGAGGAATCCATCCTGCACACGCTGAATGTTCAAAAACTTATCTGGGCACTTTGCAATTCAGGGGTTGTTTCGAGGTTGAGTCAGGGGTTCTTTTGAGGTTGAGTCAGTCTTTGAATGAATGCCGCTATTTTCAGACATCAACGAGGAATCCATCCCGCACACGCTGAATGTTCAAAAACTTATCTTGGCACTTTGCAATTCAAGGGTTGTTTTGAGGTTGAGTCAGTCTTTGAATGAATGCCGCTATTTTCAGACATCAACGAGGAATCCATCCCGCACACGCTGCAGTTGATCCATCCAAAGTTAGAGTACCAACTTCTCCTTGCCAAGAAAGTACAGCTCATCGATGCACTGAAGGTAATTGCCTTAGTTAATCAGTGTGGGTTGACCGCAACAGTCTTACCTATTTTTCCACAAATAGAGTGAAGAACCAGTTCTATTGGGCATTAATAGGCCAACTATTTTTGTTCAAAAATTTGAAATTTGAATTTTTAGGAATTTTTTTAGCCACAAAAAAATACAATAACATGAACAATGTAGGCATATGATTATAAACAAATCTATTCTGGCACAAAATCTGCTCTATTAGTGCTAAATATTGAATACCATTGTCTTTCCCAGTGTTATCTCTTCATCAGAAATCTTTACCAACGAGCCGTGTTAAAGTGAAGTCGGAAAGCCCTGAGTGACCCTTAGTACACGTGGCTGTACATGTATGGTTGTAATAGCAAATGTTGCTGATTTGAATTCGCTCTGGTGGCCAGAATGTTTCTAGGACACCGTTATGGTGATAAAAGTTACGATCTTGACTTTTGAGTGATTCTTTTTGTAGGAGTTGCAAGTGCATGAAAACGACACATCGTTCATGTCGCCAGAGTACCAACAGATTCTAAAAGATGCCGACTCTTTACAAGCGGAATACAAACGTCAGCCATGCCATTTGGAGAGGCTCTATGGTATCCTTTGAAAATGTTTATGTAATGTAATGTAATGTAAATATGCATTTATATAGCGCACGTTCCAGGTCGTAGTGATCTGCTCACATCATTGACCCTTATGCCCGGGTGAAAAGCACAGTCTTCAGTTGTCTCCCCTATGAGTTGGTTTGTGACGTTAGGGAGAATAATCCTCCTAACTTTGCAATCCAACGTAGTAATCCATGGGTGATTGGTGGTGATCACAGTATTGCGTAACTGGATTAGGCGGTCTCTGGTGTACACAATGTTCTGCATTGTTGGTTCTCCTGAAAATAAACACCCGAGTGTATGTCTTATACAACCATGTACATACACAGGAACCAAAATGGCCACAGTGGCCAATGTAGACAACCCAGAAAGTTCGCCATCAGAGTATTCCTTGAAGACCACATATGGGCAATACTCCAACATTTAACCATTTAAATATGGACTGGAGGTAATTTTTACAGATGTTACACCTCTATGATGCTATTACGGGGAGGGTGCTCAAATTGCGCGAGAGAAAACCCCAAAATAATCGATATTTCTTCAGTTTTGTTAATTTTATTCAATAGATGTCACTCATTTATAGCCTTGGATGGCAAGACATACAGCTGGTTGAGGAAGGACACTCCAAAATCGAAAACAGCCACAAGTCTATGTATTTAAAAGGGACCATGTAATTTGGCATTGGAATAAATACCATAACCCAGAAATCAAATCTGATGAAGACAGTATTCCCAACATAGAAGGAGAAGATCGACAAAACGTTTTCTCGAGTAGAGGGGGGGACTTGCATTTGTGGAAAATACACCCACCCTAACTATAGCTTTGCCAGTCATGAAGAGGTATGACATTTTTCTAGTGCAATGTACATGAATAATTGATAATTTTCAGTGATGGGTGTCGATTTATTTCCTTAACCTGGATTCCAGGCATGATCACAGATCTCTTCATCGACAAATTCAAGTTCAAAGGTCAAAACGTGAAGACCCGCGTCCCAGTGCTGCTGGAAGTTCTTGACAATTATGATCTGAATACGCTGATTGGGTTCTTCCAGTCACAGGACTAAGGGGAATGATTGAGCTGCCATCCTTTGCTCCGTCTGTCCAAGGAGTGGAAAAATGGAACTTTAGCAGCAATTTCTCATTCTGTCTTTCCCATGAGTGAGGGAGAAAAATGACTTTACCTGCCATCATTCGCATTGTCTGTCCTAGGAGTGAAATGAAAACAATGACTTTAGCAGCTGTTCCTGACGCTGTCATTAGCAAGTGTAAGGACAAAACACCGACTCCTTTTAGCAGCTGTCCGTCACTCTGGCCCGTTTGTTGGAAAGAATGTTAGCTCATAACATCATGCAGACATGTCGTTTCCTGTACATCAATGCACATGTAACAACATGTCGACATGATGTTTTAAGCGAACATGCTTAAACAACTACGCCCTGGTTTTCCCAGTTGCTGCATGTAGATGTTGAGGCCGTCCATGTTTTTACTTAGTGCCTGTGATTTCTGTCCCTGTGTAGGGATCTTGTTGTGATAATAAATGATGTTGTGAATATCGTATATTGTTGTAGTTGTGGTATTGACTGCCCCAATCTCGCACATGTGGGGTTCCCTGAGATTGCCCCAGCCAATAACCAGGGTGCGGTGTCCAATCACGTGCCTGGCGGGCCATATAGGCTTTGACACAGCCATATTCAGGGGAGAGGTTATACCCTAGAATCCTGAGACATCTACTAAGTTCAATCAGCAGGCAAGACATGAGCAACAGAAGTTCAATCACATGCCTGGCGGGCCATATAGGCCTCAAGACAGCCATATTCAGGAGAGAGGTTATACCCAAGAATCCTGAGACATCTACTAAGTTCAATCAGCAGGCAAGACATGAGCAACAGAAGTCCAATCTCATGCCTGGCGGGCCATATAGGCCTTGACACAGCCATATTCAGGGGAGAGGTTATATACCCAACACATCTACTACATGTAAGTTCAATCAGCAGATAAGACACGAGCAACAAAATCGGGCATTTCCAGCAAGCAACCTCATTATTAGTGGTCAATTAGCAATACCAATTGCACCTCTACACTTTCAGTCAAGTGTTTGGCTGATAAACACAAGGCTAAAAAGACCACATCTTGCTTTCGTTGACTTTGCCCCGAGTCCAAAGTTGGCACTGCCAGTTTGCTGGACTCTACCATATCTACGAAGTCCTAATCCGCAGACAAAGGCTCGAGCAGCAGAAGTTCCTCTTGGCATTGCCAATGAGCCACCTCTAAAGATTCCTTCGAATGAGACTTAAAACTGAGGTTCCTTTTATCTGGTGTCTGTGTCAGGACAGGTTAAAGACCCCACCAAGTGAGAAACATGAGTCAGCTTGCGTGGACTCAACCTCTCGCCGAAGTCGGATTCACTAGGCCAATAAACCCAATTGGTGCCTAAACCGTAGTGTCACGCATAAACGCTCAATCCGCCTTGGAGGATGAATACTCCCTGGAGAAAATCACCTCCAAGTGCAGAGTGAACGCCGAACAAAAGGAAAGATAGCAGCATGAGCCAGATGCACCCTCACCACTTTGCAACTCTACACACTTAGTAAAGTGTCTGGCCCATGGACACGGGGCTAAAAATACAACATCTTGGTTTCATTGACACTTGCCCAGAGTCCAAAGTTGGCACAGTCTGCTTTTGTGTTGACCTCTTGGTCGTTGGGATGCACAAGGATGTTGGGTGGGTGAATTTTGGCATCCTTATTTTATTTAGGTGCTTTTCAATCATGACCCTGGAAATCTTCTGCCTAATGGTCCTGCAGGGATGGATATCCAAGCCTTTCAGTTTGAGCTTGTCAAGGACATCTCCCATCCCCCCCCCAACTTTTGCTCCTCAATGAGGACCCTGGATACCTGCCCAATAGTTATACAGGCTTTTGGCCTTTATTTTATCAAGGGCGGCCCCCTCAATTGAGTTTTTCCCCCTTCCCTGCCATGCACATGCCTTTGATACTGGAAATCTGGCAGGTGGATGTCCTGGACTGTGCTCATCATTTTCTTCAATGCATGTAGAGGACTCTTGACAGGCTAAGGCCACATTTGGCCTATGTTGCAATCCAGTTTTTGATTGCATTGTTGAACTTTACTGTGGGTCTTCCTGAGATTTGACCTGACAGAGTAGCCACTGTCGAAGAATAAGCTCTTGTTGTATGCTCAGTCAGTGCAACAACTGGCAAGTTGCCAATGTGTAGATTGCCAATGTGTATATTGCCAATGTGTAGATTGCCCATGCATGCAGATGCTGTCCCGAGTCTGCTGTATACTTTGACAGGGCTATATTTCTGGAATTGTGGTACATCCGCCGGTTATAAACAAAGACTTGTCTTCGGGTATATGGGTTATGACATGTTAGATGTCCACATCGAGCACTGTACATAAGATTGAATGTTTACCTGGAGACGAGAATTTGTTTATCAACAAGGGTATGAACTTAACCCGAGGATTAATGTTGGTAATATATCCATGAGAGAAAGGGTGCTAGGTAGCAAGCTGCAGTGATTTGCAGCTTGCCCTCCTGTTGAGAAATTTGTTCACTTGACGTTACAATGTGCTTGAAATGATGTTCCGTCATCTTCCACCCTCAATTATTCTTGCCTTCTGGTTGTGACTTTGTCCTCAAACTGTCAATTTTGGTCACATGGAAATCATAAGGAAATACCATGGACTCCATCTTCCTACAACTCAAAGAGGATGTGTATCCTGCTTTCATCACAACAGGGATTCTGTCAGCTCACTTCGCCCCATGTTACCTGATTGATACAGTTTATTTCAGAAAATTTACCAAAGAGCTCACATTTCGAAGTACGTATGTATTTCTTGTGAGGCAGCTATCTCCCAGGCCTCAAAAAGTACTATCCAGGGCCGTCTGCTCCTTAAGTTGGAAGACCTGATAAGGTTCTTGGCAATCTGGAGAGATCATTCTCCACAGTGGATATGCACCAACAGTGACAGTCTGGGATGCATCTGTGGCTTGCCAATGTTGGCTCCATTGCACTGTGTCAGTCCTGCTAGGTCAATGACTCTGTGATTCGTTTTGGCAACACAAATAAGAAATAAACAAAAATATTGTGTTATATAAATCCCTATTTGTTAATAACCTCTCAAAATACCTGAATAACAAATTACTATTAACAACTGTGTGATCAAAATTCTACAAACCACTACCGATATAGTTTTGTTACAGATACATGTACACAAAAGTGAAAAATAGAAGACAGAAATTCAGTTCTCTTCAGTAACTGAAATCCATTGGTCTACAGCCAATTTCGAGTGACGCATATGGCTAACAAAATGAACACTAGCAAAGGAAATACCAATTGACATTCACAGCTTATTGGTCAAGTCAAATATTACACTGTCTATCAGGTAAGACAAAGGAACTTTGTCGATTTCCAGTTGGTCGCCCATGTGCACTGCAAACCTCAAAGGACAAGTACCTGACGATAATGATAGGCCGGTGTAATGTTTTTGAGTGTTTCTATTTTTGAGTGTTTCCCATCATTGTTTGGGAACGCTAAAAGATAGATTGACAAGTTTTTCTGTGTTTCCCCCTATTGAAAAGTCATGGTCTCTCTAGCTGCCTATTGTTTGGAAACACTGACACATGGGAAATAACCACAGATGTTACACCGGCACTAGTGCAGCGCTCCTGTTTTGTGGGCGGTTCAGGTAGGAACCAGAAAACATACCCTCTAGGCAGGAATCATATAACAGTACCCAACACTATCTAGTGCGTATAGCATATTAAGAGAGGCTACAGCCCCGTGCGGATTAGATAAACTTACATTAGTACATGACGTACCGTGCACGTCATCTCGCCCAAGATGACACGTGGCATGACGTGCTACGCAAGTCACCCACAGCAGAAGACTTTGCTTTGCAAGGGCAAGCTGTCCCTAAAGTGTTTTGAGATTCTTCGATGTACCATCAATATTCGTGAGCTAACAATAATAAATTCTAACTCTACTCAACATTAGCATTGTCATGTACATTTTTGTTGCTAATTTCACAAAACGACCAAATTGTGATTTTTCTGAATTTGATATTGTTGTGAGACTGAGAGGGTCCCCCCAAAACAGGAAAGTTTTGCAGTAAAAAGTAGGCAATCGCAAATAAAACACACCACAAAATATTTCTAGGTCAGAGGTAGTGTCAATTTCACTCGGGAGAACCAAAAATGGAAATTTTATAGGTACTTGTAGACGTCACTTTGTGAAATTAGCAACAATTTATCCTGTTAGACCTAATAATAAATATACATCTTAGTTCAAGTTCGGCATTTAAAAATATATACAAATCGCACTAAGTTCTAAAAATAAACGAGGCCTGGTGGTAGAAATATTACGGCCTACCATCTGTTATGCAAGAAACAAAAGAAGATACAAATTGGACACAGTCACTTAAGATTACAAGGTTTTCTGGGACGGACTGGTGTTTGTCCAAGGCGCATAATCGGAATGGTCTTTCGTCGCTATTTTATATTCATGATTTACGCAAATGCACTGTCAAAGTACCCAAACTTAAAAAGTTCCGAAATTTCATCTGTTAATGCATTAGCCATTAACTTTCGGCGGAAAACACGACATTTTGATAAAATATTGAATTGAGAGCTGAGCGTCAACTTGGACATTATTAGCTCTACATGTATAAACAATATCGGGCGATTGTAATGTAAGTAGGAGGAAACCGGAGACCCCGGAGGAAACCTACGCTGTCGAAGAGAGTCGCCCTCTCTGTCACATGAGTATACCGGGAACGATCGGGAATCGAACCCGGGACCTCAGAGGTGACGGATGCAGATGTTTCCAGTGCGCCACACCGACAGACAATATTTTGATCGTCTACAGCCAATTGAAAATCAGCAAATTGCAAACTTTTAGCTTTGGGAACATTTTACAGTTCACAGTACTGGAAAATCTACATGTCTTTCAAATGTTTTTAACATTTCGTAATAAATTTTTGAAAACACAAAAATACGACGTTTATCTGGAATATCGTTATCATTGAGAAAGTACAATAAACAAATGATAATTAAACTGACACATAACACTTCTTGTCGACAAAGTACAATGGAATGCACTGACCATAATATGATGGCTTGGTAGTTAATACAATATGTGATAATTTGCAGTGTTTTAAAAAGTTTGACAAATAAGGTAAAGTGTTTTTCAGATAGATCTGGCCAAAATTTCTTGGATGACCTCTTATCCCTAAACTGTAGAAGTGTGATCACAAATAGTAATGTTACACGGCCCTGGGCAGCAGGCTCTAGGTGACACCACAAAAAGAGCTTGACTCTGTTTCATCAGTATTGGTAGGCCTACCCTATTAGGGATAATCAAGTGCTGTGCAACACCACTATCTTTTGGTAAATGTGATTCTTGAGTTTAACTAAGTGCCTTTAGCTGGATCGGTATGAAAAACGCTTTAAAGTGGTACAGCTATACCAATGTTACAATTATAGCCCCTTAATACAGTATGGAAACAACTGACATTACACAGTAATGCACACACAGGCTATACGTGTAACTGTACTGCCTTACCTTATAAACATGATGACATACATGTATAAACTTCAATGGACAGAACAAGAAGACTTGCATAACTATTAAGATATCAAATTCTACTTGGTGGAAACTTGGTAACAGATAAGGTTTTTGTACCTGACGACTTAATTTGACATTATTCCCCAACAAACAATCACTTTTTCAAATTATTCACATTCACTAGCAATCTGGACACTTGTATTGTAAAATATGCAGAAAAATGCAGTCACTCGGTCAGAAAACAGGATAAAGTTTAACCTCATCACCCCATTTCTCAGTATGGAGTCTTCTAAGCTGCATTAGGAAAGTGTTGCTTCAGAAGAGTCCATTCTCGACAGTGGGGGTATAAAGGTTAAGATGCATAAGTATTTTAGCAGTAACGCAAGTCAAGCACATGAGATTGAAAAACGTTTTAATCGCTTTATATGTAGGGAAGATTTATTAATCAGTTTTTCAACAACAAAACAATGGAAGCCATTTTGATGTTGTCACAATCCTACATAGATTATTAAAAAGCATGCAAAAGTTGCGATCTTGCAAAACCACAAAATGAAATGGCCGTGCCGTAGTAGTTCAAGCATTTATTAAATAGCTTCTCTGGCAAGAAAGTGGTGTGTTTTGCGAATAAATTGAATCGGCAAAATTAAATTAATTCTAACACTGCCAAAATTTGATATAATATAAGGTCCATTAAGTATTCAAAAGCACTTTCAACTGGCTCCTTATCCAGGAAATTATCACTGTGGTTTTTGTGTGGCAAAGCGTTCTCCTAGACTTAGATGAGAAAATGCCACTAATGCTTACAAAAGTGAAATGTCTGTTTTTCTGTTGATATAGGGTTCTGCAAAATTATTCTAGCAGACATTTAACTCAGTGTGCTCCCAGCTTAAAAAAGATGATGCTGTCACCCAGGCTATGTCAGTATTTTTGCGTTCCCGTTTCAAAGAAGGAGTAAAAAGGTTAAATTTACACTGTAGACAGCAATATCAAAATCAGAGAGGGCAGAGGAGTATCGAGGAATCTCATGACAGTTGACAATTCCCCCCAATTTTCAGACATGTCTGGTATTTCAGGAACAGAGGGTGAGTTTCAAAAATAAATTCCGTCCAACACTTTTATTTTACACTTCAATGATATTACTGTGAAAAATCTGTTGAACTGAAACCTTTTAAAACTGCCTGGTACAGCTGTTGAAGAGTACAACACAAAACAAAAGAACAGACATCGATTTTTAACCCAATAGTTGAGTTTCACAACAGAAAGTAGTTTACATGTCGGCCGAAAAGTTACAAACTTCTGATCATAGTTCTCACACAAGCGATGCACCATCACCCTCATATGAATAGATGTGATGTTCAGAATGTCATCTTAAAGTTTCTATTCATTCTTACATGTAAAATATGTTGTTTTTTCACAATTAGGACAAAAAAGATTGGTGTTGGCGAAATTTAATACGGTAGGTGATGACCACTTTTGAAAAACACCCCACTCCGAAAAAACACAGAAAATTTGACAAGAAGACAAAATTAAAACCTGAGACTGCTGTGGATTCCCACATGAGACTGCCGTGGATTCCCACATGAGACTGCTGTGGATTCCCACTTGAGAGTGCTGTGGATTCCCACATGAGACTGCTGTGGATTTCCACAGGAGACTGCTGTGGATTCCCACAGGAGACTGCTGTGGATTCCCACAGGAGACTGCTGTGGATTCCCACATGAGACTGCTGTAGATTCCCACATGAGACTGCTGTGGATTCCCACATGAGACTGCTGTGGATTCCCACATGAGACTGCTGTAGATTCCCACACGAGACTGCTGTGGATTCCCACATGAGACTGCTGTAGATTCCCACATGAGACTGCTATGGATTCCCACATGAGACTGCTGTGCATTCCCACATGAGCCTGCTGTAGATTCCCACATGAGACTGCTGTGCATTCCCACATGAGACTGCTGTGGATTCCCACAGAGTTAAGTTCAAATCTCTTTCATGGATGGTGCTGTGTCCAGGTGATGTATATATAAATCACGTTGTCTGTCTTTACCAGATGAAGCTCAGAAGGTATCGTGGGATGTCAATACCGATGTAGGAACGGATGGCAGCGTTGATGAGGCCACCGGCGCTGAGATATGTCAGGTACTTCAGGGACTTAACTGATCGGAAAAATCCACTTAATCTGAAGAAAAAAAGATGTTAGTTCTCATGTAGCGCTTTTGTACAACTGTACTGTCTCAAAGTGCTTGAAAGACAGGCCTTTGCCAATTGGAAATCTCTTCGAAAACTACACGAGGGACCCACCAAAAGTTATGCACGACACTTGAAAAGACAATTTTGTAAGGGTTGAGCAGAAGCCTTGAATATTGTTTGGTTTTTAAGTGAAAAATACAACTTCAACTCCTGGAGATGAGAGCCTCTTAGCCTCGGTTGAAACCACATCAATAGACAATAATTATTATCAACTAGATGATGCAACAATATGCACTAACTAAAATAACATTTGGGTCATTTTGTTTTCTCCACCTGATCCATGCAATTCATACTTGAAAAATTTCGAAGCAAATATGATCAGCTTTAAAGGGGTACGTCGTTCGTAATTACTGGTGGTCCAGTTAAATAGAAATCCACCAATACACAATGCCATAGTGCAGTTATTGTGAATACAAATTTGTTTAAACTTGGTATTCATAGTATTTGTATATCAACGGAAATGTTGAAATTAATACTTAGTATGTATTTTACCACAATTGGACATTTTAAAATTCAATTACTAATTCAAATTTTTTAACGAACAGCGTCAGCCATTAAACAACCTCCTGTTGCTTAATACCTAGATCAATCAAAAATCAATACTCAAACATAAAGTGCACAACAGGAGTAAATAATGAATTATTATTCCAATGACACCAGCTTGTGGCTGCATATGCTTAGTTCTGAATGGCATTGACATCGGTATAGGCATCATTCATAGATGGTTGCTCAGGAGGTCAGTGGTCCACATTTTCCAAGCTTTGAAATACTTTGTTAAAGTCAAAGACAAAGGGAAAGTTTTGAGAAAATCACGCTTAAATGCCATTTTAAAACATTTCTCTACCGGGTTTTGGCAGTGTATAGACCCGTGGCCCGCGCCCGGTATGGGCCGGGCGCCTTGGATCCGAACTTGGCTGAGAAGCAGTTTCATTATAAAAGAGCAAGGTGTACACGATTGTAGAGACGACGTCTTCATTGAATTGAGTGCAGTGTTGCCATCTCGTTTTTCACGTGCAACCAACCAAAGTCTTATAAGGAATGTGGTGAACAATAGAACTTGTGGAAATTTTTGCAGTACAGATTTTCTCCGGGCCCGGTAAATTGCGGGTGTGGTAGCAAGGGAAAATTTCTGTAAAATCCTATGTACCTTTTATTGCAAGAGTTTAGTCGTGAATAAAATATGCCACCCTATTTTGAAAAATCTCACCTTTTTTCTGGAGCTTTCACATAACCATTGAAGAAGTCAAATCGGCCGTAGATGTACATGAGGCCAAGGGCGGCGGCAGGAACTGGAAAGTAACGAGACATAAAGTAAATAAACTTCTGAACCAATAAGATTCAAGAGTGAAGAGTTCAAATGCAAAAGCCAGTGAATCCACTTCCAGTCTTTTTGAGTTAAAACATCTTTTTTGCCATGACTCAAAAGCCAGTGAATCCACTTCCAGTCTTTTTGAATTCAAACATCTTTTATGCCATGACTCAAAAGACATGTAGTTATCTCAATATGCTCTGCTTTGAGTTAGCCCATGCCTGTGGAACGAATATTCATCCTGAAAGAGACCTCAGGACCTCAAGGTGAGATAAGCAACTGGCCCAAGGCCTCAAACTCTACTTACTTTGATGTGCATAGGCAGCAGACGTCCACATAAGCGTGAGGAACAAGGGGAAGAACTCAACGCAGTTCATACTGAAAATATAGGGAGCCGCCTTCAGAAAGTCGAACAGTTGATCTAGGACATTATGAGCTCTTATTAGTTGACACATCCTGCTACACTGCGTCACCTCAAATTTCCTTTTACTTTCAAAACATACGTAAATAAATGTATCTAACACAAACAGAACGTTCTTTGACAGACCCAACATACATGGAAACACCATCCAGTGGCGGACTGAGAAATTTGGAAGCAGTGACACAGTCACACCCATATACTGGATGCGAGAGAGGTCCGATGGCCCTTCCCAGAAAATGTCTATTTCAAGTGCTAAATATGCATTTTAGGGCATCTGACTCTGAGGGCTAAAATACTCAGTTTTCACTTCCTTGGGAGAGGTGCACCGAAAAAGCAATGCTTTCAAACAAAAGAGGGGGGGGCACGCCTCATGTGCCAACCCAAATCGCCATTGGCATTGCCAGGCTTAATTGACGAAAAAGAAATGTTTTTACAGATTTGTCATATTCTCATGAGTCATGTTTTTTTCATTGGACACTCCTTTTAAAAAGTTGGAAAGGTAGCTCAGGAATTTTATCACACATGTAGAAAATGGGCGATGTTCTTTTGCCTTGCATTATATTTACAAAATAATTGCATCAACAACATTGCAGCCAGATGTGCATTAACAATAATCATATGTGCACATGAGAAAAAACATGATGCAGTCAGTAGTATTCATATCATAGGCATGAATGGGGCAACAGCCCGTATTAAAACGTGTGTAAGCAGTGAAGGTCACTAACGATGAACGTCAAATTGTGCAGGGTCACGACGATCACAATGGGTTAATCTCTTCCCCATAATCAGATCGAAATCTTGCCATTCATGAATGGCCCATTTTCTCGGTTGGGTGATTTGGGGCGGCCAATGGCATGAAGTGTCATGCATAGCAAAGGACATGCACACGTCCACAGTCCTGATTGTACATGTATGCACAGCTTAAAGTCCACTTATTTTCAGTATGCGCTGTAGCCCTTGCAAAGCTGTATGCATGTACACTGTATATACAAGACATCAGAATGATTTCTCATAATAATCTGCACTTCAAAGTGTCCCAAAATAGAATCATAAAGCCAAATGTTTTCATTCAATCATCTGGAAGAATTTTGCCTTATGCTCTTCAACTTATTCAAGTTCAATTGAAATACGCATTTGAAAAAAAGTACGTTGATACAAAGAAATCAGTTGGTTCTATGATTATTTAAGTTTATTCAGAATAGGATTCAAACCATGCAATCCAAAGATTTGTGGTTCAAATCCCAGTCAAGGGAACTTGATTTTTCTGTACTAATATCATTCTTTCTCTATGACTATGAGCCAGCATAGGCAACCTGTATTTTTCATTTCGTTTATTCAAAACAGTCCTTGGGATTTTAATTCTACTGTCAATTGATAGTTCAGACACCATCTTCCAGTAATGATAGGTGCATGTCCTGATGAATGTAGTGTATCAGACTCTTAAGTTTGTTAAGACTTTGATATCAAGTTCACAATGGAAAGATGCAACATCGTATCAACATGTATTTTCAGCCAATTTATGAATCATATCATACATGCTAGAATCATGAATACATGAACAGGAAATCGTCAATTTCATTGTGTACTCATAAATAGTCCTCTAAATGAAATCTTTTTGAGGCTGAAGTAGAAATGTTCTACCACTCATTCTTTTTTTATCATTTGCCATGCGTACATGTACATGTTAAGTAGAACCTCTCTTATAAGGACACCCTCAGGACTGAGAAGTGCTGTCCTTATTGTAGAGGTGTCCTGATTAGAGAGGTCAAATTGAATGGAAAAACACAATCTGGGACCAAAACTAGTGTCCTTAGTAGAGAGGTAGTCCTTAATAGAGAGGTGTCTGCTAGGGGAGGTTCTACTGTGGTTGGTAAAGTTGAGGCCTGTTGAGGCATGCCCACCCCCCCAACCATGGCTTGGCGATATCCTGCACCCCCTGGCCTCACTTAGTGCCGCAAAGCTACAAAGCAATTTAAAAGCTCTTGAATGCGGGGCGGACTGTGTAATTTTTTTGCTACATAGAAGCAGAACAACTCTGCATTGTAGTACATGTAATCAACAATATCATCACCTCCCCTAAAATTTGTTGTTTGGCTAGTTCTGAAATACATGTATTTTCATCAGTGTATGATATTCATGTATGATTTTAAACAACATACAAATGTTGGCCTAACATTACCAAGTTTTGTGAAGACAGGTTGAGTTAACTGAAATGAATTTAGATTATAAATCTAACTGGAAATATTGTAATTTCTGAGACTACTTCATAATGCCACTTACTGTGCCCTGTATGTCCTGGTGAATTCTGGTGGTCCAACAGTATCTGGAGGCTCAACCCTGAATTTAGAACGCGCTTGTCCAACCCGTCTTGTGAACATCACTGAAAAAAAGTTGTTTACAATGTATGAAAGAACACAGATCCTATTACCGGTAGTAATAGTATTGGAACAGAGTCTGACTACATCATGTCCATGCAGCCAAAGACACAGAGTTTTCCACAGGTTTTTTTTAAGGTGGGGTGGTACCATTGATATTCATTTGTACAACACGTGGCCAGCAATTTAAGAGAGGGTGGCCCTTTTAGAACCCTTTACAAAATTCTAGAGCAAGGTAGCGTAGCTCTTTCTTCATGGTAGGGTGGTACTGGTAAGCTGCCAAGGTAGGGTGGGCCACCCTGATGAATGGCCTTGTGGAGAATACTGTGGCGATATTTATGTACGACATGTTTGAGCTGATGATAATATTTATGTAACTGTAGGCTTAAGTTGACTAAAAGCAGCTAGAAGTACTCCTAGAAGTCATATTGAACAGTGATTGATTCATCACACAATCAAAGCCGGATTCTTGCTACTTCAAGTTATTGCAATCTGGCTGTATTTGATTGCTGCTGCGGTTGGCTGTGCTGCATATCTGGCAAGTAGCCAGCCTTATGACAAAGACATTTTCGGTTAAAATTTACAATCCCCGATCGGAAATGACGTAGTTTGATCGCATTCAACTATAAATCCATTGAACAGTGGTGCTTCGTTAGTCAACCGATCGGGGATTGTAAACTCGTTCCACATTTTCTCCTTCAAGATCTCCTGCCAAAATTCCCTGACATCCCACAGCCATGACATTATAGCCGCTTCATGACGTCATGCATCAAGACTTTGGGAAAAATCCACATCACACTAGACACAACAGATACCATCAAGTACCAAAAAAAACGTCTTGTGGTTCATTTTTGAGCCTGTAGCATATATAGGCCTAGCATCACATTGGCCGGATTAGTTACTGAAACATAAACTTGTTGAGTGACTGTATGGGCAGCTGTCAGAAAGAGTGAATGGGTTTCCCTACAGTGATGCTGTAGTGCATAGTCATAGTGTTGGGCTTGGAATGTTTTTGTTGTTGACACCGAGACTTTCACTTTTCACTGGTGGTCCAATGAAATCGGCTAAATTTGACATAATTACCCATCTGGTAACTTGCTCCTAATGTAACTGCCGCCACAAGCACAAAGTCATCAATATCCACCAAAACAGGCATTTTTGTGGCGTTGTTTTGTTCCCGCTTTACAGGAAAGTTTAGAGAGCAGCTAAGTTTGTAATCTGGGTCAAATCAAGTACCTGACCTACAACACTAAAAATAATAATCCAATTAACAATATTGATATAATAACCACATTAGTCACATTAACGAAGACAATATACGTAGCATATAATACAGTAGACTTTAAATTGTACAATATTCAAGATAAAGTGTCGATTTAACCTACTTTGCGCAATTATTAGTAATTATTAGTCTTGATATAAGCGATGATAAAAATCTATGAACAAAAATTTAGCAAAAAGACTCTAAAAATTCCTCTTTTATTCCTTCCTCGTAATTATTTCCTCTATGTGAGCTAGTTAGATATATAGCCCCTATGAGTGATCACAATGGCAAGTTTGAAAATTTTGAGAAAGAAAAAGGAGAAAGGAAATATGAAGGTGAATATGTATGGAAAAATGCATTGGAAAAGATGAACAAAAATTAAAGCTGAACTGCATAAAAAAATTAAGCTGGCCTGCAATCACAAAAACATCCAGGGACAGTCTCGACGTAGTGATAGATAGGACAAGGTTTTGCCATGGGTAATATGGGATAGACAGTGTCCCTATCTGAACAATAAATATTTTTCCAGAACTAAGATACCTGAGTAGTTTTAAATTGTTTCATTTTTTCCCCAAGTGAAATTTCACCGGGAAACATAATTATTACATCATGTCATTCATTGTGATTGGTATGTTTATGTAATTCTCCTTTTATCCTTAATCGCAGGGTCTGTTGATGAGAACCATCTCCCTCACGGCAGGGGAACTCTAACCTTTCCAACTGGTGAAAGATTCATGGGAAAGTTTCAACATGGCGTCAAACAGGGTAAAGGAACATATTTCTTCATTGACGGAAGGTTTGTACCTGTATCTAGTTCATGGGGGGGATTTTGCTCTTTGGGTGACTAGGTGACTGGAGGGTGGGAGGGGAGGTCGTGATAGTGAAAACATCTTTAACTGTTGATACTAATTGATTTTTTCCATTGTATGGGTTAATCACTGGTGCAAGTTATTGGTACATTCTAAAAGCTGATTTCATGGTGCAGAACATAAAAGTAATGGTTACATTAAGCAAGATTATCCTTTATTACTTTTCATTAAATACATTTCCACGAGACTTTCCTCATAAGTTATCCTTCACAGTCATTTTTTCTCAAGCACGCTCTCTGGAAGGTATCATAACGACAGCCTACAGGGCCCAGGGGTCTACACCTACGAGGATGGAAGTCGGGTTGAGGGCAACTATGTAGATGGAGAACTCCATGGGAAGGCTACAGAATATGACGAAGATGACAACCTGATATTTTCTGGGTCGTACAAACATAACATTCGGAATGGAGTGTGTTGGATTTATAAACCAGTAAGCATTTTATAATTTAGTAGTTTGCACGAATGATTTAGTAATTTGATATTTAAGTTCGCCCTGCGCATTCCCTCCAACCTGGAGGGCAAGAAGCACCCTTTTGTCTGATCCCTCCTCCAAACCTGTCTTGATTGAACCTACTAGGAGGCAAGCCTCCCCTCAGCATAGCCCTTGAAGTCATTCGGATATGCAAGCAGCTGCCCCATGATCAAGGGAAGGACTCCGCACTATAGCTGGTTACTAAAGGTTAAAGTCGATTGGGCTATTGCCAGAGCAACAAACGGCTCATCTGGCCAGAGTTTATCTCAGTTTTCCACAGCACCAAGTGATTATGAGTATTACTCTCCCTGGATAGGATGCTGGTCTATCACAGGTTAACTTCCCAGGCAAGCCAGATACCCATTTACTCCTGGGTGGAGAGAAGCAAATATGTTAAGTGACTTGCCCATGAACACAAAGGTGAAACAGTGCTGATCTGTCCGATTGTCGAACCTACGACCTCTTGGTTATAAGCATAGTGCTCTAACCACTCTGCCACTGATCCTGCTTAAAGTACAGTCAGTGGATCGCGCTAATTACTGTGGATATCAGACAGTATTACTTCTCTCACATTTTAGGATGATGGTACTTTACTTGGAAAGGTTAATCAGTCTGGAGGAATGACGGGAGATAACATTGGCTACATCTACCCCGATGAACACACAGCCCTCGTTGGACATTTTGTGGAAGGGCGTATGATACTGGGAAGACTTGCACAATTGAGATCGGTTTTGGAAGAGTGTGTTGTCTATGGGAAACGAAGAGATGGTAAATAATAGATTTCCAGCTCTATCTTTAACCCTCTGGTGATGAAAGGCTGAAGCATAAGCTTGTAGGTTCTTCCGTTGGCTTTGCCAGCTACATTTAGTCGTTGGAGATCAACCATTTTTATTAGCAAGCTAATTTTTCTATGTAAATAGTCCAAGATTAGCATTTTCCTATAAAGCAGATGGCTGGGGTGCCAATCTGAACCAGGAGGCGACAAAAAACATTGATGTTACCTCAGGGATGCAAAGCTGCTGACCCCAGCACTGGCGATATCTGTGGTGTTTTAAGGAGAGCTATGATTGATGTAGTGGCCTTGGTCTCTGCCTAGCTGTCATAAGGTCCCTGTTTCGATCTCTGCTGTTGGCATGAGACCTGAGGCAGGAGTCTTTACTCCTCCCAGGTGTATAAATGAGTACCGGTCGGAAATGCTCAGGTTGTAAAACCCTGATTGAGTTGTTCATTTGAGTTCTACTGAAGGTTTTCAGAATACATTTGCCCCTTGGTTAAAATGTAAAGTTAGATGATAACCTCTATCATTGTTGATGTCGGATTATAAACCTGTAACTTTAACTTTTTAATTTTTAAAAATAATTTCAGCCCCAGGCTACCATTACGATGAATCTACCTCAACTCATATTTCCTCTGATCCCCTCCTTGCTGATCCTTACGAAGCTAATCTAGTCCACGTCGAGGAGTCGAAGATACCGTGCGCTAACGAGGGATTGTTTGCAAGCTGTGATATAGAGGCCGACACTGTCGTCTCTTTCTACAACGGAGTTCGTCTCTCTCGTGATGAGGTATGCTGCTTTCAATGCACGGTAATATAATATCATAATTTTGCGCTCAAACCGCATGGCAGTGCCCTTTGACGAAGCAGTGTCTAATTTTTGGTAAAATAGGACACCATTTCCACCCCACCCCCAGTCCCCCTCCTTGATATCACCTCTCCTTCACAAAGTCTGTATGGCCTAATGATGACTTTCAGAGCAATTTGTGAGTTACTTTAACATCCTAAAGATGGCACTAGTGACACATTAGTTACAAACCGTAATGGGCAGTGGGTCCTCATGTGAGATTTTAACGAAGAGTTTTTTGATCCAGAAAACTGACTGAGATCTATTGATGGTGCTTATGATTAACATGGTGAGAATTTATTCTCCTTTTTCAGGTTGATTTGCGCGACTGGTCCCAGAATTCCAACGCAATCTCGCTGGATGATAAAACTGTGATTGACGTTCCGGCTCAATTCAGCTCGACATTGGTTTACTGCGCGTCACTTGGTCACAAGGCAAATCACTCCTGCAGTCCCAATGCCATGTATGATGCGTAAGTACTACTTAGACCTCAGATGGTCAACCTAAAAGCCTTCTAGTTTTGTTTAGGATCGGTTTGTTTATAGTTCTCCTATCTATCAACAGGCATGTGGGAATAAGAGCTCTATAGCCCCCCCACTCAACTGACAAACACATCCCCACTTGTATTTTACGTGTGTTGTCAGTGCCAGTGGGGGGGGGGGGGGATGTTTGTCAGTTGGCTTGGGGAGGGGGCTCTTATTTCCACATGCCTGTGATCTAACCAGGGGCGTAACTAGGCCTAGGCTAACTTTAACTTGCCAGGCTACGGCATGTTACATCATAGTTTGTCAATGCCTATATTGTCCCTTTAATACTTGGTGAGCATGGGATTCCTTGCCATTTTAATTTTTCCTGAAAGTAGGTAGTATCACCATTTCCTTATTTTTGTATTATTTCGCTCCAGATTTGACCATCCAAGATTCGGCTTCATCAAATGCATTAAGACGATTAAGTCGGTGAAACAAGGCGAGGAAATCACGGTTTCATATGACTTTGACTATAAAGGAGAGAAAAAAGCTCCCGAGTGGTATATAAATTACGAACTCAGGACAAAGACACGGGCTTTCGAGGCAGATGCCAATAGAGAAAGTATACAAAAGGAAAATGAGACTTTGAATGAATGCAAACCAAAAAGATGCAAGTATGATTTGAATTATGAACTGGAAGCAGACGTCGATGGAGAAAATATGCAGAACAGGAATGGGACTCTTGATGGGCGTCGCCTAAAAATGTTTAACCGATGTGATTACAATTCAGAAGATACGGGTTGGAAATGCAAAACAAAAAGTGCTGAAAGTGAATCTTGTGACTTGGGTACAAATGACGTGAGAATTCTCATAAGTAATTTCTCATGATGGGGAATAATGTTAAAAGTTGCAGAAACAGAAATTGTTGCTAATATCATGAATGCCCAAACTACTTTCAATTGTCGTGAGGCTATAGGCAGGAGCAAGCAGGTTAAATTGGTCATCATCAGGTGCGGAATATGCACAGTGACGGGCCTGGTTCATGTTTGTTTAAGAACAGCTTTACATGCATTCCTCATACAAGTTTCATTAGTTTAAATACTGTCAGATGGGAGAGACCCCTATTGGTGACTTCCTGTAACTTAGTCTGGGTACCAGGCTCCTCCCCAGAGACTCCCTTTAAACACTTGTCAAGTATTGGTAAGCATTTATGTCAAAATCTGAGCCACTAATGGTTGTAAGAAAATCATGCTATATATTTCTATGTTATTTGTCGTGATTCAAATGCTCAGAATGTGAGTCAGAATTTTGCTCACTATAATCTCGTTTGTTAATTGTTGTGAGAAAATCATGCTGTATATTTATATGATATTTTGCGTGATTCAAATGCTCAGAGTCAGAATTTTGCTCACTATAATCTCGCTTGTTAATTATTGTGAGAAAATCATGCTGTATATTTATATGATATTTTGCGTGATTCAAATGCTCAGAGTCAGAATTTTGCTCACTATAATCTCGTTTGTTAATTATTGTGAGAAAATCATACTGTATATTTCTATGATATTTTTCGTGATTTAAATACTCAATAGTCAGTATTTGATCACTATAATCTCGGTTGTTAATTGTTAAAAGTTGCATAATTTTGCTTACATGTAGTTCGTTATTTTTAGTTGGGATAAGCATTTAAATATCTTCCTTTTCCAATAAGAGGCGTGTTATTGTGTTTTATGTTTAATAACAACGATAAAGTTTGGCATTATATGTCACTTTTTTGTTGGGATACGATTTATTTTGTTATGATACAGATTCTCAGATCATGTCTAAATCTGATTTAGTTGTACACTGGTGTGCAATGATATCAGGACAGTAGCAATTTTGTTCACCTTTCAAGTCCATAGCCCCAGCAGTTACGAAACGTGCCGTTATTACGGACAACGGTATAAAGATCACCAGGCCCCGGTTGTTCAAAAAGTCAAAATCCACGTCAGGTGAGCACAAAAATTACTATTGTCCTAATGTTTTTGCAAACCAATGTATGTTGCATTGTTAGGCTTGGAATTTCCTGCCTTTTCTGATCAAGGCAGTCGCCAAGAAGTGTCTTCATATATGTACTTTATTTCCTCATGATATATATTGATAGTAGAATTAAATAAAACATAAAAAGCGCAATCATTCCTCTTTGTGGTCTTATGTATGTATTAAGGTGTTATGTATGTAAGTCAAGGCGTGCCAAGCAGGCATCTCCATCTGCTTCCTGAGAGGGTACCTAGGGGCTATTTTGTATCTTTTTTCTCTCACAAACATAACAAACCGCCTCTGATATTCAAACTTTATTGTTATACCCCATCACTACCCCAGTAAGGGTAGGTATGGGATTAATACTCCAAGGACATCTAAACTAGATAGAGAATTGTTACAGACAGTCGGAGCCAAAAATATTCCCATGGCATTCAAACTTATTGTGTTGTACCCTATCCTTACCCCTTTCTATTCAAAATTGGGGGAGACATCGAGCAGACATGACATAGAGGCACATTTTTGAAAGATACCGTAATATTCCAAGGACATTCAAACTTGCATGTTGTATTCCATGACTACCCGTGTAAGGGCGGGATTGGACCCAACCATGTCTCTATTGGAGGTGACATGTCATAGACCGGAACCACATTCTTGAGGGACACTTCACAGGACATTGCAACATCTCCTTGCATCCCACACGACCCAAGCAAGGGTCTGGATGTGTCGCAGCCCCCTCACAAACAAAGAGGCGATTTTTGTGGATGTGATCACAGGTTGCATTGAGAAAACATGCGTGTTTGTGAGGCCCATCAGGTGTCATAGATGTGAAGCAAATCTAAAGTACCTGGGTGGTACCTGAAAGCCACCTCCTTGTTCTCCTTATGACATTGTACACTTAATAATTGGCCAGGTAGGCGATAGTGGTCTCAGCTGTTCTAGTCGTGAAGCGCAACTTGAGCGCTATTTCATTGTGTCCTTGTCCTCTTAGGAGATTGGACAATAGTGGAATGGTCAGATAGGGCAACAGTGATCTCAGCTGTTCCACTGGTTGTGGAGAATTACCAGGGTACCACCTAGGAGGCACTTGGGAGCTTCTTCATTATGTCCTTGTCCTCTTAGGAGATTGGACAATAGTGGAATGGTCAGATAGGGCAACAGTGATCTCAGCTGTTCCTCTGGTTGTGGAGAACTACCAGGGTACCACCTAGGAGGCACTTGGGAGCTACTTCATTATGTCCTTGTCCTCTTAGGAGATTGGACAGTAGTGGAATGGTCAGGTAGGGCAACAGTGATCTCAGCTGTTCCTCTGGTTGTGGAGAACTACCAGGGTACCACCCAGGAGGCACTTGGGAGCTACTTCATTATGTCCTTGTCCTCTTAGGAGATTGGACAATAGTGGAATGGTCAGATAGGGCAACAGTGATCTGAACTGTTCCTCTGGTTGCGGAGAACTACCAGGGTACCACCTAGGAGGCACTTGGGAGCTACTTTATTATGTATGTCCTTGTCCTCTTTGGAGATTGGACAATAGTGGAATGGTCAGATAGGGCAACAGTGATCTCAGCTGTTCCTCTGGTTGTGGAGAACTACCAGGGTACCACCTAGGAGGCACTTGGGAGCTACTTTATTATGTATGTCCTTGTCCTCTTTGGAGATTGGACAATAGTGGAATGGTCAGATAGGGCAACAGTGATCTCAGCTGTTCCTCTGGTTGTGGAGAACTACCAGGGTACCACCTAGGAGGCACTTGGGAGCTTCTTCATTATGTCCTTGTCCTCTTAGGAGATTGGACAATAGTGGAATGGTCAGATAGGGCAACAGTGATCTCAGCTGTTCCTCTGGTTGTGGAGAACTACCAGGGTACCACCTAGGAGGCACTTGGGAGCTACTTCATTATGTCCTTGTCCTCTTAGGAGATTGGACAATAGTGGAATGGTCAGGTAGGGCAATAGTGATCTCAGCTGTTCCACTTGTTGTGGAGAACTACCAGGGTACCACCTAGGAGGCACTTGGGAGCTACTTCATTATGTCCTTGTCCTCTTAGGAGATTGGACAATTGTGGAATGGTCAGATAGGGCAACAGTGATCTCAGCTGTTCCACTGGTTGTGGAGAACTACCAGGGTACCACCCAGGAGGCACTTGGGAGCTACTTCATTATGTCCTTGTCCTCTTAGGAGATTGGACAGTAGTGGAATGGTCAGATAGGGCAACAGTGATCTCAGCTGTTCCTCTGGTTGTGGAGAACTACCAGGGTACCACCTAGGAGGCACTTGGGAGCTTCTTCATTATGTCCTTGTCCTCTTAGGAGATTGGTCAATAGTGGAATGGGCAGATAGGGCAACAGTGATCTCAGCTGTTCCACTGGTTGTGGAGAACTACCAGGGTACCACCCAGGAGGCACTTGGGAGCTACTTCATTATGTCCTTGTCCTCTTTATGAGATTGGACAATAGTGGAATGGTCAGATAGGGCAACAGTGAGCTCAGCTGTTCCTCTGGTTGTGGAGAACTACCAGGGTACCACCTAGGAGGCACTTGGGAGCTTCTTCATTATGTCCTTGTCCTCTTAGGAGATTGGTCAATAGTGGAATGGGCAGATAGGGCAACAGTGATCTCAGCTGTTCCACTGGTTGTGGAGAACTACCAGGGTACCACCCAGGAGGCACTTGGGAGCTACTTCATTATGTCCTTGTCCTCTTTATGAGATTGGACAATAGTGGAATGGGCAGATAGGGCAACAGTGATCCCAGCTGTTCCTCTGGTTGTGGAGAACTACCAGGGTACCACCTAGGAGGCACTTGGGAGCTTCTTCATTATGTCCTTGTCCTCTTAGGAGATTGGACAATAGTGGAATGGTCAGGTAGGGCAACAGTGATCTCAGCTGTTCCACTGGTTGTGGAGAACTACCAGGGTACCACCTAGGAGGGACTTGGGAGCTACTTCATTATGTCCTTGTCCTCTTAGGAGATTGGACAGTAGTGGAATGGTCAGATAGGGCAACAGTGATCTCAGCTGTTCCACTGGTTGCAGAGAACTACCAGGTTACCACCTAGGAGGCACTTGGGAGCTACTTCATTATGTCCTTGTCCTCTTAGGAGATTGGACAATTGTGGAATGGTCAGATAGGGCAACAGTGATCTCAGCTGTTCCACTGGTTGTGGAGAACTACCAGGGTACCACCTAGGAGGCACTTGGGAGCTTCTTCATTATGTCCTTGTCTTCTTCATGAGATTGGACACTAGTCGAATGATAGGTAGAGCAATAGTGATCACACCTGCTCTGGTTGTGAAGCACTACTTGGGTGCTTGCTGAGAGGCACTTGGGAACTATTTCATCATGTCCTTGTTCTCTTTTGAGATCCAACACACAACAATCAACAATGGAAATGTAATGTACTTATTTTTATTGTCTTGAATCTTTTCTTGCAAATTGTACAGGGCATACACGGACTGAAAAGCATATCTATAAAAAATGAACAGATCTACAAGATACTGCAAAGAGACAACCTCTAGAAGCCTCTATGGTGTCACAAATCTATCATTACATGTAGAAACATGGCTCAATACCAAAGGGAGTTGGCCTACTTGCCAACTGAGATTCAAGCGAGGCATCCCTTTGATACAGACCCACGGCGAAAGGACTCCAAATTAGTCCTTTCTGTTTACAGACATTTATGAATTTTGAAAGAACGAATCGATAACCGTGACAGAATTCAAATTTCTCCCATCTATCATTTTAGAATAAAACCCTCAGCTGAAACCATTTTAACTTGAATGTTCATTGGACAGAGTTCCAAGTAGAAAAGCAAATTTTGGATGATAGCCCACATATTCGGTGAAGAAAATTTCAAAGGATAAGGATAACTGATTTAGCAATTTTTTTTACAAATCTTGTGATATTTCCTTGTCCTTCTCGATTAAGACCACTTTTTGTGTGCAAAATCAGGGCAAACAGTAGCCTTGATTTAAATGTAAACAGAAAATTGGAGCCAGTCTCTTTCAATTGATTACAACATATCTTGCAAAACTAGAGAGATATTTGAATTCTACCAAGTCCTAACAGCATTATTTTTATACACACTATGATACACCCAAGGTGGTGTTTTGGTCCTGTCTACCCACTGTACAAAAATAGCATACACAACTACCTATTCGACCGGCACACCACCTAGAACTTGTCAAAACACCCTCAAACACGTACAGTGGAACCTCTTTATTAAGGACACCCTTGGGACAGACATGCTGTCCTCAATTGAGAGGTGACCAGTATACAGAGGTCAAATGGAATGAAAATGACCAATTTGGGACCAAATACAGTGTCCTTAATAGAGAAGGTGTCCTTAGTAGGGAGGTGTCTGCTAAGGGGGTTCCACTGTATAGTTGTATCATCATGTATAATTGTTGTACTCCTTCGAGAACTTGAAATCGACACCGCAACTGGCCGAGATTGGATTTTTTTCTGCAGGCTTTGTATTCAGTTATGCATGTGCATATAATTATAAGTAAAATGTAGTCCTTTTTTGTGCGTATGCATTCCCACATACAAATCTGGAAATTTTGTTCACTTCCTCTACCATGATGCCGATTCAAAGTCGTCAAACGAGTATTGATGTATATTGTATCATATTACACAGGCAATGCTTCCTGTGTCTCAACTCTAAAATAGTAACTCACTTAGGACAATGAAATTAACATGGTACACATTATATTAACTGCCAAAACAGCACTGGATATATGTAACTTTCAGGCAAAAATCAGTCTTTGCGAAGCAGGGAGAAAACTGCAAAAATTGTAAATGGCTGCATCCCAGATCAAGACAATTTTATCATCATCGGTGACTTGCAAACACTTTGAGATACAACACGTATATTCGCTAATGGAAAAAAAAGACAAATATCTTACAGAAAGACAGAATAGCTCGTGAAAGAATTCTTGACAATATCAACTTGTCTTGTGACTATAGATATGATGGCATTACATTCAAATTCACAATACAATCATTTGCACACTGCATAACAGGAAGAACTCAATGTTATAAGCTGGTTTTAAGAGCAACTTGTCATTGGCACGTCTGATACTGTAAGTCCCGAAATTTTCGCAGGTATTTCGTTTCTGTGGACTTGGCATTAAATACTCTTGATTCAGAAAAGTTTTTAAATTTTTATTCAAGTTTTCATGAATTTTCGAAAAAGCTAACATTGGCTAAATTTTTCTGGTTTAAATTCAATGCCATGCATAAGGCAAATGTGGAAGTGGACATGTCAAATTGAGAGATGTGGTTTATATGGTTCAACAGTTGAGTATCGGAATGATTGGATTTTTACTTCACCTCAAGTTATAAAATATTTCAATGTACATGTAAGGTTGATACTTAGTTGACATGTATTCCATAACTGTTGCATAAACTTTGCATTGCAGTTAAACTAGATCTCAATTCATAGACAAAGCGATGCAAATACTTCAAACAATAACTGGTTTTAAGCAAAACAGGCCTCCTTTAGCACCCTGATTAACATGTAGTTGTTAGAGCTTGAATCGTAGATTACAAGTGGTTAATGAAAACAATGGAGAGTCAATTGGTTTTTGGGCTGTACAGTTTTACTCTTCAACGGCCAACACGTTTGATGTTTCTTGTCAAGAACGAATACTCTTTTTTAAAATATGGGAATTTGCAGTTATTCCAGAACACATTTGGTAGGCAAAGAGTTAACAATCTTGATGATAATAATAATAATAATAATAATAATAATAATAACATGTTGGGTTCTCATATAGTGCATTTCCATGGTTTCTCATCGATCAGGGGTTTCAACAAGCAGCTACTAAACGCTCAATCGACCAGTAGGAAGTTTCTAAGTGGCGACTCGGCCGGGAATCGACGCTCTACCACCTTTGTGACAGCAGCTATAGATTGATCGCAATGTAGTGCAACTGGCTACTGCAATGTAGTGGAACTTGCAACTATAATGCAGTGCAACTGGCTATTGCAATGTAGTGGGACTTGCTACTACAATGTAGTGCAATTGGCTATTGCAATGTAGTGAAACTTGCAAATACAATGTAGTGCAACTGGCTACTGCAATGTAGTGGAACTTGCAACTACAATGTAGTGCAATTGGCTATTGCAATTGTAGTGGAACTTGCAACTACAATGTAGTGCAACTGGCTACTGCAATGTAGTGGAATTTGCAACTACAATGTAGTGCAACTGGCTATTGCAATGTAGTGGAACTTGCTACTACAATGTAGTGCAATTGGCTACTACAATGTAGTGCAACTGGCTATTGCAATGTAGTGGAACTTGCTACTACAATGTAGTGCAATTGGCTACTACAATGTAGTGCAACTGGCTATTGCAATGTAGTGGAACTTGCTACTACAATGTAGTGCAATTGGCTATTGCAATGTAGTGGAACTTGCAAATACAATGTAGTGCAACTGGCTACTGCAATGTAGTGGAACTTGCAACTACAATGTAGTGCAATTGGCTATTTCAATGTAGTGGAACTTGCAAATACAATGTAGTGCAACTGGCTACTGCAATGTAGTGGAACTTGCAACTACAATGTAGTGCAATTGGCTATTGCAATTGTAGTGGAACTTGCAACTACAATGTAGTGCAATTGGCTATTGCAATGCAGTGCAACTGGCAATTGCAATGTAGTGACGTGTACATGTAGTTCTAGTGTGATCACATGGAACTTAAGTGCCATTTCTCTTCATAATGTACTTGAATAACAATGCTTGCACAGAGTGTAGTTCATATCTTGGATTGTCATGTAGTGCAATTGCTACATGTATATAGTGACAAGTGCAGTGTTACGCATAAATAGAAAATGTATTTGAACCCCTTGAATACGACTCAATGCAAAAAGAGAATTATTAGATCACTTAGTAAGTTGTTCACTAACTGCAATAAAGAATAAATTAAACTGCTTCTGACATCAAAAACAATTCATTGTAAATTTCTGCACATCATCTCTAATCCCAGCTGCACAATAGATATACATGTGTCCCATATCCCTGGCTAAAAACCCCAGGGGAAACTGTAACATTTGTAGAAAGTACATTTACAATGTATGACGAAACAATGCAGAAGACTCCATCGTTGAACCTTATTGCATGACAATGCTGGGCGAGTAAAATCACAAAATAGGGTGACAACAGTTCATAAAATTATCCAGGGGACTTTGGCATGTTATCTTGGAGACGACGAAAAAAGGATTATAAAAAAACAGATACAAATCCTCAGTGAGTTACTATTCGTGTGCACTTCAGTACAAGTTTGACAGATGCCTCTGTGCATTTTATATAGTTTCTTCTGAAAATGCACAGAGTATTCTCCACCAAATTTTGTTGACATCTAGTTGACAGCAGGCAAACTTCATACAAAGGTGATTCTACGCATTTGGTTTTCCACTTTTTTCTTAAAGGAAGAGTACATAGATAATTCCATGATGATTAGTACAGTTCCTGTGTAGAGTGTGCTACAGCAGACCTACATCAGGAGAGACGTGCATCAACAGTTTGTAGAGCATTAGCTTGAGCTGCCCTCTATACTGGAACACTGAACTTAAATAGGAAGCGCTCGTGGCCTAGCCACGAGTGAATGGGCATATCCCAATAGCGGGGTCACTTGTTATTAATTCTGATGCATGTACATGGTAACAGCCCAAATCTCAATCAACAGTGACAAGGCAAACTGACCCTTTAAGCTTTTAAAGCTCATTGTCCCTTTAAGTTTAAAGCTCATTCTCCCTTTAAGTTAGAAGCCAAGTGTGCTTTAAAAATTTGACGCTTTTGTCCCTTTAAGTTTGAAGCCAAAGCCCTGCTGACAATCAGTGCTCTCCATGGAAAATTTTAGAGCAGGGCTGCCAACTCAATAAATATGATCAATTTCAAACGGTTTTTAAACCAACCCCTCGCAAAAAGGAAATCCCGAAAATGAGAATCTCTCCGAACGAAAAAATATATTCCTGGAGAAAACTGGATAGAGGAGTGTTAAGTATGAAGTTTGTCGCTGCAGTTTCTATTGATACATTTACATCCAACTAATGATTGTCAGTGTATCACAAAAATAAATGCAAAATTAACTTTTGAATAGGCTACCGTGCTTCATTAATAGACTGCTTTGGCACAGACAGAATTCTCTTGGAGCGTTTCCTCAATACAAAACCACGCTTATTACAATAAATAAAGGTGTTGTAATAATAATAATAATAGTCAATCCCTTATATGGGATGACATATGTTAATTGTCAAAGGACTGGGCAGATGTTGAGAAATTACAAGAAATGGTAAAGTTTTTTTCATATGTGATTCGGACAATGACAGTGCATTTACAAATTCCAAGTAGATATAAAATAAAAGTTCATCTCGAAGTTCCAAGTGATTTAAAAATGCAATTTTTAAAAATTTTCAAAACACTTTACAAATTTCTCAATCCTCACTTTTATATTTACATTTTGTCAAGGGCTCCACGCAGAGTTCCAGTTAGCATCATTGAGTAGCTCATACAGGGCTTATTCAAATGTCAACAACACCAAAATTCTCAGTATGGAGCCTGAACCCATCGACCCTTGGTTAAGAGCCAACAACATTAGTTGTGCCACTCATTTTTCAAGTTTAATTCCCCCCCACCCAGTCCTCAACAGTTATTGCCATCAAAATATAAACAAAACACCACTAAAAATTAACAGAGTACATGTCATGATGTATGTTTGCTACAATAGTCATGGCAATTATAGGGCACTAAAGCAGTCATGGTCAAAATGAGTAATAGATGGGTAAAATATGCCCCGCCCCTCGCTTCAATAACAATAAACAGAACACATCTATCTATTTTTCTTAGTGAGGCAAGGGGCCAGGTTAGTGTAAAACGTAAAATCTCAAAAAGATCTTTAAAGTGATGATTTTGAATCTAGGAAGTTTGTCACACTGGCTACATAAATGGTTTTCTTTACGCCTCAGCTGGAAGCAATTTGCATAACGTTCAAAGCACTGGTTCTCGACATCAAGTCTGCCATATTTATACTTGAATCAACAGTTCATGAGAGGCAGCATTCAAACTCCAATATCTGCAGCCTATCACCATCACAATCAATTTACCTGGTTCTCCCCAAGTTTTATGAAACACTTTAGGCGCTGAGATCAACTGAGTGGGTTTATAAATAGAATATCTGTTCAGGTCTACAGTGCTGTGCAAAGCAGATCTGCAGGTACAGGGAGATGCATACTGCCATCTTTAAACTGCTGCTCGAATTAATAACCGTTTCTTTTTCGCTGATATGGTACCAAACTAGAGGAAAATATCATTCCTGTAAACCGTGATTTTTATAAAGCGTTATGAGATTGCGAAAACATCAATCAATACCTGAAAATGGGCGTATTTCTTAAAACCACGTTTTACTGTGATGAAGTTTCGCAATTCGATCTCAGTTTTTGAAAATCGCAAAAATTTCACGATTCACAGAATTTAACTAATCTGACACAATATTAATCAGGAAACATACGCCTGTCCGCAAGTCAAATATGTTAACGATACCGTTTTGCCGCTATTAAAATTGCAGTTTCGATAATAATTGTTATGAAGTAAAACAATTATATTATTTTACGAGTTACGTGGAAATTTCTGATGCAGTGACAATTGGCCTCATTGTCGTAAAGAACATTTCTCGTTATATATTCGTACTTGATAGATTGTGTTAATAATAGCCATTGAGCATCTGTACAACAAAGGTCATGTTGAAATCATAAATGTTACAAAATGAGACATATTGGAAACGAATGTACAATTCACTGTACAACATAGCTACGTCTTTATTGTATAATCTAGGATGAGTCTAAACAATCTATAACAACTTATTTTACAATTTTTTACATTCACGGCACATTATTACATAATATTCTATCAAGTCATGTGACTGAGTAGACATTTGCATAAAACTGAAACCCCTAACTGGAGGTATACCATTTCTCAAGTCAAAGTATACAGAGCGTCCCAAAAAGCTTCTATGTTGAAAATTTTTGGTGGCGTAACTTTGAGTCAAAAAAAGGTTTTACCACCTAATCTAGGTAAATATTATCTGACTAGTTCATAACCTTGCTTTCCTTTACTGAGTCATAAACCGAAAAAAAAAGCAAATTTCACCTCTCATCTTGTGATTCTGACATCTATCCTTAAAACAATTTTGTAAAATGCCACCTATTTGCACCTAACTGAACCAACTGCATCGGGGCTATCAGGCAGTAGTGTGTGTGACCTCTTATTAGCTTAGAATGTATTCTGCTCCCAAAATCACATGCACAATGGTACAGACCTCTACATTTAAAGTGTACGTCCATGCCATCACAGTTGTGTTGGAATAAACCTCAACTATGTATTTAGAACAGGGTAGGCCTACATATACATGGAATTCAGCGATTTTTACAATGATAATTAACGATACAAGAGGCAAAAGCCTTGCATTGCAAACCCTTCAAGCTTTCAAATCGAAGACACAACATGTCAGACAAATTTCTATAAATCATAAAATTTAGACAAGCGTTTCAGATTCGTAAGTGGCTTTACTAGTAATTGGAGGTTAATTATCTAAATTTGTTTTTGATTAATTACCAACTATACAATGTACCTACAAAACAGACATTATTATAATTCTCATAAAAAGAAATGAACCATCTTGTAATTGCAATACTGTGAACTCAGAAATATTTGCCGCAGTTTCATTTCACGGTTTTGTAAAATCGCACTCTTTGTGAACATTTATTTTAGCATCCTGACAACCCAATCCTTTATTGGTAATTTTTCAATTACATTTTCTTTTTCAACGCCAGATATTTTCGCAATTTTCTGTTAAAGCAAAAGAACACAAAAATAAAAGGCATGAGATTAATTTGGGATTTACATTATCATTAATCAATCAGACGAACTTTCGCTAATGGTATGCGATGAATATCAGCATGGATAATTCAGAGACGCCCCATCAAAATGACCACCACAGGCAAATGATACATAAACGGTCTCCACCAAAATAACCGTCACAGGCAAAGGAGTTACCAAATCGACCTCTTGACAAACATGTAAAAATTTTTGGGCGACACACTGTGCGTAATTACATTGCGGACATCCCCTGAAATGTGTGCGCTAATGCTCTAGGGCAGAAACTCTAGTTTCAGCAATCTAAGACTGTTCCTAAATATTCAAGAAACGGAAGATATTATGCACATGGTCGTTAAATGTTATTCAAACTGATCGATTTAGAAAGACAGCAGTTGGCAGCACTATGTTTTCCCTTGCCATAGTGTCTCTCTGTGGAATGGCCTGTATATCAATTTCACAGGTCTTATATTCGTGAAACTAGAGTATTCACTATATACTGACACAAAAATATTGGACATAACAAGGAAATGGTCTTGGATAATTTAAAATGATGACAGGTGACAATTCGGAAAGTTTACGACATCACACAACTGGTAACCAGTGACTGTGACAGTTACTTTAAGGTGAGGACGAAGTTCCTGAAAACTTGAATGGTTTCTTGCATGCATTTTGTACAGCATATGTAACAATTGTACAATAAAAAAAGGCTCAATTATGATGAAATGAAGACTGCATAACCAAAATTACAGAGAAAAATTCCATGTCCTTTTCTTAATGATCATCACAGGTTAAATCTGTACATGTATATACATGGAACACGAAGCACTATACATTTACTGAAAGCGGGTCGTTTATACAGAGGTCTTTGGGTATAGCAAAAGTCCTAATTAATTATGTACAGTAAATTGTCATGCATATGTCATGCAGCTTGGAGTAGAGAGTATCTTTTTGCCGCAGAATTACACTCGTAATAATATTCAGATTTCTTGCGTAACACTCATCATAATGGAGATAATGTGGAATATGCATACAGTTCACTGCCTGACAGAGGCCCTTCAAATACGTCTTTAAGCTGGGGTTCCCCGCCAAATACTGTTAATGATATGCAAATGATATGTAAAGCTCATGCTGTATGCAGATTGGCCATGATGCAAAAACTCAGTGAGTTGCCTCTTAATTCCATGGCAGCAACTCACCATTATTTGGTTATATCACCGCAGTTTATCAAGTTACCTATACAATGCCAGTTCTGTTTAATAAAGCAATGGTACATTGGTCAAATGGTACCGGTAAACTGGTAAACTTGTATTGGTAAACTGGTAAACTAGTACCAGTAAACTATACTCTTTGTTCCAAGGGATGTCAAATTTGCACATAATCAGTTAAATTGCAGTAAATTGTGGCTTTTAAACAAAAATATGCTTCATTATAAAAACACTTTGCCTATTCTAGAAATCCAAAGCACAAAATATCCAAGCCAAAGTGGGGTTGGCTTGTACTTATAGTACTTAACTTTTGCTCGCTGAGTACTACAGGAGGCTTGTACTCGTTGAGCACTTGTACTTTTTGAGTACTTGTACTTTTTGAGTACTTTACAAGGCATGAACTTGTTGAGTACAATCATGTGGTCAGAGTATTTCTTGAGGCTTGTACTTTATACTGGGTACCCATTTCTGTATCGTCGTTATTAAGACAGAGAATCGTTGCCGGGTAACTTTGGAATGAATAGAAACATAATGCATGGGCCGGTGCACTTTGAGAACCTCTACATACAGTGTTCAAGGAGGGAATGAACAGGGGATCAGTGTTCAACCACATCTCTAGGTATTGACCGGAGTCTTTTATAATATCGTACAAAACAATGCTTTCGCATCTTTTGATTTGAGAATACAACCTTCCTTTTTGTAAGCATGTTCAAGGGGTACAATGTTTAGTCTAGGAAACCTCATTTAAGCCTTAAATAGGCACCGTGTATTCTGTATGGTATTGCACCAGCTCATTCATAGGCTTGGTTAACACAGGCTAAAGCTGACTGTCTGCATAACGAAATCAAACTGTCGCAAATTATACAAATTTAACAAAATTTGCGATATACGCAATTCCGTGGAATATCGGTTGACCTTGCTAATAAACTTGATAAAAAAATTCAAATCAGCCATAGAAAAATAGACATTCTTTAGTCTATACTTTGAGCACATGGTCTTCCTCTTGGTGGTTCAGCTTACACAGAAAATACGACGTATTTCATAAAATACATGACATAAGTAAGTCACAAAATACATGGAATACCTGATAAAAGAAACATGTATTTGATGAAATACACAATGTATGTATTTGATGAAATACATCTTACGTCAGAATACATGTATTTGATGAAATACACAATGTATGTATTTGATGAAATACATTTTACGTCAGAATACATGTATTTGATGAAATACACAATGTATGTATTTGATGAAATACATTTTACGTCAGAATACATGTATTTGATGAAATACATGATGTATGATTTTAATGAAATACACAAATACACGATGAATGTATTTAATGAAATACAAGATGTATGTATTTGATGAAATACATTATACATAGACATGTATTCATAAGAAATTTCTGTCCATAATATGATGCATCACTGGGCATATACCTATGGCAATACACATTGAATAGTATATACAATAATTGGCTATAGATATGTCATATTTACAGATTCAAAGTGTTGTGTATTGGTACATGTACCTGACTTTTAACGCAAAAAATCGCCGCTTTACCAGCGTGCCCAAGTAATGAGGCAAGGTATGACTAGTATAGGCTTCAAGTCCAGGACCTTTTAAGATGAAAGCAATGTATGACAGGTTTGTTTTTTTGTTTGACATCCAGGTACCAGTATGCCGTAAATCGTGAAATCTTTGTGAAGATAACATTTGGTGATTTTGCTCAATGCAATGTCAATTGGCAGCGAACTAAATACCGCGTTTTCTGCTGAAATTTAATGGCTACTTCATTGCAGTTGAAACCTTGGTGCTTGTTTACATTCGCGTTTGACAAAATGAAGGCTTGCAAAATTTCACAGTGATCCCTTGTTACACAAAAGATTCTGCCAACGTTTTCTGATTTGGGACATCTTATATCAGCTACCGGTAGTTCAAAAGGTATAGAATAGGTGTTATTTTTTCAGCCCTCAGGAGATAGGCATGATGTGTTCCTGGAATACCAGCCCACAAACACAGATCCTTTGACGTCACCCCTTTTTTTGATTCTGGATGACAAAGTATGTGCACGTGCGAAAAAGTGTGTTGTTAAACTACAACCCTAGTTTAAGTGGCAATTGGCAATTTTGGCATCTCAGAAGGAATAAAACCACTGTCACTTATACGTTGTACAACTGGAAGGAATGGTGACAAGACAAAGTCGAATGGCGTCGGAAGGATTCTGTTTGGTCAGTGCTAGGAAACTGACCAATCAGGGCATTTCTATTCATGGTGACTATTTCATGTGACACCTCCAACATAGGGCTTCATCCTAACTTTTAGGACATAGTTCTCAGAATGCTTCTCATTTGGAAAACAATCATGAGATTAGGGAGGTTAAGAACGGCGTCGACTCCGAGAACAAAGTAATTCCTGTAGTGTGCGTGATCATCAGTTTTAGTAGGGGTTTCCCGTTCAAAGTCGTCAAAACGGGCGGGAAAACAACTCAAAAGTCTTTTAGTCGTAGAAAGCGCATTCAAAATTTGATTAGCCAGCACTTTCCACCACAGAGTGTTAATATCTTAACCGCAAATCCGTCTGGTGACTTCCGAGACCGACTTTCACGTTGTTCTTGGAGTCAACCCAATGTGTTAACCTCAATTGATTACAATTGGTACATCTTGAGTAAAATCGCATCAACAAATTCTAGAGCAAAATAGCAATATATTATATTCGGTTAAGCACATAGATATTGTACAAACTAATTTATCTGCCATGAAACAAAATGTATAACCTATCATTGGAACAGCCTCGATGAGCTTTTTCTGCTGGTACCATTAGTAAATTTGTTGGCATGACCATTCATTTGAAAGCTCTCAATCAGAACTTTCTGATGGCACTATTTGTTACGTGAGTGATTTTTTTTGAAGTAAATCATAACGTTTCTGAACTTTTCCCAAATTGGCTTCACCAGTCCTCAAAAGGGCAGTGGGTTCCTGGAAGTCATTGGATTTAGGGGATAGATAGGTGTCAGAGCTGTTGGCCTTTGTCAGGAAGATTATCATTATTACGTCCCAAATTTTTTCATAAATACAGCACCATGTTTCGTGAAATTAATTTCTGTGCTGGACAAAATAGTGGAACAGTACCAGTGCCAAAGCCAACTTAATCTTCGGTTGTAGGAAAACAAGTGATCTTTTAAAGATCAAGTGCAAAAACCATGGCGGTATAAATCAATTATTTGTGACAGCACATGTGTATCGCAGGACTGAGAATATCAGGTTGAAGAAACGAAAGCAAATGTACACCAAAAAATCCTCCGAACTGAACGGTAAAATGTAAGCCATATGCACAATATTATAAAATCCTTGTTCGTGTTTGTGCTTCCTCCCATGCACTGACATCGTCACAGTCACAATAATTTCCCGATTCCTTCTATTAATTTCGTCACAGTTGATCAGTTATTGTTTACGAGTAATCATATTTTGTCATGGATAGGTCAATGAGCATTATACTCGGTTTCTGTAAAGTTATCTATCACAAACAATTACAGGTAAAAAGAGGGCGTTTCGGTTGCAGTCCGTGACATCACAAATCCACCAGAAGAGACGACCTTCACCTCGAAGGGCAAGGTCGCTCACAAGGTCATGGTCACACGCAATCGACATAACCCCAAAAATATCATAATCTCTGTAAAGCATATATTCTATCTCCACTCGTCACGCAATAAATAGTTTTTCTCTGCTCTTCGTAAAAAAATGCTTTTTTTGTTTTCAGCAGCTGCAGTAATGACAGCGAGTCCATGTATGTACGTAGAATGCACAACTAGCTTATCGGCACAAATACTATATTCTGCGGATCGTCAGCTAACTCGGGGTATTTGTCAATGTCTCTTATATACTCACCCCGATACCCTGTAACTTTCCCCATATTTAGTAACTGGTCCCTTTCAATGTTACGCCACTTATGAACACTGTGCATCGTTTTCTGCAATAACTGACGCTCCCGCGCCCAGGCGTGCTCCACCGCCCGATCCTTCGCATGTGCGAACACGCGATGTTTTTCTTTCGCTATAGTAGTCCCATAGCGAATATTTAAAACGGTATGATTACCGTGCAATCTTATATCTATTGCACTAGTCAGCGGAATGTCTGGACTCCTGCGCCGTTTTTTAGACTGCGCTTCATGCACGGTTATGTTAATCCCATTCTCCAATGCGGCAATGTGTGAACTAATCCCCAGATCGTCCAAGTCGATCTGCGCTTGCGACAAATCATCCTTGACGAAATAATGAACGTCTTTTCCGTTGATTGTGAAGTACGACGTCAAAGCCGACGAATCATTGAGTAAAACTGTCGCCAAACGTTTTGAAACCTCACTCGCTGACGACAATAAATTGATGACGGCTTTTGACTCGACAATTGAAACGACGACACCGTCGCCAAAAATGGTCTTGAACGGACCGAATGATTTTATCGGCGTCGTTTGCACGGATGGCGTAATCTGTGATCGAGGAACGGTGCTGATGCGTGCGAAGTCGATGACGTCTCGTTCGAATGCGCATTCGAACGCCGAGACCACAGGCATTAGATCGGAGATCCGTGAAATCTGGTTGTCTTGGCGGATGGTACCGCTGAACGACACCGAGGGAATCAGGCTGTTGAGGTCGTAGCCGAGGAGAGCCAACCAACTAGGAATGTCTGAAATGGGAAGTTTTGAGAAAGTGTGAGAAAAGATCGGTTTGAAATTGAGTGAAATCTGAAAAGAAATGAGAAAACCCAAAAGAAAGCAAATGCAAGAATGTTTCAGTTGTCGACAAATCTTGCTAAATCTCGCACAATCTATGGTGATTGTTTATAAAATGTGTGATTGTAATCATCAGATTCAGTCAGAATAAGGACATTTTTAACACTTAAAGACCTACATGCGTTTGTGTTCATTGTATTTTCTTGTGGCTCAGGTACATAGAAATAAACATTACTGTATGGTAATTATTATGGATGCAAATTTATCGAAACTTGGCATTTATTTTGTTCGTATATCGGACAACACAATTGCATTGTTGAACTTTATATTCAGTATTTTTACACAATTGGAAATTTTTGAAATCAAGTTCAGTTTTCAAATTTCTGAACAAACTGAATAGGCCTTTAGGTAATGTTCAAGTCAGTGAACAGATTCATGTAAAACCCTTCCCCTCTACTCTAGATTAGTGTCTCGAGTACAATGAAGCAGCCTCAGCTTACGATATAGTCCCTTTAACAGTTACTCTAACCCTGCTTACCTTTCATGTACTGGTCCCTTTCCCTCCAGTGGTTGTTGATCGGGTTACGGAACTGGTAGAAATTCATCTTCTCCGGGTCGTAAGCAGCCGACTCAGCAACTTCAAACAACCGATCCAGATCCGGTGCTGTCCACCGTCCGATCGTCGGGTCGTATATCCGTTTACCGATAAACACCATGTTGGTTTCGTAATCGTAAATTCCACCCTGGAATCCGAACGGGAAGTCAAACTGTTTGTTTGAGTCGCTCTCCATGAGGCCCAGGGGCGAGTACGTGATTATTTTCTGGACGATTCCCATGGAGTTGAAAATGGCGACAGTCGACCACATCGGGTCGCTTGCGACGTAGTAGAAAGTGTTGTCACGTTCCAAGGCGAAGAGTTTTCCGTTTGTGTCGTAAAAGAGCATCGACATTTCCTTTGTCGAGTGGTTGTACAGATGCGTGACGCGTCGTTTGTTCGTAGCGTCACCGTAGAAGAACTGCATCAAGTGCCCGGTGATTTCGTTCTTGCGCGCGGCGAGGCGACCCAGCGCATCGTAGAAATACCAGACTTCGTAATCGTTGCCGCGCCGAGCGTGAACGAGCTGTCCAAACGAGTTATACTCGTACACCTCACTGCCGCGCTGGATCAGGAAACCGTCCTTGTCGAAATGGTACGCGATCTGTCCAAACGTTTCAACCTGATCACGTGAATTAAACTTCAAGGTCTTCGCATGTCCATTCCGGGTCACAGACGCCATGTTATTATTTGCATCATAGGCGTATTTGCATTTTGAGTTGCCGTCGACGAGAATGTTCACGACGTTGTTGTCAATGTCGTAATTGTATTCGAATGTTTTCAAATTCCTGTCGCCGATCTTTCGACGCCATTGGCTCACGCGGTTCATGCTGTCGTATAAGATCTGGAGAGTGTAAACAACAAAGTTATTGAATTTATACCGCATGTCCTTAAGGCGGCCATAGCTGTCGAATTCCCGCGTAATCTCCACGTTAATATCGCGAATAACTTGTTTATCAATCTGAGGATACTGGAACGTGAACGACTTCACTTTCTCCAGGCGGCCATTTTCTGCTCCGTAAGTGCTATTTATAGGGCGATAGACATGGGTTCCGATCTGTGCCTCCAGTGACGTCACTCTGAAGCTGTGGTCGTATAGGTAACTAAACCGTGCGCTCAGGAACTTCTCCTTCTGATGGTCGATAGAGAACTTCTGTTCTTTCACGAGAGCAGAACCCGGGACGAACTCGAGAATATTCTTATACGGCAGGGCGCGATTCAAGAGCACGATGCTTTGGATACTTCCCGATCCCGCATGATAGTTATACGTCACATCTGATTGGTCGAATATAATCTGCGATGGCTTGCCTTGGTCGTTATACGTGTACAGAACTCGTCGCATTTGACTCGGGAAGAAAATGTGTTTGAGTTTTCCGTTGCTGTTGTAGTCCTTTATGAAGCTCAAACCGTGCGAGTTGGGCGCCATGTAGATCTTCCGATGGAAGCCGATGGTCGTGAGGGTGTGGAATTGGTGGTGGCCGAGACTCGGGGTCATGACGCGGTGCAGGTTGCTCCACTCGTCGTACAGGAAACGGTACTGCTTGCCGCTGGGGAGGATGACATCGGTCGGCTGTAGAAAGGAAGTAATTTTAGAATAAACAAATAGAGGTTTCTCGGGGAATCTAACCACATACATGTTGGGTGTTAATATTCTACAGATTTGCATCAAGGCAGCTCATTGGCACCGTCTACCTCAAGTTATCGGACCTGGCCCTCTGTCCTTACATGGTATTCCACATATATCTCTCAGGCCAATACCCATAAGAAAGAGCACAATAGAACCTCTCTATTATGGCTACCCCCTTAGGACTGACAAATGCTGTCCAGCAATTATTTGTTACCTGCACACAAGAGATCTTTTATCGCACAAAGTAGCGATTCTAATAATCATCGCCACAGGTCACAGTGATTGAAATTGTTCGCTACCCTTTAGACAAAGTGAGTACATGAACCAACCTTGTTCCCCTGCCTGTAGATATATCGGTACTCGACGTCGTTCCCAATAGTCCCGATCTTCTTCTGCAGCAGACGACTCTTCTCATCGTACTCGTACTTCTCCTGGAGTTCCCCGCGTTGCCACAACGTCACCAAGCCATGGCCGTTATACGTCATGTTGACCGCGCGGAAGTAATTCACCGGGAGGTAGTTGATTGGCTGGCCGGCTTTGTTGTAGACGATGTTGAGGATTTCGGCGATGGCTTTGTTGAAAACGGTTTCGGTGTTCGTCAAGCGGTTGAATGAAACAGTCAGAAGGTTCTCGCCGTTAAGCTAAAAGGAGACGATTACAAAGTTAGAACAAACGGAAGGTTTTTTATATATAATTGTGGTGAGACTTAAGGAGACTACTGAAAGAAAATTAAATTAGCTTTTCGATTGACATCTGCCAATTAACACAATTATTGAAATACATATAAGGTTTTTGTCAAATTTACAACCAATTAACACTATTATTTAATCGTGGAAATACATGTTAGGTTTGTTTCAAATTTACAAATCATTGAAATAGTCACTTTAAATGATAAAACTGTTCATTAGCAAATGAACTGCAAATGATTTATTATCACTGTGACTTTTTATGATGTGTTCAATGATAAGCTTTTGGTATCAGAATACCGTTATCTTTGTAAGAAACAGTTCTTACATGTAATTTTAAAGTTTCAAGTTTCAAATTCCCATACGAATTGAAATATCTATTTTCAGCCAAGATCCTAAGACAGGTCAGTCTCAGAGAGGGCGCTTATCTTCAGCATAGAAATAACTAGGTTAAGAGTTAAAGTGTCTTGCCCAAGGACACCGAGTTAAGATCTTACAGCCAAGAGATAATTTTGAATGATGAAAACATTCATGATGATATTGACACTAGACTCTAAAGCACAGCGTTCATTGGCGAGGGAGTCGCGCCATTCCAGATATACGCCAATATGGATGGAAACTCTCCCAGATGGATGATGCCCATATGGAAATTTCGTTTCTGCCATAGTAAAGATTTTCAAAACAGTTTAAATATCCATTGATTTATCTCTTTATATCATATTCCACTGACAGAGTTATTAATCCTTTGAACCTTATCACAATTCGGCAATGATAAGCTGTTGCACTACCCCTGGCATATAAACTGAGTTATAACTGTAAACGTCACTAGAGGGTCCTCTTTAGCCCTTTGCATAAGTTTTCTAATGATCCACTGCTGATTACAAACAAGCAAACAAATATCTTTTTTCGTCGCCTTGCTTGGAAATTTTTAAGTGAGATTATTGACAAATCATAACATCCATACGGGAACCATCCATTTTTGAGACATTCCATCCGTTTTGGCGCATATCTGAATGGGCACCATACAGGCGACTAAATACTTTATTTGAGTAGTCACTTTTTTATCACAAGCAATGCTGGTTTCCTCCTACTTGGATAGTCGTTTAATCTACAGGGTGGCACAGAATTATTTCCCTTTGGACAATAGAATTCTATTGTGTATCAATTGCTTGAGGGAAAATAATTCTGGGCCACCCTGTAGTTGCCCGTATGCCCTGTAGGGCCTTAAATCTAGTCGCCTGTATGCGCTGTTGGGTCTTTACTCAACTCTCACAATCACACTGATGCTGTTAGTCAAAGAAGCAAATGAACTCAAAAATTCAAACAGCATTCCGTATTTACAAAATAACTGAAGAAAAGAAATTTTGGATTACTAGTTTGCAAAAGAAGTTCGGCATTGGAAATGTTGTCTCGAGGCACAAGGAGGGGGGGGGGGGGGGGGGTGGAGGTAGTATCAGTCACAAACACACTGCAAGGTAATGATAAGTTCAGGACATGGGATTGAGAAGATTGAGGGGGGGGCAGTCGAAATCTAAAGGCTGAAGCAAAACTAAATCTGGTTATTAGGCAAACTGAAAATTGATAAATGCAGGGAAAATAGACAACCTTGTTTCTCAGCCGAAAGTCACAAAATATCATGGGATTGGCCTTCTTGATGGTCATATTCTTGAACAGGAACCCTGAATTTCATTTTTTTGCATTCTGATTAACTTCCTATGTATGACCAAGGAAACAAGGTTGTATCTGGTATTAATGGGGGGGGGGGGGGGGGAGATGCAATTAGTATTGTGCACTTTCGATAAATTTGGAAAATCTTCCTCTCACACCATAGATTTTATAATTTCTTCAGTATCAAACAAACAAGGTGTGAATTGTATTGGATTTATGATGAAATATTTTGATTTTTTTTTAACCAGTATTTTGGAACATACTTCAACTGATACAAGAATAAACAGCTAATAACAAGAACTGCTTTTAACTGATGTAATAATCAACACATAATAACATAAATTGAAAAGAATGTTGACTCCTTTATTTTTATTTAAAAATCTGAGTTAATATCAAGACATTATTAATAAAAGAGAATATTACTTCCAACAAACACTTAGCTCCATAGCATATTCAATAGCCATTTAAGCTTGACAAAAATGTGTCAACATCAAAGCCCCTTTAAAATACTGCCAACATTCCACACAGAACAGGACAGGACAAACATTTTTAGCACACAAAATGATATTTCCCAAGCATGATGTCATCTTCCCAAATATGAATTAGCGACATTGAAAAACAAGCGCAAATTTAGCAAAAATGTATTTTTGATGGATGACGCGCAGCACATCAAAATAATGAACAATCAAGATGAAATAAATTCAGTCGAAATATATAAAATTCCGTCAGAATTGTTAAAAGTTAGAACTGATTTCAAATTTCAAGCAAAAAAAAATTCAACTGAAAAAAGCTGAACGAAAATGAATGAAAAATAATGACAAGCTACTCAAATCTTTCTTATATTTCTAACTCCACTATAAGTAACATGCAGATTTTTATAAATCCTACACACTACACCCCCAGCAGAGCCTAATCAACATAAAATCTACATAACTAACTAAATTCGTACGAAGCAAACAAAAACATAAATTGACTTTCACACACACATAATATACAGGACATGGACATACAGGCAGATGATTATGATAATTTATGATAATTTATGAAAATTGGTCTGATTAATATCTTTTAATCTTATTTATAATTCAACATGTATATTTTGATGTTATATTCACGGGTTGTCACTCAGCTTAAGTTGCGATAACTGAATTTAGGCCCCAAGATTGATAAGAAATTCCACTTCTTCCCCCTAGGCCGCGTTTACATAGGATTCATGTTGTCACTCGTCACTCGTCACTCGTCACTCTTCACGGGTCACTTGTCACGGGCAGGTTTGTTAAATGACTCGAAAACATGACATGAAACGACCTGATGCTGAAGCATGACTTCGTGAATCATATGTAGCCCGCTCTTTGGAAATGACTTGATCCTTCTTCATGTCACGAATGACAGGTGAAAAGTGACATGCAACAAGTGAAATCATGAATTATATGTAAATCCATGTTTACATATGATTCACTCGGTCACTTGCCTTGGTTTGCATGTCACTTGTCATGGTTCATGGTTCATATGGTTCACATGTCACGTGTCATGAATGTGTTCATTAATTGACTTGGGCTTCACAACATGTCATGACATGACAAAGAGGTTAAAAGTGACAGTGTGAATCATATGTAACCCTGCTAATCATATGTAACCCTCTCTTGCCATCCTTGAATAAAACCTGATAGGGGACAACGTGTATTGTATGTAAACCAGCTTTAGTTGTTTCAAATGCAAAGAAGGAGCTTATAAATGTTGCCATTTTTTAAAACTTTTACTGATGTTTAAGGAAGTATGAGATAATAAATCAACAATCTTTTTTCTTAGGACAGCAAATATTTTGCAGAACATACATCCACCAATAGTGCAAGTCGCTAATAAAGTTTGCTAACAAATTGCTAACAGAATTGTATCTAGAGAAGTTTTAAGGAGACACATTTTCTTAATCTATGAAACTAATCATCATGGGAATGACCTCATGGAATAAATCGTGAGCCAAACGTGAGCCAAAGAGAAGCCAACTCACACAGCGTAAAGCTTGCCGCACACAAGCGATCAAAACAGCAACGATCATCGCAACGACTGGATTTGCGCAGCTCTGAAGTGTGGAAAACTGAGGCAACACTTTCAAACAAGGAAATTTTAGTCGGTGTGATGATTGCACCTGATTTGATTGCCTGTGTGCAGCGGGCTTAAGTGCAAAACACAAACAAGAAATTCAGAAACATGAACGAAAAAACAGAGCAAGCGCATTGCGTTCATTTGGAAGTTGTGGTTGTTGTTAGTGGGTTAGGTATAAAAGTAGAACTGCAGAGTTGGAAGTCGGCTCCGATGGGAATGTTTTGTTTCTCAGTCAAGTGCCTGTCATGCCTATGGTGTATACTACCTACCACGTCGTAACACTTAGCCATAGTCATGTGACAGATCATGTGACAGGGGCGGTTAGCAGGTTGCCGCGCATTTGGAGGGTGGATGGATCTGAGCGGGTCACCTAGAACTCCCTGCTTGATAGTGACTTGTAAAGAATGCATGATGAACTATTCATCAACAATCCATCGTGGATTGGACTATCAAAAACAAAGATTGTTTTTCAGTATCATCACAGAGTGCAGTATTGGCTCTCTTTTCTCCAACAAACTGAGTAAAATCGGTTACTCTCTCTTAGACAGACAGCCAGTTCTTATCTGGGGTGCGAAGTCTGCTGGCCCTTTTGAATTGTCATATTGGCCGTCTCTTTTTCTCTTTAACCATGTTAACTGACATAAGCCTTTCAAACGGACATAATCTATATCTTGACAATATTGGAATGTAATACATCAACACATAGGAATGCAATATGAAAATAGAGGAAAATGATCAAAAAATATCATTGAGCCTATTTTATAAGGTTCGGTATTTTTTTCAGGGGTGTAATTGTTGGCAAGTTAAATAACATACTGGCCACACAGCCAGAGACCTATAACTCGTTTGAGACAATTTGCTCAGGCATGGCATTGATGCCTCGGGGGTACGCTTGCTGTTGAGTAAGGTGTTAGATGTGCGCAGTGCAATGTAAGCGATGTTATTTTGTTTATGTATGACTTTGTAAGAAAGAGAGGTAAAACAAAAACAAACAGAACGAAAATGATGATGTTTCTAAATGTTGGTGGCTGGAGGGTAGTGACTTAAATGGACGATTGCCACACCCAGGTACAGGGAGGATGTATGTGTACTATTTATGAAAACTGGGCAGCAGGGAATAATATGTTCTAAAAACAACCTGCAAAATGAATGTTTTCATGTTTACAATCCCTTTAAATTTTGTATGCTGGAGTGATAAAACTATTGACCATCACCCTAATATGTAATATGACCTTGTATGACCTAGTCGAAGACATGGCCCTATTTGACCTCTGACCTAGATATTAGGTGCAATGATCACAGGTCAAGGCCAGGACCTTCAATACTTGACACCTGACCTACTTCCAATACCAGATGTTACGTGACCTTATCAAGGCCACGGTGTTTACTTGACCTCTGACCTAGATAAATTACCCAATGAAATATGTGACTATGGACAAAGTGTTACACATTTGCGTGTAGTGTAAGCTACATACCATGAGCACCTTCCCGTTGTAGCCTACTTCATGCATATCATGCTCGCCGGGGTTAGCGCCAACATTCCGAGACGATTGTCGTTTTACCCTCATCCACCGACCGATCTCTTTCACGCGTTTAACGCGCTTGTTTTCTTTCTCACGGCGGATGTAATACCGCCATTGTAACCTGTGGATGAGATTCTGCGGCAGGATGATCTTGCGTCGGATACTGATTGGGTACTCGGAGCTGAGTAGCGGATGTGGGCTCGTCTCGATGGTCACTGCCATCCGGGTGGGGTATTCTACAACCAAGGATCCGTCGGAGGTATAGGAAATCTTTGACCTTGCCTCTCCTGAAATTGAGAATTCTAAAATGAGCAATTGAACCTCATTTTTGAAAATCACGACAGAAAATGGTGAAGTCGCCATGCCTTGACTGAAGACATTTTGACTCAAGTTAGAGCTGAAAAAGATTTTAAAATTGAACGAGAACAAAGTAAAATGTTATTAAGAGTAAATTAATTGAAAAATTATTTGGTACAAATGTTTGAAATAAGCAGAGGTCACAAAAAGGGTTAACAGCATAATTATGATTTTACTCATCTCATAAATGCATGCAGGACACAACATGAGGGTTTTGGGAAAAATAATTCGGTTATTTCTTTAGATTTTGCATGCAAATTTGGGACAATAAAACAATGAAAAAATGTTAATGCTCCACATTATAAATGTAAAATTTTCAATTGATAAGGCCAGATCCAGTACCTTATTCTGATTAACTGTTGGACTAATAAGAGTGACCCAAAAAACAAGCTGAAGTCATTTGCTTCTTAGTATAAAGTGAACCAAGGAGGTTTTGAAAACTACAGTGGTTAGACCTAGGTTAGGACTAGGAATACTTGGTATGACGTAGACAGGTGGCACTATCTAGTAAGGCCTACATTGTAGTTACTATATCCAGACAAGGGAGGGCAGCCACTTTGAATCATTTACAGGCAGGAAACATGAAATAACCATGAAACTGAAATGACTTGGTAATTATCATAACAAATTTCAGTCTAAATATGTAAAGAAATATTCAGATCCAATTTCTTTTTGGTTATTTTCATGTTTCCATCTCCTAAAGGGAGTCTACAGACAGGAGCCAGGGAGGTCAGATTTAGCTTCACAAAGTTACCAATAGGGGTCTCTCCTATTTTAAAGTACATGTACATGTACATGTACATCAAAACTATTTACACATGTGCAAGGAATACATTAATCGCTGAATCAAATTCGACAAAGTCCTCTAACTGTGCATATTTGTCATCTGAAGACTACCAATTTGACCCCCTAGATCCTGCCTATAGTCCCTCTTTGATACATCGATGAATGATATAGCATCTTGTTATCAGGAATTGAAAATACTCCTACAAAAGCAGAACTGTCACATACCAGAAGATACCTAGGAATATTCATACATTAGTCAGTAAAGAACTTCTAGATTTTAGATTTGCTTATGCTAGCTCTCTAAAGAGATGGAATACAGATGCCAAGCTTTCTTGGTAGCGCGACTTCATTGGAACATCATAGAAAGGGATTTTAGTTGTTAAAGTGACAGTTCAGCTTTAATAGCATTTATTTTGATACAATTATGCTTAGATAACTAAAATCACCACCACCTTAAATAATCCCAACACAAACTGGATGTCATTCGTTTGACATGCAATTTCAATGCTGAGAAACCGAAATATTAAGCGAATTTGCGGGAATTTTAACATGGCATACTGCCCAAAGTTGTGAGAGAACGACTGAGTCAACTCACTTTTTGAGCACTGAAGCTACATACTATCAAAAATATATAAGCAAGTAGAAAAATGAACAATTCTGTTTCAAAAATCTGTCCATGTCTTTGGTGTATACCTCTGATGTTTTTTTTCGCTTGAGATGTGCCAGTAGTACATTTTTACAAATTTCTGCAATCTGAGATGTTCATTTTTCACCTGCCTTAAATATTTTTGATTCTAGCCGGTCCAGGGATTCAGGAGGGAGAGCAGGACGGGAGGAGGAAGGGGAAAATTGGTTGCTGACATGGGAAGAATCTTATCACAATCTGTCAGGGTTTACATAGGATTCATGTTGTCACTTGTCATGATTCACATATTATCACCTGTGACAAGTATGTATGTAAACCTGCTTAGGCTTGAAAACATGACATGACACAACTTCAGGGTGAAAAGTGACATTATGAATCGTGCGTAGCCCGTTCTTTGGAAATGATTTGATCGTTGTTCATGTCACACACAACATGTGAAAAGTGACACATAAGTGACATTGTGAGAGACTAATGAATGTTTCCGAAAATTGGATTTCTTAGAACATCATTTTTGACACCATCCTTAAATTTTTTTCTGCCCACAACAACCAACGGAAGCAGGGAGATAGATGTGAAAGGGCTGAATTTGTCGCAAAGGCCAAGAGATACTAGAAATATGTTTCTATATCATGTTTGCTACAGGTGAAAATCAGTCTGTGGGAGAGGTATGCTGATTCAAATTTGGATTGAAAGATTTGGACAAAATTCAATTTGGATGAATAGATTTGGACAAGATTCTATTTGGATGAATAGATTTGGACAAAATTCAGTTCGGATGAATAAATTTGAACAAAGTTCAATTTTGATGAAAAGAATTTGGACAAAATTCAATTTGAATGAATAAATTTGGACAAAATTCAATTTGGACGAAATTCAATTTGGATGGATAAATTTGGACAAAATTCAATTTGGATTGAAAGAATTTGGACAAAATTCAATTTGGATGAATAAATTTGGACAAAATTCAATTTGGATGAACAAATAGGACATAATTCAATTTGGAAGAACAAATAGGACAAAATTCAATTTGGATGAACAAATAGGACATAATTCAATTTGGATGAACAAATAGGACATAATTCAATTTGGGTGAATAAATTCAGACAAAATTCAGCCATTTCTTCTATGTTTGGAATGGGAAATAGAGAGGGGCTGAAACCTAGCAATAAGAATAAAGTAGAAGGTCGTCAAAAGCTTGGCAGCCAATCTGAGGAAGGCTAGTCCATATGCAGGTTGCCACCTTGTTTACCTGTGGTGGGGTCTACAAGAACCTCTGAAACTAAAGTTAAAAGATAACAGAAAAGTTAATGGTTGCTTCACATGCAGGGGGGGGACTTTTAGCTCAAAACAAAATATTCATGTGTAATAATTAACGGATATTTCTATGTGTGGATTAGCTGAAACTGAAATCATTGTTATACATATAGACACGCATTAATTATACTTGATAATTATGAGGAGATAAACTGAAATATGGGGTGTGGTAGGTTGGGGGGGGGGACACCTGTACGGCTCAAAATGTTTAAAACTACCAGTACCACCAATATAAGTCATAAAACATTTACATGTATGTTATATAATATCATTCTTACAGAATCAAGTCAAATGAAACTTCTCAAAAAATGTTTTTTTTACACTAATTTGAATAAGGAAATCATGGCATTGTCCAAAAGACAGCATTTGACTAAGCACAAATTGTCAAATTTTACCGGTTGAATTTTGAAAATGTCTTGTAAAATTTTTGAACAATATTTAAAAGATTTTGTTTAAAATTTTGAAAATGATGAAACAATTTCCAAATTTGTGGACATTTTCTACGTGATAATTGAAATCTATTCTAGACACAATCAAAGCCATTTAACATCTACCAGACAATAACCTGATGTAGTCCAGTCAATTTAGCGAAAATCCAACTTTGACTGGACTATAATGACCTTTCGCTTTGTTGGCAACCGTTGTCTAACTAGTGGTCTAATGAGTAAAGCACATACGCCTAACCTTTCAACTGCTGCAGACATGGAAAAGAAACACGACCACACTATACAACTACCATTTAGATTAAGAAGAAAAGACCTGGTAATATCAATGTTTACTATACCTGCTGACAATTGTGATAGAAGTTTTTTTGTATTCTTACACTTGTTATATTCAATAGTTACAGTAGTCTGGAGGTCTCTGATTTTCACTAACTCTAATTCGTGAAGTTAAGTGTTTGATTTACTTCATTGAGTAATGTGGGGTGCTTTACTTTAAAACCTGACGATCCTGAAAGCTACCCTTATTTGCCTGAGCAGATCAGCACCTCTAGTGGGAAAGTCATGATGTAGAGAAAGAAAATGGCTGACTTTCACGACATGCCTCCAGCTGCAAATGGTTCAACAGTTTGACGTCACGGCAGCAACATCTGAGGCTGACCCCCAAGTCTGCCATTTTATTCAGCCAAAACCTTGGGACCAAGGCAAATTATTATTATCTGTTTATTATGATCAGTACCAGGATTGACCCAGAAAAAACCTCACAAGATGTTAGCACCAAATTTCAGAAAATTTAATTTACTTCAATTTGCTACAAGAATTTCACAAATTTACATCTAACCTTTCAAAAAATTAGATTTAATCCAATTTTCACTGGAATTTCACGAGTTTACATATTTTTCAACAAAATACTAATTTTTTGGACGGAACCAGGTCTACTAACACATCACTTACTTTCACCACCGTCTACAGCAGAAAAAGATTAACATATCCACAATGTGTGCACGACCACTAGCGACTACGGTGAAATGAAAATAGCCTAGTATTTGAACAAAACGCGCTACTGTGGGTTCCCCGGGTGGTAGATGGGAATTGGTTTGATATGCATCTGCTTACTCCATATGTGACAGCTTGTTGTGGCAAAGAGTAAACTTGATCTGTTAACAATACTCCTTTGAGCTTGATGTGACACTGAGTACTCGGTTGAACTTGATCTGTTAACAATACTCTTTTGAGCTTGATGTGACACTGAGTACTCAGTTAAACTTGATCTGTTTGCAATACTCCTTTGAGCTTGATGTGACACGGAGTATTCAGTTTAACTTGATCTGTTAACAATACTCCTTTGAGCTTGATGTGACACTGAGTACTCGGTTAAACATGATCTGTTTACAAAATACTCCTTTGAGCTTGATGCAACACTGAGTATTCAGTTAAACTTGATCTGTTTGCAATACTCCTTTGAGCTTGATGTGACAATGAGTACTCGGTTAAACTTGATCTGTATACAATACTCCTTTGAGCTTGATGTGACAGTGAGCATTCAGTTAAACTTGATCTGTTTGCAATACTTATTTGAAGACATTGAATCAACACCACGATTGGCAGAAGATTGAACAAAATCTCCAGATTTTGCATCCGGTTACACATGCGCATTTAAAGTAACCAAGGTAAATACAGAGATTTTTTTTCTGGTATTGTAGGAAGGATAGTACATTTGTACATTTTTTATACAATATTAAAGCTTACACGCAAGTAACCTGTTTTGACATGCTTTGAGAAATAAATGCAAGAGTAGTTTTTGAATGAATATCCAAGCCACAGCCACAATGAATTGTGGCAAATATAGTTCAATAAGAGGACAGATATATGGTATTTGATGCATCAAACATGTCAATTGATTTAGAAGTTGGTCCAGACAGTAAGCGAAGAGAGGACAGTCTGAAGGATAAAACGCAGTCATACTTATCCAAGTTCAAAGTGGATAGATTAAGCTTTTTGGGGACAAAGATTTAAAACATTTTATTCAAACCAGATTTTCAACCTTAACTTCAACATAAACCCAACAGGATCGTACTTTTGTGTATTGAATAAGGAAATATACGGACGTACATTATAGATATTTCCTACAGACAAATTCAAAATCAATGCTGCTCATGATGATGTTTCATTTGAGTGTGGCTATTCGAGAGACATTATCAGTGCCAATGAGAGGGGAATTAACAAATAGTACTTAAACAGCAATGCGTCCTGAGCGGCGCTTTATAAATAATAGACATTATCATTATTATTATTATTATTATTATTATATGCTGACTTTCAGAACAGGAAAACATGCCCCAGGTTTTGTCCCAACTAATTCAACAGGGTGAAATATATTGTTTATTCAAAGGGGGCATTTTAAGCGAAGTTCGATGAATCCACGAAAATATTTATTAACGAATAAACATTAGTTAAATAAGTTAAAGTCGACTGGGCTCTTGCCTGAGCCGCGAATGGCTCATTCAGCTGGAGCTTATCCCGGATTTCGTAGCAATAAGTGACTAGGAGTATAAACTCCCCCTGGATAGGATGGTGGCCCATCGCAGGTTAACTTCCCAGGCAAGCCTGGTACCCATTAGTGGAAAAATAAACATAAACCTGGCTTAAATGTTCAAGGTTAGAACCCCAGGGACCCCAATCTAAGGTGCGTAAAGACACTTGCCATGCAGTATTGAAAGCAGATTGCCATTGGTTGCCAAAGTCACATCAGGCTTGCCATCGGTGCTTATATGTGCAACAGCACCTGCGGAGTCGACGTCCGTCAAAATCTTCATCACTTCGCCGGTCGGTTGGATCACGCGGGAGAGCCGTCCGTTGAAGTCGTACTCGTAGAAGTAGGTGTGGCCGGTACTCGTGTGTTTCGTCTCCAGTAATCCGATCGTGTGGAGGTAAGAAAACGAAGTCGTGAAGTTGTCCGGCGAGATGAATTTCACCAATCGGGCCAAGTTGTCGAGTTCGAGTTTACAGACCTGTCCGTTTGGCGATTTGATCGCTTTGGCGAATGTCGTGTAGTCGCGGATGATTTGGACCTTGTTCCCGCCGCTGCTTTGGACGGCGGTCAGTTTCCCGTAGTACGAGTTGACGCTGTAGGAATAGTTGTACATGAATTCGTCGGTGATGATATTTTTCGTCTGGATGTGTTGTCCGTACCGATTGAAGATGTATAATTCCTGCATCTCGGGTGACAAAACCTCGTACATTTTCTGCGGAGTCTGTTTCGGGAGGATCGACATCACGGAGTGAACGCGGAGATTCCCCATGTCTGATATGTGCAAAACGCCATCTGGTGTCACCGTTATAGATGTTGGGTTACTCAACAGCGCCTGTGATGCCAAAATCTCCTTCGCGTCGAAACAACGGCAGCTTGCTTTCTTGCAATCGCACTTTGACTTGGCTCCGACGTGATGATAGATACGCCCATCAGTCGTGACGACTCGGACCCGGTTTATAAACTGTTGATCACTTTCCACGATATAGAGGTCGCCGTTAGGAGCGAATGCGATATGTTGAGGACTGTGCAAGACGACGTCGGTAGCAAACAAAGACGATTCCTCATCATCTTCTAAGTATGCCAGGCGTGATTGGTTGTTCCGTGGCGGGCAATGGACGGCCCGTCCTGCGATGATGATGACCTTCTTGTCGTGTGTCAGCTTCAGGACCATGTCGTTGTCTAGGACGTGGACTGTATCATCAAGGGGGTTTACGGCCAAAGCGGTGGGCCATCGAAGAGTCATCTGAAGAGAGAGGGGAAATTTGTGTAACCTTCAGCTGACAATATTTCTTGTTTGAAACTCGATACGTTTTATGCCTTGCATTCATTTCACATCTAGCAAACACTGACACTGACACTGACACTTGGCCTGTGATCATTGGCAAATTTTTGTATTCAGATTTCACAAAAGGCAGACAACATTGAAATCAACAACCAGTCCGTCTCAACCTGCCAAGCTCAGAGCAACATGTGCCTACATGTAGTTTTGCTGTGAGGGGTCACAAATTTTCCCATGGGCAAAAAGGGCACCGAGAGAAAAAAAAGACACTAACCTTCTCAAAAGTGACAGCTTTATGACAAGGCATTGGTTTCCACTCTCCGGGCTGTTCCTGGTTCCCGATGATTGTCTCGATCGTCCCGACCCTGTCCACTGTCCGGATGTTGGCACCGTCAGCAAAGTAGGCAATCCCGTCCTTGTTTATAGCAATACCTGACAAAGAATAAAAAATATGGGTCATGTCATTTGGCTGCTTTAACACTTTGGGCGTTCGACCAAAAATGCCCCTGAAAAATACCTGAAAATGAGGTGTTTCGGGGTGAAACAACGGGTACTGAAAGTGTTAAGGGCATGCAAAAACATGCCCTTAGAGGGAAGGGTAAAGTAGGAAGGAGGGATCAAGTTGGAGAATATCTCTTTGCCCTGCATCCAGTCACAGTTAAGTAATCTACCAAGTTCTATGTGTTGTAATAAAACTTTCTTAAGAATTCTAAAGGGAATGAGACGACATGGGAGGTCGCAGGGAAACACAATTTCAAGGGGTCGCGAATCATCCAATGGGACAAATACGTAAATAGTCTGGAGACGAATTCTTCTGGAATCAACGATCTTACCTTTTGGGTACATGAGCCTGGCCGCAGATGCGGGACCTCCATCCCCACACTTCTCCTTCTCCCCAGGTAAGCACTGCTCCCCATTGCCAGCAATGACCTCAAAGTTTCCGTCCAGAGCACGTACGCGACCCATCGTTTTCACTTGAATGATCCGCCGGCTCTCGTAGTCAGAGATGTAGAGTTTACCGTCGAGGGGGCTGACCGTCATGAAGTATTTATATGGCACTTGGGTAGTTCTGTAAAATTGATGATAAGGGGTTTAATATTATCATTAACAGTAGACCCTCTCTAAAAGGATGTCCCCGGACTGGAAAAAGCTCTTCTCAATTGTGAGGTGTCCCGAGTCCAAATTACAAAGGTCCAAGTCAATGGAAATGACCTTAATAGAGAGGTATCTGCTGAGGGAGGTTTCACTGTATATTGAGGTTTGTTTTTCTACCATAAATTCTTTCAATCTTGAGAAAACAGAGGAAATGTGGACCTGGCTGTAGGCATTAAAGGGTACATGGCTAAGAATTGCCAAGTGCAGCACACAGAAATGGTCCCAAACCTTTAAGAATGTAAATCTATTGACATGAACATTCATGACCATTCATTGGAAAGCTCAAGACAAGAACTTTCAGATTGTGCCATGCTTATATCGACTGAGACAATATTTTTCACCATTTTAGCAATTTTCTGAAAACTTTTAAAAATACTCCAAGGAACTTACTTCATTTCCAAGATGCTCATCACATGTTGTCTACTCGACGCAAGCTTCCGGATAAAGTTGTAATCGCCAACATAGAGACTCCCGTCCAGACCACTAGCCAGCGCCACCGGTGCCAGAAGACGATTGTCCTGCGATGGACCTTCGCACCCCTTGCAATCGAGTTTTCGCCGCCTGCCGTTGCCGAGGACCGTGATGATCTTTTTGGGTTTCTCCTTCAGGTAGATGTTGGTGCCATCTCCCTTGTGAAGGATACCTAAAAAAAGAACACCAAGATTTGAGAGAAGTTCAGAGGCCTCTTCTTCAAAGCACATGATCGCTTGCAGGCTTTAGGCCACGCCAATTATCATATCTGTATAGTGGGCCGTCTTACACTGATTTTGTCATACTTTGCCAATGATCACAGGCCATAAATTGGAGAAATCTTAATTTTCTAGTTATTTTCCAACTATCTGCCTAAATGCCACATCTAATGCAAAACATTTTTAAAAAAAAAATTCTTCAATGATGCCGCTAGTTGAAAGGTCATAACGGATGGCGCATAACCGATGGTTACCACATTGTTTTTTACGCTCGTCAAGTGCGGGTGACCCAGAATATATCCTGTGAACTACGTTTTCCTTCTTGTCGTAATTTAGCTTGTCGGTTGCGCTTAGCTTCACACGTACCTTCTTGAAAGTTGTACGTGTGGTGAATGTCAAGATTCCAGCCTCCGATGTCAGATGAGGGCATATCGTATCCACTCATGGTCGCAGTCTGCGTCTCCCAGAAGATGTGCATGCAGTTGTCGTACTTGTAGCCAACAGACACTGAAATCGACATACAGTACAAGTCAAATGCTACATTCTGATGATCCGATTAGGGCAGTTTACAAGCACAGCTAAAAAACACTTTCTGATTCGACTGTTTCCATTTTCACTGTGGTCTAATGAGGTTGCACATGAATGAGAATAGGAACATCCCAGCTGCTTTGTAACAGAAGTGCTTCACTGTGCAAATTAATTCAAATTGAATTAAATTGGTTAAATTAAATGCAGTTACATTTTAGTCTACAAGAGACTCGATAGTAAGCCTGTTTGGGTCAGCTAACAGAAATGGTTTGAACTAAACCCAATGGAACCAGCTTTCAGACTAGACCCGATGGGACCAGCTTTAATAATAGATTTTTGAATCTTGACTATTTTCAATTAGTTTACACAAGGAAAATTTAGACCACACATGGATTCGATCGGATCTCATTGGGTTTTTTTCTTGTCGTGTAAATGACCATTATGTCATTTGCGCATGGTTAACCTCAAATTTCACAATATTGGCAGATTTGCAAAAGATTCATCAAAAGAATTTCTCCTTACCTCTGGCACTGACAATTCCATAAACCTTCTGGTTGTAAGCGTTCAGTCTCTCCCAGGCAAACTTATACTTCAGACCCATATCAGCCTCGAAAGTCTTTTCGAACGTCAGGCCCTGGACCGCAATCCTGAGGTAAACGATGGCAAGAGTGTCGGGGATCTTATTGGGTGTGAGCTGGATCATGATGGTCGACATGTAGCCGGCGGTCTCGGAGCTGTGGTAGACAAGGTGAAGGTCCGTCCCAGGGATTGGGAGGCTCTCTTGTAATACCTAAAACAAACAAAAAGTTAAAGTAGAACTCAGATGAGCTGCTCATTCATCGCTACACATCCTGAGCATTTCTGACCAGAAACCATTAACCTTTGAGTTTGAACAAGGGACCACTTGACTGCTAGCCGAGAGTCATAGCCACTAATCCATAGCAGCTTTTAATCAGTAGACCAGGGATGACCAATCAATGATGACCAAGCTAAATTCAAAAGTTTTTTAATACAGTCCTTCATTAAGATTTGGACTACTCCAAACTACTACAAATTCTGAATGATAGAAGAAGTTAAAATTAATTTCAAAATCTCAAAATATTCCTACATACCTGAGACTCCGGAATAATAGCGCTTTTCGACGAACAAGATCCCAGCTGGGTGTGCTCCCAAGTCGAGAGGACCAACGGTCGCATCGAGTAGTGGTCGTGGTTGGTGTCTGGGCAAGGCTCAGGTGCGGTGATTGCCTCGTCTCCGAGCGTCATGATGACGGGGTCCATCGTGATGAGTTTGTTCCACGGGACGGTAACCGTTGCAGCCTTTGTCTTGAAGGGCTGGCGCAGGAATTGGAGGGTGACGGAACCGCCGCCATTGACCAAGATGTCGAAGCTGAAACAAGAACAGAGGAAGAGTCAAACAGAATTCATTATGTGTGGGTATTTTAAGGAAGGCAGCTTGATTTTAGTGTCTCAAACTTTGAAGTCTTATAAGGAACATTTGCCTACAGTCCTGATCACAACTGACATGCCTAAATTTACATTATGTTATGCGCAATTACATGTCAATTGTGACTATGACTGTAGACGATGCCCTTTTTCTTTTAGCTTTGTGGACGGAAGTTTAAGGAGAAAAACCATTGCATTTTCAAGTATGAAAACAATCATTTTTTCACACTGTAATAGAAATCATTTGCTTATAAGACAGTGGTAATAAGGTGAAAAATGGCAAGTGAAATCTTTACCAAGGGGTTAATCCTACATGATATCAACAGTACTCATCAGACTGAGAAGCCTCATGATATCAATTTCAGATAATTCGAAACAGAAAAAGAGAAAATTTCATAAAAACTTTCTAAGCAGTTTTTACTTACAGTCCTTGTTCTCGGGTGAGAGTGAATCCATAAAGAGGCTGTGATGTCACACTGACGCGCACACCAATCAGAGGGCTTCCATCCTTTGCCATAGCTTTGCCTCGAATCACAGAAACTTGACTGTAAATGAAGATTGAAAATGGTTTAGAAATTACTTTTATATTACAGTTTCAAAGTGTTACCAATCAAGTTTCAGTTATTTAGTCTACAGTTGGAGTCTCGAGGCTAGAGCTAGAAGCACATTTTATATCCCCACCCCCATCTCCGTATTGTAATAGTAGTGACTTTATCTTGTCCTGCACAATATCTTGTATCTGCAAACCAAAGCAACTGCACTGCTTTTCCAAGTCGGCTGTGCATCTAGCTTCTTTGGGCTGCCACAATTGCACAGCGGAAACATCAGCGCATGTCACCTCTGAGGTCCCGGGTTTGATTCTCGGTCGGTCCCGGTACACTCATGTGATAGACAGGGTGACTTTTTTCAACAGCATAGGTTTCCCCCCAAGTCTTCTGTGTCCTACTACTTTCATTACAATCACCCAATATTGTTTATAGAGTAAACAATCACAGGCTCTCAACTCAATAACTCAGCTCTCAACTCAATTGCTTAGCTCGCAACTCAATAGTTGTAGCTTCATCCCAATAACAGAGGTAGCTCTCAACTCAATTGCCTAGCTCGCAACTCAATAATTTTAGCTTTTTCCCAACAACAGAGGTAGGTCAAACTCTATCTTCTTCAACTCAGAATGGCCTCAATGCCATTTTCACAGGCTTAAGGACCAATCCTTTGTCCCAAAAGGTGCAAAGGGAATTGCAAGGGGAAACATGATGAGGACATTGTGTGCTATGAGACATTCAAACCCAACCTGTGCAACATTATCCAAAACCTGTTAACCATGCCAAACCAAAACCCGGTCCTTTCGTGAGGGATGAATATCCACACGAAAGTAGGTGTGAAGACAATGCCAGTGATATTTCAGGGAAAATCAGTCTCAGTCCTTTAGTAATTGGTGAGCTGTGTATTGAAGTGAGGTAACATAATAATATAACTCTGTGATGGTGAAATGACTTGGTTAATTTTGACCCGATACCCCGTCATGCAATCTTTACGCGACATACCACGACATAATTGAGGTCTTGAATTGTCCTGTGAATACAAGACGATTATGCTCAGACATTGGAATAGATGTCGAAAAGTGTCATCATGAATATGACAATAGGGTCTACAGTAATGGTCAGAAATGTCAAACCTTGCCGCACGAAACGCTGCATTGCCTGTTGTGTGCTAAAGACGCACTTCTGTCTCACAATCCATATGCCAGGATCCCTGCTGCCATATTGCTAGAGACAGTTCCTTGAATTCAGTGTTGCAGGAAGCATGGAATGTTACCTCTGACCAATACATCATGATCAATGGAACGAATAGGAATTGGCAGTGGGTTGGAACCACCCCAGATCTCACTTTTCAATCAGTAAAATGTCCAATCAAATCTAACCGGACTGGTTTCTCTCAATTTCCATATCAAACTTGACAAAATCACAAAATCACGACCCCACAATTGGCCAGATTAAACCGAAGCTCACAAATTAAACTGAAACTGAAACTAAATGTAAAGACACGTGATCTAAAAGTAGAAATTAATAAAATTATATAATTAATATAATCATATAACTCTACCTCTCGTTGAACGAAGATCGCGTGGCATAACTCTGAACGCTGTCATCTTCAATCAAGAACTTCATCTTATCGAAGAATGATGCAGTGTTGCTCGGAGGCTGTTTCCTTAGGAGGATCTCCATGGGGTCGGGTGACGTGACGCAGTATGGCGAGTCCTTGCAGGCAAAACTCACGCAGCAGTCCGGGTCGATGCAGTCAGTCAAACCATCTGGAGAAGAAAATATTATTTTGATCGACGTCTGCTCCTCCTGTGTACAGTAGAACCTTTCTTAATAGCGGACACCTCTCTACTGAGGACATACTCTTTATAAGGACACAGGTATTCATCACCTCTGTTTTAAGGACACACTCCCTCCACTACAGACAGGTGTACGTGCTGCTGCACCTGAAGTGGTTGTGTGTACCACTGGGGTTTCTATAGCAAGCAATATTCTGGGACACCCTGTACTATATACACCTACCATCGTCATTGTCTGCACTATCGTCGCACGTGGTCTCCATCGCGACATCGCAAGCGGCGCTCTTCCATCCGCTCTGGCAACTGCATCGCCAGCCATCTTGGAATTGTTGACATGTACCGTGATTGTTGCATGCATTAGGACACCCATCTAGATAGAGATAGAGAAAAGAATTAAAACGTCGAAGAAAGACTCAGAATCAAAACTTATTGCAACTAAAATCTCATCTTGTAACTCGTCCTTGCTAACATTTTTTCCCTATTACTCTTCCTTAGTATCATTTCGTCTTGAACCCTAATTACACCTAAATCTGATGGGAACATGTTCACCACATTTCTTTCCCACAAAAACATTGCAAAGAACTAGAAATATTACAGTAGCATAGCGGTCATTTTGGCCACAATCTTGACCTTGCCAATGTCCTTGACAAATGACAAAGCAGACCAAGTGGCTCAGTGACATTGGGATTCTATGTTTAAAATGACGTCTTTTTTCCTGTGAATGACGTCTTTTTTCCTGTGAATGACAACTTTTTTGTGAATGACATCTTTTTTTCTGATATGACGTCATCTTTACTGCCTCTTTATGATTTTCCAAATTCCTAGGTCTTCAAATTCATAATTCATCGTAAGATTTATCAAAGTTTCATTGTAAGACGTTTAATGATATTATCTTCATGATCTTACCGATCGTCACCTTTTCAGAATAAATAAGTTTAAAAAAAGATTTTGAATAGTGATGTGACAGTGCGTGTTCCATCGAGAGCTTGCTGTGTTGACAGATTTTATACCAAAGCCTTGTGCACCTACAACACTGACTCATGCACATAACGACAGAAGTTAAAGAAAAATCCCAAAAAATGTTACTTTTGCTTGAAACTATAGCTGTCATTGGTCTGTGCAGCTAACCCCCAAACCAAATTTTTCGAACATAATATCATAACAGATTCTATTACTGAATAATTCCTGAACATTTATTTGGAAAATTCCGGAAAAAAATAATTCAATCTAGTGCACTGCAAGCATTTGTGTAATTATCTATATAATTTCCTGATGGAATTTCAAAGTCAATCAAACAGTACACTTTGCTAATTGATTGACAGCCAAACACAAGGTGTTAATTAGGTCTTAATTACCACTTAAATCAATTTTTTTCTAAAAAAGATCTTAAAAACAACACCGTTGATTGTTTAAAGTATCCACCACCACTTTTATCACTAATAAAGAAAATAACATGCACTTGTGTGATAGTTTTGACAGAACTGATTAAAGGCACGGGTGTGTATATGTGACGGAATAGCCAGCAGTGATCGTGCTGTTCCAATAATCAATCACACCCAACAAAGTGCAATTTGCTGTGGGTTTGTGGCAGCACTGTAGTAACGTGTGAAAGACAAGGGATTCGACAATTAGGTCCGAATACCTGAAATTTAAAGTGTATTACCAAAAATACATAAAGTTTTATTCATTTCAACCGGAGTTTACAAGATTTTCAAGTAGGCCCTACATCAAAGAAGTTCGAGCAAGCTCCGGTGAAATGAACATCAGAACTGAATCTCCATTGCTTAAACACAAAAATGTCTCCATCGTTTTAAAAACAACATATTTTGCACAATTACATGTGAGAATTAAACTTAAATTCGTAGAACAGTACTTTAACTTAGAACTGGAACAATATTGAACAAATTATCACAAAATACATGTACCAACTAACAGCTTGTTAAATATTGTTATACCACAGTTATTATTCTTGTGATGTGTTATATAGTTACAACAGCTCTTTATATTTTCTAATTTCAGAAATATGTTATGCTTGTTCCTAATAGTGGGTTTAACCTACTCTAAAACACATCGTCTGCAATGTTGCATGTACATGAACATGTGTGTATATATACACACCGCCTCATTTCCACGCCAGGGGTTTTCGATTTTTCGACCGAGAATCGAGAAAAAGCTGGTGCAATCGCCTTATATGTTTTTGATGTAACAAAACAATGGTGTACATTTCAGCTCTAGCCTCCCGGGTGCAATTTTAGCACAGAGTTTAAATCTGATAGCTGGCTATTTGAGTCCACAAATTTGAACATCAGTTGAAACTCCTAAACCTGAATGAAATATTTCTGCAAGAGACTCTCCCGAAAGAAAGCAGGCCCAACATCCATTGAAAGATCAAAACTCATGAATTTTTCAAACATGCCAAAATTCTGATCTACATATAGATAGAAGAGAGATTGAACTCATGCTAGGTGATTCAACATGATAAAGTCAATGCAAATGGTCCTATGAACCAATGCAGAGGTGTTCTACGTCAAATTCGTCAAAATCTATGCGCATCGCAACGACAGAAATGGAAAGATGGCGCAAGGGTGTGACAGGGAAAGTTTTGGGATATCTAAGATAGATTTCAGAGCACTGTTGATCATAACTACTGCACTGCATATGAAACGTGGGTTCATTCCCTGCGAAAACTACACTAAATGTTATATTTTGTGGAACAGCGAACCATAACTTTGCAAAACCATAACAACATCTGACTGAATCCCTACGACTAAAGCATTGAAAATTACAAATGGACCACTAGGGGAAACTTTAGTTAACTACACCATACATTGGCTAGTGGGCTATGAAGATACCACTATATTTGGGTATTAACAGTACTGGTCAAAAGTAACATCACATGTGACATTCTACAACAGTTTCAGAAATTATACACTTGAAACTGAGCTTCACCAATCATCTAGGCCAAGACTATGGTTATTTAAAACTAGTTCAGTCACTAACTTGGTGTTGACTTTAACCTGGCATCAACTTTAATTCGGCCTTAATTCTTTAGACTTAATTCAAGTTAATGTTAAAGTCAAGTTAGTGATGCAACTTGTCTTGAATAACAAGGCCCCCCGGTGTGTATGAATTACATCACACAATGGTTGCATGTGGTGGAGATGTTACTTCTGATTGGTACTGTATTGCGAATACAACACACTGGGGCAATAACCCCAGGGTGAAGTCAACTGATGTAAAGCACATTGGACGAGGCAAATGACCAAGTTACAGGATAATACTACTTTTGTTCAGCGACATCTATAACTGGAGTGCATTATGATTAAGCATTGGAGATTTTTTAGGCCAATGGTTAACAACTTTTGGCAGACAACATCCAGGAAAACCCCAAAGTACGACCCCGGTTTGATCATCAGAGTTTTTAGAGGAATTTGCAATCATACAGCCAAGTGTACTGTACCGCTCTTTGTTTGGAAAAGGTTTAGTGCTTATTTCAAAGACTTGTCAACCTGAGAGAAGAAGAGGCCTCCAAGTATAATGATTCAGACTTTACTCATTTTGAGAACTTTCTTTTATTTGCCTTTGCATTGCCCCGAGGCAGCGATGAGAATTATCATTGTGTTTAGCACTGCTACCATTGGCGTAGATCTGAGGGGGCAATCCCCTATTTCAGAGACCTGACCAGAAAATTTCAACATTTTGAAATAATGTTCGAAGCAGACCATGCTGTTCAGAGAAGTCAAACTCCAGTGCCCCCTGTTTCTCTGAGTCTTGTGTCCACCCCTAATCAAACAGGTCGAGACGACTCTCGGACTTCAGCCGAAACTTTGGTAAGTAGAGGTATATTTGACATGATCTGCCCCTGGACAAACGGGCCCAGAATAGAACTCGAATTCAGCCATGAAGTTTGCAAGCATGCCAGAAAGTCAGATTCTACTAAAATGGAGCCAGAACACTGATTAACACAAATGGGAAATATAATCAATTATACTCTGGAATTTTCCTGGATGAGTTAACCGTTTCTAAGATGACTCAGGCACCGAACAAGTTATAAAATGTGAGGAAATAAAAACAAGCAAGAATTGTTTAAGTTTGTAATGAAACCATGCATATATGAACAAAGATTTTACCTCCTGTTGGTTCCAGCATGGAAAGGGTTAAAATGGAGAAATATAGAATAATGAAAAGACACATGCAGATAAATAAGGATTGAATATTTTGTAGAATCTCCTCTTTTGTGTGGTTAGTTTCGTTTTGTACAGGATTTGTGATTTTTGAAGTAAATCCCACGTCAGAAGAAATGCTTGTAGTGTTGAGTAATTTGCCTCAGGTTGATAACACGCAGCATTCTTGGTGCAAACTGCTTTTTATTTGTTATCAATTGCCCAAACTATAGATGCAGTGTTGCCAAATTATAAAACCAATAATATTTTCCAGATTGTCTCAACTTCCAAATAAAGTATTCACTCAACATTTTTACTTCAATTTGCAAGAAATTCAACGAAATTTGTCTTTTTCTCATTTCTAACCGAATCCAATGGTACCACATGCCCCCTGAAGTGATTCTACAAATTATCACAAAGTTGGTGACAGTGAAAGAGACTGGGTACAGGGGAACTGACTGGAATTGAAATGGTAGGTTGGGGGGGGGGAGGATGTATACTGACTGGCAAAAACTTCTTTACCGACTGCAGGAAGGTAGATCACAGTGGTGGATACAGAAATTTGGTAAAGAGGGGTTGCGGCCCCACCCAGAGTATGTGATATTAGAAATGATGGTCTCCACCCCCTGATCCTCCACTAGTTCAGGGTTATTGCCAGTTAGTATGGGAGGGAGGGAGGGAGGGAGGAAGGGCTCCTGTTTTATGTTTGGTAATGAATTCGATGAGAAATAAAAGATTAGCAAAATGAACCAATAATGCATGTAGCTTTCAACAGAAAGATTTGTTGAAAACATTTTCTTCCTGAAAATAAATTTCATTCCCAAAATCAAACGTACACAGCATTGGTTTCCCTTTCTCTCACTAGAGGGTGCTGTTACTCAAAATCTCCAAGACACGTAGCTGAACTAACGTCGTCTGATTAATCCCAATAGCGCAAAGAATTTAAATTCAACTGCTGTAACAGCGTCTAGTATTCCGTTGTGGGGCCCAAAGGGGTGATCAACTTCATCCATGCAACACATACATCATATATAGGTAAATTGGCCATCAGTAATACCTCATCTTTCACCAAGAAGTGATAACTTATGAAATGTACATTTTTCATAGTATGTCTAACTTGGTGAAATAACTGAAGCTTTAAAGTTCAAAGTGAATATTCGACAGTTGTTGCCTGATATTTTATCCATAAATACAATATTTCTCAATAAAGAGACAATCGCATCAAAGGTCACATTGCTGTTTTTTAAAATCGACAGGCATTCACATAATAAAACACTAAAAATAATACTTCTCCTATCTCATACAGCTCATGCCCGTGACTATCTATGAACTTTTCATCGCAGAGAAAAACTCATCAAGTTCTGAGATATATTTTCTGGCCTAACTGACTTCATGCACACTTCTCTGTCTATCAGTAAAGCGCCCCGTAAATGAGAAATATTTGCTGCTGTGACGTGCGATCATGATTCCATACAACAAAAATCTCTTGTCTGCAGTGGTCAGCAAAGTTGCCGGGCAAAAGATACAGGTGCTTTATACTGTGACTGCCAGTCAATTTTCAACCCAGTGATTATGAATTGATTTGCACACAATTGATCTTTTTAGCGCTAATTGCAGCAATAATTGTCGCATGTTGCAACAATGATAATTTCTTGTTTTCGGGACGCTTAATATGTGTCCTTGGACACACAGAACGAACAGGCAGGACAATTTATTTTCAAGGAAAGGGTTTAAATGAATGCAGGAATTGGAGTGTTAACGGGATTGAGAAGGGTTAGTAATATAATTAGTTCTAGATGAGCAATCATGATATTGAACCGATGGGAGAATTTTTTCTGACCCTTGAAAACATATCACATCCGAGACGCCAATCAACATCATGCAAACCTTCCGCATTCTCAAGCTCACGTACAGAGTTAGGCAGATTGTTACAGCAACATTTAGGATACAGTGGAACCCCCCTTAGTGACACCTCTCTATTAGGGACACTCTCTCTATTCAGGACACTACGCTTGGTCCCAAGTTGGTTGTTTCCAATCAATTTGACTTCTCAGGACAGCTCTTTTCAAAGGACAGCACTTGCTAGTACAGAGGGTGTTCTTAATAGAGAGGTTCTACTGTATTCATGATTATCTGAACCCAATCCATATTTTAAGAAAATTCACGTCTTTAAATCAAAGTTCTTTTGTAGCACTTCTTTTGACAACATTTTGTTCTTTAAATTCTGTTCTTGTTGAAGATACAGCAAGCTTTACACTCCCCCCCCCCCCATTTAAGTTCTCAATATTGTTACTGTTTTAGTAGGGATAACTAACTATTAGTAATGTTATCGTAATAAATCGTAATCTCAACTCAACTTGAGCTAAAGTAATCAGACGTGGACACATGCTTTCTATATACACATGTACATCTCCCTCTAGCCAGCTCAAGTGAGACAGAATCCAACCAAAAGATGGCCTTACCGAGTGAACAATGCTTTCCGTTCCAGCCAGGGTCGCACCGACACGTTCCGTTGTCGCAATATCCGTGTTCGTAGCAGCGTTTGTCGCAGGTAAGCTGGTCGCAGAGGGCACCACTCCAGGCCTCGTCACACTGGCAGCGGCGGTTCTCACATTTGCCGTTGACGCAATCCAACATGCAGATTTCTGTAACGAGACATTTGAAGAACTTATTTAGTTACAAGTTTGCATTCTTATCTTCCAAAATGGACCTAGGCCCAACAACCACACGACAACTTTTTTCAAATAAAATTGGTTTTTATCAAACTTTTTCTACTTTACTTCAGTTTGCATTCTTAGAAATTTTCAAATTCAATTACAAATTTCACATTTCTAACAAATGGTGTGTCTTCACCATGTAGTACACCTCCTGGCTCGGCAAGCATAAGACCCCAACTTAAAGAGAAACATGAGTAACTTGTAGGGATCAACTTCCTTGGTTGTCGACTAGTTATTAGCCAAATAACTCTAATTGGTGCCTAACTGTAGCAGCATGCAACAAACACCAACAAGAGCGAATTCAAAGTTACCTTCATCGCACTCTAGCCCACTCCATCCAGCCTCGCACACACACTTCTTTAACTTCTTATCGTATGCTCCGTGGCCCGTGCAGTTCTTTGCGCAGACGGCGATGCTGTTGACGACGTCACGAAGCTCACAATCCTGGCCGCGCCAGCCCTTGAAGCAGTGACAAGTCTGGTTCATGCAGACGCCGTGGCTCGAGCAGTTGGGGACCAGGCAGTCAACTGAAAGAGAAGAAGACTCAAATCATACATCAAATTCAATTTTGTCACCAAAATCCCCAAGTGCTCAACACAAAAAGTCCCGGAAAGTCAAGAATTGTCCAACTCGGTTGGCATGGCCATTTATAGGAAGGCTCTAAGCTACCTGCAGCTAAATCCGTCTTCCTAAACAACGTCAACGAGTGTCCAGTGGCACTTCTACCGTGAGTTACAAACATCATTACAAGACTTACGTTTGCTGCAGTCCTCGCCTCTGAAACCCGCCGTGCAGACACACTGGCCCTTCACGCATTCTCCATTGCCGTTACAGTTGGGGACCTCACATTCATCAGCCTTGGTCGAGCATTCCTTGCCCTTGTAGCCCTTGAAACACTTGCATTGGCCGCGATCGTAGACGCCGTTGCCACTGCAGAGGACTGGACATGTTTCTGAAAATAGGAAGAAAGTCGTGCTGATTTTCATACGGTAAACCAGCAGATTATTGCAGGCATTTTCTTTTCACTGTATACATGCTTCCCGAAATTGGTGGCTTGCATTGGAACTAAATTTTCCCCCTTGTCCGTCATTAAAGGCATTCAAGTATGTTGGTCAACCATGACTATCTCCTTTGTCCCTCCACCAAAAGGCCTAGTTTCCCCTTATGACATCACTGTTTCGGACACTCAGCGCCCCATTTCTGGAAAGGTGTATAGATTCTAGGTTTGAACAAATAAAAATCGCAAGAAATTTTGTAATGGGGATCTGGGGACTTTGTTATGGTGGATCTAACACAGGAATTCAATTCTTAATGTTTCAGATGCTGTTCATATTCACACTTTAACTTGTAAAACTTAACACGTAAAACTTCTGAAAATACCAGTCATGGTCAAATTCGGGGAACAAAACTGCATGGGAAGATGACATAACACGATGCACTTTTGCCAGCCCAAAATCATCAATCTGTTGCACTTGTCAGTACCAACACACGCAAATGTGATATGGTGCCATAAAAAAGCTGAATAAGAGAGAACAACTGCGTAACATCAACGAGTGGCTATATAATCAGCAGTGGCAGGACTATCTGTCTCCATCAGGCGATCACCGGGGACTGGAGCAACGGGATAACAAGGAAAGATCGATATGATCAAGATAGGATGCATGGACGAAGGATTATCTGACGTAAACTCTAAGGAGTTTTGGCAACAGAATTTGAACTTGAGCAGTTCAAAGGCAGCAAAGCTAAATATGGTTATGGTTATATATGGTCATATGGTTAACACAAGGGACTTACAGTCCAAATCATAATTGACATCCTTCCTGTTTGGCGTCAGTGACAGGCAACGCGCGCACGTCAATGACATACCAGTGACGTGCTTATCTCTCTATGTTTCGCGTACATTATGAGTGACCTACATGCAAATTACGCACGACCTATGCACTGGGTAGCGTGTCAATGACGTGAATTAAGGGTTGGCAATTGTGATTTGGACTGTAGCACTGCAACACAGGTCAAGCTGTGTGTGTAAGATCCAATTTCAAGAATCTGAGCTTGCGAATATTACAGTAGAGATTGTGTTGCATGTAGCTTGCGTATGACAAGAGATGTCAATCCTGAAGAGTGCTGTACACTCTGGCTAGGTCATGACCTCTGCGATTCGAACAAGGCACAGTGCTTACCCTGTGAGCAATCATATCCAGCACGACCCGGGTAACAGTAGCATTTGTCGTTCCGGCACTCTCCACGACCATTGCAGTTATTTGGGCAGCTCGTGTCAGGGTTATCTGAAAGATAAAATTTCGAGATAAAGATAATTTTGAATAAAATACAAGTACCAGAAATAAGACAATTTTTATCACAGCCAGGCAAGAGATGTGTGGCACGACAATCTCTAAGCAGACGTGATATTCAAGCATATTCTCTCTGCCAGTATTATCTTCCATGTTGAGTTAGTCATTGTACGTCACATAGTTCAATCATACTGAAAATAGCCACGACCACAGATTCCTACTCACTTCGGGGATAAAATCACAAAAACCTATGTCGTTTTTAAACAACACAGTGAAAACCAAAATGTTTTAATGCCTTATTTTAACCATGTCACAAACTTTCAGGTGACTAGTGGCATTAAATTGCTTATAGCAACGAAATTGCCTTGCCTAGGCCATTCGCAGGCAGTGGTGGCCAATTCGAGCAGGGATAGAATGAAGTCATCAATAATCAGAGTCCTGCTCTAGTGCAAGGAGAATGGTGGCAGGAGTGTGATGCTTCTGAGAGTCAAACCTATGACATCCTGATCACCACCCTCTTATCACTACACCACCGAATCACAATCAAACCGAAGATCAGTCAGCTTAAAGATACAGACAAGAATTTAAAATCATTGCCCGATTAATTCATATCAGCTTTCTGCCTAATTAACAAACTGTTTCAATGTTTTAATTAATCAAAATTTCAACTGAACCCAAAGGAAATTAGCGCAACTAACTAACGACTGATATCTTCGGGGAATGCTTTCAATTTTGATGGCACACTTTGGGGAAATAGGAACTAAATTGTTTCTGATACCTCGGGTTATTGGGAAAATGTAAGGAGATGAATGTCAACTAAAATTATTGTAAGAATTCAATGTCCTGTTGAACCTCTCTTAGCAGACACCTCTTTATTAATGACAACTATTGACAAGACCATTCTTTGGAGGGCTTTCAATGAGCCCAATCTGGTGGTACCATTAGTAAAACTATTGACATGACCATTGTTTGGAGATCTCAAAATGAACCCAATCTGGTGGTACCATTACTAAAACTATTGACATGATCATTCTTTGAAAAGCTCATAATAAGCATATTCTGATTATGGTACTATTAGTAAACATACAGGACCATTCTTTGGAAAGCTAACAATAGGCACTTTCTGATGGTACCATTAGTAAACGTATTGACATGACCATTCTTTAGAAAGGTTACAGTCAACACATTCTGATGGTACCATTAGTAAACATATTGACATGAACATTCTTCGGAAAGCTCACAATATGCACTTTCTGATGGGACCATTAACAAACATACAGGACCATTCTTTGAAAAGATAACAATATGCACTTTCTGATGGTACCATTAATAGTAAACCTATTGACATGACCATTCTTTTGAAATCTCACAATCAGCACATTTGATGGTACAATTTTACAGTTCCATTAGGAAATTGCTAAAAATGTTGCAAAATGGGAAAACCTATATTACAGGACATTTCTGATCAGGCCATTTATTTCACCTCAGATTCCAGGGGGTTAACACAGCAACAATGCCAGATAATTTGTTAGAGGAAATGACACACCTCTTCTTCATGTCAAACAATCACTCAGCAATAGGAAATGACCTTGCCTCACTATTTACTTGATTGGGTGTTCTTATATAGTGGAACCTCCCTTAGACAACACCTCTCTATTAAGGATGCCCGCTGTATTAAGGACACTGCATTTGGTCCTTGGTCATTTACCTTGAATTTGACCTCTGTAATCAGAACGCCGTTCTTCAAAGGACAGCATTTGTCAGTGCCGAGGGTGTCCCTAATTCAGAGGTTGTACTGGACACACATACAGCAGCTCATATTGAATCATTCCTGGAGGCTGTTCTAAATTATTTGTTATTGTCATTTATACACCGTCAGTTTGCCCTTCTTTATATTTATATGAAGGCTGTCAAATTTATCCCAGCAACATCACAGAACTTTACGTGTATTTCCAGTGACATTATGAATTTCACCTTGATTTGAGATCGGCCAATGAGTAATGCAAGCTGATAAATTTTGGTGGCATTTATTTGCTTTACTCGAAAAAAAAAAAAAAATTCCAGAGTATAATCTGCCAAATAAAAAATTGTGAAAGTAACTGGTATTTTCTTTCAAGACCTATTTTTTAGACCTTATTTTGAATGTACATTTAAAACAAATTTTAGGGCTCTATTAAAAAATGTGGTTACAAACTTGTAAAATATATGTATACGTACGCAATGTCTAAAATCCCGAAACCACAACTCATACTCCTCGTCTCCATAGCAATATCGCACAGCCTATAATACAACACACCAACAAGGAGTGTTTTTTTCTTTGAGGATGGATGAACAATATAATATCAATTCATTTCCGGCCGAGAGACTCTGAGGCCGCAGGCAAGGTTTTGCAAAGTATTATGCATCCATTTTGTCATGTTCGAGGAAATGCCATACTCAACATACATTGCCACCATGGTCTATAATCATTTCTTCTCAAAGGAATTGCGCCCCGAGTGGTCAAAAATATGTTTGAAAAGATACGACACAAATAATTCTGCACGCAATTGTTTCCGCATTTTTGATTTTATGATATTAGATTTTGCGACATGAAAGTGTCAAGGGATATTTGTGTAGTATCCAAGCTTTTCTGTAATGGTTTCCATGCAACAAGTTTGTCATGTTCAAGGAAATGAGGTTTCGAAAGCATGCCATATTTGAGGGAAAAAAATCTGCTGGTGTCTTTTTAGATACGTGATAACACTTATCCAACAGGCTGTATTTTTTGCAATTTCGAAGGTTTTATTGCGGGTACATGTCGTAAGCAAGATTTTGCCGACGGTTTCCATTTTATCATGCTCTGAGACATGAGGACCTTAATAGAGGTTCTTCACTTGACGTCACGGTGTGATGTTTTGCCCGCCACCTGCCATTGCATTTCCTTTACGTCGTGACCACGTGTGACGGCCAAAATGGCCGTGCAAAACAATTGGCAACGTCGTCATGTGACGTCAGTGAAGAACCTCTCTAGAAAAAATACCAAACAAGCTGATGAGAATGATTTGAGGCAATATCAAATATTTCATTGTCAGGGATGTGCTAGATGGGAAAGGAATTGCAATCAAGGAAGCTTTGCCATAGATATTTTTCAATGGTTATGACAATAATGCCAGTCACAACTGCGGTTTTTCCATTTTTTATTTGAATTTGGACTTATGATATGCAATAACTATTGGTAGGATTTACTGAACAATACCAACATTTATGATAATTTGTTATACACGACCACGAAAAGGAATAATCCAGTTTACCATCCAAGAAATTTAGAAAAGTGATGAGGCTATTTAAATTATTCAATATTCATTATTCATTATTGGCTTACAACCTGGTTTTCTGATAAAACAGACAATTTTAACAAAAAATTTGGAAAAACGCGGGAGGTGGACAGTGAACCAGATCTTCCATTCTCATGGCCTTAACAAGCCATTACCAAGCCAAACAAATTTCGTTCACTAATCCCCAAGTGTCTTCTCAAAGACACAACGCCCCAATCCAAACAGTAGTATTTGCATTCAATATTTGAAGATTTTATCACGTAGTATTTTTCAAATCTGGTCGCCGGCATTACGCACCTCTAGGGTGCGCTAGAGGTGCATTACAGCTGTTTTAGCAAAAGCCAGCCGGGATTACGAAATGCGGGTTGTATCTTGGTGGCTTGTTGGTACAGATAAGAAAATCAAATAAATCATCTTCGCGTTTTAACATAACTAGAACCACGATTTCAGTACATCAACTGTGCATGTAACACTGCATCAAGTTAATATAATACTTCACAAAATCTTTGGCGATTTATTTTTGACACCAATTTGAGGGACAACCAAATGATCTTGATATACATAATCATAATTTTCTTTAAAGTGATACTATGATGTGATTTTACAACTTTGCGGAAATACATCCGTTTTTAATTGTTGATCACAAATGTAAAGCTCAAATTTTCCATTTTTGAATAGATTTATTATAAAATCGCTGAATGTAAACCACCACGACCGCGAAAATGTTCATGTTGTGACGTCATCAACGAAAACGTCGTCGGCGTAGTGCAATTTCAATGGCATCGAAAGCGAGCCATCCGGGCGGGATTAAACCATCAATTTCTAGAAAATGTGCATTTCGATTCGAAAACCTTACCGATTTATGAGAAAGTGACGTAGTCATTTGTCAAAAACAGCTAAAATATTATATGGTGAAATTTGACACGAGTTACCCTTTAACTTGTTTATATATAATGGCATTGTGTCTTCCGATTTTAAGATTCACCGAAGGCAGGAGAAATACTTGACTCATAAAACAGTATTAAACACAAATGCTTTTCAGTCCTAGTATAATCATGGAATAACTCATCTTCTTGGAACTGATGAATCGTTTTCTAATGGGGATGAAATCAGAAATTGGGATCCTAGGGATTTTGCTATGTTTTGGAGCTCAGGTCATTTATCATTTTCATTTCTGTAATCATCTGGCCTATTTGAATAGCGTGTTTGTGGGCACAGTTTCTGTCTGAAAGTTAAGATAGGGCAATGACTGGGTGACTTGGCCTTCAGGCTTGGTTTCTGAAAGGTGCTCAGTGAAGCACAAGTACATGTACTTTAATAGGCCTATAGTTTTTTACATTAAATTAATTGTTATCTGTCACAGCAAAACCAGGTCCATGTTTTAGAGGTCAACTTGTATAGAAACGATCCAATTGGAACCAAAACTACTGTCCCTAATAGCTAGGGAGGTTGTCCTGATAAGAGAGGTGTCTGCTAAGGGAGGTTCCACAGTATATACATGTATGAGTGCTAAAACATCTTTTAGGAAAATCTTCGTGTCTAAGCAAACAAACAGATTCTTTAATGAAATCTTCCAGAAAATCTTATCAGATAATTCGTGCTCACAGCACAAGCACTCATATCAGTGACTCTAGTCAGCCTCGTGTATGTATACGCCAAGCAATCTCGCAATACAGTAATATAGATGCATACTCTGCTACTAATCCCCCAGGGCACATAACGAGTGAACTGCCCAATCCCTAATATAACCCATGGGAGGAAAACGGCAATGGCAACTGAACAACTATTCCAACATCATTCTCGAAGAAGAAAGGCTGGCTTGGATATGATTCAAGGGGAGTGCTCAGCAAGCGTACTTCTTAAGTTCAGGGATTCCAAAGAGCTTAGACAAATAGTCTGAAATGTATTTCTTAAAGCCTTGTGTTTTCAATCAGCACTCATTGGCACAAAAATGCCTCTAAAATGCTTATTTCTGGTTCAATTTGGAGAATCCAAAGACCAACAGAGAGTTGACACTCACCAAGATATCCGGCCTTCATGGTCACTTTATTTGGATCCGGTGCGTCGTTATATAACGCCAAATACCACGTGCCGACCTCGAAGAAATGGTGATACGACGTATTCCGTATATTGTCCTGGGCAGTATATGCATCCTGAAAAGCAATTTTGAAGATTATTTTAAGGATCTCAGAAAAATTGAAAGAGAAGGGGTCGATAATCTTTTTTTTGGAAAATATTTTTTTTGACCATAACAAAGACATTGGATCATGAACACTGGCTGTAAACTGTGATATGTTTGCAAAGCTGAAAGTTTTTAAGGCATATTTGTTCCTTTTCAATTGGCAGCAGACTAAATGAAATGAAATGTAAGTTCTTGTATAGCGCTTTAAACTGTACAACTGTTTTGTCTCAAAGCACTTTTACATTATCTCGCTCGCGTATATGTTCTGGAAAACTTGAACAAATTTTGTAATCCGCCAAAATAAATATCGCGAAAATTAAATTTTTAATGAAATTTCACCGATTGCATTGATAAATAGGCTCGAATATTTTAAGGTTAACAGTAAATTATTGAGATATATCAGGGCATGAATTCATGGAAGGCATTGATTACAAAACTCCTTTATCATGTTCATATCATATTCTGGGTTCAACCATGACATTTTTACCAAAAGATCAAATGATCAAATTCCAAAAGTTGTGCTAAGCACCAAGCTGCACACACACAATCTTTATACATATTAACTTTTGCTCAAACAGTGTCTCCCTCCAATGAATCATTCCATTAGAGTTTAGATATTCACGTCATCACTCCTACACTTAAAGCCCAAGGCACTTGAGTCATCCGCTGATCTTTCTGACCCAACTTTTGATATTTTGAGTGATTAAACTCACAGCAGTATAGGATTAACCATTTAGATCTCAAGCCAGTGCTAATGAAAAAGTGCACCACAAGATATTATAGGAAGCTGTTTTTGATTACTGGTGGTCCCTAGGATGTAGTGGTATTGTCTTTAAGACATGGCCACTGCACATAGGGTCATAGTGGTATTGTCTTCATGACATGGCCACTGCACATAGGGTCATAGTGGTATTGTCTTCATGACATGGCCACTGCACATAGGGTCATAGTGGTATTGTCTTCATGACATGGCCACTGCACATAGGGCCATAGTGGTATTGTCTTTATGACATGGCCACTGCACATAGGGTCATAGTGGTATTGTCTTTAGGATATGGCCACTGCACATAGGGTCATAGTGGTATTGTCTTTATGACATGGCCACTGCACATAGGGTCATAGTGGTATTGTCTTCATGACATGGCCACTGCACATAGGGCCATAGTGGTATTGTCTTTATGACATGGCCACTGCACATAGGGTCATAGTTGTATTGTCTTCATGACATGGCCACTGTACATAAATAGGGTAATAGTGGTATTGTTTATATGCTAGGCCACTGCACATGGCCATAATTGTATTGTCTTTATGACATGGCCACTGCACATGGGGTCCTAGGATGAACCTTGAGACACCCAACCAACCAATCCTCACCAACATCAACATGATGAAAGCACAAGTAGAAAGTACCAACCGTTGTGTCTCGTTTCCGTCGATCCTTAATTTTCCGTCCGTCGAATATTGCACTGTAGTCATTCTGTAGATGTGTAGGGTACTGGTTATGCCGACCATAAAAGCCTATCACTGCATAGCGGGGAATGGAGAAATTAAACTTCATGAAGTCCGGGTGGTGTATTGACATTTGCATCCTCCAGAAGCTGTAGGGAGGTATTTCCTTCTCTAACGTCTTGCCTAGTCGCAAGTAACCGGAGTCCTCAGCATAGCTTGTAGCACCTGCAAAAAGCAACATTCAAAAAACATTCAGAAACTGTCAAATTTTTCAGTAACCCTACATGTAATTCTATCAATATTCCTGTACAATAGTTGGTACCATTGGAAAGCTCTCATCGAGCCGATTCCAATAAATGGTCATGTTAAAAGGTTTTAACAAGTCAGAAATTTTGGGTTCTGCACTCCCCAAGAGGGTGGTACATGTCACTGTAGCTGCTCGGAAGTAGAACAATAGTTGAATTTCTACACAGCAAACCACCGAATCTAGGTGCATATTTATTTTTTGCGGGTTATGAAATTTGATATCAATAATTGTGTGGGTGATTTTCGTTTTGGCGACAATTTTTGCAGTTTTCTCAAAACCGTGCCCGTCTTGAAAGAGTTAATACTCCCACTCCACCCCAGATTACTTCCTGTTTCCGTCAATATAGCCACCATTATCAAAATAAAAAACCAGCCACCTAACCTCATTTCAGCGTAATAAACCTCTGTCACACATTCAAACCCCCAAAGACATAATCACGGCGCAGGTGAAATTGAATTAAAATCGCTGAGGCGAAATTCTATTGCGAGAACAATTCAATTAAAAAAGTTCCACAGAACCTCGTTAAGGTTGTGTCTGGCAATTTTTTCTCAATTCACCTCGCCACTGGCACTTCTAAAAAACAAATCTCAACGAGACGAGCCTTATTCTAAACTCTTTTCCGAGTCAAGTTTCTATTTCAAGACACAAGGACGAACATGTTTACTTTGCGCATTATTGATTTTTTCGTCATTGTGATCAGAATTAAAGAAAGCTAAAGCTGCAATTATCGTTGGAGCTACCAGTACAGTCCCAGTCACAATTGACATACCCTATGCTTTGCGCAAGCAGTGCACAACTGCTTGCATTATCAGTGTGATGGTTTTTACAAACTACTCCAGTGGTTTTATGTAGCATGCTGCATTATTTTGTGGATTGTGAAAAAAAACGCACAAAGATTTGGTGGTCAAAACAGTGTTGTCAGTATAAATAAACAGAACAAGGTGGCTTGGAAGGGAGTTGAACCCACAACCTCTTGGTCAGAAGTCTGGCACTGACAACTACGCCACCATTTTTCCTCAATTGGTACTAACCTGTTGTGAATACCCTGACAAGGGTTCGGTTCCTATCCGAGACAGGGGTCGTACCCTTATTTAACACAGATGAAGCTGGAAAGAGAAAGTGAAATTGATTTGGTGAACATCACACTCATTCCTCCTTGACTGAAAACAAGATGAGGCTCTCAGACCTTTGCAGAGGTATAGTTGAGTAGTTCACTCCTGTTGTCCAATTGGGGATTGGGAAATATTGAATGGGATTGTGATCTTCAAATGTCTTAGATGTTCAAGAAATGCAGTGGAACCTCCCTTAGCGGACACCTCTCTATTAGGGACACCCTCACTCAGGGATCAAAGTTCAGCCCTATTTGGTATTGGTAGCACATGCAACCTCAATTTTTCCTGTGTGACCAAAGTATTCAATGTCTTCATACATTTGTAGTTTTGGGTGTGGCCTGATTTTTGGACTGTGCTCCTAAAATCGTTCTTTTCTGAAAGTGAATTTTGATTCCTCTCTCTGAAAAGGACATCATTCCAAATAAGCCATTTTGATAGAGTTTGACCTCTGTAATAAGGACATCTCTAAACCAGGGACAGCAATTTGCCAGTCCAAAGGTGTCCTTAACAGAGAGGTTCTACCATAATTACAAAAGGAATTTCCTCAAACGCTGGCGATACAGTTTATACTCTTGACAGAGTATGACACCAATGGCAACCCTACGTAGTTATACTCAGTAACAGCATCAGCGACGGTGGGCGTAAAACGCAGATCGTAATCACGACAGAAGGCACAACTCTGATTGGTATAACGAGACTCCAGAGGGAAATCTTTGCCAGGCGCTGTCCGTATGTATTGCGTTCATCACCCGCGTGGAATCACGGCCGTGATTATCGACGCTAGATGCTCGGGTGGAAAAACTGGCAGGGTGGAAATTGGATTTGTACCAATATGCATCTTGTGTGGATGCTGGGTGATTCTACAGGTGATGGGGACACAGTGATGGATGACAATCCACCCATTGTTGGATATATATATCCGGGCACAACAAAACCAGGCACATATCGCTCTAGGCTTGGCAGGTCGAGATGGACTGGTTGTTCATTTTATGTTGTCTGCCTTTTTGAAATCTGAGTGCATCAGTTTCTTCCATTATCTCCTGCTGTCATTTAGGTTCATCTTCTATGAGGCATGTGCCTGGTTTTGCTGTGATGGGTCACAAATCATCAATAGCTTTTTTGGCATTTTTGCAATTAGTTACATGTACCCTGTTAGAACTGGCTGATGTTAGGCATAATACATCAAGATACTTCATATTTTGCTTGTCCAAGTGTTTTGCGGGCCACTGCGTTTGGGCACCACTCAGGCTGATTTGCCTCATGATTACGTCTTTAGCTGAGGAAAAGTTAGCCTTTTTTATCAGGCCTTTTTAAAAAAATTTATCTTTGACACGCCATGACGACAAGACACAGGTACTAGGTGCAAGAAATCTTAATTTTATGTCTCATTCAAAGAATGTGACAACAAAAGTAAAGGGCATGCCCAAGGCCACAAACATTGTACTGTACAAAGGAGTTTGAGCAACCAATGGTTGGATTATTTGTTTAACACCTTGAACACTAGACCACACTTCTACATATCTGGAAGAATTGACCAAAATGGGCAAACTGCAATCTCGCATCAAATTCTCTCAATCAGCTTTTCGTAACAGTGTCCCCAACCAAACAGTAATGAGTTGAGATGTGGTCCCAGATTAGGTTATATATCTTCAGTAGACATGACTCACACAGTCTTACACGTCTTAGGACATCCAAGGACAAGGCGAGACTGCTATCAGATTGCTGGGCACGTCCTCTTATCAATGATAGGGAAATTGCCAAATTTCTTTTGTTGGAGGTTTGGGGAAAACGACCAATCTGTGGTTCATTTCATGACAAAATGGCACTGCTCACAAATAAGCTTAAACTGTCCAGGAAAATTGTCAGAGTGTCATATTGAATAATTTGTTCCTCGACATACTTTGTCTGGTTCTCGCAAATTTAAGTATTTTTAGGTACATCGGACTTTCAGATGAAATTTTTTTTATCAACTGCAGCATTTTCTGTGTGAAGTCATAAAAAATCTGAGCTCGATTTCGAAACAGACTATAGTCTAGTAGTTCTTGTGGAGTGAAACATCTCTGGGTTTGATGCCTATCCATAACATAGTCAACCTTGGGCAATTCACGTTTGTACCTGCATTGTCATTTTCTTCAAATCAGGAGTAAAGCCAAGAATACAGGAGGTACAGATTTCATTCAAGGCTAGAAAACATTACTCGCAGTACCAAAAATACTGCAGTTTCACGTCCAATAATCTTCTGATCACATGACAGGTCAAGTGTTGCGTGACCTCATGGGCACTTGTGGCATCACGCAACAATGGATTTGTCATGTGATCGGAAGTTCGCTAAATCTAAAAAAAACGACGCTGTTTTCGGGCCTTGAACAAAAGTGTCAAGTCCCGTTTAGCTATGAATTGGTGGGCGGCCATGTTATCACTATCAGTGAGATTAGACTGGCCATCAGGATGCTGGTCACAGACTGCAATGGTCTTCACACAATAGGAGGGAAATGACCAAATTTCTTTGAGAGGTGCTGGGGGAGAAATAACTAATATCATGTTTAACAGTTCTGTTCATTGTTCCGAAAAGAGTATACATGGTATAGAAGTACAGTAAAACCTCTCTATTGGGGACTACGTTGGGACTGACAAGTGCTGTCCTTAATAGGGAGATGTCCTGATTGGAGAGGTCAAATTGAATGGAAACAACCAATTTTGGACCAAAACTAGGGTTCCCTAATAGAGAGGTGTCTGTTAAGGGAGGTTTCCAATGGAAATATATTGGTTATCCCGTTAATCACCACATAGGAGATGCCAAATGTGGGCACAAAAACCAGAGAAAATATGGCATTCTGCAGGGATGTAACAGAATTCTTAGTAAAATGGAGTCTTTCGAACTGCCATTTCTTGCATAAGGAATATGTCCCCAAAATGCTCATTTTTAGCCCAATTACGAAAATTCAAAGTTCTACAGATGGCTGTATCAAAGATCTTTTCATTTCTGCTGTCAAATAAAACCTTTTTAAGCGGAAAAAAAGTTGCATCCCTACATTTCGAACTATTTTAGAAAACGTACCTGCTAGAAATGCGAGGCATGCAGCCATGATGACCACAATTATAACTAAGACAAGTACGGCAATCTTCCAGCTACATTTCTTTTTGATTTGCTTCTTTACTCGGTAACTCGCATTGCTCAGCTTTGAGTAATTCCTGAAGTCGTTCTGCACGGGGCTGTACGACGGTACAGGCACGCTTGCGTTTGGAATGGACGGATGTACGGGTGGTAGGTGGTGTCTGAAAGAAGAGAATACAAGACGTCAGTCTTTTATCTAGCAGCTGCAGTGACACACACTACCGAGAGTGGCCAAGAAGAATTCCTGCATCAGCTCACAAACCGCAGTATGAGTGTATCAAGCCACCACTTTAAACTGACTACAAATGTAGCTACTCCCAACATTGCTTAACTTTGGTGATGGGAACCTGCATAACCTGAAGAACCTTCCATAACCTGGCTAGTTTGGGGATGGGGGTGGGGTGATATTATGAGGTACAATGTGAGGTCGTCCTCAAGCTGCACAATTCCGATTTCTGTTCACAGCTCTAAATGACTAAGTACAGTAGAACCTCTCTATTAAGGACACCCTTATGTCAGAAAATACTGGCCTTAATTGGGAGGTGTCCAGACTACAGAGGTAGAATTCAATGGAAATAGCAATTTTGAGATGGTGTCCTTCATAGAGAGTGTCCGCTTAGGGAGGTTCTACTGTATTATATTGGCTGAAGTTGGGCGTCCGCTTACCTATCATGAGTATTATTATTGTGCTGAGTGTTGAGCGAGTTGAGGCTTTCGTAGTCAGGCATTCGTCCATCCATCATCTTTGTGGGTGTGCCCCGATGCGGGCTCCCTGGGTCATTTATTGCTCTGGGTGGAAGACTGTTATTACTTTTGGGAGGAACCGTCCGTGGAAAGTTGGACTGATGCATCGGCACTAAAACGACAAAAGGAACAAATCGTAAGTTTGGTGACATAACATTTTGAAACACAACTTCTTAACTGAACTCTGACCCTGAGTCTCATGTGTCAAGAACTTCACTGGAAAATTATAAAACTAGATTTTTAGATAAGAGCCAACATCAACACTTTTGGTGGAGCTCAAAACAAGAGGCCCATGTACCCAGGGCTCAGCTGCAAAGATAGAAAGACGCATTAATAATCAGTTTGGTTCAAGCAACACGACCTGCAGGTCATAGGGACAACATCACCTCCTCTTGACCTGACATTAACTGGCCCCGATCTTTCCTGCTTGCTATTTCTGGCCCGCCAGAACATCTGCCCAATCATAACATTTTCCATAAGGTAAGCTTCATATACCTGTTCCTTTACTTACATATTATGAGATAACTGATCAGTAGCAACTTTTTGTAGATGGGTTCATGTTTGCGCCATTTTACAGTGGAACCTCCCTCATAGTGGACACCTCTTTATAAGGTATAACTTCACAATTAAGAACACTTCTTTTTGTCCCAAATTGGTAATTTCCATTGGAATTGGCCTCAGTAATCAGGACAGTCCCATAGTTGTCCTTAAAAGAGGTTCCACTATATTTTCATGATTTGAGAGGCAAATTCGAACTTGAAACGCACAGAAATTTAAACAGCAAATGCAGAATTCTGCTTCTTCCAGTTTGAAATGAGCAAATTTGCCACGAATAATTTGTTGCGATTCCAGGTTCAGATCAACTTTATGATGTCAAGGTCTTTTTCCATGTTGCTATGGCTTCTTTTGCAAGTCACAGCGACTAAAATCACTTGTCTGCATGGCGCTTTACATTTACAAACATTTCTGACAATCGCGAGGCTGACACTCAAAGGCGTAATTTGATCAAAAACTAAGTGGCAATACTGCACAAACATCAATTCTAATCAGATTTTCTCAAATCGGTTACGAAACAAAACTCAGCAAAAAGATCCGTGACCTTTGCCAACGATCCGCGCTCATCAATACCGCAAAAATGCTATAGCAAATGTGGCATCCTTAAAGGCGGAATTAAGATTAGTGTAAATTGAACCCCATAAATCCCTTTTGAAAAAGTATAAAATTACCGCTAATGATTTTAATCTGCCCTCGAGATGATTTTTTGTACTGAAACTCAGTAATATGGATTGACTAGTTGCGCTTTCAGCAGGCGGGAAAATGCACTTTACGGCTATAAAGATTTCTGGAGATTACTTTCTGGACTTGGGGATGACTTCAAGGCCTTCGCCGTTCGTTAAAATTTTGGTGTGTTTGAATTTCTAAAAAAAATTATACTGTCAGGATTCCAAGGCAGTGAGTGTTTGTTTTTGTGGCTTAAAGGTCTACGCCGTGCGTTAGAAAATTTAAATTGTATTAAATTGAATTTAAAATGTCCCATTGCGTAAATACATACTAAACATAAATTTCAGCATTGCCTTTCTGGTGACAGATATACAGAATACCAAATTTCAACAAATTTGTATTCATAATAACTGCACTACGGCATTGTGTATAAGTGGATTTCTATTTAACTGGACCACAAGTAATATGAACAGTGTACCCCTTTAAAGGAAGTATATATTCAAAAAACGCCTAAAAACTCAGCTTTTTATAAAATGTTCTAGTAATGTCTAGTCAACTTTTTTATCAAAAATGTCAAAAAATTGTCTTTTATAATGTACTAAAATCTACTTCTTCTATTTCTGTCACACTTATTTTGATGTCTTTATATATATATTATCTTTTGTAAAGTGCTTAGGAAATGATTTTATTCGTTATTGTAGCACTCTAATTTAATAACTATTATTATTGTTATTATATATATACACTCTTAGAAAAAAGGATTTTTGAGTTTCTGAAAAACCTAAAATGATTTTTTGGCCAACACAAAAATACTTGTGAGGTTTTTAAGTGAAGTGAAAAACGCCTTTAAAAAATTACAAATACAAAAATTTCCACTCCTCTTTATCATTCCCCCACTATCATATTTGATTTCATCAGCTAGGGCAGGTTCCCTAATTATGTGGCGACATCATCACTTATCCTAAATAGCCTAATTAATCAAACGCAAATTCTACACAAGATCGTTAAGCGCCACTACAAGTATTTTAATGGAGCGCCACTGAACGACTCTCTCCATTTATTGCAAATTTATCATTTTCGCGCTGTCTCTTACATGAAATTTACGACCTCGTATTATAGTACCGCAGTCTATAGCTTAAATTACACAAATCTTAAACGAGCATAAATCAAGCTAACTGCCTTTTTTGACACCACAGATAAGCTGGATTAGCTCTTTTTCATAGAACAGATAGAACACAGCATGTAATATTAGGTGGTCTACATCATCATGACAATACTCGTTCCAAGAAAGTATTGCCCTAAATATGCATTGTTTTTTGGGTTTTCAGTTTTGATTTTAGATCAAATAGCTTAAAAAAGCCATTTGGAAGTAGGAACAATGTCGTAGAACAGTGGAAAAATTTTCGTTGTCAATATTGGGATTCTAGGTAACCATAGCAACGACAGGTTATGCTTTTGACTAGATGGGATCACCTTTTCATTCGAACTCGAGGAATTCGTGGAGGTTGTAGTTTTATTATGTATGTGCGACTATGAACATTCCATCACACCAAAATTCAATGCATTCTCATTGGTCGTCATGGCAACATATTCTCAACACTTATTGGCAGAATCTGTCACTTAGTCCACGATCACCTGTGAGAGACACTGGTACGTGCTGAGGACGATTTCCCTGAACGCATCCGATGAAAATAATTCATAATTCGAATAGGCCTTGTTCTGTTGTGAAGATAAAAGTAAGACCTGTTGATATCGGGTTGTCCTGGGGACAGGAGCAGGTGTTTCAGATAACGGAGAATAGAGCTTGTTATTGTGGATAACATGACAAGAGACCACAAGGCTTTGTCAGACTACAGTCTGTGTCAGAAGTAATGTATCTACCTCATTGGTACGACCCTACCCGGTACTGGTAGTTTATGTCAGATCTTGTGATATAAAGAGATAAGAGGAGAAGGTGATGCAAAACCTTGCTAGTCAAGATGAGTTTTTGGGTTGAGACATCTTACTTGTAAACATACAAGGCCATACCTATAATGGGTTAAGACATCTTGCTTGTAATGGACAAGGCCATACCTATAATGGGTAAAGACATCTTGCTTGTAATGGACAAGGCCATACCTATAATAGGTTAAGACATCTTGCTTGTAATGGACAAGGCCATACCTATAATGGGTTAAGACATCTTGCTTGTAATGGACAAGGCCACACCAATAATGGTTTAAGACATCTTGTATGTAATGGACAAGGCCATACCTATAATGGGTTAAGACATCTTGCTTGTAATGGACAAGACCATACCTATAATGGGTTAGGACATCTTGCTTGTAATGAACAAGACCATACCTATAATGGGTTAAGACATCTTGCTTGTAATGGACAAGGCCATACCTATAATGGGTTAGGACATCTTGCTTGTAATGAACAAGACCATACCTATAATGGGTTAAGACATCTTGCTTGTAATGGACAAGGCCATACCTATAATCGGTTAAGACATCTTGCTTGTAATGAACAAGACCATACCCATCACCTCCACATGTATACTGACGTTATAAGACCGCTTAACATTCATTCCCGACCACTATCTCTCATTAAGACAACTGCCCAAGACAATAAATGTATCCTCCGAGTAATTCCTAGAGACGTAGTCCGGCAGTAACAGTGATAGTCGGTATGCTAATACGTGGTACGCGCTATGTTCTTTTTGTTCTCTTTAGTCAACTACCAGCGGTCGTTTAGATGACTCCGATGTCATTAAACAACTCCAGTGTAATAAATGCATGATAAAATATGGCGCTCTCGCTCGAAGGAAGAAGAGATAATGGTAAATTATTACCAAGAAATCAGGAAAAATCTCAAAAAGGTGTAAAAGTGCAAAAGAATTATGATTTAGAATATCACGTCTTCCTATCTTAGGTGCGGCATTCGGGCTTCCGTGATTTCGACAACAAATCAAGGCGTAATTAAGGCGCTGTGCAAACAAGCAATTTTTGTCACTGTGATGTGTGACTGTAATCTTGGCTATATGTGACAAAAGATCTCTTGTCTACGAGAAAAACTCGTAATCGCTTTGTTTTATAATAATCACAGGTCAGTGTAATCACGGATTCTTGTTGCAGGCAGCTGCAATACTGCCAACGAGCAATTTTGGTTGCATGCAACATGATCACAGGTCGCAGTGATATTCGTCTTTTGTTTGTGGGGCACTTTCGGTCGTCTTATCTTTTACAGAGAAGTTGTACCTGACCAAAGAAAATTGTTCATGCATATTAGGCCTGAGGCCTTTATCAACTTATGAAAGTGCCCCAGTGGAGGGGCAATATGAGATGAAATTGCAAAATTCTTTGGAAAGTTTTATATAACATTCCTGTTTGATTATAAATTTCAAGCCAACGCAATTAACATCGCTTCTGAGTAATAACGTCAGACGCAGCCACGCTTTGCTGGTATATACCACTCAACTCCCCTCTGCAGCATCTCTTAGCTCCTTAAGAATGCAGACAATTAATAAGGCAATAATCGGAATGCTTGCCGCTAACATTTTGTGATGATTGATGGCGAAGATTTGGGAGTTGGGAGTAATAACCACGTATGAAATCATGGCGTTCACGAAGGAGGTTAGGGCCGATAAACTCAGGCAGAATATTAATGCCGCGGAATTGCCGCCATTGTATAGTACATTTGGGCGATCGCTGGATGCAACAAATTCAATTTCCATAAAATTGCCATTTGGTTGACGGGGTGACTTCACTTGAATGGGCATTTTGCGCTGTGTTTTTCAAAAAGAGGAACTGATGATGTCAAGAACGAGAATCAGTGACATCAAAAGAACGAGTGCAAGGGTAGAGATTGCATCACTAGGCCATAAAGAACGCCAACTAAAGATGCAGCGATACACATCAGATAGAGTGGGCACCTTAACAAAGGAGCAGAATCAGGCAGGTAAAAAGTCTTCAATCTGCGGGAGACAGATTTAACCAAAACGCAACAAATACTTCAAACCTAAGCAGGACTTGGGGCAATTCCTCAAGGCTTGACGACAGAGAAAAATCCAATTTTGAGGTCTGATAAAGTTCCGATCCCATGGCAAAGTAAGTGTTGCATCATGTCTTCGATTACCTTAGACCCGTCATGATCAAGGTATGATGTGACTTACGCCTCGCAGCATAAAATTTGTCACTTGGGGCTTTTTCACTATTCCCCCTTTTCTCCCTTTTTTTCTATTTTCTCCATTGGCAACAGGCACCTACCTACTAAGACCACATATGCTTCACCCCATCCCTGATCACAGACTTGATTGACACTGTAACATACTCTAATTTCACCGACCTAAGACTGCTCTTTGTTCATACGAAAATGACACAAAGATCAAGCCAGAACATGACATCACAACCACCAGACAACTTGGTGTCAGTAACCTGTTGAATATTTTGAATTGGCTCAAACAACCCATACGTGATTTTGACCGTCTTTTGAATACCAAGAAACAGTCTATGTATGTATGTATGTATGTATGATGGACATGGTAAAGACGGGAAAGCAATAAGCCAGGTTAATAACGAGTAGGAAATACTTGCTGGGAGCACCTGGTCGTAGATTGGTGAATCTAGAGTACATGTTTGTGTGTATATGCAAAAGGACATGGTAACCTGGCGAGCAATAAGCCAGGTTAATCATGAAAAGGAAATACTTGCCTGGAGCACCTGTGACCATCTGATTATTACTGTGTGCCACCTGAGACTTGACAACTAGCAGGGAAGGCTTTGAGGTTCTCCACCCAACGATTATGAAGACTGACCATATAGAGGTTGGGCTGTTGAAGTGGCGCAGTGGAAACGCCAGCCCCTGTCACCTCTGTGGTCAAGGGTTTGATTTCTTGTGTTACTTTTAGCAAACATCATTGACTTGTAAACATCTTTTCTTGAATCTGGAGATGAGAATATCCAGCCAGGTCTCTTGAAACTCCGATATTAGAGCATTGAGTGCTGAATGGCCTAGATGATCACATGATGTTCGCACTGCGCCAAAGACATGCATCTTTGCCGATTCTCGGACACCGAGCAAGGTTCGGATATTTCTGGATGACATTTGCATCCAGAGAGTGGCGACTGCCCATGACCAATTGTCACATTTGCCAGGTCCTGCCACCTGAGAGACAATCGGGTACCAAACCTATGGTTAAGAGTCCTTGTGCCTTGGAGAAAGTCAGCAATACATTTGACAGAAACACTCGAGACAGAAACAAGCACTCGGGCTGGAAAACAATACGGAATTTATGTGCAAGAATGAATTAACGATGACACGTTATATCCACGATGCTAGAAGGGACAGGTTCGGGTGTCTTCGAAAAACGTAATTGAATCATCACTTTTAACATAGCTAGAAGTGACAAATATCGAATAAGATTTTTTGTCTTTGGAGATTGATGGTGTAGTGGTTAGAGTCTTGGGTTATAACCTGAAGCTCATGGTTTGATTCCTGAGGACTGCTTCTACAAGTTACCTTGTGTAAGGTGTAGACCATTTAGTCTTCTATCAGTTGGTGAATCTTTAGAAGAGTTTAGTCGTCCTAAGCACCACTGACTTAACGGTTGACCATAGGCATCACCATTTTGACTAAAACTTGAAATCCGAAGCGATAGAACTCCTTCAATATGAAAGGACTGCCCATTTAAGAAATAAGAGGCTGTTCTCTTGAAAACAAAGTTCAGACTCTCACCATTGAAATTGGTGTTCACTTTGTTCTGAAATACTTCTTATAGCTTTAACATGTGTTTAATAGGATTTTAAGTTCAAGTCAAAATTGTGGTGCCTGTGGTCAACCCTTCAAATCATCATATAGGTTTGCTTGTGTTGGTCCTGGCCACAGAATCATGAGTTAACTCTACACATGCAATATCACCATATATGTGCCAAGGTTGGTCCCAGCCTCAGAATCACGGGTGGACTATACATGCAATGTCATATCAGGTCATTGCTGCAGGGCTAAGACTGGGACAGCATGCCTTGTTTGAAATTCATTACGAGTTACCAAACATATCCTCAAGCAACACCAACCTGAGAATCAGCTATTGATCTGTGCATGACTGACTGCGTATCATTATTGTTTCTGGTTCGCGCGGTCTCGAAATGGATTTTCGTTTAGTTTGATACGAAATTGGAAATAAATATGACACGAGTTTGTTCAATTCGAGATAAATCATTGAATTATTCACATATACATGGTAAACGTGTATCAGAATGTGTTTTAGAATTTAACTGAAATCCAAGCCAACTACGCTTGAAACCAAAATGTTTATAAATCTCTGGATCCCTTGAGATGAAACCCTTCAAATTCCATTAGATTTTGTAATGGGAAGATTTTTTTCTGTTAATTCATTTTCGTGAAAATTTTCTTCAGGGATGAAGTCATTATAGTTCTCCACATGTTCAAGGTTTGAATAAGTCAAAGCCAAGTGTTGAATGAATGCATTTCTGAGAACGTGGCATAACAGGCACAACACACCATCCCAATCTTCATCAACAAAGTCATAACGGACATGTCAGCTTCATCAACTTCATTCAACAAAGATCATGCCATATTTAGGGCAGGTGCATAAGGAGCACGCCACCCCCTTTTTATTGGAGAGCAACAATCTTTCGGGGCACTGCAAATTATTCCTACTATTTTTAGCACTCAGATGCTCAGAAAACGCCTTCAGCACCCAAAATTCCAACTTTTCTTCGGAGGACCCCAGTCCCTCCTTTTCAAGAATACACAATCGGAGCTCCCAAGGTTTGACTGTAACCCTCCTTTCAGAAATTTCTGGATATGCCACTGAAGATGGCGCCACCGCATGAGCACAACATCTCTAACTAACATCTCTTGGGAGATATAACACTGTCACCAGCTTCAGTGATACCAACATAACTGTTGACATTTTTTGATTGTCTGTTTTATTTATTCATTCATTCATAAATGCTATGCAATACCAAACTATTAATGTACAGAAACATCTCAGTTTTACCGATTTACGAGCAATGGGGGTTAACCCAGGCTATTACAAGACGGCATGGATATTGCCCAGCGCTGGTCAAATTGATCGGTGATCATATGAGCATGACCGGCCAGGCTTCAATATGAATCCATCGGCACGCCGCGCAGCAAACTCATTAGTTGGATAAATCATAAGAGAAATCATTATACATCGGCATAAATCATTGCTGGGATATTGGTAGCAACTGCTAGGTGTCTCACATTTGATATTTTCAGAAAAAACTTATATTTTAGCTCGATGCGATATCAGTTGTGACAAAAGCAGCATGATATTGAAGAGGGGGGAAAAGTATGCTGGGATGGACCAAAAGACTCCCCTGATACTTGAGACAGACACTACATTTTGTTTTCGCAGGATTGAGGAAAATTTAGGAGAGGTAAAAAGTTGAGTCAGAATTTGGCTTCAGGAAGGGGCCTTTTTCATAACAGGATGTGGGAACAGCTATCTCCCTCTCCCCTCTACAGTATCGTTTCATAAAGGTTTGGTCATGTCCTTTCCAAGAATGCTCACTTTGAAAGGTTTTGGTATTTCTATCATCTATTTCTATCGTAAAGTTTTGGAATGTCCTTTCCAAGGAATGGTCATTTCAAAAGGTTTTGATATTTCTATCATCTATTTCTATCACACACTTTTGTAATGTCCTTAAGAAAGATTTTGATATTTCCTAACAGTTTTTTTTTACTTTCCATGCACAGATGTTCGTTGGCAACTTATGTTGTGTACAACAGTCACTCTGCAGCTGATACAAGATCTACTAATTAATCCAAATTTTATTTGTTTGATTCTAGATCCACCCAACAGGTCCAGTCAAACTTACTTAGAATACGATTTGTATCATTGGAAAGTTTTCTGATTTGTTTTTCTTGACTTCGATGACAACAAATGATTCCTAATAAAGATAATTACAAGCTGACAATGAAGTAAAACCATAGGAATTTGGATCAGATATCATAAATTTTATCTTAGTTAACTAACCATTCAAACAACGACACAAATATACATCAAAACACTTCATCTCTGCGGTGTTTTGTTAATTAGAGACCTAAGAATCTCGAGGACCGACGCGTGATCAGCAAAAACCATCAGAAAACAATGGTTGTTATCAATTATAACTCTTTGATGATGAATAACACGGTCAGTTGTTTACTGTTCTGTCACGATTATGAAAAAGATTATGAGTCACAAGACTTCAGAAACAATTTCCCGCAAAAGCGCAATCAGTGTTTTCCGTAGCTTTTGATATGAAACTATACCATGGTTTTAGCGCATTTTTTTGCGGAAAAACCAACTACATTGTTTGATACTTTTCAAAAGGTCAAACTTTACCATTTTATGGTCTTTAAAGGCCGATGCCACTCGTTAAAAATTTGAAATTTTTAACTCAATTTCAAATTACATTTAAATATGTACTGACTATAAATTTCAACATTACCATTGTGTAGACAAAACTTGTAATGAACTTTTTTACTCACTTCTGTTAGTTAAGTCCAACTATCCTTACTTGGCAAATTATACTGTATTATCCTCACACACATACAGCGACAAGTACATTACTTCTTTACTGTCATATGAAAATGCATGTACAGAAACCTACATTATAAAACCAATAATGCATTCTGATAAAAAATTCGCATAATCCCAAAGTATCAGGATGACTTTTCATCCCCCATCAAGAAACAAAATGACATTCTCTTACATTCGAGACATTGATGCGTAGGACAATGTATCCTATTAAAGGGCCAGTTTCAGTCTAGGTACAGAATACACGACTCAGATTCGAAATCCATTAACAATGCGACTTGGTGGTGAAGAAGCTCTCGTTGGAGCAGCGGGCGGATCATGTGACGGAGTCGGAATCGATATCTCCTCGCAACAGAGCCTGGGATGACGTTTCTTACCAGGATGCGCTGAAAGTGATAGTATGACAAACGATCCATGAACGATGAGGGGAGTCATGTTTGAACAATGAACAAGAGGCTCCTTGGCTGCCTGGCTTTTACCTCTGAGCTCATGAGATGTATAACTTGGCCTCACGTTCGGTAAGTATGAAGTGCACCTCTTAGAAGCTACCATGAGTCTGGAGTAAAGAGCAATCATGGGCATCGTGATTAACATACCTATCACAGGCAAGCTGAAGTACTTTGAAAGAAGAGATGTTTGAAAGAAATAAATTCAACAACTTTTCAACTCTTCGAAAATAAACTACAAAACAATCCACTTCATATCAAACAATGATCCCAGGTTTTTCAAATAAAATTCGAGCAATTTTAAGCGATCAACGCCAGGCTCTCAACAGCAATAGAATAATCAGACTTTTGATATCAAATACTTAACTATGATTAGGCAAAACATTAAACCAATCTGGCGCCAATTACTGCGAATGCCGTTACGGGGATTCACCGCTGATGTCGGCCTATTAGGCAAATGGAATCGAAAATTGGATATACTGGTAGCTGTTGTGGGGAATGGCTTGATTTCCCGCGGCCACCGCATCAATACGAAGATTCCTCGTCAACACAATCGATCCACCTGATGCTTAATTTGCAGCCATTATTGCATGCGTGCGTTACCTTATTGACGTTGAACATGTCGGATGCAACATGTGTGCTATCGGGCGCATGCGGAATTGGAAAATGAGTTAGCATGCGTCGGATGAGCATGTTATCAGCGTGCAATGAGTTTCGGTAACAATTTACTATTGATGACTTGTCCTTGGGAGATGTCCATTAGATTTACATGGCTTCTAAATCTATAACAGTCTTAACCCTTTGCCAGAGAGGATCTACCTTTTTTGCCAATAAGCCAAAAGTACACAACCATGTACAGGCAGTCTGGTTTGTGCATATGTTTTTTTTCTTTTGCTTTAAATTCACCTAACAATCTCCTTCGACAAGGTGCGAAAATGTATGAGGGTTCTAAATCCATTAGAGTCTTAGCCCTTTGCCAAAGAAGATCAACCATTTTTTTTCAGGCCATCTTCTTGTCTTACAACACAATCATGTTCAAGTGATTTGGTCTGTATATATTTTTTTGCTTTGGCTTTACCTAAGAGTCTTAACCCTTTGTGGGAGAGGATATATTATTTTTGTCAATGAACAATCGAACTACGTATGCGAACATGTAGAAGCAGTGGATTCCGACATGACACAACGGTAGTAAATAAATAACGATGAAAAAAAAATATTTCAAGATTTTTAGAATTTTATAAATTTTCATAAAAACTGGAAAAACAGAAACATGCAGGGAGCAGCATGATTTTAATCTTTTAAGTGAATTTCGAATTCTGTTGACAAAGCTCGTCCAGAGGCAATTACGTCCAAAAGATCAACCTGCAGCAAGTTGCTTTTCAATTGATGCCTGCACAATAAAATGCCTGCATGATTTCGAAAACTGACTCCCGAGTTCTAGTACATGAAACTTCCCCTCGGGCGAGATTCAAGTAACACGAGCCAACCAGCAGTGATGATGGAGTTGAATTCAACTTTACTTCATCCAGAAACGGCATACATTATGCACTAGATAATGCCCACAAATCATGGAGAAGTTAACTTGAGTCAGAGAATAGACAAAATGATAGTCATTTGTTGAATTAGCTCTTCACGTTCTTTCAAATGATGCAATACTTTGATTCGATTTCAAACAACTTTAATCGTGGAAATAGCCGGGAGGCAAAACTACCTAGGGCAGAGCTAAATATAACTATAATTATCATCGCGACAACGGACAATATCAATGACATAGAAATTATCTGAAATACAAACTGAAACCAGATTGTGGCTTAAAGGTCCAAGAGGAAAATGTTTTTTTTGCAGAGATTGTTTGCTGAGATGTCACAGACATTACACGAATGTCAAAAGGCAGACGCAAAAGTCAAAGTGAATACCACGAGAATGGATTCTTTCAACCCCAACTGGTATTCCACATAGGCCTTTTCAAAGGTGAAAAGTCAAATTGGTGACAATACATTGGCGTGTTCTCTGACTGTTTTGAACGCGTCAAGCCGACACAACTAAAATAGTGCCTCCTGGGCAGCAGGTTACAAAAACAAGAGGCCCAAGGGCCTGGCGCTCAGCTGAAATGGATAGGTGAAGGCAAGGGCCAAGTGTGTGTCGGTACCGTTATTATGAGGCAACGTGAAGCTATAACGTCTAGCACGCAGAAGTGCTGATGCAAAAGACCTTCTTGCTATATCAGTGCATGCTGAAGTACTGAGTTGACGTCACCCTGGTATTATGACGTAAAGTCATTTCTATTGCCGTTGCAGTAGTGGGGTGTGTGATGACGTCAAGGAGTTGTGTGGTGACGTCAAAGAGTGGAGTCCTTGTCTTCATGCAGCGTAGGTGGAACTAATAACATGCACATGGACACAAGGTACATAATTATTACAGTGTATTTTGTGAGGTGGGGCCTGGTGCTTTACAATGGTCAAATGAACCGACTGTTGTCTGGACATTTATGAAGTGGATGCAGCCAAATGTTTGGGACGGTCTTTTTTGTATGTGAAGAAAAGAAGATAAAGAGTTGGTTAACAAAATGAACTTTATTGGTACGGCAGATATTTGATGCCTTTCGGCAGATATTTGAAGCGCCTTGCGGCAGATATTTGATAACGCTCTCCGGGAATGGAAAGCAGTAAAACGAGTAAGCACACCTTACTCTGAATGTGGGAACAGCAAGTGCTTTCCTGGACTTGAAATGTGCCAACGACTCCTCTTGCAATAACCAACAACAGTTGATCTGTAAAAAAGAGAAGAGAAATTAACACTGACTGAATAAAAAAGGGTGACATAGACGGGGAAATGTACACCACCGGATACAGTCTGTGCTTGATCAGGCATCGGTCAGATGATATCCTGAACAGGGCATCTATGGAAGCAAATCCAGAAAGAGACTTAACCTTCGAAGGGCACACTTATTACTCAGTGAAAAGTCATCCTGTGGGCTGTTTTCCAATTCAAAATAAAAGTGTAACCTCTTTAAATTAGTCTCACAGACTGAACCATAACACTCAACAGCCAACCGTGCCCACATGATGTGAGCCGAGAGCTGGGCTTAAAGATGAGCGAGTGGTGTACTACATTTTGAAAATTGTCTATCGTCTACGACATGTGACAGAACAGGATCTAGTGGACTTAATGATGAGGTACTATCAAATAAGGTGTCCATCAAATGAATCATGAGGGCCTGTTGAGTTATACTCTAAGCCTGTCCTATAGGGCTTGGCTATGGTTTTTGTCTTTTTTACAGCTACAGTACAGCCATGCACAGCGCAGTGTACAGACAGTACAGGATTGCAAACCAAAAACATGAGCATTGCTGCGTAACGAAACTGCAGTGGGATTCATACTACGATGTCATAATGTGACTTTCAAAATAATTGTAAACAAACGTAAATGGCGAAATTTGTTGCAAAATTGCCAGGACCGTAGCCAAAATGGCCGACGGCGAATTCTCCGGTCGCTAGCGCAGTCCATAAACAAGCATCAATTTTACCAACTTTGGGCGCAAGCTTGGTCATCAAAGTTACAGAACTGTTAGAAATACATCCAAACAACATATATATACAGTTAAAAGTGCATAAAAATCCCGTTTCAACCTCCGGGCGCTACCTTTTTTTCTCCGCCAGACGCCGGGCCCTACCGGTCGTTATTTAGTGCGACCGCCACCAGAGTGTTTATCACGATCTTTCGCCGTTTTAATTGCGCGTTTTAGGCAGATTAATCAATTATTACATGCATGCATTATATATCACCGAAATGATAATTGCGTAGGCTATTTGAAACTAAGTTCAGATATTATTTTTGATCTTTGAATTGAATTTAGGCGAGTGATTTTTGACACCCGGTCGACATATCAGGACTTGCAAAATTCACGCGAGATCGCTTGCTTCATCGGCACGTTTGAAAACCGAATTTCACAAATTCTACAAATATTTATCACATACCATATGTATCACCACAAAGGTAACTCTCTAGACTATTTGAAACCAAGTTCAGATACTTATTTTCACAAAAATTCGAAGCTATGCAAGCGATTTTTCAGTGGTAGAGATCGACGGAAACAAATTTCTCGCTCTAAAATGACATGAGACGAGCACCAACTTTCGCTAATTTGTGCACAAAATTTCCGCAATATTATAAAAAACTATCGATAAATCTGAATTATATAGACTCTTTTCAGTACCTAAACAAATTTCAGGTACATGGTCATGTTGATTAAAAGAGTATCAACCGATTGAACATGAGAAAGTTCACTCATCTTCATTGAAGCAGCGACTACCGCCATTTTTAAATGATGGCATCTCTTCTATCGATCGGCCAATCAGCGGCACTGCTTGCAAAAAGTTGAGCCACCGCCAAATTTGAAATCGCCAAAATTCAGTCAATGTGCCTGCAGCGCCAACTGGCGGTGAAAACTATATTAATTCCATTAAAAGTAAAAAATTAAAAAATATTAAAAAATATTCAGCCACATTTGAAAACAATATTTGCTCTGTGGACCGAGGTAAAAAGGGAAAGAAATCTAAACGCGAAATGACCTCATTCTCTTTATACAGGTCGGATCGCGCTGATTTTTCGTGTTTTGAGTTCACCTTGGGCAACTCCTAATTTAGCACCGTCAACGAAGTGGCTAGGCCTTCCCAATCAGAAATGTCCAATTTTGTCCACAGATGGGTCCCTAGATGGATGGATGGATGGATGGATGGATGGATTGCAGGACGGACACCATTTGAACAGCTATTCTACTAGCTCCGCTGACTTTGTCAGCTGAGCTAAAAAATATTTTGAATTTTTGTTTTTTATTTTTGTCTGTTCTGATTAAACTGAACTGTTGAAAAGTGTGCCACACAAAGTTGCATTAATTGTTTATGTGCTACATGTAGCACTTGTTTGTGAGTAACTTGATTGAATTCCACTCCAGCCATTACACCGACCCCCCACACTGCAAGGGTTAATATCCCTTACAGCACCACCGGGCGCAGCTTCCACTTAACGACACACAAGAGATATAAAAGATGCACGGAGCATGGATACTGCATGTGCACGGAGGCTGACACCAACCCATCACCATGTATCTTTCAAGAAGCCATAACAATAACGATATTTAGTCATAGAGTAATATGCTGTTAACTTATTCATAACTTTATGGCGCAGGTATCATGGCCAGGGGTGTTGTTATCGATTGCGATACGAAGCATCCATCTCAGCTAACGGTATATTTGACCCTTTATACAGAATATAAAAGAGCTACGATGAATACAGATTGCAGCAAATCATATGCTTAACAGTAAATTCTTTTCAATTGCTCCTCAGCAAATTCTATTCAAATGGTCATGTGCTTGCTTCACAGTAACTTCTTTTCGATTGCTTCTAAGAAAATTCTATTTTACTATCACTTTCAAGAAAATACTTCTGGTTAGTTTTATGTTCAAATGTTTCTTTCTTCTCAGTAACTAAATATTGTGAGGTCCATCATATGCTTGTTTCTCAGTACATTCTATTGTTTTACAGTAAATGCTATTCATCTACTCGGAGTATATTCTATAATGATGAATCTGTTCTTGAATCACACAATACATAGGGTTTTACAGTAAAAGCTATTTATCTACTTGGAGGATATTCTATAATGATGAATCTATTCTTGAATATCACAATGAATAGAGTAATACAAAGACACCAGTGATGTATTCAAATATGTATATCATATTTATCGCAATAATTTCAGCTGATCTCATAGCATGCATCTAAATACCAGAAGGGTGTGGTTGAAAAAATACTCGTAGTGATTTGCACAAATCCATTATTGAGGTGTTTGTTGACACCACTATTTTATAACGATTAGGTGCTATATTTGGACTGAGAATGTATTTGAGGAGATAACTGTTATCTAATGCAACTGTTAATCCATGCACGTGTTATCTAATGCAATGGACACATTTACTTTTTTCTCCGCCATTTGAAACCTCTTTAAGAAAACCGCTTTAACTGGAATTTTACCTTTAAAGATTTTCTACCAGTCCACTTGAGAAAACGATTAAACTGACTTTTATACATTTTGTGCCAGTATTTTTTCCATCAGGCAAACTGTAAAAATTAGCTGCGCCTGACAAAAATCAGAACTCTTCTCCAACCACAAACCACTTGGGACCAATTAGTGGCCTAATTGATACAAATTTGATTGACGGACAGAGCAGAATTATTAGAGCGGAAGTCATCTCATTGATGCATAATTCATTGGTTGTAATGAAATAATACCAGTTAATCTCGATTGCCTTGTTTAGTGGTTAGCTTGAGGAGAATCCTGGCTAAAATTAGAAGTAGTTATTTGGGGGGGGGATTCCCTGAAAATTCATTCTATTCTGATTAAAGGGGGTGGGGCATGCCTCGTGGCTTCAGACAGGAGGGACCTACAGGTTTGCCTTCGTATCCAATGATTGCTGCCATGTCACCAACATTGTCCAAAATGTCACCGACACCAGATGTTTGACAACCATACAAACAAACGGAGTCAGTTCGACGGCACAATATAACGTGGATGCTGGCATTAGCATCTCACACACTAATACCCGCTATGTATAGCACATTGCTTAGCGCTTGTTTATCAAGCATGGAAAACACACGAGGTAGCTGACACCACTAACCTATAGCACGGTGCCGCATTTTTCTCAATATTGATTTAAACTGCGCGAATAAATGTCAAAGTGAGGCTTAGCTGATGAGGAGAACAATAGACTGGAGGTCGGGATTATTCGCCCTTTCATCAACTTATCGGAGACAGCTATTTTTGTTGCGCGGAACAATATAGAGCATGTTGGGTATAGTTCCCCTCCATATTTTGTCTGTTCGTAGTCTGTATCTTTTAATCTAACAGAGGTTTTTCTCCTAAAAGTTCAGTCACTGTGTTTATTTTCTTTTGGGGGGGGGGGGTAGTGGCTGTTGATTACGTCAAAATGGAACAATGGCTTTATCGTGAAGGAATGCAATGATGGTTCAGATTTTGATCCGAAAAAAATGGTGATATTTTGAAGAGGGATGTTGCATTGCCTGATTTCGAAATGCATTGAAACAGTGTGTTTTTAATGTGCGGTATGCCAAGAAACAATAGAACGAAACAATCAACTTGACTTAGTGATGTCAACCGGAGAAAAAATTATCTCATTCTGGTATCAAAATATCAATCTTTCCAATACCCCCATCCCCCAAAAAACCAATCGATACCACCACCATGAACCTCTGCCACCACAAAGTATAGGCCTAACTCAAACCAATTCTATACCTGCAAGTACAATTTTTCTCAAAGAAACATTGCTCTTCTTGAGAATGAAAAAAAAAATTCATTTTTTCAGAACAAAGTAAACAGCAAGTGTCAAAAGGACATAATTTCATTAAGAAGTCAAAGCAACACGTAAAAGACTTTTAAAGCACATATTACTTTTTGCACATTTTTGCTACAAACGAAAAACTCAGCATCAGTTCTACGCAAATCTAATATAATCACATTTAACCAACTCAAAGCAGCAGCAGTGTGGTGCTCTGAAATCACGCCAGACATTCGCACGAAAGCAATCGTATTAAAATTCCATCAAAGACTGAGGACGACACGAGCAGTAAAATATTCATGATCATTAAACATGCAAACATGAGCGGGTCACCTGTTAGATTTTGTTGTGTGTTTCGTGAGGGAATCCTTAATGCATGATGCACAGTTTTGCAATCACAGCTGTATGCATTTTCTGTTAAAGTTAAGTTGGAATGAAGTTGAGCCTTTTGCCCCTTGATGCAGACATAATCTGATGAGTGTAAGCTTGCATCAACTGGGGTGACATTAGCCTTGGGGGTTTAATGTCCCCAACTCACCAAATCGTACTTAGGTCAAACTATGATAATTTTAGCCAAATGAGATATCTTTTGACAGCGTTCCATTTTAACCAATTGAGGTATCTTTTAACAACCTTTCATTTCATTTGAAATAGGAAATTTACCATTTATGGATCAAAGAAGTAGAGAGTGGAAAATGTATGGGTAAATTTCCCCCAAAATTTTGGACCAATGTCACCCCATCTTACGATATATGAATTCTGTCTCACATGTAAGTAAGCTTGAAATGTAACCAACACAATGCTAGTTTCTTGGAAAAATCTGCCCCGAGGATAAAAGCTTATTGCTTAATGTTGTGAGCTCATTGTTAAGTGCTTTGTATTTGAGGCGAGATTTCCAAATGCCATCTTTAGTCACAGTTTCCACTTCAAGCTATCCAGGCAACATGTTTACTATCATCTGTCAATAATTGAACTATGGTGGTTTAGGTTCCTAGATTTCAATACAATGCCCTCAATATGTTTGACATTTATGAACGTGCCTTTTAACATAAACATGCTGCTAACTTGGAAAAAATGATCGATAAGAAATCCAGTTGATCTACAATTTTTTTTACAACTGTCAGAGTCGCCCAAGTAAATATCAGCATTCGATTCCTGGTCAGATCTGATATACTGTTTCGATAGCAAGGGCGACTCATTTCAACTCAAGTTTCCCCACATGCGGTGGTTTTCTCCTACAGTACAAATCGCTCACATATTTTTCACAGAGTCAATAATGAGCCCAAGGTAGAGTTTAGGTGCTCTGACTGACTACAGGTGGCAATGGTTTGGCCGGCATTTTTTTTCACGGATTTCTCCTTAATTCAACAAAAAAATTATGAAAACCATTTTTTTAATCGGAAAAATTGAGAACAATTTCTTAATCCTTGTTTTCCATAGAAAGTTTTGCAAATTGCAAAAATTAAGACTTTTTAAAAACTCTGGTACAGAAGAAGATGTTAATTCAAAATCAGCAACATGGGAATTTATTTTTAAGAATAAATAAATAATAATTTTCCAGCTAAGGTTTTTAATAACCTAAGATCGAATTATTTGCCATGTGTACAATTATGCTGCAAATCCAGTTCACAAAATTAAATATGGTACACATGTACAATAATGATTACAAAATATACACCATACCTTTTTTCAAAGACATGATTGCGTTCAAGCCTTATCCACAAATCAGCGTACCTCCCTAAACAGCTCCGTGCTCTGAACCTCTCCGAAGCAAATCTGGCACCACATAAGTAAGATTCTATCCAAAGCAAATCGTGAACAGTACCACACAAGTCCAGTCGTAATTTTCCATCACTTTAGTAAACCTGCATCAATTGAATATAGCTTGGTGTACATCAATTGTTGCATTGTCTCACCAGTTGTGTAAGAAAGTTTCAATTTCGGTAGAAAACCAAATGATGCTTTAACCGAAGCTAAGTACTCCCTGAAAGATCTGCTATACCTCCGCGTATCCAATCTCTCTTATACCTATAGCATCCCTTAGATGCATTGATCTAGCGCTCAGCTCATTGACGACCGACGCTCGCAATATCCAGCGAAGCGATGACTGACGGTAGTGAGACAGCGGCGTATAGCTCTATGCTAATACCAATAGTGACAGTGCCGTATCTTAGCGCTCGGTTAGCGCAGCAGATTGTCAATATTGGATGACGTCATTGTCGCAGCTACCACCTGTAACCATGCTAGGCGCACTAGCCGAGGATAGCTTCGATATTGGTCACGTCTGATCAAGAACCTCACCCGGGGAAAACCTCATCAATATGCAAATTCACATTCTATGAAAATTGATCTCGATTTCTTCTTGTGTGGCTTAGAGACTGGGCAATATCGTATCGGAATAGCGATGCATGCTCGCGTAATCTGACGTAAATAATTTTATAATCGATGGTGAATATCCTTCTGGCGTGAAGCCCTGAAGCAATTTCAAATACTAACGCAAAAATACGAATACAGCTCACGCAGACAGTGTTGATTATGAGAAGTACACTTGATATGTTGCTGAATGCATCGTTTTCATTCCAGCAAGGAAATTATGTAATCTGACGTGAATAAATTCATAATCGGCAGAGAATATCCAACTGGCGTGATGCCCAGAGGCAATTTCGAATTCGAATGCAAAAATGTGAAAACGATTGACAGGAGACAGTAACCTGTTGATTATGAGAGGGAGTGCCTTAGTCGGCATCGCCGTCGCCACAAATTTTAATCCCGCAAGGAAATGAGCACATTAATAACATCATAAGTAAAATAATCAACTTTCCGCCTTCTATTAACCCAGTTCTTAAAGCAATCTACTGTATCGTCGAAAAATTATCAAGAAATTTTACCGCGCTAACTAATTTTGAAAAGATGCCTCGCGCCATAATAGTAAATGCTATGGCTATTTATGTCGCGGTAAATACCGGGGAATTGAATGGCTGATGGCTAATCGTCGCCTCGGATTGCCGTTGGGTGCCATATTCGGATCGTTTATGAGGAGTCAATCGGCATGGAATATAGATCGGTGTGATTTGGGAGGTCTTGATTCGGAGTTACGTTTGTCATCATTGTCATAGGTGGACGCATTAAGAATACACTTTATGACAGTGAATGGGTTTGTGATGGTATCCTGCATGAAGTAGTTGTGTCTTGTGACCATGAGCAACACACTTCGCTGTGATTTCGATGAGAAAGGGAAATAGTTATCATAATTTAGAATAGTCAACACATTGACATAAACTCTTGACGAGCACTTTCTGATGGTACCATTTGTAAACCTATTGACATGACCATTCATTGGTAAGCTCTCAAGAAGCAGTTTCTGCTGGTACCATTTGTAAACATACTTAGATCACCATTAATTGGGGAGCTCTCAATGAGCACTTTCTGATGGCAACATTTACCTTTGATCAATTTTATTATTGACATGAAGTTTATCTTCGCAAAATAAACTCAACCAATCAAGGGTTAAGGCAACAATGAATCATTCGAATGAAAAGAACACTCTACGCTGAGTGCACACACTAGTCTCAAACTCTAGTCTCCGGAAGCGAAAACAATGTCTTGTAAAATTTGCCAACCATGAAAAAAACAATAGAGCTGGCATGAAATCTTACATCTGCAGCATTCACAGCCTCAAGTTAATGCCACGGTCTCGAGGCATTGCTGAATTATGCGCAATATTAGGATGATCCATTACATGACATAAATGAACACCATGATCGTAATTCATCTCTTCGTAATTGCCGCACAAAGAAATCTTGGCATATATGCACCAAATTTCCACATTTTGAAATTTTAATGACATGGTGAGTGTGCAACTATTCAACTGCGTGACGGATTGCTGTCCGTATTGCACAATGTTGCATGGAAATTATGATGTATGAACATCATAAAATATTAACCCTTGGATACCTCACTGCTAGGTATTGGTGCGATTCGTAGGTTGTGGCCAATTATTGCCTAAGGATAATAAAATTAGTGTTAGCATCCAAAGCTCTACGCTTTTATTCCAGTCTTGACATCAATGTTTTAAAAAGTTTTGGGGTATAGTCTGATATCAACTATGATTAGATTACCATCTGACTATACACTTTAACCTCAGTCTATCCTGAAATCTTTCGGTCGACCTCAGAAGACAACCCAGGCCTCAATCTGAGTTTTTCTGACCAGTACTGAAAAGTTATTAAGGAAAAGGTTTTTGTCAGTACCCATTTATATACCTTTTTGAGTAAAGTTCGACAAAGAGACCTGCCTCGAGTCTTAGGCCGTTTGTGAGGATTGAACCAGGGACTTCTTGACTTAGTCGACGGTCAGAGCCAAAACATATCTGACCAACATCCAATGATATGACCTCATCAGCCCCTCTCCCTGCTTTATTTTCTGACTGCTTCCATAACGCAATGACAGACACATTCTATCCGGTCACCTTAGTTCAACAAGTCGGCAACAAATCGGACCAAAATGCCATTGGCCAAACTATATATCGCTCCAAAGGTTAATAATCGCCACAAACCAAACCGATTTCATATTTTCCCAGACACACTCCATTTCAAGGATCAGTAATTTTTATGGAAGCGACCACGCGTCTCTAACTCAATTCGCAAAAACCTCACGGTGTCAATCCCGCGTGGTACTCTCGGTTGCCACCATCACTTGGGCCGCAGGACCCGCAGGGAACCACGATGAATAGATCGAAAATAAGTGACCATTGACCAATGTCCCTTTGCCCTCGGTCATCTCGTAATTGCCTTTCGTATCTGATTCTGGCGGTCCAACAAAACAAGACCCGAAGCTGCAGTGCATCACACTCATATATCTGTACAAATGCATGTGCAAATTCTGGTCAGCTTAAACTGAAATTTGACTGAGCAGTCCAGGTTTGGGTACAAGCTATTTTTACCAATTTCTGACACAGATTTGTGTACATCGGTACACAGGATTATCTGACCAACATCAAGTGGAATCACTTCGAGAGTTATATAAGTCATAATAGCTGAATATCATGTAGGAAACTGTACAATATGTACAGGGATTTAAAGCCAACTCCACATGAAATGGACCAATGGCTTTCTGAATGACTGGACGAGGGGTTTGAAGAAATGGGAAGTGGCATCTGAGTGGACCAGGAAATATTCCATTTCCCAAGACTGGTTGTCAACCAATTTTAAGGCGGCAGGTCTCCCCAAAGTAAAGGGTTAAAACCTCAGGGGTAACTTGATCCATGCAGCATTCCCTCGCATGATGTAACAGCATCCATCATATTGGGGCCAGTCTCCTATGCCACGAAAGAGCATGATACTTCTGCATTGCAACCAGATAACACATCTTTTGGGATACTAATCCTGATTGCGTGTTCCTTTCGGGAAAGCGACTTTCCTCGGATTTCCACATTCTCAATTCTGTTTCTTCATGTTACACAATCGGACGTAGGCGATGATTCACGATGCGCAGCTCCGTGAAAAGTTGTCAGTGTCAACCGGTCGTGGTCGAGCTCAAAAGTGACATCATCGCGAGATTGTGCTGGATCATTTAATTCCGACTGATGGGGATTAGTTAATCCCCAGTTAATCTTGTGATGACCGCCTCTTCGTCCCTTGATACCTGATGTCATTAGAGTGATCTTCTGTGCGAGTTTGGTGACATCTTCAATCCGTGTGTCATTGCCATTGTTGTGTTAGTCCTCAGGGGGAGGGGGGGCTGTTGCTGCTGGGCCTTTTTGTTGTCAGTCATCGTAAAGTGACAACTTTTCCCCAAGCATTTCATCTTCATGGTTTTTTTCGAATAATCTCAATTTGCTGAAGTAAAAATCACAATTTTCTTTCGAATTGGAAAAACTGAAAGAAACATCATAATTTCTCAAATTTAATACAGTGAAATTCTTTATATCTTTGGAACATTTTCGGAACTATAAAGAGGCACAAAAACTTGCGGCATACAGGAAAAAAAAAATGAGTTGAAAGCTGAGCTCTATAAACAATATTGGTTAATTGTAATGTAAGTAGGAGGAAACTGGAGACCCCGAAGGAAACCTACGCTGTCGAAGAGATTCACCCTCTCTATCACGAGTGTACCGAGACCGACCAGGTATCAAACCCCGGACCTACGGAGGTGACAGGCACTGATGTTTCCGCTGGGCCCCTCCGGCAGCGGCTTACAGTATGGCTTGTGTAAGTTGAAGTACTATAGATGCAATCACCCCATCTTGAGTTGCATCACAAAAATATCTTCTTGTTACCATCCAAGAAGAGTTACAGCAGTTATATCGAAAAACATAATTTTTTTACGAGATCAATGGCCAGATTCTAAATATAGGCACAATAAGATGGATACTATTCCGCGCAATATGAGGAAAATATTTCAAATTGCCTAGCTTTTAAAAATGACCGATGTTAATATGTTGGAGTTTCTACACATAGTACGAGTGATAATATGATAAGAGCATTTTGTGAACAAGAGAAGACTACTTTGTAGTGATATTTACGTAGCTATACTGGCGATTACCCTTATCAAATAAAGCAAGGTAAACGTCACAACTCAGTACAATACCATAGCGCTGGAGCAAGAAGCTGTCAACAATATTATTGTTTCACTTATCTACGTATAAGACTGGTTGATTAATAACTAGGAGAGCGATGCAAAGGCCATACCGAGACATAGCATCACGACCATCACACGTCTTGGTGTAGCCAACCCATCGTCTATCCATATCAAACATATTGAATGACTTCTTACAACCAAGCACACGATATCTGTCTGAATAGAAGCTTTAGAACAGGTCTTAGATCAGCGAATACACAGTAATATTCAGAAATATGAATAATGGAGCAGATGCACACTGTTGCTTCTTCAATCATATGATATTTAAAAGTCGAAAAATAAAGAAACGCTGCAGACTGTTGATACTTTGTGTAATATCACAACGAAAAAGTGAAGGCATTTGCTTGTCATCTTTCGAGCTAATTTTCGATGAGTCAGCATATTTTTTCACCAAGCGTAAGAAATCTGAAACTCCTAGGAAATACCACTGAAAGGGTTGCAAATAACTAGAAAGTTGTGATCGGATTTCAAAGTGTGTCAATACTGCCATGCAACCTGATGAAGTCCACGTCAGATTGAGAAGGTAAAAGACTACTTATCAGCACATACACACTGATGTACACATTTGATGTACATGACACTAAGTCATTTAAGGATGACACTGATATTTATCCAATTCAGGTTAACTTAACAAATATCCTGTACATTTTCATACACTTTTTCATGGAATATACCTGTAAATGTACATGGAACTTTTTGTCACTTTGAGAGTGAACTTGACTTTTCTCCTGTTTCATCCGACAGGTAATTTCACAAATCTTCTGTGCAATTCCATACACTTTCTATATGAAATGAATGTGTTATTACGACAAAGAGGACAAGAAAGCGACATGAGATGAGTAATAAGCAAATAGTTCTGGGGTTTTACACTGTTGATCACAGGGATTAAGCACAGTCATATAGACTTAATTTTGAAATGAATCATGTAAATGGTAAAATTCTTGTGATGCTAAAAGTTGGAAAAGTGCTTGTTTTCAATTGGCGGTAGGCCAAATTCTGTATTTGATGGCGATATTGATTGGTCAATGCAAGAGAGTTGAAATTTTTAGGTCACATTTAAATAATAAAAATTTAGCAAAAATCACAACAAGAGGCCCAAGGGCCTGGCGCTCAGCTGAAATGGATAGGTGAAGGCAAGGGTCAAGTGTGTGTCGGTACCGTTATTATGAGGCAACGAAGAAGATAAAGAGTTGGTTAACAAAATGAACTTTATTGGTGCGGCAGATATTTGATGCCTTTCGGCAGATATTGAAGCGCCTTGCGGCAGATATTTGTTGCCTTGCGGCAGATATTTGATAACGCTCTCCAGGAATGGAAAGCAGTAAAACGAGTAAGCACACCTTACTCTGAATGTGGGAACAGCAAGTGCTTTCCTGGACTTGAAATGTGCCAACGACTCCTCTTGCAATAACCAACAACAGTTAATCTGTAAAAAAAGAGAAGAGAAATTAACACTGACTGAATAAAAAAGGGTGACATAGACGGGGAAATGTACACCACCGGATACAGTCTGTGCTTGATCAGGCATCGGTCAGATGATATCCTGAACAAGGCATCTATGGAAGCAAATCCAGAAAGAGACTTAACCTTCGAAGGGCACACTTATCACTCAGTGAAAAGTCAGTCCTGGGGGTTGTTTTCCAATTAAAAAAAAATAAAAGTGTAACCTCTTTGAATTAGTCTCACAGACTGAACCATAACACTCAACAGCCAACCGTGCCCACATGATGTGAGCCGTGAGCGAGTGGTGTACTACATTTTGAAAATTGTCTATCATGTAACAGAACAGGATCTAGTGGACTTAATGATGAGGTACTATCAAATAAGGTGTCCATCAAATGAATCATGAGGGCCTGTTGAGTTATACTCTAAGCCTGCACAGCGCAGTGTACAGACAGTACAGGATTGCCAACCAAAAACATGAGCATTGCTGCGTAAGGAAACTGCAGTGGAATTCATACTACGATGTCATAGGCCTAATGTGACTTTCAAAATAATTGTAAACAAACGTAAATGGCGAGATTTGTTGACCGTCCCAAAATGGCCGACGGCGAATTCTCCGGTGGCTAGCGCAGTCCATAAACAAGCATCAATTTTACCAACTTTGGGTGCAAGCTTGGTCATAAAAGTTACAGAACTGTTAGAAATACATCTAAACAACATATATATACAGTTAAAAGTGCATAAAAATCCCGTTTCAACCTCCGGGCGCTACCTTTTTTTCTCCGCCACACGCCGGGCCCTACCGGTCGTTATTTAGTGCGACCGCCACCAGAGTGTTTATCACGATCTTTCGCCGTTTTAATTGCGCGTTTTAGGTAGATTAATCAATTATTACATGCATGCATTATATATCACCGAAATGATAATTGCGTAGGCTATTTGAAACTAAGTTCAGATGTCATTTTCGATCTTTTGAATTGAATTTAGGCGAGTGATTTTTGACACCCGGTCGACATATCAGGACTTGCAAAATTCACCCGAGATCGCTTGCATCATCGGCACGTTTGAAAACCGAATTTCACAAATTCCACAAATATTTATCACATACCATATGTATCACCACAAAGGTAACTCTCTAGACTATTTGAAACCAAGTTCAGATACTTATTTTCACAAAAATTCGAAGCTATGCAAGCGATTTTTCAGTGGTAGAGATCGACGGAAACAAATTTTTCGCTCTAAAATGACATGAGACGAGCACCAACTTCCGCTGATTTGTGCACAAAATTTCCGGAATATTATAAAAAACTATTGATAAATCTGAATTATATAGACTCTTTTCAGTACCTAAACAAATTTCAGGTACATGGTCATGTTGATTAAAAGAGTATCAACCGATTGAACATGAGAAAGTTCACTCACCTTCATTGAAGCAGCGACTACCGCCATTTTTAAATGGTGGCATCTCTTCTATCGATCGGCCAATCAGCGGCACTGCTTGCAAAAAAGTTAAGCCACCGCCAAATTTGAAATCGCCAAAATTCAGGCAATGTGCCTGCAGCGCCAACTGGCGGTGAAAACTATATTAATTCCATTAAAAGTAAAAAATGAAAAAATATTTAAAAATATTCAGCCACATTTGAAAACAATATTTGCTCTGTGGACCGAGGTAAAAAGGGAAAGAAATCTAAACGCGAAATGACCTCATTCTCTTAATACAGGTCGGATCGCGCCGATTTTTCGTTTTTTGAGTTCACCTTGGGCAACTCCTAATTTAGCATCGTCAACGAAGTGGCTAGGCCTTCCCGGTCAGAAATGTCCAATTTTGTCCACAGATGGGTCCCTAGATGGATGGATTGCAGGACGGACACCATTTGAACAGCTATACTACTAGCTCCGCTGACTTTGTCAGCTGAGCTAAAAATAAAACGATCACGAAAATTTTATAATCCAAAGTAATGTTCACATGGACCGGAGCATACAGAAGAGATATGAAGCGCACAGGCAGAGAAGCTTTGAAAACTATATCGATCATACGAATAGATAGACAGCTTCTCTTAGGTACCCACCCCTATCTAACTTCAAAGAGAGGCTTCGTTTCATTATTTTTAGCCACCGATGCACAAACATCGATAAAGGAGACAATGTACCTCGCATCGCTTTCAGCGCACCTGACATTAGTGCAACGCAAACAATGCTTTGCACTGATAAATTTCAAATACGGTTCGTTCAAGCTGAAATCAAACCGCAAAGCATAGATCTGGTTAAAGCGGTGTTTCATCCTTGTCGTGGCTTAACCAAGTTTTCCAGAAACACAGTGGATTAATATTAAATCAATGAGTGTTCTTTGAGCGAGACTCAACTGCTTCAAAGTAAGCGTCTTTAATGAATTAGAGGAGACGATGTTCGGCAACAGAAAGGGGATGCGTATCATAACAAACAAAACTACTGAAAAAATGACTCATGATCTTTTACAGAGATGACTTTGAAATTATCCTTTACAAGAACTAGAGAGTCATTTAAAAGACTTCTCGATCATTTTCCGGAACAATACATCGAAATCTCTTAGAAGACAAAAGATAGGAAAGAATCATCTTCCCACAAAAACACTTTTCAAAGAAATACCTCCACAAAGAAGAAAGGTAGAAAATGAAACACTGCAAGAATTTTTTGTTGACAACAAAGAAATGACTTTTAGACGGAACTGAATATCAGCGGCAAATTATTGAAAGAAAATTTTGTGAAAGACCACCTGCTCTCTTACGGGTACGAAAAAAATCTAATCATTTTACTACAAGGAATTCGACATGAAAAAGTCACCGAACCCATCTTTGCTAAATTTATTGTAAGTGACCACGATATTCTGAGGTCGAGATTCGAAATGTCATCACAATATTACAACGCTGATGACTAAAGTGTAGTCTGTGGCTTTTTATTCGCTTATTTCACTCTGACTTAGATGTATCTTACACTTTCAGTACAATGACTCCAGATGTTGCATTATGTTTCAGCGCATGATGAGATGAAACGGACCCAGCACGCATCTCAATCTAAAATGAGCCTATGCATATGTATGTAATTGGCCAAATGAATCCGGTTTCTACACCAAGTTATGATGAAATCTCTTCAAAAGAAAAGTCCACAAGAAAGAAGCACTGCTCAATGCAGGATGAAGTCCATTCCAACCTACCCATACAAAATGACAACAGATCATTTACACATATATAAATGTACAAGTAGATCTGGTCAATTGGGGGTGACACAAACTTAAGCCAGCAGACAACTCATCATAGCTTAGCCTAAAAAAGACAGGATGCTACTCATAGCCTTTAGGCCACAGAGAGTTGATGTCATGATTCTTGGCACTGCCCTCACCTAATTTTGAGCCTGCACCTTTTAAATAATTTACACCAAGAATGAATTGCAGGACCTTGATAGGGCCAGAGTGAGGTTTAACCCCTGCCGATGATAATTTTCCAATGCCACACAATTTCCTTTGATTTCCGGCCAATGAAATGATATCAGTGAATTTGTGTTTTCACCAGGAAATCATTGTTAGGGATGATGAGTGATGAAAGAACCCCCTCAACCTATTTCCTGAAAGTGGCTGACAAGAACCATGAAAGTCAATTTCCTCGGCCTTATGCTTGAGAGAATGCTACTCGCAGGACAATAGTGATTGTGTTTTTCTGTCCTCCAGACAGGTTTTACTATATTGCGTATTGTTCGTGTTAGGAAAGAAAGAGATTGCAAATGGATGACACAATATGACAAGTTTCTGCATTATGCCGATGAAATCATACTGCAGGCATGGATGCTCAGGGTGGGAGGGCAAAACACAACGCAATCGACTTTTTCACCTGAAGTTGCATATCACCTCAAGGACTTACAAAGGCAGACTTGCCATCAGACCTGATGCCAAGTCACTTTAGCCAACTCAAACATACCACATGCATAAGTGCTCCAGATGGAAGACAAATGTGATGCAACCAGCCGTATGACAAGTTATGCAGCTACAGTCCTAATCACAATAGACATCCGTCCTGCTTTGCGTCAGTGATGTGCAACGTACGCGCTGAGTTGTGTCCCAATGACGCACCAGTGACACGCTTATCTCTCTATGTTTTGCGTAAATCATGCACAACCTACATTGTACGCACTGGGTGGTGCGTCAATGTAAGCCACTGACACGTCAATGACGTGATTTACAGGATGTCAATTGTGCTTTGGACAATATGTTACACGCTTAGGTATCAGAAAGGTTTCCAGGCATATGAGACCTCAATATTCGGATGTCACAAACAGAAGCAGCATCACATTGGCTGCTTCTGCCATGCTATACGATGATAGGTCAATCTTGATAATTTGTAGTTCATAAACTAAAAGTTGACATCAGCATGTTGCTTAGGTGACAGTATGCACCCTAAACTGCGCAAAATCTAATAATGTTTTATGGACTTGGTAAAAGACTGAATCGTCAGCGGGCAGCAATGTCAAACATGATAAGGTTAGAGTGACTGGCCTTAAAAAACCTGTGACACTATCATGAAAATGCCCAGAACCTTTCTCACCCGAGGTGAAAAGGAAGCGGATCTGACCAACAAGTCAGTGGTAACCACATCAGCAACTCAAATGCTGGCTGTTATCAGTATTGACTGGATGTGGTTTGAATGACCGGCACAGAAACATTGATTTGAAGGGGATAATGATCTGCAGAACCTTGGTTGCATGTCACGTAGAAAATGGGAATTTTAGGTCAAAAGCAAGACAACAAAACAGATAAAACGCCACAAAATTGTCCAGGTTGCAGTAACCCATACAGATCTTATCTGGCATCTTTCGGTCCGAACCTCGACCAACACAACACCGGGCAAAACGCAAGCCAAGGAATCGCCAACTCAACAAAGCCTCGTCTACCTGTTCGACAGCCTGTAGAGCAGCTATCTTAATTAGCCCAACTCAGATATGCCAAAGTATGGGAGCAAGACTGGCACACGCCCTGATAGCCCTCATCATGTTTCCCTCCCCGTTGTCATCTAGGGATGCTATCGAGGCATGACGATATAGTATCAGGGGCTGCTTTCCATGGCAACGTTTTGGCCAAGTTAGACCATAAGAAAGAACCAATACTGTGACACTTAAACTTTCCATTACTTGCTAGGACTAGGAGCTTTTAGTAACGAGATGATGTAACATTATACTCAGGCATGTTATTTTTTCAATTTTTAAAGTCAAACAACTCTTACAGCAGCTATTTGACATTTGAACATCTTCATATAATTGTTATTTCATAAGAGACCAAGAAGACCAAGGTCTTGCTGGTCTAGCTGGTCTTGCTGATATCGGAAAAAATTGCACTAGACTAGCTGGTTATTGTTGCAGGTTGAAGCAACAAAAATGTGTTGTTTCTTAGATCCGTGAAATGGAGTTATTTCATATCCTGTTTGATATCACTTCGAAAGAGAAAGTATCAAACAATCTGCTTCCCTTCTATGACTTTGACTGCAGTTATTACACCCAGTGCATTCCCTGAGAAAGTTATCCAATGTCTGTAAAAGACTCCTCATCATTAGCAACACAACCTTAAGTGCAAATACTACCACTTTCCTTCACACCTTTTGCAAATCAACCTATTGACGATATTACCTCGATGAGAGTTGCACCCATTAGGCAAGAAAATACGAAGGAATACTCGGAAAAATTCAATAACGCCGCAAAAAAGCACTGAATAAACCAATAAGCAAACAGTTCAAGACTCACAGTTGGCTAACGTTTTAATTTCCGACGAGTCCTTTGAAACGACAGTTGAGAGACCTTTACAGTTAATACGCCACGGCACGAGCATAATAGCCTTTTTCACGCATCTCACCTTATTTGTCAATCAATGTCAGCGTGAAAAGAACGTAGAATGCTGATTGCAGTTGGAAGAGTTTCTGCAAGAACGTTTGGCCGTGTGTGTTAAAACTAAAAGAGTTTGACCATTCTGACCTTGGAAACTAGGTCAAGGTCAAAATGTTATAATACAACGTTAAGCTTGATCATATCAATCAATGATTTACATTTGAAGATCATACAGTAAAGGCGTTTTGATATGTGACTGACATTGAGTTTTATGACCTGGCCTACTAACTTAACACCTGAAAAGTAGGTCTCACTGACTTGAGTTTTTGTTAATATGTTAAGAAGCCCAATTTGAAGAGTCTAGGACAATGACGAAAGTTTCAACATTCATGAAATATTGACAACAAGGATTTCAAAGATGGCCGCCTGGAGCCCACAAAGTAGGTCAAATGCCGATTATTTTTTGGGTGAGTCAAGTCATGTTGTCACAAGACATCCACACACCAAGTTTCTACTTTTGTGACTCAACAGTGACGAAACCTGCCACCATTGTCGATGGACGGGAGACGAGAGACGACGGACAACAGACAACGGACAAGACGTGACAACAATATTTCATGTCATGCAATCATGATCGCAGGTCGCTGTGACAAAAATTGCTCATTGCAGGGTGCTTTAATAACTAAGTTTGTGTACAGTCTTGTACATGTTAATATTGTAAACACAGAAAGGTGTTTTCCGTATTTTATGCTAGAAGGAGAGAAGGTACATTGAGTCATATCTAACTAAGCTGTTTCTGAATGAAATGCTTTACTTCAAATACACTCTGTATGTGCCTTTTGGCCTACCTTACTTGAATGACTTCACGAAAACACTTACCTGGAATAGACAAAGGTTGAAAAGATTTCATTAGACAGGCAAAAGTGTACAATATGGTAACAATGACTGATGACTTCAGACAAGATACAGAAATTTTCAATAACAAGATTGCAGTAATTGTGTGATTCCATCTTGCAACTCTCGCAAAATTTCGAACAAAAATTAACTGCTAACGTTTTTTTCTCACAAATTGCAAAATTTCTTTCAGTTTTTACAATTACAAAATAATTTTCACTATTTTTTTAATGAAATGAGACAATTTGCAAAAAATGATGCTGGCAAAACTTTGGCCGTTTACAGTCAACAACAAAACCCTGCGGTGTATATCAAGCAGATAAAATTTATTTATCAATACAAAATAAACAAAATTCAAACGACAGATCTTCCCTCACCCCGCCACACCTTTAAAATCCTCGCCGTGATAATTCCCGATTAATGTTTGTCGATATCATCATCAGGTGTTAGCATACCACACCTGTCATTATTACACAATCCTTGCCAATTTCCCGTCAAGACAGCGCTGTTTATCCCGACGGTAATTAAATATTCATCACAATCTATGGATGGAAAAAGATCGGTTCCAGAAAGTCCAATTAAATTTTGATGAGATTGGAACGCGAGATCTGCTTGTCTGACGCGAGGAATTTTAATTGTGTTAAACAGCTGTAGTAAACGAAAACAACAACATTGAAAACATTGTCTTGCTTTTACAAGCTATCATTAACCCAAGGACAATGTCTTGCAATGTTTCGACTATTAGCTCTCGGTTTCTATTTGAAATCTTTTGAATTCACCCAAACTATCATAACATGAATGGTACAATCAGAAAGTGCTAATCGAGAACTTTGCAACCAATTGTAAGGTTTATATACTCAGAAAGTGTTCATCAATAGCTCTACAATGAATGGACTCGGGTCTCGTTTTCTTTTCGAAAACTTGGAAATTCATGGAAAATAATGACATGGATGGTACCATTAGAAAGTGCTCATTGAGATCTTTGAAACAACTGGTAATGTCAATATAATCAGAAAGTGCTTATGAATCAAGAGTTCTACAATGAATGGTCATATCAATAACTCAGAAAATGCTCACAAAGCTAAGCTTTCCAACCAATTTTTATGTCAATATACTCAAATTGCCTTGTAAGAGCTCTCAAACGAAAAGGCCAATACACTCAGGCCGTGCTAACGAGAGCATTCTAATCGATGGTTACATTACGTATACTCAGAAAGTGCTCATTGAGAGCTTTCTAACCGATGGTTTACATCAATATCCTCAGAAAGTGCTTATCAAGTGCTTTATAACCAATGGTGATATAGACAATATAATTAGAAAGTGCTCGAGTGGTATCCAGCAAATGGTCCCGTCGACAGATTTTGAAATGTTTGTCTTTATTAGGCAGTTCTGATTCCTGTGCCTTGTACATTGTATAAGTTCAGTCGTGACCAACAACATTGTCCCTCAAAAACCTGTACGAAAATATGCAAACAGAACATCACTTGTTTTCACCATCCTTCGCTGCCATGGACAAAAAGAACAAGTCCTGTGATGTTTCCAAATTAATCTCATTGTTTTTCAGTTGATTCTGTTCCCCAATAATCATCTTTTTTCCGACTCTTTTGCATGTATTCATACAATGACATTGAATGTTCAGCTTGTATGGATTTTCCAATCGGAAAAGTATATTTAGGATTACACTTTTCCATCCATATTGGTTTATTGTTTCAGCAATGTTTAGATGAGATATATTGGAATAACTCCGATTTTGCTCAATCATTAAAAAAAAAATTCAGTATGTTTGTTTACCAGAGGTGATATTAGACTGGATTCATTTTTTCATATTGTTCAAATACATTTTTCTTTTTCCATTATTTTCATCAAATTGTGCCTATTTTGTTCTTTTTCAAGTAAAACATAGCTCAATCAATGCTAACTAAAAAACAGTATTGCGTCTCCATATCTATTCCATCTTCTACCACTAGAAGCTTTGGCGAGAGATCATAATCAGCTGGGATTTAAAAAAAGCAGGGCAACTTTGGCCAAAAAAAAGGGCATTTTTCATCGGCATTGATCGGGGCAATTTCTGCTTTTATTTGAAAAGTCAACAATTTTTATAGTTTTAAGATACAAAAGAGATTTTATGGAGCCAATTGTGCATTTTAAAACACATATAATGCCTTTTATTTAGTGTTTTCTTTTTGAAAAAGGGTGACAGGGTGCACCTTGCCATCCTGCTTCAGAAGAAACACTATAATATAATATTTGTTCACGGCAGAGGCGGCCAATCAAACCCTCACACATTTGATTTTTTTCTCCTCTTATTGACGTCATCAAGTCGATTGTTTTGTTTTATTGTGTCTAGGTTTGCCAGACATTTAAGGCCTACGCCTTTATGAAAAATTAAAAAATTGTTTTTGAATTTGAACATTTCCACCTTTTTAAAATATGAATTTCAGCATTGCTGTTGGGTAGACAGATATACAAATACAATAAATACCAAGTTTCAGCAATTGTATGCATAATAAGGCCAGCCTTTTTTTTATACCTTGGCGCTTGGATCCGCCGACAGAGTATTTTCGAATATTGAAAAAAGAAAAGAAAAAAATTTGTTTTCCCAAATTTCCGGATCCCTCATATACCTCCCCAGAAAGGCGATGGGTGAGAACCAAATCAGATCCTGGACCGACATGGCACCTTAACCTTTTCTGCAGCCCCTTTCCGCATGACACAAAAGAACGTCACCGTTTCCAGCCAATAATATCCACACTAATCTCTCAATATACATATATATAGGTAATAATGATATCTATACCGTACACAGAGCTCTGGCGGTATCTTGTTGATATTCAATATCGTATAGTCGCTTTATCTCCGCGGCGCATGGTCAGAAGTCATCAGGCGGTGGTCAGGGGATCTTAAGTGAGCAGTCGGGGTCAAAGACTGTTAGGATGCTAACGGCTTAGTAATGCTAGCCATGTAACATAGTCTGTTTCAATTCATCCCGACAGAAAGTGTGTATATTGCTGTACAAAGATGATATACAAAAAATTCTTGTCAACGTGATTACTCTTCTTTTCTGTATGTTCTTGTCACCAATGTACTACCAATGCACATGTCACCAATGCATGCAAAGATTAGCATACAATTTCTCACATATAATGTATGGAAAGTCTTGTCTACACACGTGAAACAGACCTTCGTTGCATAGTTGGTCAAAACAAAAGTATCTTGCAATGCATTTCCTCACACAATGGATGAAACAACTCCTAACTGTTTGGCTTGTGTCATACCGTTCCATCATGTAGCTTGGAACCTTCGAAGATCCCAGCTGATTACTCTGTCGTCCAGATATTCAAAATCTGAACCAAGCTTTTGAATAAGGCTTATCAGAGAATGGCTTTTCAGGGTTTTTCTCTCACTCTTTCACAGGTGAAGGTTACCCAGACAAACAAGGGAAGAAGATGACCTTGTTTACTCACTTCATGAAGATTTGTCCGAAAGCAATGTACTTTGATATACATGTACAGTTTTTCACACATTATGTATGGAAGAACCAGCCAACCTGCATGAAATGCACACAACACATCTTCAACTTATTATGACAATATCACGATATTACTCCAAAATTCCCTCGATATGACACAAATATAAACGGCAATAAATATGCTTGGTAACAGGAATAAGAAATGTGACATGAGGCTGCGTTGGCATCAACACGTTCCACAGGGCGACGGAAGATTGCTGCGCTAATGCCTCATACTATGAGTCATGGTCCGAGGACTTTTAAGCTTAATCATTTTGATGGATCTCGTACATTTTCCCTACACTTCCAGGAGCCAGCGAGGATCTGTGGGTGTGCTCTGACTTATTTTGATGATGGAGTAATCAACTGGGATCTTCTATGGACCAAATCATCGCGGCAGAACGCTATGGTACAAGAAGACAATAATGGTGATGATTCAGACATTGGCATGCTAAAATCTAATGGCTATAGTCGTAATTCAATGAACGGCTACTGGTTGCGCTGGAAGAATAACGGACTGGTTGTTCTGGCAGGCTAACAGGATTTTGTGTCATTCTTGCCAATCGACCACCAGTAGCTCTGAATAACGCGATATGGTAGATGAGATCTGGTAGATCTCGTATATCTGTAGACCAGGTTAGAAAATGGTTGATGAGGCCTGGTAGGCCTGGGCATTCCTCCATTTGACTTGGTTATGAGGTAGGATTTCCTGTAAATGTCAAACCAAATGCCAAAGTTGTCTGCTAACCCACAAATGACCTGCAAATTTATCTCTAAAGTCCACAAGACCTTCACTGCTCTGATTTAAGTAATGCACATTTTGTGGGCTGAGGATTAACTGGTTCTGTGTCCAATTTAAAAAAAAACACGGTACTCTGCAAAGAAACAAGAATTCCAGCTTGAAATTATCATTGATGTTGTATGAAATAGAGAGATTTATGGCCCCATGTCCAAATTCAACAACTCATATCACTTGTGAGATTCTATGTCCATCTTTTCCTATCGAAAATAGGTGGATGTGAGGATTTTTTTATGCGGATGGACATAAAACCAGTTAGTCCTCAACTAACGATTTGATATCCGTTACGGCTGCACCAAATAATGATTAAAACAGCAAGAAAACATACTGCTTGGGGCGCTATTAAATTCACTTTCGGCTGACGAGGTTCTTTTTGCATCCAACCATCTCGAACAGGATTAACACAACATCTTCTTAGAGAAGATAATAATTCCAAAGACTCCTCTTGCAGAGAACTAGGATTAGTAACAGAACAGACAGAGTCGGAATTCAACTCTTCAGATACTTTTTAGAAGGATCATCCTGACTTGAGGTAATTCAATGTTGAGTCATTTTCGTTTCGTGTCATCTTTAATTCCTGGGCGTTAATCTTTAACAAAAGATTCTTCGGAGAATGCCAGGAAAAAACGCCAGTGCTGAGACGCAACATGAAGGGATGGATTTCTTACGACGCAGGGGGTGCCTGTTCAACCCAAAGGATAGCAGCATTCGGATGACACATGGGTATCAAAGGCGCTTGCTTTACAAAGGGGAAAGCTTCAAGGCCATCGCTTTTCACGTGTACAACTATTTTGATAGTGATATTGTCAATAGAAATGACAAAGAAGCAGGTATATTGTGCATTTCTTACATTAAGTGCACTTTACAATAATTCAACGTTACAATTTCAATTATAAGAAGGTTGAAGATTAGGATGCTTTTCTTATGTAAAATGAACTTTACTTAATACCAAGTCAAAATTTCAATTAAAAGAAGGTTGAGGACTAGGACTTAAAACAATAGAAAAAGAAAAACTTTCATTTTTGATCTTTTTGATGTACAATGTGTAACTTCATCAAACCATACTATAATCAAATTCATCGACATCTTGTTGCCGAGTTCTCTGAACCACTAGGTTGTCAAGCGAATTTTTTTTCTAGATACTGCAGACTGACAAATTATTTATGCGTCTTTGGGACCAAAAACTTCGCATTCCTTATGATTCGTTGTCTTCTGGATTCCTTAAAATTCATTTGACCTCAATTGTAGTACATGTAGGTGAAGTAAAGGACCTTTAGGGCCACCCATTAGGAAATAGTATGTCCTAAATGACCTTTATGGAATAGAAGACGATGCCCTTAAATGAAAGCTACAAAGGGAAAAGTTGCATTCATTTTCTAGAGATTTGTTCTGAAAGCGAGCTCGTCTGGTGGCAGATTCCTGAGAGGTGTGATCTTTGAAAAAATACCAAAACATCTTTGATATGACATTTATTTCCCCGACAACAACACAGTAAGGGAATTTGTTCAGAGCAATGGTATGGTGTTCGTATGTTAAACTTAGGTACATCTCCCCTTATGAAACTATGGGGGAGGCCTTTTCATAGCCGCTCCTGTCAGGGATCAGGTGGATGGCAGACATGATTGGCTGTACCATTTGGTGCTGAAGATGGTTCAGAATGCCAGGAAGAAACCTGGTATCAGTCGTGCTCTGATGTGAAAACTAATTCCGCAGGGTGGTGACCTTTTCTAAGTGGCTCCAGAGGAATCCACTGAGACTATTTATGTCTGGAGCAAACGTATGGTCTGCACTTACATAAAATCATACAATAATTTGAGAACTAGAGATTTGTAAGTCGAATAAGCGACATCTGACCAAGGCACCACCAAGCAAAGGTATGAAGAGTGAGCAGACGTTCATACGACAACACGACGCAGGTTCCAAGCCAGTAAACTATTGATCGTCACCCACAACCACTTCACACAGGTTCCTAAGATACCATATTTTAAACGAATGCTCCAACTCGAGCGTTGTGAAGTGTTGTTCATTGCACTCGACAATGTGCGCTGTACATTTCACATTTACGACGAAACGACAAAAGAAGGACAGGAAATAGAAATTGCCTCGGGGACGACTACGAAGTATTGTTGCCTTGGCAATGTTTTTGTCGAAATCCTATGAATTCCTGAATTCTATTTCATGCCAAGTTTTACTTTAGTAATTGAATCAACAACAGAAAAAGCACACAATTTGGACATGGAATTATGGCTTATCTAGGTCAGAGACTACGGGTATACACACCTTTCACTTTCACAACGTCAGCTGAGTTTCGGGGAGCTGACCTTCAGGGTGCATCACTGGGGGAGTAAGGTGGCACATGCAGTGGTTAGAGTGGCAGATTCCTTACTGAGTGATCATGGGTTTGAAACCCTTTCAAGGCACCAAGTTCTTTCTTGTTGAAGTTCAAAGGTCAAGTGAGCACTAATATTAGCTGCTCCCGATCAGCATCCTACGGAAGATTCTGGGATGACAAAGCGATTTGAGCAAGGACCTAACTTTTTTTAAACTTAAACATTTTTTGTCCAGATTCCTCAGCCTGATCTTTTAATTCGTTATCAATGTGATGCATCGTAATCACAATTGTCCTTAAAGATAGTATGGTAGGGGCGAGACATCTTTTACATATCTCATAAAATTGAAAACAGACTATCTCACCTTACCAGATACCGAGTTCAACATGAAAACATTGTTCAGGGAGAAAAGCCTGTTGTTGTTCATGTCAAGCAGGAGAAAAATAGGACAAGGACGCCAGTCGGCATAGTAACAAAACAGGAACCTATTTGCACCTGAGAACGGATTGTAAGAAACACTGGAAATCTGCCACTGCATATTAGCAAGAGTTGATGAAGACTAAGAATCTGGAACTTCAGAGAGGCCAAAAGCTTTTCCTCTTAAAATGAGGCAGTACCTAAACTTAAGGCTGTTCATTTTGATACTTTAATTGAAAGATAGAATCAAGATGAGCAAAGTTATAGCTCATTTAGTTTTAACTAAGAACTCTCAAAGATAACATAAAGAGATATGGATCATTTCGTCACTGGGCAATATCCTACACAGTGCTAGGGTATGATAGTGGGTTCTGGCTCATCTTGGACATGTTGATAGGGTTTTAGGCCTTCGTTACAATCCCATTTCATTTTTTACTACAAACTACAAACTGGAGACAGATGATTCACAGATGGACTGGACATCCGGAACATTTCAAAGGACCCTAATCCAACACAACCTTTTTTCAAGACAAACACTAGAAAAAGCCACTTCATAGAATGGCGCAAATGCGATCATCCCATCTAAATGAATCATCTCCCCAACCTAATCAGGCTAATTCCAAAGGGGTATCTACACAAGTAATATTACACTAATACTTTTGAGTCCTTATGGCAGACTTGCGTCCACGAGTACAGGGTTTTTTCCCAATGCCGACTAGATGGTAATTTGATAAAAGAATAAGACAACTAAGGTCTAAACTTGGTGACTCAGATGAATACACAATATCTTGTTTCAAAGGGGAAAAAGTCAGTTTTAACCCTGTGATGGATTTTTCCGTGGTCCAATGGGCATACAAGTGCATCGCCCGCGCATTTCACTGATTGGATCCAGCCAACCCTCTGCCAATCAGTAGATTTAGGGGCACAGAGCTTGTACCCATATTCCAGAATCATACTCCTTCCCCATCTCAGAGATTGCACACTAAAAGACTGTGCCCCTATCTTGGAAACTGTATAAGTGATGGTCCTGCTTGAAGCCATTTTTAAATGAACAACTACCACATTACACTGCTTGCTTGTTCCTTTAACACTATGAAGCCAAAGTTACATTCTTGGCAATCTTTTGCATTTTCACTGCGATTTTACAACTGAGTTTTGAATTCAATATGACCCCCTCCTCCCCTGAGGAAATTGTGCAATCCCCTTTTGAGGGTATCTGACTTGGGTGGAGGGGGGAGGAAGGGGCAGAGATAGGAATAGTTCATGAATTAGCCTGCTGCCAGCTTCCACAGCACATTAATGCAGAATCCTCAATAGATCATAACAAAGAAAACACAATGCCGAAGGTCTGAAGCAACATCATAATAAATACATAACCACAAATTCATCCATTTCTGATAGTACAAAATATAAACCTATTACCTATGCGAGTTTTATATGTACTACATGTATTTTTCATAAAAAATCCACAAAATCCCCACATATTTTTGATCCATTATTCCTTTAATGCAGCATACCCACAATAAAAGTCTTTGAAACTCAGATTTATACTGTTATATGCAGATAGGATGAACCGCCTAAAGCATTCCATTACTATTTCAAAGAACCTGCAGCATATCGCATTGCACTACCATTGTATTCAAACTTTTGAGTAAACCCACCAACCCACCAACCAAGTTGCTGAGGATTGTATAGGAATTTTGTTGATTTTTTAAAAGGTGTCTTGGTAATGGATTCAAATATGATTACGTGGCTTTCAGACTTGACTATTAAATTGCCCATGCTTAAGAACGCTTTGAAAATTTCATTGATAATTCAAATTTAAGTTCGATATCGCCAAGTGCAACTGTGAATTAAGTGCTTTTTAATGCACCTTGAAAAGTCTATATTGTTCTACATTGAATTTGTACTTGAATTTGAAAATTTGCAATTCCGTAAATATGAACTGATTGATATCAATTTCAACATTGCCATTGTGTAGACAGGTATACATCTGCTATTTATACCAAGTTAAAGCAAATTCGTACATATAATAACTGCACTAAGGCATTGTGTATAACTGCATTTCTATTTTCCTGGACGACCAGTAACGGCATACCCTTTAAGGCGTACAACGTCGAGGACTTGAGTTATCATTCTCAAGAAATAACGATATCCTAAATCTTTTAAAAGTCAACAAGAGGCCATGCAACAAGAACTAAAAAATTTAGGAATTCTAGAGAAAAATATCCCAACGAATAATTGACAGAAGATGAACAAATTTACTAAACCTTCAACAATCAAGAACCAATTTTCAGAAACAATTAAAATTTCAACAACAAAATGTCCTAATTACCATGCCGATGGAAACGGAGATGAAATCTCAAGACTAATCGAGTCAGAACATGTTGAGCTATTAAGAGATGATTGGAAGAAATTGACAGACTCTTGAACTCACGATCAGATTTGGCGAAATACGACCTGAAGACACGAAGTCCCCGGTGTACGTACTTGAAAGTCAATATGGGCAATAATTGAATATTATGGAAAATCAAACTTGGCGATGATCAGATCAACATGGTCCTCTTCAATGAAGGAGATAGAAATATTGTAAGCGTTTTTTTTCTTCTCGAAGTCGCCCTTGTCGGGTTTCGTTTCAATTATCGCAAAGCTGATAGCCTGCAGCAGAATTTTTTCTTGTTGAAAAACTGCAACTGCTTTAGACTGAAGTGGGAATCACAGAGTCGGATGTCAATCTGCACAGGAAAAACAACTACCTTAAGGGCTCACTCTAGACATATGAGACCTTAAGGCTGATTTTTATTTCAAAAGATAAGGTAAAGAATTGGAAATATCTGAAACAAGGACGAAAGTGAACTGATAGCCTGCAGCAGAATTTGATTCTGGTCGAAAGACCCAACTGCTTTGGGCTGAAGTAGGAATTGAAGAGTCGGATGTCCATCTGCACACCTTAAGTTCTCACTGTAGATATCATGAATATAAGTTGTTAAGGCTGATTTTAATTTGGATGATTTCCTCTCAAAGCTCATGAATTCTACTGGACATGCTGGATGCATCAACGTCATCCTTTACCCCAAACATCCATGGCCGATACCAACGAACTGAGCATTTTTCTACAGATTGTTCTTTTTATGGGAAATTCTAGTCATGCATAGGGTGTTAGTAACATTTATTGGAAAGTCAGTTGACATACTCCAAGCATAATGAAATATTCTTTAGATTCATACTCAATTACACCATTGCATGACAGGGAGGTATGGATACATCTTGAGGCAATTGCATTCTGTTGCATGCTCCTAAGGGACTGCACTGAGGGAGTTAGCGGTGTGCTGCCCTGCAGAATCTGGGAGGAATTTGGGCTTGCTGTATGAGGCAAAATGAAACATTCCTTAGACTGGTACTTAATTGCTCTATTTCATGTCAAGAAGATGGCTGTCCTGTAGCAGGTTCGTGAGGGAGATTGTGCTATGCTGTCCAGTTTTCAGAGAATGTTGCATGTTCCTAAGGAAGAAAGTGTTATGCTGTCCAGTTTTCAGAGACTGTTGTATGTTCCTAAGGAAGAAAGTGTTATGCTGTCCAGTTTTCAGAGACTGTTGTATGTTCCTAAGGGAGAAAATGTTATGCTGTCCAGTTTTCAGAGACTGTTGCATGTTCCTAAGGGAGAAAGTGTTATGCTGTCCAGTTTTCAGAGACTGTTGCATGTTCCTAAGGGAGAAAGTGTTATGCTGTCCAGTTTTCAGAGACTGTTGTATGTTCCTAAGGGAGAAAATGTTATGCTGTCCAGTTTTCAGAGACTGTTGTATGTTCCTAAGGGAGAAAGTGTTATGCTGTCCTGTTTTCAGAGACTGTTGCATGTTCCTAAGGGAGAAAGTGTTATGCTGTCCAGTTTTCAGAGACTGTTGCATGTTCCTAAGGGAGAAAGTGTTATGCTGTCCAGTTTTCAGAGACTGTTGTATGTTCCTAAGGGAGAAAGTGTTATGCTGTCCAGTTTTCAGAGACAGTTGCATGTTCCTAAGGGAGAAAGTGTTATACTGTCCAGTTTTCAGAGACTGTTGTATGTTCCTAAGGAAGAAAGTGTTATGCTGTCCTGTTTTCAGAGACTGTTGTATGTTCCTAAGGGAGAAAGTGTTATGCTGTCCTGTTTTCAGAGACTGTTGCATGTTCCTAAGGGAGAAAGTGTTATGCTGTCCAGTTTTCAGAGACTGTTGCATGTTCCTAAGGGAGAAAGTGTTATGCTGTCCAGTTTTCAGAGACAGTTGCATGTTCCTAAGGGAGAAAGTGTTATGCTGTCCTGTTTTCAGAGACTGTTGTATGTTCCTAAGGGAGAAAGTGTTATGCTGTCCTGTTTTCAGAGACTGTTGTATGTTCCTAAGGGAGAAAGTGTTATGCTGTCCTGTTTTCAGAGACTGTTGCATGTTCCTAAGGGAGAAAGTGTTATGCTGTCCAGTTTTCAGAGACTGTTGCATGTTCCTAAGGGAGAAAGTGTTATGCTGTCCAGTTTTCAGAGACTGTTGTATGTTCCTAAGGGAGAAAGTGTTATGCTGTCCAGTTTTCAGAGACAGTTGCATGTTCCTAAGGGAGAAAGTGTTATGCTGTCCTGTTTTCAGAGACTGTTGTATGTTCCTAAGGGAGAAAGTGTTATGCTGTCCAGTTTTCAGAGACAGTTGCATGTTCCTAAGGGAGAAAGTGTTATGCTGTCCTGTTTTCAGAGACTGTTGTATGTTCCTAAGGGAGAAAGTGTTATGCTGTCCTGTTTTCAGAGACTGTTGCATGTTCCTAAGGGAGAAAGTGTTATGCTGTCCAGTTTTCAGAGACTGTTGCATGTTCCTAAGGGAGAAAGTGTTATGCTGTCCAGTTTTCAGAGACTGTTGTATGTTCCTAAGGGAGAAAGTGTTATGCTGTCCAGTTTTCAGAGACAGTTGCATGTTCCTAAGGGAGAAAGTGTTATACTGTCCAGTTTTCAGAGACTGTTGTATGTTCCTAAGGGAGAAAGTGTTATGCTGTCCAGTTTTCAGAGACTGTTGCATGTTCCTAAGGGAGAAAGTGTTATGCTGTCCAGTTTTCAGAGACTGTTGCATGTTCCTAAGGGAGAAAGTGCTATGCCGTCCTGTTTTAAGAGACTGTTGCAGATTCCTAAGAGAGATTGTGCAACACTGCCCTATTTTCAGAGGCTGTTGTATGTTCCCAAGGAAGATTGTCCTACTCCTATGCTGTCCTGTTTTTAGAGACAGTTTCATGTTCCGATGGGATACTGTGTGACGCTGTTCTGTTTTCAGAGCTGCGTAGAGAAGAAGGGAATGATGTGATGGGCATAGACCACCTTGGCAGCTTGGCTATTTAATTGCCTCTCATGTGTGTTGCCAAATTTGCAAGAGTCGAGACCGCCACATCTTGGACTGAGATTACCTAAGTGACAAATCAATATTGCATTTCTGGAAGTGCGACTGTAGCATTCCCCAAAGAGATTATGGGCTTTGCTGTCCATTTTTAAAGTTCTTTTGAGTGGGTGTACATCACACGAATCAACCCCTTCAAGGACCAGTCACATTTCTGAGTCACCTTTGAATTTTTTCACAGAAATCTTTTGGGACCTGCTGCCCCTCTTTCAGCGTTTGAGTGGGAGGAGAGAGACCTCTCTGCGAATTTTTGCAGATTGGAATAGAATACCTGGTTTAACTTCAACAAACATCCCAATCTACCACCTGCTAACCCAAAAAGTTGAAAAGATGTGTTCCATCTTTTTGGAGCGGCATGTCTCAGTGAGCAGCGCAGAGAGAAAAAGCTTTGCTGATCTTTGTCCAGGCATCTCATAGAACATTGATGTCTCTGAAGCAAATGTCAAAGGTATCGTGTTGAACATTGACAACTCAGAAGCAATGGGGTAACCAATATCAAAAGCTATCGACAAATGTGGAACAATTCTGGAAGCATTGCGGTTACCAATATCAAACACTTTCCAACAAATTTGGAACCATTTGGAAAGGTAGTCTGTTGAGCGCTGAAGTCTGGAAGTATTGTGGCTGCCTTTTGGAACCATTTGGAAAGGTAGTCTGTTGAGTGCTGAAGTCTGGAAGTATTGTGGCTGCCAATATCAAAGGCTATCAAACAAATGTGGAACCTTTTCGAAAGGTAGTCAGTTGAGCACTGAAGTCCTAAAGTATGGGGTCACCAACATCAAACGCTCTCCAACAAATTTGGAACCATTTGGAAAGGTAGTCTGTTGAGTGCTGAAGTCTAAAAGTATGTGGCTGCCAGTATCAAAGACTATCAAACAAATGTGGAACCTTTTCGAAAGGTAGAGGGTTGAGCACTGAAGTCCTGAAGTATTGGGGTCACCAATATCAAACGCTCTCCAACAAATTTGGAACCATTTGGAAAGGTAGTCTGTTGAGTGCTGAAGTCTGGAAGTATGTGGCTGCCAATATCAAAGACTATCAAACAAATGTGGAACCTTTTCGAAAGGTAGTCAGTTGAGAACTGAAGTCTGGGAGAATTTGGATTCCTCATATCAAGGAGTAGACACCAATCAGACAAATGAACTGATGTCCATCCGCAGGCTTTCATCAAAGTAGCATGGTGTAGTAACAAATCCGCCCTTGAGAAACTACCCCTGATCATAATGGAGCAGCCTCATCCTTGAGAAACAAAAGAAAACAGACTTACCACTTGTATACTCAGTGTGATTGTCGTAGAATCTATCACCGTAGCCAACCATTCTTGTCTCGACGTGCACAGCAGCAGTCTCTAGCACACCTTTCACGCAGACAAGTCAAACGGTGGTACATATCTCTGCATATCGATCACTACACAGGAAGATCAATAGCATATCCTATTTTCCAATAACTCTGCTGCAACTCACTACCATCATAATCACCTAGGTTTTGTTCAAATGAGGCCACAGTTTTTTATTTTTTTGGATTATGGAAGAGGGTTTCAATAGTGATGATGGTGAACCCTATTTGTTCAATTTTGACACCAAATAAACAGGCTCGAGTGACATGAAAACTTAGCATTTTATTGTTTTCATCCAAATTAAGGAGGCATGGTTCATGCCAACGATGCCAAAGTTTTTTTCCATTTTTTTAAATCATAAGGGAGAAAAGAATTCTGCCTTGTTTAGTACAGCTAAACAAAGAACAGAAAATGTTTGGCCTGACAGTTAGCAACAGAATATTTCATATAGAATTACCTCTCAACTAAACGATTATGTTATAAATGCGTTATACTGCCTACACAATTACCGAGTTTCACTTTTAACACAAGTCGAAGTCATTAAACAAACCCAATATTAATGTGATAAATCTAAAATGCTAACCACCAGTTACATTATCTTGTCTTGTGTTCCTCCGCTATCATTGAGAGAATTCTACGCCTTTAAAAAGTTGCGCCTTTATTGATTTTAATAGTTTCACCTAACAGGCTTTTTTGGAATGGATTAATAGAAAGTGTTTTGAAGATGAACAGCCAAGGCAGAGGAATGGTCAATACGAATTTATTCAACTTCACATATCAATTATTATTATCAAATTATTAAAAACATTTTTATAGCATGATTGGTGTAAAAGGTTAGACTGCATGGGTCTCAAAGGGTATGGAAGTAAAGTGTACTCTTAAAGCACCCCACAAATGAGCAATTTTTGTCAGTGCGATCTGCAACAATAATCACTGTGATCAGCAACAAAAAGATTGCTTGTCTGTGGGTAAAACCAGTAATCTCTGGTTTGATATTGATGGAGGCTGCACTGATCACTGATTGTTGACACAGGCACCTGCGATGACAACTGCAAACAGGAGATTTTTATTGCACCCCATCATGATCGCAGGTCACAGTGCCAAAAATCGCAAGCTTATGAGGGGCTTAAAGGGTATGCCGTATGTAATTACTGGTGGTCTAGTTAAATAGAAATCCACTAATACACAATGCTGTAGTGCAGTTATTGTGAATACAAATTTGTTTAAACTTGGTATTCATAGTTTTTGTATATCAGTCCACACAACGGCAATGTTGAAATTTATATTTAGTACATATTTCCGCAATGGGACATTTTAAAATTCAATTTAATACAATTTAAATTTTCTAACGAACGGCGTAGACCTTTAAGCCACAAAAACAAAGACTCACTGCCTTGGAATCCTGACAATATAATTTTTTTTAGAAATTCAAACACACCAATTTTAAATATATCACCCAGACAGTAAAATGAATAATCAGAATAGGAAATAATTGGCAGTTTTTAGGACATAAAGAATGGTTCCTGTTTTAACGAGCTGAAAACGGAGAAAAAATCTTGTATTGCACGCAACAGTTTCACACACTAATGATAGAGAAAGTCCACCGATGGATCGCAGCGAGACCCATCATTATGTTTCTCTGATTTAGAAATCTATGCCCAGGAGGCAAAATATGATTATCCGATTCAGAAACATCAGAGAAATCGACAACACAAATCGATGCCTCATCTATGAAGTTATCTGAACTGACGTCAGAAATATTTTCAAAACACGGTGGGATTTTTTTATGGTTTGGGTTTCAATCGAGGAGATTGTTGTTATTCCTCTAAATATGACACTAGAGGAACGCAAATCATTCATAAAGTTAGAAGACTGCAAAAAGCTGAATAACAAGATTTTTTCTCACTTATGGTTGGTATTTGAACTGTAACCATAAGTTTATTTTTATGTCAGAACTGAAAGTCAAAGTTCATATTTTTCTAAATTTTGCATACTTGGTCAGAACAATCGGAAGTCATGGAAATTTTAATGCCAGCAATTAGCAAGCTTATCACTCTGTTCTACGTGTCAGATCTACCGGTATTTTACTGGGATTTTTGCACGGACACCAATTTTGTGGTTTCAAATTTTTTAAAGTCATATTTTCACACTTTTATTGACTTGAATGAATTTTAAGGCTTTGAACACTTCACAGTCATGAGTCTTAACACTTATAACACTATGCTACAACAAATATGGTCTGAATACCACAAAAGTGCTTTCTTAATCTAATTTCTTGTATTATTTGTGAAACACTAAGTTTATTAGGGAGCTTGGACAGGGATCAGGAATTATGCCTAATTAAATCCTGTTTTTTTGTAGAAGAAAAAAGAGAAATCCAGAAGCCTTTCCTCTGCATAAAAGAGCCCTGGGAGATCAAAGCATGAAGATAATAGGACTAAACAATAGTCACATCACAAACCCATCAACTTGGACAGCTAAAGTATCAAAAACAATCACACAATATTCAGATATTGAGAGCAGGGATCAAATTTCTTCAACAGACGTCAAAGCAAGGAAAGCCCTGCATCAAAGGGAACCCCACTACCCTGGAGGCAATTGACGTCATCTTATACGGTAGGAAACCCAGCGCCGAATGACGCATGGAATCTATTCTTGATGTAGGTTTCCAGTTTATCGATATTCCCACGTAATCAGGTTATGGTGAGGTATTCCCCTTGAAAGGGTATGACGTCATTCCGACTGGACTGTGAAAAATGGAGGAGTTTACAGGCGGATGAATATTCTTTTTGATACGGATTGACATATGAGCACTCACAAACCAAACCAGGCATACAATGGTGGTGGGAGGACGGGTTATTTCCCATGCTGTATGGCATAACTTAACACAATTCAAAAATGAATTTTTGAAAAAAGTTCAGCATTTATCCCTCCAGCTTAATGACTAGACATTATTGAAAATTGGTCGACCTTGTGATATCAAATTTTGAGCAAGAATAGAAGTTGCCCATTTTAAAATGCCCACACCTCTAACAATTTCTAACAAAGGGATTCCCTTTTGCACTTTGAGCTTATGACATCATCAAACTAAACCAACTAGGTAAAGGTAAAGGTTCGCAGCTTACGGCTGTATGTGTCTCACCAATTACACAAGTAGGAAGTTCACTTGAAAGGTTATATGTATATAAACACAACACAACAATGACAAGGGAAGTCCTTTTTATCAATTTTCAGATGAAAGGGACTAGACTATAATGTCATATATCACAGTTGGAAAACTGAATAACATGAAATATCATAGGCCTGCTCTTACCTGAACAAGCAAGGCAAGTGAAATCCATTTTGATTGAGAATGTCAATGAATGATGTCAAAAGGTATACAGGAAATCCTGGGAAATTTCACTGGCCAACAATGCTCCTCTGTACAGAAGGGAAGTCATTTTGGAGGGGAGGAGAATTAAGGTTAAAATGAGATTGAGAAAATAACAGGCCTACAGGAACCTAATTCTGTCACAGGAATTCCTCCTTGGGGCAATATGAAGTCTGCAAAGGGCAGACTGAAAAGCTTTAATAATTAAATACAAGGAGAAAGGTCACATACCTATAGATTATACCTTACCAAAGACAAGGGAGTTCCCTTTTGTTGAGTCGTGACGTCAAAAGGCAAACAGACAGCCTGGCTATCAAGAGAAGGTCATGGGCTCACATGTACTTGAACACATAAAAGGGAATTCTGTCTTTTTGACGGAGTGACGTCAAAAGGGGAAATGGAAAATACCCTGACGAATCCTAAGAGCTTTCTTGAGGGATGCATTGAAGACAGTCGGCACCATAAACTACAAAGGATTGGCTGGTGCAGGGAATCCACCCTTACATCTCTTGATTATCTCTAATTGATTAAAACAAGATGAGGGAACCCCTCCTTTATTTCCGGTATGTCTGTCCTCTCAGACAAATGGACAACGCAAAAACATCCCACACGTCTGCTCCTTCAGAAGCCAATTAATTTAAAGGTATCACTTTCCCGAGGGAGATGGCGTCATCTCGGACAATCGGAACTTCTCATCTCATGAGTATTGACGCCATACGCCCCCATTGTCCTTGCCGGGAATATGTCAGGTCAAAAGACCGGATTATTGTAAAAGGGCGAGACCAGCTGGATTAGGACTCCAATCTGACTTTAGACATTTGCCTGACACCGATTTTGGGATTACTGACTTATACCACCTACTGTAAGATCATCACAATAGAATATCATAGATATTTTTATGTCTAATGCAATGGATTGAAGCCTTCACTACTGCAGTCGTCGCAGCTGCTCGCCATTGCTAAAGCATTTCTTAGACGAAAGACACAGTTGTCTGCGTTCCCACAGGTCAAAATCAATATTAAAAGAGGCAGAGGGGGGCTTGTCCTTGTAACTTGAAAGTATGTATGTTATACAAATGAAATGGCATGTACACCTTTTAATTGGAGGTCAGGTGATTTGGGATTTCCCTGAAATTGAATCTGAAAATTTCCAATTGCATCAATACGTAATGAATAGTTTCATCAATGCTGTTGTGCAGACTTAATGCGAAGTTTCAGCTAAATTGTTTCAAAATAATGTAGCTGTACAAGGGCAATGTTAAGGCCTTGCAAAGGCCTTTAGAACCCTTTATCAATGCTGGTAGCTAGAGAAATGGAATTCTTAAGAACAAATCCTATTGCACTGTTTCTGAACCCCATACCAGGGACTTTTGACATATTCTAAAGTGGGACTATGGTAATATTTCACTACATGTTGAATGATTGGAGATGTCCTTCAACTTCTTGCTCCATTAGGAAAAGATGGAATTTAGATTGGCAATATTTCCGTTGAGTGTGAGTGGGAGTAAGATATTTACTGACGATGCCTTTTCAGGGTGTATATCAAATCTATGAAATTGGCATAATCTGAGGGAGAAATTGCCCATTTCCTTACAAGAAATGGCCATTTTGTTAGTTCATACTTACCTATGGAACACTTTTGCATGTTACTCCATTTGGGCTCAAACACAAGAGTATCCCTTTAATTTTCTAAAGGGAGAACTGAGTTAACAGCTCGGCCGCCAGGCGGCGCCCTGACCGATCCCGCGAGATCGCGCCGATCTCATGCCGCCATATTTAGTCTTTACTCTTGAGCGTTAATAAAGAGTATGTCCCGTTTGTGGGGACGGCGGGAGGGCCGTGTTCCATAGGTAAGTATGAACTAACAAAATGGCCATTTCTTGTAAGGAAATGGGCATTTTGTGTCATTCAAACTTACCTATGGAACACTTTTGCATCGAATCCCAGCAACCTATTGGAGGTGGGAAACGAGGACTTACCTAAGGCTGAGCTGTTGTTCCATCCAGGAGGCACCACCGGCATATTAGCTAAGGAGGACCGCCAGGGGAAAGAAATGGGGAGAACCCGGAGGACCGGTATTTTGATCTCGGTATTACAATCATATTATAGAGAGTAATAGACCCATTCTCCGGAAAGCGCTAGAATTGCGTAATAAAACCATCTTCTTTCCGGCAACAGAGCTTAGAGCAAGTAAGGCATGTTGAAGGGTGTAGAATGAATTATTGCTAAACAACAATAAGAAATTGCGTCCTTTCTAGTCTACTAGGGGTTGCCTGGATGTTGAAGATAGGGCATATCAAAAATGGCGCAAGATGCGCGTTTGACTCTTCAATCGGGCTTCCCCCCCCCTTTTTTGATCTAGCCAGGATCAAACAACATGCCCCGCAGACACAATCGGGCCGATTGTGTGCATGCCATCTACGAGGGAAGAAACGTCTCGTAGGTAGAAACGAGAGAATGTGGAGTGATTACTCCAACATGCAGCGGAAACGACTTCTTGAAGAGCAACTCCTCGGTAGTTAGCCCAGGAGGTGGCTAGTGCTCTAACTTCGTGCGCTGAGATGTTAGCTAGCGCACGAAGATCAGAGGAAGTCTTCAAGGTGTTGTAGGAAAGACGAATAGTCTCCACAATCCACCTTGAAATAGTGGCGGCCGCTATCTCTCGTTTATTTCCCTCCTTATAGGACAAAAACAAACGCTCTCTCCCCTGGCGGATACCGGGAGGTTTTGTCCTATTTATGTAGAACTTTAGGGCCCTGACGGGACATAAAGTTCTGTCAGGAAGATCATAAGAGATCGTTCCTGACAGAGAGGGAATAGTAACCGGGGGCCGAGAGGCGGCCGGTCCCTGGTTCTTCGCCAGAAATCCTGGTATAAAAGCCAGGATAACCTCCCCTCCCTCTCTAAAAGCCAGCTTCTTAAAAGAAAGTGCATGGAGCTCTGATCTCCGTTGGGCGGTAGCCAAGGCTACTAGAAAGACCGTTTTGAGTGTCAGATATTTCATGGATGAAATAGACATGGGTTCAAAAGGATGCCTCATGAGCACCTTAAGGACAACAGAAAGGTCCCATTTAGGGGTGTTGTGAACCGGTCTAGGACGCTCTAATAACATTCCTCTGAAAAGAGGGGTTATTTGGTCCTCCCAACGAAGATCCCAGGTGCTTAAAACACGGAGGGTAGAAGCGATGGCGGACTTGTACCCTTTTATAGCCGTGACAGATAGTTGTCTTTCCGTGAATAATTCAATAAGGAAATCAACTAATCTGTATATAGAGGGAGAGATCGGATTAACTCCGTTCTCCCTGCACCAGGAAGTGAAGGTAGACCACTTTCCTTGATACACATCAAGGGTAGACCCCCTTTGAGGTGCGGACATGCGCTTGACAGCGATGTCCGAAAAGCCTCTCTGGTGGAGATGCAACTGGATAAGTTCCAGGCGTGAAACTTGAAAAATCCAGGGTTCTGGTGGTAGCATCTCCCCAGGGGGTGCCACAGGAGGTGCTTCCAAGTAGGAAGACTCCTGGGGTGATCTATCAGGAGCTCCAGCAAGGCTGGGAACCAGGCCTGATTTGGCCAGCAAGGTGCGATGAGAGTTATTCTCACCGGATGGCTGGTCAAGATCTTGTTCAGGACTGGTTGGATGAGAGGGAGGGGTGGAAACGCATATGCGTTCAGCCCGACCCAAGAGGCTGTAAGGCTGTCGACTTCCAGGGCCTCTTCGTCCGGAAGTGGAGAGTAATAGATGGGAAGGCGATTGTTCAGCCTGGTGGCGAACAGATCTACCTTCGGAGATTGCCAAAGGCGACAAAGGTCGTCTACAATCTCCTGATGGAGTGTCCACTCTGTCTGAACTAGCTTGTTCTGACGGGACAGGGCGTCGGCAAGGATGTTGCGATTGCCCGGTATGTGTCTGGCACATATCGATACTCCAAGGTCGGCACAAAGATGGTAAAGCTCCCAAGTTAGCTGGCAAAGAATGCCGGACTTTGTGCCTCCCTGTCTCCTGACATATGCTACTACTGTAGAATTGTCGGAGAACAGGGTTACTCTCCGATTCTTCAGGCGAAGGGAAAGAGCCCTCACGGCAAGAAGGACAGCCTTCATTTCCAATATATTTATTGGAAGAATGGTCTCCTCCCTTGTCCATAGACCTCTTATGGACATGTCCCCGTTGTTCAGATGTGCTCCCCACCCTAGTAGGGAAGCATCTGTGAACAGGGACACTTCTGGGGGCGGTGGAGCAAGATCTACACCGCTTTGGAGACGAGTCTCCGACTCCCAGAAGTTCCAGACGTTCTTGAGTAGGTATTGAGGTATCAATACCAACTTGTCTAATGGGTCCCTGTGGGGTTTCCATAGAGACATTAGAAACATCTGGATGGGACGCATATATAGACGGCCAAGGGGGATTTGGTCTGCTGCCGAATTCAGAAGTCCCAAAAGGCTCAAGCATCGCCTTGCGGGAGCTCGAGTCCTTCCTCTGAATTCTGCGACGAGATGAAGAATTTTCTTTATCCTGTCTAGGGGGGGCAGCATTTTCCCTATGGCCGTAAGGAACCGAACTCCAACGTAAACGAAGTCTTGGGATGGTATGAATTCTGACTTTGTTTCGTTGATAATCCAACCTGCGGAAACTACTTTTTGCTTTAGAACCTGAAGTTGTTGCAGTAGTAGTTCCCGCGATTTGCAACGGAGTAGCCAATCGTCTAGGTAGTGATGGAGCTTGAACCCCATCACGTGAAAGGGAGCGACGAAGGCTGTGACTATCATCGTAAAAATTAGGGGTGCCGATGCCAGACCGAACGGCAGGGCCCTGAATTGATACGTCTTTCCTTCGTAATGGAATCGAAGGAAGTGTTGATAGTCTGGATGGATCGGTACATGTAAGTACGCATCCATTAAATCCATCGATACCGCCCAATCGTTGGGCTGTATCGCCGTTGCTATAGACCTGGTGGTTTCCATCTTGAAATGAGGAACATTCAAGAAGGTGTTTAACCTGGAAAGGTCTATGATCAGCCTCCATGTCCCTGCTTTCTTGGGAACCAAGAAAACGTGGCTGTAAAAGCCGGGGGAGCATGGATCTTGAAGGACCTGGATAGCTTGCTTCTCCAGTAATGTCGCGACCTCTGCTTGGAGGGCAGAGGCCTTGACTGGGTCCTTCGGTGGCTGAACTGGGGTTGGATATATGGTAGTCGGGGGGGTACGGTTGAAATCTAGTTTCACTCCGTACCTCAACATGTTTGGGACTGGGGACCCCTTTGGGCACCAATCGTCCCAAATGTCTGCAAATTTTTGCAGACGGCCCCCGACTACCGGAGTCGGCTCCTTTTTGCGTCCGGGAGGAGAAAGGAGGGGGGAGTCACCTCTTCCGGCCAGCACCCCTTGGGCGAAAGGAGTGCTTAGTCGGACCGGATCCACCCTGGTTAGAGGAAGTATTTTTCCTCTTTCCAGTCCGGCGACCCTCCGCTTCCCGTCGGAAGGATCCAGCAGGAGCAGGCTGACTAGGCGGGGTAGGCCTAGGCAGGACCTGCCTGGCGTACGGGATTGAACCCGATGCCTGCTGGGGCCTCTCTATCTTTCTAGCGTTAGGTAGAGAGGTCTTGGCCCTCTGTGTCGCAGTGGGGGCATATAATTTGTCCCAATCTTTCTGTGCTTGAGCCGCCTCTTGCACAGAATCTGCGAACAGGAAAGAACCGTCCATAGGAGCGGTTCTTAAGGCCCCTTCCAGCTGGAGGGATCTGATGACATTGAGAGAGCCCAGTGCGGCGTCTCTACGGAGTAGGACGCTATTTGCTGCGGTCTTGGCGGACAGCGCAATAGCGTGCCTAATCGAATGTGACAAGGATGTCACAAGCGATTTTGTGTCATCAGATAGTGACTCATTATCTTTTAGGGATCTGGCTAGGGCCAGGTTAGTGTGCTCTGCGTAGGAGAGCACCGCTAACGTGTTTTTGGCCAGACCCTCTTGTGCTCTAAGGTCTCGGTAAGCCGAGGAGGAGGTCACCCTAGGCACGAGTTGGTCCAGCTGTACATCGTCCTTTAATATGGAAGTCGATGCTGCAGCTGGACAGCCGGCCGAGCTGACTCGATAATAGTCAGCGCGGTACTGCCTAACGGGAGGAAGTTGTGCCGTGAACAACTTCCCCGGTTTACACCAAGCTTCCGGTCCGACTGCCGGAAGGACAGGGATGGAAGTACGTTGGTGGGCGCCTTGTGAGTCTCTGATTGTACGCTCCAAAAGTTCAGAGACTGCTAACACCGACGGGGAGGGAGGAAGGAATTCAAGTGCCCGAGTGGAGCCTTGAGAAACCTGTGGATTGGGATCCACTTCCTGTCCCCAGAGTGAAAAGGTCGGTGTTGACAAGGCTGGCAGTTCCGGCGGGGTAGGGCACAGATCCTGCGGGAGGTACGCTCTGATCAAGGATCTGAGTGTCCTCATATCCGACAGGATACTGGCCTCCTCTGGTGACAGCTCCTCCTGATTGGGGGAGCGGTAGCCTGGCTGAGAACTCTCGTTCTCAGAAAATTCCTCTAAAATAGAGGAGTCGGATGGTGGGTATCCGATGGGACCAGGCGCACCAGAGGAACCGGAACCCTGCTCCAGATGGCTGAGTCTATCAGAAAGACCTGCTACCATCTGGATGAGCTGGGACAGTTGCTGTCCCGACTCGGGTTCCGGACCCGACGTGCGGCTTCTCTCAACGACGGGCGGTTGAGGCGAGGGTGAGCGCATAAGCGAACCCTGGAAGCCGTATGTGCGGGCGAATGGGTCTTCCGGAAGCGGAAGTTGCCCATATTCTGAACTAGAGTTCAGATGTCCTCTCTGCGTAGCTCGTTCCATGGGAACGACGCCTCTGCTACGAGGAGGGGGTGGCACTTCCGGTTGGTTCCACCCAAGAGGTTGGGCAACGTAGGGAGGTGCCTGCATTTCCGGTAGGACGAAGTCCGAAACCGGAAATGCCCGTAACTCCTTCGCCGGTATGGAGCTACCGGAAGCCCTTTTAGAAGGAGGTACGGAGGGCGGAAACGCTGTTACCGAAGACGCATGGCGTTTCGGAGGTGGCGTTATAAGGTCCGGCCCTACTCTACTGTGTCCGTGAGGACTGGGGTTATTTCGCAGTAAAGACTGAGAAAAACCCCCAGTAGAGTCTTCGGTTACTGAAAAACGGGAACCCGCGTCAGTAACCGGAACTGCAATCGGCGGACCGGAAGCAGGGTGCTCCCGCGGGTACAAAGGGCTTGTACTCGGGGGAGCGGACGACAGGGGAACCGGAAGGTTCCCTGAGGTCCGGGGTATATTAAACCCTTGGAGACTTATTGGATGTAAGTCTCCCTTGGGACCACAGACATTAATAATGTCAGATCCCGCATCCTTCGCAGCCGCGGCCGGAACCGGAACTCGGCTGACGGAAGGGGTGGTGGCGGGAGGTTTGCTAGACCTCCGGGTTATATGCCCGGAAACGGAACCGGAAGAGGGTTTAGGCGTCTTCGCGGCCCGTTTCCCGCCACCAGACGCATTCCTTTGTGGTGAGACAAAGGATGCCGTCGGAGGGGTACGCAATATAAAAAATGGTACCAATGACAATAAAAACACTGGGAACCCCAAGTAGGCCAGAAAGGACGCAATAATTAATGGAAAGGAAAACATGCCTACTTGAATTAAACACTATTGCAATGGATCTGAGTCTTGTTCATTACAATAGAGCGGAGAATAGCCTACTTAACTCTACCCTACCAAGATCAAAATAATGGAGCCGGGTCGACTAAGCTAGCTAAGAAAATGTCTATAATTAAATAGACTGGACAATACTAATGCCAAGATAAGATTGGCGGTCTACTCCGTAGGTGAATGAACCCAAAAATCGTCTAGACTTGGCTGGTTGAATTTGGTTTTAAATCGAATTCACGGCAGCTTTGAAAAAACGATGTGCTTCGTAGAAGCACAAGAGTAAAGACTGAATATGGCGGCATGAGATCGGCGCGATCTCGCGGGATCGGTCAGGGCGCCGCCTGGCGGCCGAGCTGTTAACTCAGTTCTCCCTTTAGAAAATTAAAGGGATACTCTTGTGTTTGAGCCCAAATGGAGTAACATGCAAAAGTGTTCCATAGGTAAGTTTGAATGACACAAAATGACGATATTCTAGTCATTTGAGTGAGATAGGCCATGTTGTGTGAAGGACAGATTGAAAAGGGAATCACTGGGCTGTATCTGCTGCTGAGACAAACTTAACCGATATGGACCTCTGACAAAAGGCTGGGCTGAAAATTATATTTTGGTTTTGGTATTGACCTGTTTTGATCCAAAGCTGATTAGAAACCAAAATGCTCCGAGGCCAAAATTCGTCACTTCGACAATGTACATTCCGATGCTTTTGATTTAAATGCATCCAACCAACAGGTGTTTCCAAACTTTTTTCAGGTGGAGGCCAATTTGCATGCTTTGAAAAAAGTCAGCTACATGGACTTATTGCGTTTTAAAGGGTTTTTTATGTCTGGGTGAATGGTAAGATGGTTCACATGGCTTTTGGATACAACAATTACCAAAGATTTGTGAAAAACATGAAAATTTTAAGAAGAAAAAAAAATGTTTTTCAAATGCTTTCTTCAATGTTTTAGCCAAACAAGTTTTTAAAAAGTTCGGGAAAAATTTCTTCTATTTTTTAATTAGTGATGCTAGCAAGACTATGCTACCAACACTAATTCATACACGTCATCAAACACTATTGTGTTTTCCCATTGTTTTCTTTCTAACTTCTAATTTCGCAAAGTTAAAAATCATCAACAAACAGAATGTTGGAACAATTTGCAATATTCAGCAATTTAAAAAGTGATCAGTATAATCATGCATTGTTTAATACATCCTAATAGAATTCTCCAATTTTGAATAGTTAAAAAACTCATAGAATCCATGCATAATGATAGGTTTATCATTGTTTCAAATAAAACAAGCCCAAAGGGGTCGTTATTAGTTAAAATCCTGGATCGTCTGTTAATTTTTATAGGTTGTTAGGATTTTGGTTATTAGCTTGTCAGATGTCAGATAGGGAGAAAACTGGTACAGCATTAGCGACACAATATTTTCTTATTTGTCCATGTTGTGTTTTGGACCGTGGAGCTGGAGACCATACTCCAGCTCATGTGCCTCAGGCCCGCTCCCTGATTAAGAAAGGCAAAGGCCCAAATCTGGGCCATGATGCCTTTCATGATGATGATGATGAAGAATAGAGAGAAATACTGGCCAAAAGGCACCTCTCGGACCAAAAAGCTCTGGAGCCCTTTAGGGGAACTCGCCAAGACAGCCAACTTCGTTACCAAAAACAACTGGCTGACTGTTGGCATCTCAAACATTCCAAACGCAGAAGGAGGAGTCCCAATTTTATTAAAGACTGTACTCTCTTTTTTCTGCACAGAGAAGCGCAACCCATGCATAGTTTTTTGGGAGAGTAGCATTTACATCTTATTTACAAATAGGTGTCGGTATTAAAAGAGAGCAAGAGTTCCAATGATGAAGAATTCCTTATTTAAAGAATTATTTCAAATTTATAGAGCAATCCCACACCATGCATCTTAGAAAACTATAAAGTTTCTTCAATAGGATATGGATGCAAGATAGGGTTTTCACGAACAGAGGAATCATACACAGGTCCTGAAATATACTATGGAGAGGTTCCACGCCATGCAGTATTTCAGACGAATTTCAGACAGGAATTATTATTTGTTTTATTTTCAAACAGGAAGTGCATTGGTACATCATCTTGGAGCATCAGAGTTACACCCTGGGGAATCACCAGCCACCTCTGCGAGAATCTTCCACCTCTTCGAGTCAAGGCCAACCACCTCGCGGAGGAAATTTAGCCTCAGGCAAAGGCCACCTCTAAACAGGCCTTTGAATAATATGTACATTCATATTACAGTTTCCTAACTGTAGCAAAGCTTGTCCAGGACACCCAAGAAGCCAGGTTCATGCAGTCTTGCAACCTGAAAGGTGCAAGACCCTCGGAGAGGTGGTTGCCAATTCCATGATGACATACTAACGACGATATGCGGATGATGATTTGTTCTTACCTCGGTGTGAAATTGCTAGAATGGAGAAATAGGAAAGCTATGAAACTGATAAGAATTTGGAGACATTTGATTCTACATTCTTATGATCAACAGTGCTAACCATTTTTTAAAAAATTTATTCCCCAAACCATCCTGTGTCCCTTTTGTCACTGCAACCTGCACATGGTTGCATGCAGCAAGAATCTCTTGTTTGCTGTGACCTGCAATCAAAATCGGCTGATACGAGATGTGATTAGTATCAAACCCAACAATTACCGGTTTTACCTGCAGACTAGAAATCTTTATGTTGCACATCGCTGTGTGACCTTAATAGTTATTTCTGCGCAATCCTAGCATCCCAAAAAAGATAACCCCCCAAAAAGATGAACGGAGTGCAAAATATAAGCCATTTTCACCAAGGCGTGTTTAAGTGTACAGCCAGTTTTTGCTGTAAATCTCAAAACGGTATGAAAAGATTGCATCTGAAAAAGATTTATCACATTTCACAAGTCTGAGTCAAATATGGGATAATACCTCTGAAATAGGGTCAAGTGCATCTGATACCCCTTATTCTTTAGGTTCCATTGTGCAATAACCTTCTAAGCTGTTCTTCTCAAACAGTGAAATGAGATATTTAGTGGAAAGAATTGCAAAGAAGCTCTTTAGATCCCAAGTGAAATGTACAAGAGAGGACAGTAAGGTCGAGTGTTGTGAGTTTCATATCTATGACCCCTGAGAAAAAACTGATTGGAGACTGCAGAGGTATGTTCCTTACAGCGTTAGTTGAATGCCAAAACTGACAATGGCAAAATTGCTCATTGCAAAATAAACAATGCCCAGGACAAAACATGATAATCGCTACACAATACAGCAGAGATATCCATAACATCGTTCCGAAAAAGTTCGCATCATCATGATTCATATTTTGACATCAAAAGACGCAGAAAAATCAAACGACTTAATACAACTTTAGCAAGATTAGACCTAATTGTTTGATGTCCAAGGAAAAAGGACGAAAATGTCAGAAAAAACTATGTCAGAGCCGTCATATTACACCTAATACACAAAAACACAAAAGTTGAATCCTAACTCGTCAAAGTCAGAGAAAGAAAAAAATCTCCACTCTTTCTCATCAGCGTTTTCTATTGATTTACGGATTTTGGACGCGTTGGGTCATTTTATGAGTGACCACCTTGATGATTGCCGCAAGTCTCGGTACACCTCGGCCCGTCAGAGCGTTCGAGGCGATCCCCTTTTACTTCAAAGTATCTTTGAAGATGCTGGCTAAGATATCTTCTAAGTTTTATCGTTACGGCACAAAGGGAGGAAGCCGCTGGAGGATGCCCTTTGTTTCTTTTCAGAATATGTTACTGAGATGGGACGTGAAAATACATCTATAAACAGATCCTGCCCCTGAAAATGAAAAATAACGCAACTTTTGACACAAAAAGGGCCTTTCTGGAAGACAAAGCACAACAATGTGAAAATCTGGGAATAGAAAAAACTCACCAAAATCTGATAGTACCGAGAATTAAAAGAGAGAAAAGAACAGTAAGGTTACTGATACATAGAGGGTTAATAACAAGGAAGAACTGAAATTCTGAAAGTGGAACATAATTGTCCGTGACCAACACCCTTAGCTAAGCTAATGGCAGGGTTATAGCGAAATCAGTCATTGCTAGGCTAAACAGAAGGAGAGTCCAACACCAGATTCACCAAAAGACTTGAACCCTTTGCAATCATTTCAGTTTCTAACTGTTTTACTGAATGTAATTCTTCTTCCTCAGCGTTGGTCAGTTTTGAATGGTTTATTTGATTATTTTGGCAAATTTCAAAATTTAGACAAGTGTTGTCAGAAATGGCAAGATTTGAGGAAAAGTTGTTTTCACAGTATTTTTGAAACTCTTGTACCAAGAATTTATAAAGGCTAGTCTTTATTAATTCTTGCTTGTATGCATTGGGTTCAGAGGTCATTTTAATTTGCATTCACCTCTCAATTCGATGCACTCAGCATATTCAGGCCCATTGGGCCTCGTGTCTATGAATTCCAATGGCCGAAAACTAAGAAATTCTGTCGACCGCCCTGAAACATAAGATGGAAGCAAATAAAAGCATGCAAATAAAACATAAAAAAGCAGCATTATTTAAGACGATATTTCAGGGTAGCATCTACTCCTTAGCATCCCCAGGAAGACTCTGTGAGGACTAAGTATTTGAACAAGGACCTGCACATGGAAAAGCAATAAGAAATCGAACTTTAAATTTTTAACTGCGGGAGAACCACTTCTCTATATTTCCATTTTCAAAATAGCCAGATTTGAGACTTGGATCTGCTACCTTATGATAATGGTGACCAGAATAGTCACCGGCCCACAGGGGGTTAAGACATCGGTGATTCACCTCAGACCTGCTGCGCATCTCCCGGGGCAAGCAACACTTGGTTATGCAAAACAACCACCGCAACTTTTGCGTCGAAACATGCAAATACGCAGCATACCGTATTTACCACTCTAACGTGATTGCAGAGAAGATGCTAGCACGGTAACGCTACGGAGGCAGCCAGCCTTGCAGCGAGAGAGAGAAAAGTCAGCTAATCAAATAACGGACTTTGTTCATCAGCTTCGAATGATCATCGTTAATTCAGTTACGGCGACACGACATGACGAGTGCAGCCACTTGACACGACATCGCCGATCGGTGCCAAATACACAAATGGCAAATGATCGCAGGGGAGGTAAAGAAATGGAGACATCTCGAGAAAAACGTGTCGTATCTGATGAACATGGCTGTCACATCGCTTACATGTACAAGACACAAAGGACCAGCATTTTGGAAATATTAGCCACTTTAGGATTTGGCTTGTCATGGGGTCACTTAGATTAAGTGAAAGTGGTGTTTTTTGGCAGCGACACAGCCAATTCTCATTCAAGGTGTTGCTTGAAGATTTCAATAACATGTGGTTCGTTTTACAGTCATTCACTTGATGAAAGTGCCACTTCATGGTACATGTCATGTAAAGCAGGGTGAAACTGGCCCTGGGGTTGAAATTGCCCCAAATCCCAAAATCTTATTTGGGTTGAACTATCATAAATTCACATGTAGATCACTGAGTTACAATGTATCTTTTAACACCTTTTTGAACATTGATTCAGTTGATATAGAAGATTTACCATGACTGTGGGTTGGAAAATGTATGGGAAAATTTCACCCCACTCTGGACCAGTGTCACCCCACTTAGGGCCAATGTCACCCCATCTTACATGCATTCAACACACTAAGTTGCCCAGTGCACCCATCAGATCATTTCCGGTTTTCACAAGCTGAAAAATGTCATCAAAATAACTTCAAGAATCCAATAAATTTCATCTGAATTCACGTAAATGCCCTCCATTCATCTTGTAAAGTCAGAGAGTGCAACCAATGGAAATGAACACACTAATAAGCATTCTCGCTAGGGCAAATGAACTTAATTAAGAACAGCTGAACGCCAATTCACGAAATTTCCCCAAAGAGTTTTCTGCAGTGGCGTGTTTGCAGAACCACCAGTTGGACTTCGTTATGATGTATACATTATCTGTTGCTTCCTTTAAATCAATTCTAGGTATTGTCGGCGGGAAAATTCCATTTCGTCAGGAAAATTGTATCTGGTCGGGAATCTGAAATTCTATTTCCTCGCTTTGATACAGAATTGTGCAAGACGTATAAATTACGTTAGGTTGTATACCAATTTAATTTCGTGTCGCTGTTGCCTTCTGGGAAATAAAACGATGCGCCAACGGGATTCATCGTTTTGGAAAACATTACACAGCGGCAGATGTCACAGGTTCAACTGGTTGTAGCTTTTTCGACGCTGCGACGAGTCACTTTTGATTTAATCGTCATCCAATTTGATGCAGATTTCTTCCACAACAGTTGGTCGAGCTGGTCATAATCGAATTTATTTCCCTGTCCATCAAGATGATTGGGTTGGAAACTTCAAAATGACTCAAGGCATTTGCGACATTGAATCTAAGCAGAACCTTCGACCTTAGATGCACTACTGTGTGAAGTGGCCATATAGTCTTGGTCACAAGAAATTTGCACTTGGCAAAGTGAACAGGTTGATAACTTCGAAAACTTCAGAATAACTCAAGGCTTTTGCTAAATTTCACTAAATTCAAACAGAACCTTCAACCTCAGGAATTGGCCATAGTACTGTCCTGGTCACAGGAAACATGCACTGCCACATGCACAGTGGGTAGACAACTTTGAAAAGCATGTTTCAGACAGCGTATGGGAAGCATCTTGACAGACGAGGCTCAAAGATTGCAATGACCCTTTAACAAACTTTACCTGTCATTTAGGGATATTGGTCTTGCAGGGGAAAGATGATGCAAACGCATGTAATGTTGCAACGCTGCAATGATAGCCCCTTTAAGGATAACCTCGCATGCATCACATGTTGCACATTACCCTCCAATTAGCATCAATGCACCAACTACCACTGATCAGACAGCATGCAGTGACCTTGTGCAATGAAGTAGTAGCATGCTATGCCGCTACCTCAATTACCTAATCATTGGTTAGATATGCTAACAACTCAAAACCGTTCCAATCAACGTTTACCGGTGCAATAAGAGGATTTGCACACTTCCCACATAAGATCTATTGCTTTTCCAACTGACTTTAAGCTGACATAGACCTAGCATTGAGTAACTCTTGTTGTCCTTTTTGATGACTGATCATTAGCAGGATTCTGAGAGAGGGGTTGCCCCCCCCCTTGGATCTGCACCTGATTAGCAGCAAGCTTTCCGCAATCCTAGCTACTGGGTTCTAGTTAGCATCGTGAGCACTGGAGAAAAGGTATAAGCAACAGGACTCAAAAGAAACCCCCAAAATAAACCAAAGGAGGCAGTTTGGGGATCCTATATCAAACAGAGGGATGAAACAAAATGTTGCAATTCAAACTGATTCAATCAAATTGCCTGTGACCTCGAGCAAATAACTTAACTCTGAACAAGACAGGGACAGTTATTTAGTGACCTCAACTGGTTAATAGTGATTCTCAGTACGAACAGACATTCATTCAGAATTTAAACACTCATTAATGGGTTTAAAACCTGACTTGCTGTCCACAGTATGCAAGCTGCGCTCCAACAACAGTCATAAGAATTTCAGGAGTGCCGTCAATTTCAAATTCAAATTCTGTACGTGCATAACGACCCTGTGAAGTAGCAATGCAACGATTACACCCACGTCTGTCAGTCGATTCCTTAGAGGCAGAAATTCAAATGAAATTAGCGTGCTAACTGTTGACAAGCTAGACGGCGTAGCTCATTAGCTTAGCAAGCTGACATGTAATACAGGGAGGGCAAATTTCGTTGTTTTGATGATTTTCTTGACAGCCATTCATCATGGTATCTATTTCTGTTGTGACCATGAATGTTGGCTCTAAATTATGGCCAAGTGTAACATTTTTCAAATGGTTTCAATGGCAGAGTCTTGCTGCAGTATGTGTGTTTGAGGGAATACATTTAGCACCAGTTATGTTTGAAGTACAGTAGAACTTCTCTATTGAGGACAAGCTTAGGACTGAGAATTGATGTCCTTTATAGAGGGGTATCCTGATTACAGAGGTCCAATTGAATGGAAATTACCAATTTGGGACCAAAATCAGTGTCCTCAATAGATAGAATGTATCTTGGCACCAACTGTGACCAATTGTTGGTGCCGATGGTGACCCAATGTAGGCCTATTAAAAGTGTAGCCCCACTGGAGGCCCAATATATATGTTGGCAGAAATTGCACTCCAATCTTGGCAAGTTTGGCACCATCTGAGCCCAAATGTTGGCATCAATGGTGACCCAATGTTGGCATCAATTGTTGCCTAATAGTGACACCAACTATGCCCCAGGTTTGAGAGAGTGATTAAGTGCCAAATGTCAAAGGTTTTAGATCATACATTTCATCAAAGGGGACTAAGTCAAAGAATCCTATCGGCATTCCGGGACTGAAATCGCAAATTCTGTTTAACGTAACAATATTCTATTCTATCTGACTAAATCAAACACAGAAGACAAATGGAAACATACATATAGGCTTCTGGAGCAAGAATCGTTAATGAGGATTTTGTAATTATTTCATTTGAAGTATTGAGATTTTTGAAGCAACAAGGAGCTCTGCAACGTACATAAAACCAATACAAAACGATCGTAAAAAAAGACACCAAAGCTCGTCAGTAATAGAATATTAATGAGCGAGGATTTCAATTTTTGAACATAGCTATTCATCTGGAAAATCTATATGGCGATGATAAAAAGTACAAACGAACTGTTATTAAACATAGAAATGTAATTATGTGATGAAAAATGCATAAGACGAGAAGTCTGTTTCACCCTAAGCTGATAGCTAACTTGAAGAATGTTGTAGAGGCTTTTGTTGTCAACTTGGGCTGAACCAAGAGTCTTTGGATGAGAGGATGGTTGGGTGCTACTTTTATGATTCAGGGTAGCAACAGGTTGACTGAGAGAGCATAGAGTACCCTTTGACTGACGAAAACACCTATTGAAAATGTGACCCATCTCAGCAAAACCAAACGCATGTCATCCTAAGCTTGGCAGGTTGAGATGGACTGCTTGTTCATTTCACTGTTGTCTGCCTTTTGTGGAATCTGAGTACATCTATTTCTTCTATCATCTCCTCGTGTCATTTAGGCTCATCTTCTGTGCGACATGCACCGTCTTTTGCTGTGATGGGTCACAAGTTTGTGAAAAGGAACATTCCAAATGCTTCAAAGTGTCAAAACGTTTTGACATGACCATTCTTTGGTTGGCTCTCGATGAGCATGTAATGATTGTACTTTACGTTCCATGATTATCATATCTTGGAGTCAAACTCTTATGTTTTTTTATGAAATTGATCACTACATGCAGCCCGGGGGAGGTTCCACAGTATTTGGTACCTAGTATCCTCATGAGAATTTCTGGTGGCCACACTTGTTATATACATCTTTCAGAGGATTTTCAGACAAAAGGGCAACCTAACAGCCCATTTTCTGAAATTTTCTTAAACCAGACCCCATTCTTAAAGGGTTAGTGCCCTCAGCTAATTTATCAATGCAATGAGAAAAGAGAAAGAAATTCAAGAAAGAGCAAGTATAGGGAGAAAAATCTGAAAGAGAGGAAGAGTTCACACTTGGAAGGATCTACTGTTTCACCATTAGAAGGACGTGCATCACTGTACAACATCATGCTATCGCTACAGTGCGCTACTGCCAACTACAGGTGGAACTAGAGGACGAAACAGACAGATCCTAGAGAGGAGGATAACAGAGAAATAGCATCCATTGCCCTTTTAACAAAAAGACTTAAAGTTTTTTTTCCGCACCGAGCCGAGAATGGTGATCAGAACCCGCCTCGGACCAGGAGGGTTCAAGACGGTTGCTTCCCTTTTACACGAGGGAAAATACACCGGCTGGTACCTGAACTAGTCACGACCTGGCTTGAAACCACACCGTGTATAAACGCCTACAAAGCCTTGAGCCCCAGGTCTGAAGTATCTTTTTTTCACCAGCAAATTAGAAAGCCTTAGATTTAAACTTTGGTAGAAATAAAACCCCTGATTTGGACAAGGAAGAGGTTGACTTTAATCTCGATTATGCAAAGTTCATGTTTCTTTGAAGATTTGATGTTTCTTTATGATGCCAACATGAGTTAGATGCAAGTGGAAACGGCTTTGCAAAATGCTGGAGAACACTGTGTCACAGCCCATCACGATAATCGCTCTAATTGTTTTCTAATTTAGAAATGGTGTCTCATTTTCGCCGCGACACTAGCAGCTGCAACGACGGCTTGTCACGCCGAATTTCTCCGATGGGATTATAACAAGGTTTAATGTCAATTTCACTGAAAGCTACAAAATGTGTGCATTTTTTACAATTTAACCCCAGGTCACCATTGTGAGAAAGAGTACGGGGTTTTCTGCTTTAAGAGTGAGGTACTCTGACATCGTTAAAGAGTTAATTGATGAAATTAAGCACTCCGCAAACAAGCAATTTATGTCGCAGCGACCTACAACACCACGATCATTGATTACAATTACTAATCGCAGCACTTTCCAATCACGATCGTCATGTTGTCATAGCCAAGTCATAGCGATAGAAATCACAGGTTTGCGGATAATTTTATTGACAAGGATCGATCCTCATGACGTCAGACAGATTATATACACACCCACTTTGAATGACAGAGACAAATAATTACCAATAACAACACTTTTGAATATTTTTCACAGTTTTCAATAAAATCTATATTTCAATATTTGTTCAAAATAGCCTAGGTTCCATAGGCATTTTAAATTGCAAATATGGTTTTCTTTTATTCAATTTTATGTTTCATACCTTCGAATTATCCATTATCAATTTAATGGAAGCTTTTTATAAAATCTAAACAAAGATCTCTTCAAAATAACATTTTTCAATTCAAATGCAACCAATTGGCAAACATTTTCATAATAAATGTTCCATTATTTTTCAAAAATATTTTTTGACATAAAGTGGAACCTCCCTTAGCAGACACCTCTCTATTAAGGACACTACGTTTGGTCCCAAGTTGGTACTTTCCATTCAATTTGACCTCTCTAATCGGGACACCTCCCTATTAAGGACCCCATTTACCAGTCCAGAGGGTGTCCTTAATAGAGAGGTTCTAATGTACATGTATAGCCTATGTATTTAAAAGCAACAATGATTTTTTGAACCAGGACCAATGGATGCTGCGACTCCGATATATAAAAGTTTGAAAGAATAGCGTTGCGTACTTCCTGACTGTGAATGCCTCTCTGGCGGCCGCGCAGGAGGAATCGTGCGCGGGAAAGGTGGTTTCTCGCCGTGATCATAGTCTAAAATCAAACGAAGGTTCCATTATTAATTAGTAAAAGATCAGTTTTAAGATTTTTTGTCGTTTTTTTAAAATCAGAATTCTCTTTAAAGTACCAGGTAAAGTAGTGTACAGAATCCTGGAAAAATGATAGCGCATGGACACAAATGATAATAACAAAACACAGACAAAATTTATTTTGGTCAATGCCAAAGATTCCAACAAATATTTCATCGCCCTCACCAACAGTGGTTATTGAGAAACACCTCAACCCTGCCCAGTCAAGAGCACAAACCCCAAGTTTCATTGCCAAAATAACTGTACGGGTAAAAGGCCCAGGCCTCCAATGCAAAAGCGTATACAAATGTTATCCCCCACCACCTCCGGTTGGTGGGACATGACCCTGCAAAATCAAGAGCAGAAACTCCAAGTTGCATGGCTATCAGCACCCAACAGATCCAAGGCCCAGCTATGCCTCCGACCAAAAACATATTGCTTCCAAGTAATACGGTTTTTGCCCTAACGCATAACCATAGTTCTCCACTGGGATCTTTGTCCAGGCGTAGCACTAGAACAAATTCAGTTTATCCAGTTTAGTACCCAGAAAAAATTCACAGCGGGGGGGGAAAGAGTTGTTGACTGATAATGGGTTTTTCAGTTTGAGCACAGTGACAGATTTTGCTCTCTTCTTCTTTGGCATTCAACCTGCCTAACATTATAACTTCAGTCTTGTTGTGGAGATGAAGCGGCTTGTCATTCCAAGGTCAAGCTGTGCCCTCCGTAGTTTTCCCTCGACATTGATGTCTGTGGGCAAGAATTTCACTGTCATCCTGGACAAAACTAAAATACATGTTGAAAGTCTAAACTGTGTCAATATTATGGTGACAGCATCCGGCCAAAAGAAATTGTGAGAACATCCCCACAGGAGGTTCCACCGTAGTTAATATCAGTGTTCTCCACCTAAAATTGGATACCACTCTAACAAGGACACCCTCTCTATTAGTTTTGCTCCCAGGTTCGTTGTTTTCATTCTGATCTGGACACCCTTCTATTGAAGACAGTACTTGTCAGTCCCACAGGTGCCCTTAGTAGAGAGGTACAGTACACTCTGCCTGCAACCCTTCTTACCATTCCAATTTCATTCACAAAAGCTTGGTACGATCAGCAGAAGTTGCTCACCAAGATTTCTGTGACAACCTGATTGCGCATAAGTGGTCTTGGAAGGTATAATCCCAATCTCAAAATGCCGCGAGCCGAGACAGCTGACGCACTATCGCAGCAACCTGTCAAGCTCCCCATGACCATTTACATATATTGTGGCCAAGTCCAGCGTAGAGATAACACTTTTGACGGGAAATTGGCAGTTTGGACGTAGCGTTGCCTGTCTGTAATTCCCGCGGGAATGCGGTGATTTGAAACGACTCTGTGAGCGCGGTGATAAGAGAGGCTGTCAAGGGTGAACATGTCACATGGCCTGCCACCTGGAGAGAGGAGGCTGAACTGATATTTCAGATATTTTGAAATATTGTGAGTTTTGCAATGAATTGACGGTGAGCATTGAAGATTGTCACCACAGGCATGCAGTAGTTCATCACACTTTTAAGCAATGTTATATGATCTTTCACTCTGAAACTTTTGCACATAACTGACCAATCAGCAGACAGAGCCAGCAAACGGCGTTTTCTTTGAAGGAGAAATGCGTTGGAAGGTGTTTCTTTTATGTGCAAACCGTATCATCGTCATATCTGGAACTGAAGTTCTGAAGTGTCGTATAGCAACAGGTCTTGCAAACATCGCAAAACTAGTTCCAAGTTCACTCACCAGGTGGTATGAAGTTCCCCGACCCTGTTGGTTGTTGTACCATGTAGTATTTATGATCGAGCGTGCCATCGTCGCCCCGCCGCTGCAACTCCAATGGCTCCGTCTCCGCGTAGTTCCCGCGCGGGTATTTGTTCAGCAGGTGCTGCTGCTGGTCGAACGGTGGGGGGTCTTCGGGTGGAGGGGGTGGAATGGAGGGCATTGGTAGTGTGGCTGCAAAGAGAAGAAGACAACGGTTGATTGAGTAACTTGGGTTTGCGTTTGTGATGATGACATTCACGACACTAAATGACTAATCTGTAGGTGACGAACATGTGCCATTTCAACCATGTTGTCTCGGATTGGCTGGCGCCTAAACGCAGTGGCACACAAAAGATCTCATTCCGCTTTGGAGGAGGAATACTCTCAGGAGAATAACACCTCCTAGAGCAGAGCGAACGCTGAAGAAGAAAGAGAAGGCTAGGATTGGCTATGCATTCCTGACCAGCCTTTGAACAACTGAGCCCAGAAGACTGGGATAAGATTCCTTTAATTGTGGCTAAGTGATATAGGCAACAGTCTAAGACATGAGCTCTGAAAAGTAAATAGCACACAACTGACTAATTGGTGCTAGGTTTTATCCTCAAAACTACGGCTGAACTTTTACTTTAGAAATATTCCATGCCTCTGTTTGAGTTCTTCCTGCTGGCTCTTTCACCTCAGTTGGTATAGGCTTTTTCATCGATGATTCATTCACACTTTCACTACATTCTAAAAGCACTTCTTTTATTTGTTTTGTTTTTTGTTCCAAATGATTCATACTTTGGAAACCTGTTCACATCTCGCAGAAAAATGAAGACTTCATGTTGGCACTTTTTCCAGATTAGCTAAATATTTTGTGTAAAACTATGTTGCTTTTGAGTCTTGAAGCTACTGACTTCATTTCAGAGGTGGGTGCCAGGTGGGGGGCAAACTCCTTGACGTCAGACAGAGGAGACCTCATGTCAAAACTTACCACCTAGGTCAATTCACGGTGGCGACACAACATGGTGGTCGGCCTGGGAAAACGACATAGGCAAATTCAAAGGATACTTTATCGGAAGCAATTCTGACTCATTTTGTAAATATTGTAATCCTTGGAGACAAAAGTATCCACTTTTCAAAGTAACATGAGTGACAAGAACCCCCTAGCTGCTGATAATCAGTCAACGGGGTTCCTAGCAACTTAGTCTCAATGTTTATGAGGCTTGATGAGCAAGGAAACATGGCAAAGGTAGAAAAACTTTTATCAGACACTGTCCTCAGGGAGGATGTATGTTAATATGGAGGACATTGATGATAAAAACTTATCAAGAGTATGTTATCTATATTTTATCAGAGATGCACCCTGAGTCACTTTCTGAAAAAAAAAAATTCAGAGAAAGGTAGATGCTTACGCTTCATTCATACCATTATCAGCTACTGGCAATGTCTAACAATTCCACACAAAAGTTCGAACTTGTCGACTTGCCACATTGTTACCATTGCCTTGCTAGCATGATCCTTTTTAAACCCAACGGAAACGTCCAACAAGCTAAATGAAGGTTCATTTTGTGTTTGGCGCGTCAGAAAATCACAAGCGAACACGAACGGAAAAACAGCACAAGTGAACAGTCTATGTATACGCAGCCTCACAAGTACTAAGAGCCAAAAGGGTTAAACAAGGTATTCATGTCCACAAACTTATGTCGTTTGACTGGTGATGAATCTTGATATGAATTGGGCAACAGACCTACCTATCTTGAACATATTCAGCATAAATTCAAAATAAGATTGAGCCGAATCGAATCGAATTATCCAAATCAGTCGTGACCAAATGTCAAATTGCAGGAAACAATGTTAACCATGCACATACTGTAACCATCCTGCCCTGCGGAGGGATTCAAGTGAAATACTGAATCACAGTATGTTGAGCACAATGTGATGATCTTCCAGCAGATATGATGAGAATCAGGAAAAACTTGCAAACCAGTCCAAACACAAGCTCTCACAACTCTGCAGGAGACAAAATACATAAGAAATCGGTTAATCCACCAAATATCAAATTTTCAAACAATCAGTCAAAAGCGTAGATATCAGGCCACTGAGGTGAATTGGTCAACTTGTCAGATGGAAAATGGGTTAGAAAGTCGGAAATCAAAGATGCTGTGTGCAGTGATCGGAAGCTAGTGTTTCTTGATCACCATGTGAACGGCAAGGAAAAACAGGAAGGCCCAAACGTATTCAAGCGTAAAATCCAGAAGAAATTAATTGAATTAGCATTCTGTTGTCATCTTGAGAGTCTCTAATGACATCATTATCACTCAAGGCGGCACCAAAGCAAACAGCGGGGGAACGATGCGTGTCAAAATTCTCGCAATGACAACTTTGTTTTGCAACATATGGCAGTAAATGGGCCTTGCATTGCACCAAAAAGAGTTCAGGTCATGAAGAATTTGGTTTTGTGTTCATTAATACACAAGAGATATTAACTATATTTGACTCAGTTTAGGCTGGAACAGATGATAGAACAAAGACATCAATAAAGACAATCCAATATTATCTGCAAAAATCTGTTTCACCCAATTTGAGCTGACACCCGTGTACATCAATGCTCATTCCTGTGTGAAATACACAGATAAGGCAAGTCAACTGGTCACAAAACTAGCTCAAAACAGGTGCAGAATTTCCCGTCAAGTATGCGTTAAATTTCCCGACCGTGCCGCCGGTATCTTAAATCGATGGGGCCTGTCACGTTTGCGCAATCCTGATATCGAGAACAATGCTACTGCAATGTCACAATGTCCGTGAAGACTTTGTATTTCCCACGCAATGCCAATAATCGGTCCTGGGGGTAATTGACCGCGGTCAAAACGTGATGGATGCAATCATGATGAGTTGGGCTACCGCCGGAATATTTTGTGACAAAAATGTCCATTCACTTGACAAACAAAGAATACAGTTACTCGTCAACAACAAACTTACTGCTATAACTTTAGACATTAGGACCTTCATCTTCAAAGAAGGAGGCTCAATCTAGTAACTTTTACCTTCGGCAATTAAGACCTTAGATGTACTATCAGATGGACGATCAAATACGCTTACTCTAGTTTCACCGTTCTAAGACCAGTTGACTGTTTACTAAGAAATCAAAACAAAGGCCAAGCAAGAACATCAGACAACTTGATGCTGCCAACCCAGTGTCTATCCAAATTAAACCCGTTGAATGGCATCTATAACAACCATAATGCAAATATTTCGTCGGCATTGCATATTCAGAACCGGTCTTCGATTGGTGAAAATAGAGTATTATCATCTAAATACTGGGCATATTTTATCAGAACTGGTCACTCTTTTGTCGTACAGGAAGTTCGTGGTCACTTTATGGTAAGACAACTCCCCAAAGAAGATTTAGATGGCCACCTTGTTTTCACCTAGACATACGAGTACAATACAGCAATACATATCTAAAACCACAATCGGCCACCCTATTGTTGGGTCTTGTATTGCCGGGGCGACTTCTACACTTTGGAAGATTTAGATGGGCGTCTCGATTTCCTCTTGCTAAATGGTGCAGAAGAGCAAGGAAAATTTAGATAAGTCTTGAACTGATATACTCGAACACGAGCAGAATTCAAAATGACAGTTTCCATCCCATCCCGCAAAGAACAGGTGAAGCCTGGCTATGACAGAGAAGTCTCAACTCAAAGTGAGTCTTGTGTAGGCAAACAAGAATGGGTGCAAAATGACATAAAATCTAGTGTTTTCCAAATCCTGGCAAATAATCAATTTTTATGGCTGCGACCTGTACCAATCATCGCTGCCATAAGCGATAAAAAGATAATGCATTTGTTGATAAAACCAGTAAATTCTGATCCGAGGTCGAAGTGATCACTGATTCTTGTCACAGGCACCTGCACAAAGGTCCCAGTGATCATTGATTCTTGTCACAGGCACCTGCACTGAAGGTCGCAGTGATCACTGATTCTTGTAACAGGCACCTGCACTGAAGGTCACAGTGATCACTGATTCTTGTCACAGGCACCTACACGGAAGGTCGCAGAGATCAGTGATTCTTTTCTCAGGCACCTGCACAAAGGTCGCAGTGATCATTGATTCTTGTCACAGGCACCTGCACTGAAGGTTGCAGTGATCACTGATTCTTGTAACAGGCACCTGCACTGAAGGTCGCAGAGATCACTGATTCTGGTCACAGGCATCTGCACTGAAGGTCGCAGTGATCATTGATTCTTGTCACAGGCACCTACACGGAAGGTCGCAGAGATCAGTGATTCTTTTCTCAGGCACCAGCACAAAGGTCGCAGTGATCATTGATTCTTGTCACAGGCACCTGCACTGAAGGTCGAAGTGATCACTGATTCTTGTCACAGGCACCTGCACTGAAGGTCACAGTGATCACTGATTCTTGTCACAGGCACCTACACGGAAGGTCGCAGAGATCAGTGATTCTTTTCTCAGGCACCTGCACAAAGGTCGCAGTGATCATTGATTCTTGTCACAGGCACCTGCACTGAAGGTCGAAGTGATCACTGATTCTTGTCACAGGCACCTGCACTGAAGGTCGCAGAGATCACTGATTCTTGTCACAGGCACCTGCACAAAGGTCCCAGTGATCATTGATTCTTGTCACAGGCACCTGCACTGAAGGTCGCAGTGATCACTGATTCTTGTAACAGGCACCTGCACTGAAGGTCACAGTGATCACTGATTCTTGTCACAGGCACCTACACGGAAGGTCGCAGAGATCAGTGATTCTTTTCTCAGGCACCTGCACAAAGGTCGCAGTGATCATTGATTCTTGTCACAGGCACCTGCACTGAAGGTTGCAGTGATCACTGATTCTTGTAACAGGCACCTGCACTGAAGGTCGCAGAGATCACTGATTCTGGTCACAGGCATCTGCACTGAAGGTCGCAGTGATCATTGATTCTTGTCACAGGCACATGCACTGAAGGTCGCAGAGATCACTGATTCTTGGCACAGGCACCAGCACAAAGGTCGCAGTGATCACTGATTCTTGTCACAGGCACCTGTACAAAGGTCGCAGTGATCACTGATTCTTGTCACAGGCACATGCACTGAAGGTCGCAGTGATCACTGATTCTTGTCGCAGGTCCTGCACTGAACACCATAAAAGTTTTTGTCACATGTGATCCTGATCCCTGGTCGCTGCGACAAAATTCACTCGTTTTCACGGCCCTCTTGCAAGAAAAAGATACAATTGAATCTCTGCAAGTCTTTTCCTTCCTTTATAGTGCAAAATGATGGTTTAAGCAATCAAACGTTTGAGAGGGTGAGCAAGTAAAGGGTTAAATATAGATGGGCACGGCTTTCTCATATCGATAAGGGTAGCAACATGTCGATGATGTTTGTACAAGTCAATATCCGCAACATCAACAAGGGTTGAGTCATCGTGGTTCCGCCAAGACATGCTTCCAACTATTGGACAAGGATATTACTGGCATCCTTTCAAGCAGATTCATCGCACATTGCAAGCTGATATCTCCTCAGTGAGTCAGTTTTATATTTCATATGCCCTTCCCTTAGAGCCACAATCAATTCACAGGGCCGTAGCTGGAGGGTGGGGCAGGGAGCCAAATACCCCACCTGAAAGTCACAGTAAGAGGTGTTTCTCATGAAGATGTTTTGCCAATTCTTGACCAGAGTTAAGACCTAATGAGGTGATTTGCCACCCTTCCATGAACGATGAGCTAGTTATGGGCCCTATCCACACCCCTGTTCCTGAGTCTTACATGTAAGATGCTTGATAATTGCCATTTCAAAGCAATGCTAAAAATCCGAGCTGATAGGTGATTTTCACAAAGTATAAGCCCAGTCAGAAGTTGGGGAAGTTTCATTTACTGTTTTCCAGCACAGCCTAAAATGTCAACCACAATTTCTAGTTTTGCCGTTGGCTATCATTTCTTTCACAACATTGCAGAAGTAATCCCGCATTTTGCAAACATTACCGCTGTTTTTTATCAGTGAATGAAATTTCTGCACTTTCTTTTTAATAGCTGCACTTGACACCAAGTCCTTGGGAACAAAATGTACACAATGAACAGCACGATGTACACAGCTCAGCGCATAAAGCAGACGTCAATGTAGGGATGGAAAAAACAATACGCTGTGACTCAGGTACAACAATGGAACCAATTGACTGAAAAAATTGTCAAAGAAATGAAGCTATACGGAACAAGCCAGGTGGAAGATTTGAATTTTACGCACTTCTTGACGCACCCTGCTGCGTCTTTGTTCCAAAGACATCCATTGCTCCATAGCATTTTATTTTGCGTTTTAAACACCACCTTAGATTCAGGTGTCCATCTTATTCGCCGTCTTTATCGTTCTAATTTGATTAAATTCGTCCGGGAATATGAATTTGTGCAGACTAAGTGCAGTGTCTTGGAAATTATCTAAGATGTCGTGCTGTGCTACCATTGTCCACGCCCGTTCAAACGAGAGACAAATTTTTGTAGGGGATTGTGCGGCTTCATGATTTAATAATGGTTTCAACATCATGTGGTCCCGTTGTTCTTCTGTGAAAGATATGATAATTCTTTTAAGTTGAGTGGTGACGGAAAAGTAAAATTTCGACTCGGGTTCATGACTTTGTTGTTTTCATTTGATGACTGGTACGGAGTGATGATAAAGCATTTTCACCAAAGTTGCAATGGTACGGCACATAAATGTTTCCAACAAAGCGAGTGAAATTCTCAACTTAATCTAATTTCTTTAATGATATATATACAACAAAGCCAAAAAGCAATGATTACTGACTTTTTTGACTGCGATTGTTTTTTTTCATTGTCATCATTTGACAGATCATCCAGCCAGGTTTTCTTCTCATCTGCCCAAACATGCTAAACTGCCATCTACAATGCAAAATTGCAACCAGCAATCTCAACTGAACTTGAACTTGCTTAAGGAATGATTAGTACTAGTCAGCTAGTCAGATAGGGCCTTCGTCTTTTTCAAAACGATCGTGGGCCAGAGACTGCCAGTGATGAAAGGGTATCTTTCAACCAAATGTGTACGCGGCATACCTCAGAGGGGACTAAATGGCATACCAAGTACACCTGGTCGGTAGTATTAAAGAATTGATTTGTCATTTCAGCAGAGGCAAGCTGTGTTAATATTTTTGAAATAAGAATCTGTATGCAGATCCCATTAATTAAATGAATATCATCATCTTTTATGCAGTTCAACTCTTTTTAGTGAAAATCTTGATAGTTTGTTTTAAATAGGATTATTCTTAGAATCACAGTCCCATACACCTGAATGAACCAAACAACTCCTAAGTTCACAGTAACAGAAGGTCCGCATTGAGTGCAAACGCATTGAAGGACACCTCACGCGTAGTCTAATTATATGCCTGCCACATTTTACATTTTCCAATAAAACCCCGCCGTCAATCGCATCAATATCGTCATAGTCATATCCGCCATTCCAATATCCCGCAACCCGACACCTAAACATGAGAATCCTCTTGCACCAAAGCAAACCGATTATTAAACCATTTGTCCTTTCTATTCTCAGCCACTGTGGTATTAGCATAGTTGATTGCTTTAATTCATGTCGCTTTCACCAGCTGAAAGACTCAATGGCAGGTTCGTTTGGTATGACACTGACACAGCCATGGATTCACGGATGACACGCTACGTTTGTTCTCATAAATGGGGAATGAATAAGGATCTAAGCAGACAGGACTCCCAGTTACAGCAAATTTGTAGTTTCTTTCTTTATAGATAACATCCTGTGCGTCATAAATAAAGGGCACCCAAATTTTGATTAAGGGTCAAAATTAAATCGTTTTTCAAAATTAAATCGGTTATGACCCCCTGAAGCATTTTCTGGAAGTTGAAATGACCAAATCTGCTCAGAGCACATTTAAATAACATAGGTCAAAGTGGTCTCGTGATTATCCCAAAAGAGATAGCCTTTTTGTACAAAATATAAAGTTTCAACAATGATGTTGTGAAGACCTATCCAAAGACTATAAATACCAAGTTTCAGCAAATTTGTTTGCACAATAACTGTATAATTGCATTGGGTATTTCATTTCTATTTTCCTGGACCACCAATAATTACAAACTGCACGCCCCTTTAAATCACTATTCATTTCGCAGGAAGATGGACTTTTCCCCGATTGGTCAGTTGACATGCAGTCAGGACATGGATGGAGAAAATAACGCCAGACTCTAAACGCACAAGTTGCTTACTACACTGCTTTCCCCCCCCCCCCCCCCCCCCCGCAAACTCTAAGCTAGGCAACAGTTTTAACCCTAATTGAAAAGACGAAATCTCTCCCGATCAATCTGTTGATCCTGCGATGTGATAAAATGCGGAATGTCGTTCCCAACACGAGACAAAAAGGCCAATAATCGAATTCCTGCACACCCATTCGTTGATCGCTGATGGACAAGTTTCTGGTTAATTCACCCGTGTTGCATGCGGTTTAATCTGGCACGTCAAATCAATGAGGTTCATTGGGGAAAACCTTTTAACTTCTCTGGTAATGGATTAGGCAAATAACCGTGATCTCTTCCCAATAAAATGCATTAGTTTCAAGGTTGTCTCCGCATCCCCAGAAAATAAGATTTTAAACCAAACTCGATATGTCTAACCACAAATGATGAAAAGGGTATGACATTTTACATTTTATTAGGAATTTGCTGAAATACTTGCCAGTTCAAAATATGTAAAGCCCAGCTTGCACTTTCCCCTTCCCACATTTTATAGTTTTCCGATTCGAAGTCGAACAAATCATCTGGGCTCGTGAAGATAAGAGATAATGGACCTTTTCAAATTTAACCAAAGCCATAGCCAGCTATGGGGAGATCCTTCTCACCATAAGCAGACCTGGCCTGATTCACACCTAATCGCGAGGGCAACTTGAGTTTATTCAGCTTGAGGTTGCATCTGTTGCTCAAAGTGAAAGAAAACAATCAAATAAGAACGGTAAAAAGTTTTACTCAAAACCGAATATTATCATGGCCTATGTTTGAGAAAACATCTTTTTTCAATTTTGCTTCCATTGATTTCTACAAATACATGTATAGTGCATTTTCCAAAGATAAAACCATTCAGTTAAACATTTTTGTGCCTTTAATGATTCTGACTTTACCCCGTCTCATGAAAAGTTTGCAAAAATTAGGCTTCAGAAAAATAAAGGTGTTTTGAGGATTCTGTTCAAGGTTAAAAGATTCAGTTGGGATTTGACAAAAAGTTACCAATTAACAACCGACAGATGGTGGGAACATAAGTTAGTGACTTTATTGCTCATGTTCGTGTCATTTCGTACTCTATGAACCAATGTCCGGGTGGCTGATTGAGACTATCAGATGTTTATTCCATCTGTTGATAGACCACTTGGCCCGAACTGCTGTTGGAATTATAAACAGCCAGTTTTTTGCCGCAAAGATCAGGACTGTGCAAGTCGACTCTAAAGCAAAAGATGAGAGTCAGCTGAATAAGGCATATGAGAAGTTTTTTGAGGCACCAAGCTGAACAGGGGGACCATAAAACCACCAGACTGCAGCCAAACTCCAGCAGCAATTCGGCATTGGCCCGTACCAAGCTTTTGGGTCTCTGGGGGTTAGGAACAGTTAATACAAACAGTTCTATTTCAGCATCGCAATCTCTCTTATGAGAGCTAAACAGTTGCATAAAATCTACCCTTCACGTGAGTTTATAGGGTCATCGTCCTCACATCTCCAGATAAGCAACCCTCAGCAACGAGCCAAAGTTGCCAAGGAGAAGCCTGAAAGCCCTTAGGAATTTGCTAACGACTGATTGTAACAATGTGGAGTGGGACACTGGACCCTCTGACAGACAAGAAAGACAGACAGAGAGGCCAAGCTAAAATAGCAACTCCCAAAGCCAAGCATTTTATTTTTAGTTTGCTACTTTGTAACCATGTGTCTCTAGCAGTCTGACCATCAAATCTCCAGATGTTGTTGGCCATTTCAGATCTTCGCACTTACGTAAACAACATTTTGGTCAATATCTGGCAAGTTTTAGGCCAGATAGGTTCTGGCTTTATAGATCGCAGACAGATGAACTAAAACAGCCTGGCTTGCTTGGATTAAGTAAGCAGATTTCACGGACTTCTCGAGGCATCATCCAGGGATGGACATTACTATTTTCAACACTAATGATAATTTCAAGCATATTTGATTAAACTGGGTGTAATTACCTGACTAATTATCAGTTGAAGCATTTACCCCACACATGCAAAGGTGACCAACATTCCCTGGGGTGGATAATTTAGGTGCATATAATCTCTTTAGTAAATAGTACGAGTGTATGAGTCAAGCTGTGTGTCTTGCCCGAGGTCGCAAGCAATGCTATTCCAGATGTGATTTTGCCTGTACCAGAAACTCATGAGTAACCATTTGTGGAGGATTTACCAGACAAATTCAGACATTCAGTGGGCCAACATGCCGCATTGAAACTTTTTGGACCATCCAAACATTTTGAAACTGGCCCACTATTACTACTGCAAATTTGCTGAAATTGGGCATCTATAGTACATGTACTTGTAAATGTATATTAATCTACAGAACAACACTATTGAAATTTACATTCAGTAAATATTAAAACACCAACTGGACATTTTTTAAAATTCTTCAACGAAGGCAGTACATTTGTTTATTCTCCATCACAAGGGGCTGTTGGATATCTTATAGAGAGTGATATTATATCAGCCAGTGTTTACCAGTTTCTCACAGCATAAACCAATCTTCTGGTATGCTATTCGTACACAGCGTGTAGCGAAATGAATCAACGATTCCACCAAAATACTTCAAGGTTTCCCATGCATTGTTAATACCTGTTTAGGTTTCAGGCATGTTCCTACCTATCAATTCTGAGATATTCGCCACAACTGTTCTGGCCAACATCATACTGTGAAAATTTCATGCTATTTGCTCCAGAAACGAGAAGTGCTTTTATAGATCACACTTTGAAGCTTTGAGGGTTAAAATACACACATTTCTGATGACGTTTATTCAGACCAGTATAAGCAGACTTTCTAACTTCACAACTTTTCACCTGCCTTGTACATGTAGTTAAAATAATCAACAACAAAATACAAATTAGTATATTTTTCACCACCTCCGTGGAAGCTATGGTTACCCCACAAGAATCGGAAGTTCATGCGTTCAAATTAGCAGTTCATAACTCCTTAATTTAACGAAAACTAAAGCAATCTGCACACATGTGGAGGTAATAATTTGCTCTTCACACCTGCTTTACCAGTTGGTTTAGTAATCAGATCAAAACCTTTCAAAGCTGCTTTTAGAGTAGATCTTGTTCATCAACACTGGTTGAAGTATGTTGACCACATTACAAAAATGATACCAGGTGTTAGTGTATATATACGTATACATTTAAAAGAGCCAGAGTAGTGTATTTTCTTTATCTCAGTAGATTATATACAAATACTGTGCATGCTCATTCAAAGGAGCCAAAAATATAGATTTCTGAATCAATCCCCAGCCTCCATGTACTAGCTGTTAAACTCATTCTCAGGCAGAAGGTCGACAACAGAAAAACCTCTAATAAAATGACGAAATAAGATGATGGAAACTTATCATTTTAAAAGATACATATTCACACAGAAAATAGCCAGGCATAATAAGAAGCAAATGTGTTCAATGAAGGGAGGGAGGATGAAGGTCAGGCAGAAGCAGATTGGTGAAAAATTTGCAGATAGATTTGGTAGCTGATGACAGCCACAATTTGCCAATTCGAGTTTATGGAGGCTGATGACAGCCCAATTCGTCATTTCACTTTTAAAGAGGCTGATGACAGTCCAACTTTGCCAATTCAATTTCATAGAGGCTGTCGACAGTCCGGATAGTTGCCAATTTGAGTTTATAAAAGGCCGAAGACAGTCAAAATTTGCTAATTTGAGTTTACAGAGGCTGATGACATTCCAATTTGCCAATTTGAGTTCACAGTGGGTGATGACAGTCCGATTTGCCAAATCGAGTTGTGGAGGCCAAAGACATTTAAAATCCACCAATTTGATTTTACAAGGGCTGATGACAGCCAAAATTTGAGTTCACAGAAGCTAATGACAGCTCAAATTTGCCAATGTCAGTTTACAAAGGCTAGTGACAGTCCAAACTTGCCAAGTCAAGTTTTGCAGAGGCTAATTTGCCAACAGCAGACCTTGGTTGCTGATGACATTGTGAACTAAGACAAGTAGAGTTGGTACCAATGACAGCACCAACTCCGGCCATGACCTGGGTGTATTCAGCGAATGAAGGAGTTTGCTATTGAAGGACATGGTCAATAGGTTGCGCTAAACATCAAATTACTTACACACATTCCCAATCGCATGATGATTGGACATCTCATTATCCGATACAGAATAGTGCGACAAACTTTGTTGAGATGATAGCGAACTGTGGGATCCCTGCTCCCAGTGGTCCCGATCCGGGTGATCGGTTTCGATATCCCCTTCAGACCCACTCAAGTAGCTATAAAGGCGCATGCCCGGCGTGTCGGCCGTATCCAGCGGTGAGATCACACTTTCGTCAGTCGTCAGGCCTGAAAAGGAGAAAGAAGTTAGGTTCCTGTGTGGCAAAGTATGAAGGCGTTGGGGAAGGGGGGAGAGGGCAGTTGGGGAACTCAGAATTTATACAATCTGCTCTAAGTTGGCAACATCTTCGGAGGTTTTTGATACCTCCAATTTTTTTAACAAAGTCCTCAGTTGGTCTCATATTCTTGTAAGAAACCTTCCAATCTATCTGTTGCCAATACTACTAAAAGGGGGACTGGGGAAAATGTAAAGCTGGCGTTCCTGCAAAAAAGAAGAGAGCATGCCCATTAGACTTAATCAATTCAAACAACACACTGTTTTGATCTTTAATTTTCATTGAAACCATTTCATAACGGATGACAAGATATCATATCATGACAACGCAACATCTTGTGAGACATTCTGTATTCTGTGTGACAAGAACAGGTGAATCCAGGTACTGTGTGCAGAGCTAAAAGTTGAGCTAACATTTTCAATTAGCAATCAACAAAATACCATGTTTGATGGCAAAATTGAAGGTGAATGTGTTAATTCATACTACTTCTATAGGCATCGGATGGTTGATCAAAATCTGGACGCCGACGTAACTAGGCTTATATCGGCATCCATCGCACAATAAAAATCTAGATGCTGAAGCAAGCCTACTTTGTGTTAGATCTTGATCATTCATCTGGGACTGGATACGGCTTTAGAGTTGAAATTTACACGCATTTGACTGGACTTCGTGAAAATGAAACACTCGTTACCATCAAACGTTTCATGGTGTTCTATTTGATTAGCGCCATGCGATCTATTTTCTCCACTTAGAATTTTTACCAAATGCAAATCATATTATTTTGGCCATTTAAACAATCTATTATATTGAAGATAATTTGACGAGCAATCCAAATAATAATTTCCAATCATTATTATCCAAAATGTATTAAACAATAGCCATATAATTCAACATGTTTGAGGTCAATTCATTAATGGATACACACACATGTAGCTGGTATTAAAGACAGACATATTAAATGTTGAAAATTCCATTGAAGAGACACAACCAGCATTGCAGTGTCCAATTCAAACCTTTTGTCATTGTATCCAAAATCCAAACTTCAAGAGAAAACTTTAACAAGAGGCCCAAGCGCCCATTGCTCAGCTGACAGTCAAGGATATACACCGGTGGTGCTGGTAATAGACTGGAACCAAAATATCGGTCCAACCATTCAGATATACCAGTTCAGAAGTCAATTGCAAAAACATCTGTTCACTTAGAGCTTGCCACAGATTTTGCTTTGTGGTTGAAATTATTCTATGCTGTAGTTTGATCCAAAACAAACTACAGCACATGGTGAACTGCTAGACACAATACTAAGTATGATGTAGCAGTTTTGATCACTTTACATATTGGGGTTAAATGAACTTTAATCGAATCAAAAGCCGATTCCACCAAACCTCGAGACAAAAGTGTGCCGATTTACACACATTAATGTACACGGACCAAGTCAAATCAGTTTGAAACGCACTTTAATCGAATTGGAGTGTGTTTCTGGAGGTATGTATGCTCACTCACCTGGCCCCATGTACTCAAGCTCATAATAAAACACAGGCTGTTCTAGTTCTGCCGCTGCTGCCATGGTTGGGCGAAGGTAACACAAACTTTGCAAAAATCACAGCCACATCTGGTAGACCTTGACTCAAATTTCGAATGATCCTAATGATCACAATATGATAGTATTCCGCATTGTATCCAAAGAGAAATCACTGAGTTTCTCCAAAGAAAATATTGAAATCACCCAATTTATCCAAATGATACAATATACACAGAAATCACTGAATTTATCCAAATGCAGCACAGAAATCACTGAATTTAGCCAGATAAACCACAAAAACCACCAAATTTATCCAAATAACACACAGAAATCCTGTATATATTCCAGAACTCATCAACATTTCGAAAATGTATCAAGTTGATGTGAGTTTTGGAAGCCACAACAATGAGATAGGAAGCCAGGTTTAATCCAAAGAAAGAACGTAAAATATTCAAAATTTAAATTCCCTATCTTTTTATCTCACAGTAGCAGAAAATTACTCCCAAAAGCACCTGTACTTCAAGCAAGCAGACAAAGATCTTCATGATACATGTATCCACAATGGGTTGTTATCCCCTAGAACAAAATCAAGAATGTATGAGTTTGAAGGCAAGAGTTAAAAGTACTATCCTCTTAGAATTAATTATTCCTCTCAATACTCAGACTAATTCCTTTGAATAATACAAAGAATTTATGAATTGCCAGCCTTCAAGCTGTTATCTTCTGCAATGACATCAGCAACAGATGGAAGAACGCTCTGTTTACATCTGGGCAAGAAACCATATAGTACACCTGTCTGATGCCGGGAGTTTACAAGTGAGAGAACATGGTTATTCTCAGAATCCTTCTCTCAGTCTCTATAAACCTCTTTAAACCAAAAACAAAACAGATCTAGATCAAGAGCTAGTATTACTAGCCAGAAACTCCATGGTCTATACACCCTGAAGCAGCCACTTCCTAATTTATTGTCCTCCTGGTCAAATTTGTGGCTAATTCTCAATGCATTTCTTGATAAATTTTTGAAAGCAACACTTCTTCGAGGTATTATAACTTTACTCCTAAGACTTTTTGATCAGTTGAACACAATATCCCAGTGTGATATTCCTTTAGACAAACTATTTTCTGGTCAATGTCAAACTTCGAGAATTTTGGACTGGATAACCGCAAATGCGAAATATCCTTTCAGACAAACTTTCTTCGGGACAATGTCAAAACGTAGAGAAATTGGAGAACTGGAGATCCTCGTTTCAAAATCGAGACACTGAATGATTCTTCCAAACAACCAAGTTGCTTCTCCCTATCCGGTCATCCACTTACTGATGACCACTACTGTTAGAGACAACGGAAACACGATTTCTAATAAATGTCAATTGACATCCTGTAGATAACATCTAATCGAGATAAATCACATTTATTCCTCGATGGCCCATATTAGTATTATCATCGTTAGATTGACAAAAGTTATACAAAGATCCCGTCCTATCAAGTACTATCAAACTAGCGTAATAATTGCCACTATTATTCCCTGAATGGCTGACCAGATAGTGTTTGTGCAATTTTTGACCTGGCTGAGATTTTGTGCGGGAATTAACAGGAATTTTGTATTAGTGTTGCATTCGGGAACAGAATGCTTGTACTTATTTCGAGACAATATAGGCGGAAATCACAAAAAATCACAACAACGTGAAAATATTCCGAAATATGTGGCCTCTGTATGCTATGCCTAATGAAAAGTTTAGAGCACTTTTTGTAGCCAAATAACCAAACAATACGAAAAATGTTCCAAAAATATGCGGCTCCCAACAGCAAATATGCCTCGAGTCTAACGGTTTGTGGCACTTTTTAGACATATATACCTGACAAGGACCCCTGATGTCGCCCTGCGTATAAATGTTGTCATAAAAGGTCTACAATATTTTTGCAGCAAATTTCTTCCGCCGGTTGACACAAGCTTAGGCACACACAGCTGGTTACTCAAATATAGACCAAGGCCTACAGACCCATTTTCCTTATCAAATTACACACATAACCAACACTCAAATTTTGATTTTGTCGCCATGTTTTTCTGATGATATAAGGTTGTGAATGTTCCAAGTAAAAACGTCATGCTTTGTTTATCTTTTGCATTATGACTTATAAGGTTGAAATGTCAAATAATAATTTTCCAGTTAATCCTACCAGAAACCACCAACACTTCCATATAAGAACAAGTAGGTGTTTCTTGATAAGTTTTTTTGACCCGTTTATAATATGACCATTGCCCGTCCGTCCGTCAGTCAGCAGTGAAAGCAGCCCACCAGACAGCCTAATTTCCTGGTATCTATATCATAATACTATAAGGCGGCTCGCTAAAGTGCCATTTGGGGGTCGTGTTTCGTCTCGAAATTTTGCACGTTTGCAGGTGATATGTTATCCTGATGCAACGTCATGTTTATTTTCGGAAATTTACTTCAGCGGAGCAGCAATGAGGGATTTTTAATCGGACACGGTCAATTCTCCTTATCACTCACGGAAGCCAAGCCATTGCTGTTCAGTTATGCAGGGGATTAATGAATCACCTGCACTCCCTGTGGGGTGACTAACACTACCTGTTGAACGGCTGGCTGTAGGGGGATGATTGGAACAGCCTGTACACGTGTTGACCTGCTGAACCAAGGTTAATGTTATTTTCAATCCACGATTGTAGGTCACCTGATCTTCGAGATTTCGCGGGAAAGAAATTGTAAACAAACGCATGTGTGCAGTTCAAATGTAAACAAAAATGTATTTTGATACTTTTGGTTGCTGGACTTGGGTTTTCCCGCAGTAAGGAGCTGGGGTCAAATTGGTGGTCTATTGTTTATGGGTGCTGTGTTAGCCAGAGCTAACCCGTGATAATGAAGGTTACCATGGTATGTTTATGTGCTCACCACAGCTCTCAATACTTGATCTGAAGAGGCGCGCTGAACCTGAAATGGCCTTATCAGGGAGCTGCTCACGGTGCTGAACTCCTAGCTTGCCTGTCCAGTAAGTGCCTTGCCCGAGACCTGGCTACATGTAGGAGGAGCACGCATTTTAAAGTTATAGGCCGACATGTGAAGGCCTATCTGGGTACTCCTTCTTCTCCGTATAAAAAGGCGCATATTGCTGACTAAGGAACGAGGCATTGCCTCATCATCTCTATCGGACCAACTGATGTACTTTTATATGCACGCATACAGCACGCCACAGCTAGGTTCGAGTCTGTGGACAAATGGTTGGTTTAATTTGTCTCTTCGATATGGCTCCTTTGATATTGCATTAGATGTTTATTGCAATTCAATCTATTCAAGGTATAGCCCATTTGAACCTGCCTGCGCCACGGGTACAATGCTAGTAAGAAATCATACTGCTAGTAATGAAAAATTGCCATTTAAGCTCATCGCGGTGCATAAAACCCTATAAATGTGCTGTTTGCATAGTTTCCATCGAAATAGCCTTTTTATTACACTTTTTGAAGCTTAAAGAGATCCAGTCGCAGCACAAGTTTTTATTTTGACTCGCTGAACGTGGTAAAAATAAATAAATTTGTGATCACTTCTTATGCAGTTCATTGGCTACATAATTAACTACCTAAGGGGAACTCATAACTGGTAAAATTTATCAATGGAAGCTTATTCCCGCCTTACGTTTTAAATGTGCCGTTCATTTTTATAAGCGTTTCGCTATAGGTTTCCTTTAACTGAGAACACTTATCAAAGGGCAGGGGTTTTATTGATCAATTGGATAATTGATCTTTAGACTGACTAATTCTGGATCTTCACGTGCCTGTGGATCAACCAGATGAAGTTGCCTACGTTGAAGGCTGATTGCAATACCGTGCCTGCCTGCTAATATAGAAGAAACAGGAAAAGCGTTGAATGCAGAGAGAAAGACGGTCATGAAGAAATCTAGTGTGGCGCCATCATGCGGCCAGAGCCTAAATCACAAACAAGGCAGCACGCAACAAAGGCATACAGAGTTCCCCTTTCACATTATCAGGGCTGTCCTCAAACCTAAACAAGCAAACTGATGGGATACACCAGTCATCCTGAACATCTCAAAAGCTCTATCATCATCGAAGTTGATTAGCAGCGGACAAAAACTGAACAATTTGTGCGTTTCAGATGACAACAACCGCCACAGACAAAAGAGGATTATTTCCTTTTCAACGCAGAGACTAAAGAGGTCATTTCGACGGGCGTTTGGTACATGCTACCCCGGCAGCCCATGGAGTCTGGTTGCGTCCAATATATTGTCTTGGTACCAATACCTACGGATATTAATTTCCGTGCCGTAGGAGATCTTGCCTCTTCCGTGACCGCAGTATCGATTACCAGGCGAGTCCATATACGTCTAGAGGAATTGCAATAAGTCACATTGCTTCAGGAGCTGGGGACATGGATTTTAATCATCGTCAAGTTATTACGGTTTTCAGACTCAGAAAAAGAAATACATTTATTTGCTGTTACAAATAGGAATAACACCAGGGGATGGATTTTTTGCACTTGATCAGGAAAAGTCGCATCCCTCCGGGAGGTTGGAGGATATATTTTCATCATGGACCAGGTTATTACAGTTTTTATAGTAAGGGAAGATATTATTTGGTGGGCTACGGCTTTCTACGACATCTTTCATGGCAAGAACATAATGCAGTGCATCGCGAACATAACAGCGATACTTTGGTCTGTCGTAGCATGCCTACTGACGGACTGGATCGAAATATCAGTCTCCCATAGCAAAATGGTTGAGAATAATTTGCTCTACAAATTGAAATTCTCCCCTCTATATTATTGTGTTTTTCAAGTTCTGTCTCCTATGATCAGAATATTTTTCATCAGTCTTTATGTTTGAAGACACTAATGAGGGAGGAAGAAACAGCTGGTCTTGGATGACGATGAAGATGAAAATATCCAGTCATCGCTACGAATGTCAACATCATTAAACCCTTACGTAGCCAGCAAGATGTAGCTTCATCCGACCATCAACCTTGTCAACCTAGATTCTTCCATCCACAAAGTGATACATAACAATCTACAAACCACCCTGGAATTGAGGTTGACCACCTGTGTGAGCTACGCCCAAGGCGGTCTGGCTTCTGTAAAGAAATTGCGTACCAACTTTGGGTGATTCGATCCGCGAGGACTAGATCAAAAACGATTGATTCGACTATTCGGCGCCCAACTGTCTCGTCAGCATAATTACGGTGTATTTCTGTGATCATATTCCACCTCAAAAAAGGTATTGATTGTGTATGTATTGATGTACAGTTACCAAAGGCAATTTCACAAGAGATTGGGTGGAACAGACTCAAGATTTGAAGTCTCTATCCATTGCTTTGATCGCCAATCAATTGGTACAAAGAACCGGAACCAAGGTACGGTAGACAGACTTCAGGCACAGACTCATTATAGGAAAGCCATTGATAGGAAATTTGATTTCTGTCAGCATACAAGAAAGTCAATTCCAAAACAACTTGACCCAAATGATAGTGCATTCTCTTGTATCAATGCACACAAATGCATTGACTCTCCGACTCAGCTTAGGTTGAAATGCACTTCACCAAAGTGTCAGAAACACGTAATGAAAATCTTTGGAAGGCGAGACCATATATCGATCAATTCTTTTCGTTTGTGATTCGCCGGGTTTGGTCTTTGATGCAGCAGCAACAGGTTACAGGGTAATTACTGTGATGTGGTAAAAGAGTTGTACGGTCAAAGCCTTGTGTGTCAAGATGCACAGAAAAACATCATTAAAAACTCCTGCACACATTTGACAACATAGATCAGCGCTGCAGTCAGAAGCTAGAACAAAGTTTCCAGAGTATGTATCCAGTTATCCATGGAAAAACCCGACACCGCTTGTGGGTGCATAAATGGATACAAAATTAGAAGGTTTTTTTTCCGACATCAGTCGATCCTGGCACTGATTCACAATCAGAGTATTGGACAAACCACTAAAACTGCATCCCAGCAAGATGTTAATAGACAACATTGGATAACCTCCCGATAATGATCCATAAAAGCAACACCTCGGGCAAAATACATGAAGCAAATTATCGAACTTTTCCCAACCGCCAAATAGATTTTTGCCACATTTAGGGTGTGGTGGATATAAAGTGTTAGAATAATTGGGAATGTAATATCATGCATATTTTTGATATTACTACAATCAGAGATAAACAAAAGTTGGGAAAATCGACACCTTTACTGATTGATTGATTTCACTAACTACATTTTCTCACATAATAAGCTTAGTTCCATATTTGACTATGATGTGCCGAAGTTCAAAGCTATAGGCAGAATTCAGCCAATATCCACTAGCCCACAATAAACTTATATAACCTCATTGATTTCAACATGTACATTGTAATTTACCATGATATGGTATCTTCAGCTGATGGCAAATATTCTAGGTTTTGACCCCAACAGACTACAGTCCTACCGAACTGACAGATTATCAAAATCCTTGTTTAGAGAAAAAGACTTCTGACACAACTGACTGGAGTCTAAAATGTTATGAACATGTAATCATTGACGTCAGCCTTTGTGATACTCTTGAAACAGCAGGGCTTTAAATTCAGTGTATTATAGTGACAATACAAAGGCCTGCTAAAGGAGGATGCCTGAAAGCAGAAATCATTAGCAATGTTCAAAGCGAACTTACCCAATGTTCTTGGGTCCTTCGGTGGCCGATGAAGTGATGTCGTCCTGTGTGGCGGTGGGCCATAATCTGGTCTGACCCTGTCATCGTAACCGTGAGTTAACGGGTCCTCCTCACCCTCAGAGGAGCTGTACCCCTGCTCGGGAACGCGCCGATTCCTCACCGACATTCTCGGCTGAGTTTGTACTCTTCCTGTGCTCATTGCTTGTCTATGTTATTTGCACTGACAACATTATGAAGGATCTGTAAAGATAAACATAAATTTTTTGTTTAAATCATCATTGAAAGCAAATTTTAACAGACGGGATGTGACACACTATGGCTCTAGGAAAATTCGTCCCCGGATAATTCGTCCCCGGAAAACTCGTCCCCGGAAAATTCGTCCCCTAGGAAAATTCGTCCCTGGAAAATCCGTCCCCGAGGAAAATTCGTCCCTGGAAAATTCGTCCCCAGATAATTCGTCCCCGCGGATAATTCGTCCCTGGAAAATTCGTCCCTGAGGAAAATTCGTCCCCGAGGATAATTCGTCCCCGGAAAATTTAACAAAAGTTGAAAGTTTCTGACATTACTTTCTAGTAATAACTACTACCTACTCCTTTCAACTTTTCTCATTCAGTGTTATATCTCTATTTACTACCCTACTAGCTGGTTACCTACTCCACTTTTTTCAGTTGGTAGGCAGGCGAAATAATTTTTTTTTCTTCAAATAAGTATTTTTACTGGTCAGAATGAAAGAAAAGCTCTAAATTCTTCAATAAAATATTTTGCCTGCCTACCTCTACCTACTATAAAAATAGTGGGGTAGGTAACTAGCTAGTATGGTAGTAAAGAGAGATGTTACACTGAATGAGAAAAATCGAAAGTAGTAGTTACCACAGTCCATTCGACAAGACTTGGGTCTTAGAAAGTAAAGTCAGAAACTTTCAACTTTGTAAAATTTTCTGGGGACGAATTATTCTCGGGGACAAATTTTCCTAGGGGACGAATTATCCTCGGGGACGAATTATCCGGGGACGAATTTTCCTTGGGGACGAATTATCCTTGGGGACGAATTATCCGGGGACGAATTTTCCTTGGGGACGAATTATCCGGGGACGAATTTGCGGGGACGAATTTTCCGGGGACGAATTATCCGGGGACGAATTTTCCTGTAACCGAATAGATTGATTGTTGAAACACAACATCCTAATCAAGCTCTTCATTTCAAACAATTCTGACATCAGACAAAGGGGATTGTATTTTTGAAATCCTCTAGTTAAAAGCTTTAAATTAATCTGTTCTGAGTGTATATTCAGATTACCTGAAGAGGGAGAACTAATACAAGTTAGTTGAATAATGCGTCCTGCAAACAAGTGATTTTTGTCACTGCGACATGCGATCATGATCTCATGCGACACAAATCTCTGGTCGGCAGTGGTCATGGCCAGGTCGCTGCAACAAGAATCGGTCATCGCTGCATTGTGCAATCAAAATCCAACCTCACAATAACTGGTTTCTAACTGTGATGAGCAATCTTCTTATCGCTTATCACATCAATATTTGATGCAGGTTGCAGCAACAATAATTGCATATGTGCGGCACGGAACTTCATCTTGATGGTAACTGTCTTTGGCTCCGAGCACCTACTTTAGCAAAAGCGGGTCACATCAAAGTTGCCAAATCACTCGTAATTTAGTTCCGCAATTTTTCAACAGATGTCTCTAGTGGTTTATAAAGTTTCTATTGTTCGTATCTGATGACTGCAGTAAACAGAATAAAATTTCACTCTAAGCAGACCCAAGTTGACAAGGTTGTACAGTTCTACTCTCTGTACAATACATGAATTTTGACTAAGTCAAAATCAGCCAATATATTGGAATTCACTTTCTGAACTCTTTTTTTTCCACTAATACAAAGTTTTAACAAAGTTTCGGATGAGTTCCCTGAAATTATGATTCATGTGTTGATGTATTGAGATAAAGTTTTCCCCAAAATACTAATGAATACCAGTAATGTCACCACTGTGGTGAAGAATGAACTGTTGGGGCGAAAATGATGATGAAAATTAATTGCATGTTTGGAATATTTACTGTTTACCCCTCTGAGTACTATGAAATGTTATTATTTGAATTAAACATGGTAGGCAACTTTTGGCAGAGGCAGAGGTGTTTGCTGGTTGAATTCAAAGTTTTTTTCACCAAAACGTTGGAATTTCAAGATTTTTCTGACATCGGGTTGGGTTGGGTGGGGTAGACCAGGCCTAGATTGATCCACTATCCACAAACTGTTTGATATATTATGATTTCGTACGAATTAAATTCAACACAAAAAAATCCTACCACAAAATAAACTTGACCAATAAAGATTATTCATCAACAATCCTCCCATGAGAGCTCCTAGCACATGCCCCTTCCAATGCATGCAACCAAATGGAGCGCAAATAGTTAACTGTAAAAGTCCATGTGTATATGATGCACTTTCTTTCTCGGAAGTATTTTAACTTTCAAATCCAGCTCTGGCAATAAAATCCCCCTGATCCTGTTTTTTCCCAAAGTGACTAATGAAACTGTCAGAAATCGACCTGGTGACACAGCAACCAATGAAATGGGATCTTTTCATTTTGTCCCAAGCTGATAAGAGGTGACCTCCGGCACCAGTCCTGCCAACACATTCCCCAACATTAAGCAGACACTTGCAAACAACCAGCATTTTACCAAGCAAAATAGTTTTTTCTGTTTTTTTCCCCACAAGTGTTCAGCGGTCTGGTTCTGTTTAACATTCGTGTCTTGTCTCGACATTCTGCAGTGTTTCTTCATTTCTTTTTACACTTTTCTACATGTCCTTATTTTTATCTTTACATCATGTAGGACTATGTCTTTCTTCCTTGGCACATTTTGGATAGATTTCATCTCTTTTTCTTGCAACATTTACAGTCCACATCACAACTGACATCCCGTAAATCACGTCATCACATCATGTCATTGACTTGAATATGTTGAGCGCAACTCACACGTATGTTGCACAGCATTGACGCAAAGCAGGATGGATGTCATTTGTGATTTGGACTGTACTTCTTCACCTTCAAATTAATTTTCTTTATCTTTTATTTCTTTCTTGCAATATTTTTCTTAATTTGGTGCATCTTTTTGTTTCTGTCGCATTTCCCTTTTTTTTCTTTAATTCTTTTGTATTTTTTCTTTCATCACCCATTCTTCAAATTGGGTGTGGTACATTTCTTTAATTTTGTTTCACATGTATTTTTATTCATTTTCGTGTATTTTCCTTAATCCTCACCATATCAGGTGGATTTGCATTTACGTGAAATCCTGCTGCACCACAATATTTGAGCAAGAATCACATGGCATTATTCTCAGGAAATTGACAATGAGTCCTGGTTTTATTGATCAAACACAAACATACAAGGACTAGATCAAATTATCCAGTGTTTCTGCCATGATTCAAATCGTGCACAAAACAAAACACTTTGTTTAATGGCCTCTTCTCATATAACGGCAAAACGCCAGCCCCCCCCCAAAGACTTATCACATAAAAATTCATCAAAATGGGCTCCTGATATATTCCAAGCAATTCTTTGTGCTGCGACCTGCAACAATCATTGATGCAATGAGCGATAAAAGATTACTTACAATGTATCTGTGGTAACTGCTTGGTTTTTGTCACAGCAATCACAGATTCTTGTCACAGGTGCTGTGATGACAACCGCAAACAAGCGATTATCATCACACGCGATTTAAATCGCAGGGAGGAGGGTTTTTTTTAAAATTCTCATGGCGCTTTATGAAAAAGTGGCTGGCAAATGTTAAACTCAGCCAAATAGTTGCAGGGACCAATGAGAACCCAAGCTAAAATGTTTACTCGGAGATGATACTGATGATATCTACTCTCGCTATTCCGAGCATTTATTCCTGTCAATAAATACATAATTGTCAATCAATCAATTACATATTCTATTGTGATCATTGATAATTTGATCCTAGAGTGATAAGCAAATAACACGCCAAGATCTCACACATTTTTTTACAGTAATCATTGGAATCTGACAATGCATCTATTTTTATCGCTAATGATGCACATTATTAGTAATCAATAAAGTCCTTTTGTCCAGGGGCAAAAAATACAATATTTCTTTGTGAATGTTGCATACCTGAGCAGTGGGTGTGGCCAGGTCGCATACAGGTCAACATATCCATAAGAAACAATGATGGTCATGTTGAGCAGGTCAACTTGTCATCACAACTATAGTCAGAAGTTACAAGCAAAAACATTGCGCAGGTCAACTTTTAATCACAGTTATCGTCAGGAATAATAACAACAACGGTGTAACGCAGGTCACCTTTCCATCACTGTTATGGTCAGAAGTAACAAGCAGCAATGTTACACAGGTCAACATACCATCACATTGCTTCTACTCTCCCCTCAACATTTGTCATCTGAATGATCTATTTCAGCATATGAAAATTATGAAATCCCATAGCATTGTTTCTGCCAATATAATTAACCCCAATCTAAACAATAAGACCTACAGCAGAGCCACCTATAAAGAACAACAGCTGAGAGCATACTTTTTAGAAATAATGAAATTAGTTGGATAATGAATGCCATGCTTTTCCATATTTCATCAAGTAGATTCACGGAACTAACCAGACTGACAGGTGCTGTTCGCCTGATAAGAAACTTAACTCAGGGCAGGTGAAAGTTAATTAAATAATTAACTGGCAGTGATAAATGGAATTTCTATTATTGCAATGGTTTGGGATAAACTTGAATTTGAAAGTTGTGTGTAGAGGATTTTGTGGTTTTTCACAATGATATATGAAAGACTTATCAAGTATTTTATATGGAATTTGGTCTCACAAGTCATGTAGATCTAACATGATGTAGAGGATTTAGGCCTACAACATACAGAATTATGATATGAGGACCACCGGTAAATATAGAATTATGATATGAGGACCACCGGTAAATACAATGAAGACGAGGCATACCCTTTTAATCAGTTCTGCCATGGTCAGCCAAGCTACAATTTAGGTCAATCAATGGCCTACAGAACTGTCTACGATATGTAGGAAGTAGGCCTACAGTGAGCAGGGGTGGGGGTGGGGCAGTATCGTGGCAAACCATGAAACATTCATACAATTCAAGGGTCAAGAAACCGCAGGGTAAACAAACAGAGGATAAAGACTGAGAATAATAGGCCTACTTTTCGAGGTAAGCCTACATATCAGAAATGAGAAATGGTGATAGCCTCCAGACAGATCGGATTAGGGAGGCAATAAACAGGTAGGCCTAGCAAGTAGGGAGGCCAAGAGAAATACCTGAAATTCAAAGCCTATCTAAATTACATCGATAAGATAACAATATTATACCTTCAAGATCGTATATCCATCGTTGAAAAGGCAAGACCCAGAGGTAGGCCTAGGCTTATACATGTACATTATACAAAGACATGGTATAATGCCTATTCAACCATATCTGAAGATGATTTTTATCACATTCAGGACAAAATATCAGTCAGCAAACCATAGTACGTACCAAAGGTTTTCAGAAAACACTCAAGTGTATTCCCAAACAATGTATTCAACTTACACCAAGGGTGTACTATGAATGACCTGGATTCAAACCTTTCATGCAAAAAAAACCAACTGAACACAAATGGCCACCCATGCATAGTCTTAAATACTCCTAAAATGCCAAAATTCAAACTCTTTTCATCATTTTTCATCAAAAGAAACAAAAATTCCCATATGAATGAAGATTTGAAAGCTACAGCTATTTCTACCCTTGAGCGACACTTACAGTTTCTAATGTCATACGGAGTCGGAATCGATTTGAGTCCCCAGAAACCATTTTTCAGCACAGGCACCCGATCAAGTTCGCACGCAACTTCTCCATAATTTGCGCAATTATGATCGAATATGCAAACTAAAGCTTTTGAAGCAAATTGAATAGATTTTCCGAAAAAATATTCAGTCGACAAAAATACTGAAAATTGAGATATTTGCATTGATTATTGATTTTAGGAAACCAAGTGTCAAGAATATATGTGACTTTGTTTATATGAGGTTATATTGGCCACAAGATACCTCTGCTTGTTGAAAAATTTTATTTGTGAACAAAAAATGTTTGCGAAAATTTTTGGATGCATCCACAAATGAGTGACGCTAAGCAATACTACAGCATCTTGACTAGCACCAGGTATCAAATTTTGACAATAGGGGCTTTCGCAAGATATTTCGGCTTCTATTTAATGCCTATGGCTACTATTGGCACCTGATGACTTGGGAAGATATGCGGATTCACAATGTCATTGATCTCTCCATTATCGCGCTGCCGATGAGCGGAAGAAAAAACGATTCCCGTATTCTACAGGGAGACGATAATTGGGTCACGATTTCTCTGTGTGCCGAGGCAGCGACAGCAACGATTTTTTCTGTTTCAGTGAAGAAATTGGCTTCTGACATGACTTGGAAGTGAATATATTGGGAGAGAGAGAGTGATTTATGGTGTGTTCACACTGGATGCGAATTGAAACCGAATTCCGTAGAGCGCTCTCCGGAATACGAATTGATTAATCAAGTTTCAGAACGGTCGCGTCACACTGGCCCGAATACGCATTCAAAGTGGTTTAAAACGCGCCACACTCAATGCATACTAACGACGCGCTATCTTTTATTATTATTATTATTATTTATTAACCTCCCATATGGGAGAATAAAATTTACGAGTACAAAACATATAAGTATATAATATCACAGTATCACACAGTCATTATTAACAAGTTAAAATCGCGTAAGGTGCTTGACCATTTCCATCTCCCGGCCATGCCTATTGCCAAAGTTCGGGTCAAAGAGGAGTGTCCTCAGCGAGTCAACACCACCGTCGCTATTAGCGGAGAATCCCGGCCTCGCCCTCGAAAACGAGGCCAAAACCGGGGAAAACCCCGCCGCGACGATGTTGCTGACCAGCGTACCTTTGACCAACGAACCGGCGGCAACATACCTTGCCAGGAAATGGAAATGCAAGTCACGTGCAAGGGAGTTGATTTTTCCCTATTCTATGGCATAACGAAAAACGATTTGAGTTAATGAGATCATTTAAATACATCAGTTAACTAGTTCGGAGCACTAGTTCCCGCGGTCAAAGGTCACTTTCCATGCGCCGGGCGCATGCGCAGTGCGATCGAAAACCTTAATTCGTATCAAGCGCGTCACACTTGAAATCTCAATACGGTTTCGTTGATTCGGATTAGCTGATTCGCATTCAATTCGGTTTAAGAACCGTGTTGGTTAAAGCGGATTGAGATCGGTATGAACCGAATTGAGTGTGACGCCCCAATACGTATCAACGTTTTAATTCGAATTCAATTCGTGTTAAAACCCCAGTGTGACCACGGCATTAGTAAATGTATGGGGATGGTACTGGTGACTGGTAAAATTGATTGATATTGTGTTTGTGTCTTGGTGTTGAACGTTGATGTAAAGGAAGGAAGTCTTTCAATTCAATTGCATGACTTTGTCTGGGGTTTTTTTAAGGACAACTGACACTCTCAAGCATTAATGCCTGAAACCCAAAATAAATCATTTTGAAGTCGACCAAACACTTTATTAAATCGAGGGATAAGAATATGGGTTATTACATCTCTTTCCTAATTAATAAACTAAAAGAGAAAAGAGCAGTTGTAAACATATCAACAGTTTCAATTTTGTACCAGCAATGGAATCATCCCTCAAAGTTCAAGAATTGACATGTAAGTACAACCATAAGGCCTTCTGTTAGCTTCATGGTACAACTACCAAGATGAAGCCAAAGTTGCCCAAATTTCGTCTCCTTGGAGGCGGAGAGAGGGGTCAGTGTCTACAGAGAGACTAATTCTCATCTTTTTTTTGGGCTTCACATACTTTTGCTATTAAGCTCTCTAATTCCCTAAGCAATATCATCACCTCATATGTCTAGAATATTGGAATATTGGAATGAACTGGAGTAGGCCTAAACCTACAAGTAGCAGTTCAACATAATTTCCGTTTAGAATAATTTGCTATCAGTTAAATATGAAAACAAATTCAAGGCCTCGCAAGTGACATAGGCAGGTTGCTTCAGGCAGGTCACATCACTTTCTGCTGAAGAACAAAGGGCAATTTATTCTTACCTAGACAATAAAAGAATGATTCCAGCAGTGGAACCGCAACAAATCGACTGACACTTCAAATTTGAATTTATCCAAAATACAGTTAGAAGTATTCCAACAAATAAACTGATAAATTGGTATCCTTTCTGAGAGGTGAATCACTTCCGCATCAAACAATTGCCCAGAAAACGAAAAGATTCCGCAAATAAATCCAAGAAAAAGTTTATGGATATCCAAAATGCCACAACTATGACTTAGCAATGCCAAAAGTAATTGAAAGATACTATCCACAGATGGATGATACACTCAAACAAAAGCTGCTCTAACACATTCACAGGTCCTGCCTGCTCGCTGGCCAAGTTGGAAATGAGGATTTTGAGTCAATTTTCACTCGTATGTACACTATCCTACACTGAGCATACATATACAGTGTGTGGGTTGTTCTATCTATCTCTAGTCAAAACAGGATCTCGGCCATGTGTACCTGTGGCCTTATCACAAAACCAACACACAGTCATTGGACTAAGATCTCTGATATCACTCCTATTATGTAAGACATCAATTATACACACTGAAACAACACTGGTCCACTTTGGGAGTCAGAAAGCCTACAGGACAAGGAATAGGACTGAGTTTCTTTAACGGATTTTCACACTAAGAATGCTTGAAGTAGCCAGGACGCATTGTTTTTACGCCTTCAGGCCCTTTACAATAATTGTTGCAATTTTTTGCATAGTTTTAAAATAAATGCAGGCCTTACAATAAAATTTACAGTTTCCCCAATTTGTTAATTGTGAGTGCCTGTCGAAATGCAGAGGCAAAAATTTCAATAGGCCAGCAGTTGTAGTTTATAGAGAATAGACCTTTAGGACACTAACAAGAAAAAAAAACGATGATGGAATGCTGGTTACCATATTCAAAAGAAACATCTAAAATCCCATACAACTGATGCTTTTTAAAGGCCAGTAGTGTTCATTTACTGGTGGCTAAGTAAAAAAGAAATACACTATGCATTGCTCAGTTCTTGTGCATGCATATTTGCTGAAATTTGGTAGGCCTATCTATAGCAATTGTATATCAGTCTGCGCGAGGGCATTGTTGAAAATCCCATTCAGTAAATATTTACCAATTAGAACTTTTCAAATTAGAGTTCAGTTTTCCAATTTTTGAATGAATGGCTTTTTAGGAAGCCAAGAAATCCAGACAGGAATTGCAGAGCATGGGAACCAATTCAGAGGACATACATACTATAGATCTCAAGTTCTCCATTTCCTTGATTGGCCATGACTGAGGATGTGACCACTAATTGCCACCTAATTAGAACAAAGAACTAAAAGGGAAACCCTGAAATCCCCAAAACTGAGACATGCTTGTGGAGGGATACAAAGGGACCTTATATCCTGGAAACTCAAACATAATCCCCAGGAAAACTCTATAATTCGACAACACATTTTCTGAGCTGGAAAATAATCTGTTATTTCAGCAATTTTCTTACTGACATAGTATTTAGCTTTTCTCACCCAATTCTTTGTTTTTCTTCTGGTGTTATTTTAGCAATTGCACCAGAAAGAAATTCCTCTATTCGGTTTCACACTTTTTACAGAAAGCAATGTTTTGGTTTCAACAGAAACTGCATGGTGATAGGCTTTTTTGCCAGCACAAAGAACATTCTGCAAACACTATTACTATCACTGCTGAAACTTGGGATTTGTAGTATACTAACTGAACGGCAATGCTTAAATTTATATTTACAGCGTATTCACACAATTAGAATTATCCCAATCCAACTACAGATTTAAGATTGAACAAATGTTATAAGCCCTCTTGAACGTTTCTATCAGACCAATGATTCAGCAGGAGGGACCTGCCTCTATTTTTTAACTCAGCAGGGTAGTGTCAAATAAACTGCAATTGTATACTTAATAGGCTGATAAGTCCCATCTTTCATCTAGTCCAACTGTCAATGCATGTTCTCTACATGCCAACAACTCCCGACTGGTGGAATCAATTTTTTTTTCAAAATCGCAGCCATCTCTTTGCAGGCCCACTCCAAACTTTCAGGTCAAGTGCCAGTATTTCCTTTTCTTCTCAAAACCTCAATAACTCTGGCAAACACCTGAGATAGTGATTGATTATCTACTTATTCGCATCCCATAATTCACAAGTTAGGCCACACAAAATGAATTTTCTGACTCTCCTCTCAGACTGAGAAATTCCCATCCTTATCCTCAAAGTGAATACGAATCTTATGGACAATGGCAGAGAGAGTATACTTGCAGATGAGATGTCTGCAATGGAGAATGACAACTGCCCTGAATGTAACAACTGCAAATGGGGATGTGGGTACTTACAAGGTAAACATGGATGGGTTACTTGTATGAAACAAAGGATGCACTGTAGTGAGTGGAAACCAACTTGATTTTGAAATCTGCTTTTATCCATCAGAAGTTTAGTTTTGACTTGCCTTTGCGGAAGCAGCTAGTCTACCAAATGAGACTCACAAAAGAACTTTAGTGTGTCAACCCTTATTGACATTTCAGTGTAGGTTATCAATTTATGACCACTCAAGTTCTTGTAAACCTGTTATTTCACATGTTTTGTGTATCGTCCCCAGCCAAGTAGGCCATATTGACACTCATCTTTAGTCTTTATTGACAATCTTTTACCAAATTATCCAAATTATCGTCATCGTGAATATATCATTTCAGGAAACAAATTTTCATCTCCGCATTTCTTTGAATTTGTAGTCTTTTATATAGAGTCAGCTTTCCTTATAAATAGTAGTGATGAATAGATCGCTTTCCCAATTCCTGCTTGAGCATCACAGATGGAGGTTCTCATAGTACATCATGCATTGCACCATTGCACTGTTCACTAGAAGCTAAAGGGCAAGTCAAACTGACTCAACAATTGGAAAGGTAAATGTCTTAATTATGGTAACAATAATGACCTCCATGGTCCAATGACCACTATGTTGCCTTAATACAACACCCTCGCTATTAATCATAAGTAAATAAGTTAAGGTTTCCATCACACCCCTCCCATATTTGCCCAAGGGTCACTAGTGACTCACCAAAGTGAAAAATTTATCCAAGTCAAGCTGATGACAAAATTCATGGCCTTCAAAACAAGTCATCAAATATCATAATGAATCTACATGTAGAGAAACAGTCAAGCCAACGCGTTAACCTCTAGATAACAAACTTGCTGAGTGGTGATTGCATTTTTACCAAAGTAATTTCCGAAACTTGCCCCATGGCCAGCAGAACAAGTCTGGGAGGGCCAAAAAAAATTATCGGGATTCTCTGAAATGGTTTGAGATTTCTCGTTGGGCGAGGTACCCCCTCTTAGGCCTTTTTTAGTCGTATCCTTTGATCACAATGAGACAGGAAGTAGCGTGACATCATTGGTTTGCCACGGAAGAGACAGACAATCATTTCAATAACAGTATTTCACCTAAAATGTAAAGTCCATTCCATATTGCTTGAAATATTTCACTTACAGTTCTGTATAGTTCCTACGGGAAGTACACATGTTTTACCAGATCAATTTTGGTTGAAACTGAGAAAATATCAGTCTCAACCTAAATTAACCTTCAGCTCCTGTGCATTTGTGTACAATTTCTACGCATAATTCATTACTAATTCTGGTCAAATTACCTTAAAAACGAACCATCATTATATGATAATGACGCGCTCCACTTAATTATATAATTAATTCGATAATTGATTATGATGGTGGCGGTTGTCCATCCTGTGTGATATACTGATGTACATAATTGCTGGAGCATCTAAATGACCCAGATCATTTCATCACAATATATGAGAGAAAGCAGTAATGATTCATAAAAAAAGGATTAACCCTTTAATTTGGGAAATTTGCAACAAGGCCATGTGACATGTATCACAGACTATAAATACCCAAACTAATTAACTGAATTGAAGGTACATGTACTAAAGCACTCGCAAACAAGAGATTTGTATCACTGCCACCCAAACAATTATCACTGTATGAGCTATGTCAAACAGTCATGGGTGACTGAATCTGAGTAAACATCAGACTGAGGAAAATCTTAGGTTCTGTGGACCATTCCTGTGGACTGCAGTCTTACCTCATTGAAAGGACAGTATTCTACAGGCACTGAATATTATAATCAGTCCTCCATCCTAGTCTGTTAGCTATCAATATTTACTATTAAATGACTGGCTCACTTACAGTTCATATTAATTTATCACAAGTTAGATTAGGTTTGTTTTGATAGATACTCATAAACCTCACCTGATATTTTATTGGGGCACATTGAAAATGTCGGCCAGGTTAACCACATACCATCCTCAGATACAGGATGAGTCATTCTTATATCTATATCACTTTTCTTATTTTGCTCTTGTACTTAATCATCAAGGTATATGACTGTAAATTAAGTATTTTAAACCTCAAATTGCAAAAGAGCCAGGATACGTGTGTACTGCCATACTGTAAGTGATGTAAATATGTAACAGTTTTAATTGTCTCCCTGGATAAGTGTCCTATCCTAGAGTATGGCGATATGTATAAAAATACTACAACAGCCAATTTCAGTAAATTTGCTTGCACAATAACTGCACTGTGACAATGTTTATTTCTACTGTATTTACCAGAGCAACAAGAAAATACAAGGGAATACCAACAGTGTATGCCTGTAAGAATGTCAATGCGACAGGAAAAATTACCATCCTTCAAATCAATGCCGTAAACCGATTGAGCCGTGGCTGTTGCCTAGATACCCTTCCTGTTGCTGGTTTTCTACTGGAGCCATTTGCAATCCTGTTTCTCAGAAAACTCTCAGTAATCTGTCACTCGCTTATTCTGACTTGGAGACTTCTTTTGCAAATATAAATGTAGCAAAAAAATTTGAAAATGTATAAGTATGTTGGATTACTTGAGCATACTCTATTACAGGCCATACCATTTGCTATCCGGTTTCTCAGACTGAACAAAATGGATTACATGATTAAAGGGACATGACTCTGCCTTGTTCTCAATCACATCATTATTACAACCACCTCTGCCCCTCAAGAAACTTGATACAATAGGTAAAGTGAGATGAGGAAGCCAAATCACTTTCACCCTGGGCAGTTTATCAACACATATTGATCTGTATCAAGACAATGAGCCCAGTATCATTATCAGCCCAAGCCAAGTTGGTTTGATTTGTCAGTGCATTCATGTGCTTTTGTACACAAGTATGTACAGATGTCACAGCCAAGCTGGGGTGGACAAACACCATGAGTTCGTCTTGCAATTAGTGTCAAAACAGGGCGTGAATCACAGCATCCATTTCACCAAAGTTATCCCACAATTGTTTCGTGAAACATATCCAAAGCCAAGTCGCCCATACCAATCATGAAACCCGCTGCCCTAAAGGTGTCTTAACGATGTAATGTGACTCTTTAACAAATGGGACAATCTTTGATTAACTTTTAATCATCGGGATGTATATCGATTGATTCGAACAAAGATGTCCAAATTGTCTTCTTTGATCACTTTTGGTCCTTTGCAGGTATGCCATCATGGATAGCCAATTGCCCGAAGGTTCTTGCACAGATTTGTGAGAAAATGATGACTTACTCACAAGATGGGACTATTTTAATTAGTCAAAGGTAATTAGCACTCTATACAATGGCCATGAGGGAACTGAAAACTATGCCCCCCTAATCCATCCCTGGCTTAGATGTATACCATCATGCAGGCTTACCATCATTGTCGATTGCTGCACCCGAAGGCGATGGCACAGGTTTTCGAGAAGACAAAATTGCTCACAAGCTGGGACTATTCTAATTAGCAAACGGTAATTAGCACTCATTAATTTTTACAGGGCATGAGGGAGACGAAATCAATCCCTCGCTCCCCAGAACAAAACTTACACAAAACAATGGTATTCCTTTGATCCAGTGAGAATGCACACAATGACTAGCCCTTGATATTTTTTTTTAGTTTTATATCCAAATATCCAAATATCCAAGAGCAGAATTGATTAATTTAGTACAAAATTCAACAACTCCATGGATTGGTACAAGCCTTTGGGGAGTAAAGGCCAATATAGCTAGCCAATATCACAAGCAGCGTCACCAAAATTCAGAATAATCCACAACTAATCACCAAAATTCACAAGAAAATAACGAAAATCCACATCAAAATCTACACCTAAATTTTGACACCATGCAAGCTTGGAAAGAAGTGAAGAGTTCACATGTTCCATATTTTGTTGGCAACAGAAGCCATAGATATCAGGTCAAACCAATACTCTTCCATGTCGTAGCTACTTGAAGGATGAGAGTTGATTTAAAACAGACACACTGCTACCAGATGTTAACCCTAGTTATTTCATGATTATGAGATGACATCAAAGTTTTGAATTTGGGGGGGGGGGGGGGGGCTCAGACATTTTTGTGATGCATGTCAGTGACCCTGTTTCGGCTGGTAAAGGGTGCATATTCTAGAACATAATCTGATGGGTCAAAATGAACCCTTGTTCAGTGGAGCTGCAGGTGTTCATGAAAAAATCTTTGAAATTGACCACGAAATTCTGGAACATACAAGTAACAGAGATTTCGATGAGAAATGCAGTACACACACCCTCTTTTTCCGGCCCCTGAACCAACCTTCTGCTGCAGTAATCTTTACTAAAAACAGAACACTGGCATGAGTTGCCCAGTGCCCAGTGCACAGTGCCCCCCCCCCCCCCCCCATACTACCATGCTTTAAAGAAGATGATGGGTAGATTGAAGCACAACTAATATCATTTTATAAGTAGGATATTTTACAGAATTTCGCCTGAAGGCAACCTTGTCTACTGTTTACTGAATGTAAACATTGGGTTGAACATTAATCAACATTATTTACTTGTATCCTTTTTGTCAATACCCCTGAAGCTAAACTAAGCCAGGAAATAAATGGTGTATATTCATGCAGATATGAAGCCATCACATACATTAGGGCCTACTTGTACGAATTATTGACCTACTAGAATTTGTGCAGGTTACATGTATACCAAGCTTGAATATTTTTTGGAATGAATTATTAAATTTCTCGATATTCGAAAAATGTTTCATCAAAGGCATCACAGGAGACTGGAACATTCTCTCAAAACATTTAACAGAGGATGAGACATGATTAAAAAATTTTTACACAGGGTTTCTAAAAATAAACAAGTGTTTTCCTGCATCAAACATGAGAGTTTTAGAGGTGTGGATATACAAACATCAGGGTACCAAACTCTTGTGTACCAACTGATTGATCATACATTGTCATAAAATTTGAATTCTAAATAAAACTCAGAAAATTTACCAAAAGTATAAAAAGTTATTTAAAAACACTTCCAATAGACCTATGAAACCAATTCTTCTTTTATGCAATTTCAAGTTATATTTCCATATTTCCATATTTCCATGTGTCAACGTCTATCTGTCTATTACGTCCACCCTCAGCACAGTAAGCGAGGTTACTTTAGGCCACTGCAGTATGATAAGATGACTGGAGGCCATAAAACCGGCAAGAACCTGGCAAAAACAAGAGAGCATAAGACCAGTTCTGTTGTTTTTGCCCTTACTCACACTCTGAGTCAGGTAATCCTCTCCTGTCATTGGATTCTGGGGCTCATAAACACACTATTCCTGCCCCGACTGGGAATCAGAAAGCCGCTGTCAGAAAGCTGTCATCAAAATACATTAAAAGATATTGTTATTCTGAAAGACACATTCAAAATAAATTATTATGGAATCAGAAAATACTGCCCCCACACCTACATGTACATCCTGCTGAAAGTGGCCAGTTCTGACAATAGGGCAGTTTACATGATGCTAAAGAGACCCAATGATCAGATTAAATGGAGTGCAGTTTAAATTTCCCTTACGGTACTCATAAGGGTTAGTCCAAAGATGGATCTGATCCAAACAGAATGTGGTTGTATAGCTTGTCATGTAAACCGCACACAACACCACATTCTGTGTCCCCCACAATGATATTCATTTACTTTGATTTTTTGCAACAGATTGAAGTCTGATACTTTACAAGAAGAACTCGATCAAAATAGTAGTTGAGACTCCATCCTACCAAAGCGGGCCTTTGAATCCTTTATAAAATACATGCTATCTTTATGTGAGTGTATTTAGAAATGATGCAAAGTCTGCCAGAGGGTGAGGATGACACCATCTCTTTGTAACCTTGCCTTCAAGCCATGGAGGAGGGATGCAGCCCTGTGGTGGAATATGGCTACATGAGTGGGATGGCTGTATTATACTGCATTTTTCAACCAATCCTTCAAATTCTGAAATTTTCAAACAGCCAATAACAATTTGATTTTTAAAACCCACATAGATCAAAGTGCATACACATAAGAAACTGATACCAACTCTCTTCATATCCAAAGGCTACACATATATATTTAAGGTAAGATCATCACAGAGCTTTGTATATTTTGCTATCAAACCAAGTATTTTACATTATTTACCTCATAACGTTTGAGCAAATACCTCACGGCTGTCGATTTCAAAGCCAGTGTGGAAAAAATGCACAGTGTGAAAATATTGTGTGGTATCATGAGTCTGTGGAATGGAATCATGGCGTTTCTTATTACAGAAATATGAAGTTCATCTCATTTGCTTTTTGTGCCTCACGGATGTTGAGAGAAGAAGTTATTTTATAAATTTCTGGCAAGACAAGGCGGTTTTGATGTACTGAGGCTGTTGTATGCAAAACGTAGATGATGAAAATAGCATTGTGGCAGTAATGTCCCTCAGTTTTCCAATTTCCTATCATCACAAAGGCATATAAAATGGAAGATACTGAAATCTGTGAGTATTTGATTTTTGCAGGTGATATCAATTAGCAAGAAGAAAAATTGAAGAAAATGTGGATAGGAAAGACCAAAACAAATTGATATCAATTGAGAAGAAGGGGTTATCAGGTATTTGTGTAAATAACGGCAATGTTGATGAATATATTCAATGTTTACTTATATAATTGACAAAAATGTTCAATGTCAAAGTCAATTACCAAATTTCAAATATGGGGAAAATGTGGTGAAAACAAATCACAAGTCTCAGTTGAACACATTCCAATGAATGGTTATATCAAAAGATATTAACATTCGCTACTGAAAGAGTTAAGTTTCCCATTCTGTCTGTGTCTGGGCCTCAAGTTCATTTCAGTGGTATCAATGGACCGATCCATCATTGTCACACTTCAGAGCTATCGATTTGACATCATCAACTCCATCTTATATACATAGACGATCACAGCCGCCTTGAGTCGACTTTAATCTACTTGGTCTTAATACATAAAACATTCACGTTAATGACCAAGAGGATAAAATTAGCTTAAAACGGTCTCAAATAGTCTAGTTACCAGGGTCAACTATTCGTTTGTCCACGGATTGTGTTTTGACCTGATATACCAGTGTGTAGTTGATACAAATTTATTGCAACATAGAACAATGGGTCATATGATGAAGTAATTTGGAACCTTAATTTTTCAATATTCATTTTGAAGCTACACTCTCACAAATTTACGGCAACATAAATCAATGGGCCACAGATGAAAATAATTTGAACAGAATGTTTCCGCATCATTAAAAATGGGTTTGGAGGGGACAAAGGAAAGAAATTATTTTGAAAAATTCCCTTTCATACAACCAAAAAAGTTACGAACTATTTTGAAAATTTAATAGACTTCGACTTCAAAAATGGGTTTGGAGGGGACAAAGGAAAGAAATAATTTTTTCAATATTCCCTTTCATACAACCAAAAAAGTTACGAACTATTTTGAAAATTTAATAGACTTCAACTTCAAAAATGGGTTTGGAGGGGACAAAGGAAAGAAATAATTTTTTCAATATTCTCTTTCATACAACCAAAAAAGTTACAAACTATTTTGAAAATCTAATAGACTTCGACTTCAAAAATGATTTCAGATAATTTGCAATTCAAAACAAACCAAACATTTCCTTTCATACACTGGATTAAAAAGAATATCATAAACTCCCAATTTCCAAAAAATGATTTTGGATATCTGTGATTTCAAAGCAGATGAAACATCGAGAGACCTTTATTCAAATTGACGTGCGCAAAATATTTTATTCTAAATTTCATCAGTCGCACATTATTTAGGCTATAGATATCAATCTTGATGAATTATTTAAATTTTTGTCGGCATCAAAACACATTGCATCAGACTGCTAGTCATTTAAAATCAGGCTCATCATAAGAGCTAACAGTATTTTGGTAAAACCAAAGCAAGAATCTGATATTTTGTTGAAAAATTTAACGATTTCCATTTAGGCATTCTTTGACATTGCTCGAGGGTATTACATTGAAACAAAGCCTCCAATGAAAATAACAAACAGTGATAAAATATGATGCGTTGAAAAATACATGATTCAACATTATTGGAAACACTATTTTGGAGAAGTCTGCTTTGAAGTTTTATTCATTAAAGGCACAATAGCCTCTACGAAACTTTGATTATCTTATTTGAATTTCAGATTTGAGACTTTTGAAGGATTAAAGCTACAGGGAGTTAAATACTACCACCCAACGCCAAGCAAATGCTCGGTGGTTAATTGGGATGAGGTAAAATTGGGCAAAGCTATCCCCCTTTCTGCAAATGCCTGTTGGTTGATAGAGCTGGAAAAGTGTATAGCACCTTCCCAGCAAACTCCCTGTGGTTGGTGGAATAGGATAAGCTGAAGTCAGGCAAACCTAGCTCCAGTCCTGCATCTATGTGATATTTGGTAGAATTGTATAGGGTAAAATGGGAGAAAGGATAGCCCTGCCATTATTCTCTATTCATCAACTAGAGAGTTGTGAACGGAACATAATGGAAGAGATAGTTTTCCCCCATTACCTGGAAGGGGTAGTTTTCCCTCACTAATTGGAAGGGACAGGTTTCCCCCAACCTTACAGACTTAAAATCCTTCCTGGAGAGTGAAGAAGTGCCACTTATTAGAGTACATAAAGCACTTTTCACTCTCACTTTAGGTTTTTGAGTCAAGAGAAAAAGCAAAAGGAGTATTTGAAAGCCAATCCTTCCTCGACCACGATCTGCAACCATCACAGAACCTGTCAATCTCCAGTAAATGCTGCAAGCCCTTTAACCTAAAATTTATATCTTTTTTCTTTTACAACTCTTCCCACTTTAATAACTTAATGCTTACCATTCACACCTCTGGATATAAAGCAAAATAGAATAACTATTCCGCAACAAAAACTTCAGAGATGAAACCACTTTGTCCCCATTGCAGCCATCACAAACCGATATCAAATTTATTTCTAGCATTCCTTACAATCCTTTCCAGTCTCTTATCTTAACTTTTTCCTTTCTCACCTCCGAATAAAAAGCAAACTAGCGTAACTATTCCAGAGACAGCCTTTTTTCCACATCGCTTCAAAATCCCGACGTAAACCATTGCAAAAGACTCGGGGACATCCCAGGTTACAGACATGCCACAATAATGAATTACGAATCAACCCCCCTCGGCATATTAGGGTCTCTGTTTTCACGTCACCATGGCAACCAGATTCCCAGTTCATGGTGCCTGCTTCTGGATTCAGGGATCGTTTCAATTAAGCGACTATGATCGCCTTTAACTGTTCTACAGCGTCCTACCTGATTAGGCTGATAACTTCCACAATCTCAGGGTTCAAGTGTTGTCATTGCTGAAAGGGACAGTCAATTTGCAGTTTTAACCTCTATCTGTTCTTCACTGTCTCACCATATTAAGGAGATCATTCCACAGTCTCAGGGTTCAAGTGTTGTCATTGCTTAAAGGGACAGTCAGTCTGCAGTTTTTACCTATAACTGTTCCTATTCTTCAATGTCTTACCCAGTTAGTGCATCCTTCAGCAGATCAACCAAAAACCTGGTCTGCATCGCTGACATCCACTCTGTCAATTATTTGATCAAATGCCTCAGCACACCTGAACCCTGCACCAAGCTTCTTCATCCAACCTGAACAAAGCCAATCTAATTTCCTGCGCACTTCACCTTCAGTAATTGACAATAGAGACACCTGTCAATCAAACCATGAGAATCCTTGGGCAACTTTGTCTTTCTCGTTATCAAAAGGTTCTTTTTGTAGTCTCATCCTAATGTCTTTACTGAAGCACGCAGTGTCTGAAGGGGATAGGGTTGACTCCTTTTTTAAAGGTCTCTGTCGTCCGTTCGAAATTATTTGGAATTTGCACTGGGAGGTGGTAATCTCTTTTTCGAGTTTTCCTCCATCCAGGCAAAATAGGTGTTTTTGTGTGTCACTACGTTTAGGCACCAATTTGGTTTATTGGCCTTGTAACTCTGTCTTCGGTCAGCAAAATACTCATGTTTCTAAATGGTGGGGTCTTTAGCTAATGCTGACAAAGGCACCAGCTGCAATGAACCTTGGTTTTACATCTCATTCGAAGGACAAACCAATCTAGGGTTAAGCATCTTGCTCAAGGGAACAAAGATGAAACTGCAGTGTCCTTCTGCGTGTCAAACCCATAACGTCCCGACCATGAGCCAGGGGCTCTACGCCAGTGACCTCGCTAGATGGGAATCGACGCATTCCTCGACACCTTTTCTACCTGACAATGATGTTCTTCTTGCATTGCTGGAGGGAGTAAAAGAGAAGGGTAGATTCCTTTTTGGAAAACCAATCAATTGGAAATTAAGTGAGGTGTCATTCAGCAATGAAGCATCTTAACCAGAAACCAAATGGTGTGGCAGAGGGATGCCGCTCTTTGAATTGTTAATTTATAGTAATTATTGTACTAAGACATGATAATTTGCCAGTATTTGCAAATACACGTATTGAAAGATGCAGGGTGATACAGAGCCACAATTTCTTTTTGCTCGACCTAACGCAATACTAGGGAATGCTACGATGAAGGATACTGGCCTGTATTTCCCTGGGCGCACGGGAAAGGATACAGCTTTTAACTGTTGGAATGACGTTGTTTGCTTTTGCTCCACTGGGTCCAATACCAGGGAATGATACTACAGCTTCTTACTGTTGGAATGACGTCACTGACGTCATGCTTTGAGGCTCACCCATCCTGTGACGTCAGAGAAGGGTACAAGATAGCCGCAATATAACTTTGTCTAAGTAAATGAAATTTTCATAAATGCATCAAAGGGTTAAAAGAGAAATACTGTAATAATGATAATGAACAGTGATGGAAATAAATAAATGTCATCAATAACACAATGCACTTAATGACTTATTGATGTGATCACAGTTCTGGTGTTCTTCGCAGAGTTCTAACTCTCCTCGTTTGTCTCTAATGGTGTGTTCACACTGGATGCGAATTGAAACCGAATTCCGTAGAGCGCTCTCCGGAATACGAATTGATTAATCCAGTTTCAGAACGGTCGCGTCACACTGGCCCGAATACCCATTCAAATTGGTTTAAAACGCGCCACACTCAATGCATACTAACGACGCGCCATCTATTATTATTATTATTATTATTTATTAACCTCCCATATGGGAGAATAAAATTTACGAGTACAAAACATATAAGTATATAATATCACAGTATCACACAGTCATTATTAAGAAGTTAAAATCGCGTAAGGTGCTTGACCATTTCCATCTCCCGGCCATGCCTATTGCCAAAGTTCGGGTCAAAGAGGAGTGTCCTCAGCGAGTCAACACCACCGTCGCTATTAGTGGAGAATCCCGGCCTCGCCCTCGAAAACGAGGCCAAAACCGGGGAAAACCCCGCCGCGACGATGTTGCTGACCAGCGTACCTTTGACCAACGAACCGGCGGCAACATACCTTGCCAGGAAATGGAAATGCAAGTCACGTGCAAAGGAGTTGATTTTTCCCTATTCTATGGCATAACGAAAAACGATTTGAGTTAATGAGATCATTTAAATACATCAGTTAACTTGTTCGGAGCACTAGTTCCCGCGGTCAAAGGTCACTTTCCATGCGCCGGGCGCATGCGCAGTGCGATCAAAAACCTTAATTCGTATCAAGCGCGTCACACTTGAAATCTCAATACGGTTTCGTTGATTCGGATTAGCTGATTCGCATTCAATTCGGTTTAAGAACCGTGTTGGTTAAAGCGGATTGAGATCGGTATGAACCGAATTGAGTGTGACGCCCCAATACGTATCAACGTTTTAATTCGAATTCAATTCGTGTTAAAACCCCAGTGTGACCACGGCATTGGTGATACGCCAGGCCAGAATCTGTGAAAAGTTCCATTAGGAATAAATGTACCCTCAACAGGCGATAATTAATTTTTCATCTTAATTGGCTCATTTGCCACGGTTGATGGGCTTATATTTTAATTTTACAACATTTGTGTGTATTTGAGTTGTTATCAAGTGTTATGTTAGCATGAATTATCCATGATGCATTGCAGTCTGCAGTGCACTTTCTAGCTTTACCGTGTCACATTTTTTGTATTTGCGTTTTTTTTACAGTAATAAGGCGTTGGTTAATTTACTTCCAGAACTATTCTCCAAAGTAGACATGATATTCAAGCATATTCTCTCTGCCAGTATCAACTTCAATGTGGTGACATCACTGTACATTATACATAGCGATTGTGCAGTGTAATCGGACAGAAAATGGCCGCGACCACAAATATCAGCCAAAACAAAAACATATCCATATAGGTGACTACCATTTGGCACCAACGGTAGACAAAATTCAAAATTACTCAGTAGAGAAAGGGTTAAGGATCTGTTCAATCTCTATTAAAGTAAAATATATAGGTATATTCATTTGTAAAAAAAGAGTGTGTGGTGTCTGTTTTGCATCCTATCTCTCAGATGCCTGCGGAGACGTTCAACAGGTTTCGTCTGCAACATTCAAGATACTGTATCACTTAGAAGCATGTTCTCAACAGGTAGCTCAGACAAAACTTGCTCTCTCCAAGTTTCCAAGCAACCATTTTCACTTAAGAAAGCAAGTTTCAATCCAAAGGCACTCTTTAAAATCTGTGAATATAAGTAGGAGGTGACTGTTCAATAGTCTCAGGTTTGTCTTCAACATCGAGATGCAAGTTTAAGCATAACATCACACTGCTTTCTCCAAGTTTCCTAGCAACTTAATTTTTTCACTTGATAGCAGGCCTCAATCCAAAGGCCCCCCCTAAAATCTGAAAGTATAAGTACGAAAAAAACTTAAGTTGATATCGATATGAGCTAGACTGTATAGTACTCCAATTCATCCATTCAGTTTCTGAACATAAAAGTCATTTCAGCAAGCATTGACCCAAGGACAAGTTCATGTTGAGTGTTCTATGAACTTCACATGCACATCCTCCAAGGATATGAAGCACTGACCCTAAAATAGTCCACCAACAGTTGCCTGCAACCCTGCAGTAAAGTCACGTACTTTTCATCAATGGATACCTACAAGCGATTCAAGCAACTAGCGATGAAATCAACAAGCATTGAATGTCTTCCCAGATGCAGTAGAGACGACAATGCGAGGGTGGTTTGACCTTTATGGATTATGACACGTCTGGCATCCCGTGAATGCTGCCGGCAAAAACACACAATCCTATTCTACCCGAGACAATCATGCGAGTTGCCGTATTCTGAAGACATTATCGAAGAAGCCAGAGCACAATTGCTTGAGCGGCAAAAAGCGGCAGGATGTAAACGGATTCTTCTGCGGGAGAAAAGTGCTTTTTGCGTCTTTGCGAAAAAATGATCCAGTTACGTGTGTTTTCGTTGTAAACACATGGATGCGAGGAATAGGGTAATCTTAACATCACAGACAAACAAGTCCGGGTATTCTGAAGAAATTATCAAAAAAATCTCGGTTGAGAGACAAAAAGTAATGTAAACATATCCTTGTGATCGACAAATACTTTTTGTTCCGTTTTGGGACAAGTTTTCCGCTTTTGGGGAAAGTTTTTTCCGCTTTTTGGGAAAGTTTTTTCCCGCTTTTCGGGAAAGATTTTCCACTTTTTCGGAAAGGTCTTCCACTTTTTGGGGAATGCTTTCTGCTAGCTCGTTTGCACTGTACTTACAAATGGAGGGTTACCAGTCCTATAAGTTTGGGTGTTCTAAAGATATAAGTTAAGAATTTATGACCTAGGCAAACTCATCTTGCAATGCATTCTAGCATTACTGACCTTTTGACCCAGTTGTCAATACGGTTCTCTCCTATCTCTCAGTACATTGAAAGTGTTTGACCTTCTAGCTCCTGTCCTCCTTGATGGAAGGCATTCAAGATGTCCATGTGCTAGTATGCATGATTACATTACAGGTGACCTAGATAACCCTCTTAATTGCGCTGGATTTATTTCCGGTGCAAAAAGACAAAAACGAATAAACAGATTATGTGTCAAAATAAGACTGTTGGATATCCCAATATCCTACTATCTCAAATGGTATGCTAATTATCTCAATTTCTCAAGTTATTTACAACCGAGCTGCTGACAAAATCAGTTAACCAAAATCCCGACGGTCATCATCAAATCAGTATTCGGCGTGGGGTCGGCAAATAAAAGCCACAGCTGAACAGACACACAGACGTGTCCCCGCCGGAGAATTCTACTCACGGTAAACGTATTCCGCTCGGCGAAACAAGAAGCAATCAGAATTTAGAAACCTAAGTCAACAAGTGTTCAGGAGAATCGAGGGCCGTACATTACGAAAATTGCATCAGAAAATTGAAAGCGCCGCCTCAGGGCTGGTGGGAATTAATCAGACGGAATAGCTGGCTATGCAGATTCTAATAAAGTGTCAAGTAAGCATCTTAGAAAATCGGAGAAATTCCGGATGCACGTTTGTTACTTTAGAGTTCCGTGAATGCTACGTGCGAATTCCCCGAGGTGTTGCATGCAACAGCGCTGTTATCTAATCTGAAGATCATTTACGGGATGCAGGATTCTGGAACATGAAGCGGTTAATGGATCTGACAATGCATTTTTACAAAGGGTACTGATGCACGTGCATCATATGTGTTGCAAATGGTAGATTGTTTCAGGTTTTTTAAGACTGATTCAAAGTTTGGCTATCAGACTGCGATAGTTAAAGACTGATTCCACAACAGAGTTGGAAACGAAATCTCTGCGGGTTGATCTCATTTAGTAAATAAACTTCCAACATGAACTTTGAGAAATGATTGTCGCGTCTACTTTCTTGGGAGAACAAGGGTTAAAATGGCACAGGTAATATTCTCCTTGGACATGCTACTCCGACCTTGGACATGCTTAGTTCGGAACAAAACCTTTGGTACATCCGTCCTCATCTCGTTAAGCATCGCAATTGATATTGACACGATCGTACCATCAAAGCCTGCACGATCAATAGAAAGGGAAAAACATGCGCGAGAATACACGCCAAGGTTCGTCAAAAACCTGCGAGGAATATTGCCACATGTTTGCTCATTGGTTCCATCTGGGATCTCCCAGGTTAACATGCAGCGCTGGTAGGTGGTTTCTTCTAAAAGGAAGACTCTACTGAGTAACAAGTTGCTCGTTTGTACTTTAAAGATATTTTGATGTTCGGATACTCATTGTGAATTGAAGATAAAAGACTCAAAGGTGATGGACAGGTGATTTTTATTGCAACAACCTGCTTTTTTTCATGTTAACATGCAACAGCGGTAGAAGGTTTCTTCTTAAAGGGAGTCTAAAGTCAGAAGCTAAACTTTGAGGTGAAATCTTGGAGAAATACCGGCAACATGATGATAAATGTTTTTCATCTGATAAAATTGGCATTGAAGTGTTGATTGACCCAGGTTCCTCAAGAGAACATCCTTTGTCCTGATAACCTTTTTAAAGGCTTTCTTTAAAAACTTGAAATTTGTAATTGAATTTGAAAATTTGCAATTGCTTAAATACGCACTGAATATGAATTTCAACATTGACGTTGTGAAGACCGATATAAAAAGTTATATATACCAAGTTTCAGCCAAGTTGCATGCATGATCACGAATACACAGTCACTGCACTACGGCATTGTGTATAACTGCATTTCTATTTCCCTGTCCCAAGATTCAATATGAAAGCTTGACTTTTGATACCTTTAACAATCTGCAAACATTTGACTGACTTTCAATACCAGTAACTGAACAGAGTTGAGACAAATTTGCACACAATACTGTGTAGAAAACGTATTGATATATTAATCAAAGTAAGACTGACATGAAATGCACCAGCGTGAAAACATACAGAACGTGTTCAAAGTAATCCAGACTCACTGACAAAGGGAAAACATACTAGTCTTAAACTTAGCATTGCTAGTCTCTGAGGTTTGCATCGGAAGAAATACAAGATTTTTGAATGGAATCGTATATGGCTTGTCGGAGGTATCTCGATGAGTAAGTCACAATCAACAGATGAAATATACACCAGAATATGAAGCGCTGTCTCATCTATGTCAATCAAAGACGATTTTTCAATATTTTGTTTGAGAAAAACTGCCCTGAGTAACGTTACCGCATTGCGTTTTATCTGTACAGGATCTAAAAGGTGTTTGGTTTCAGCCTCTGTAGGAAGCAGAGTGAGAATTGAGATTGCGTTACTCACTGAAGGTACAACAGTGTGTTGGCTGGGAGGTTCTTGTCAGGGTTTCTATTCTGCATTTCACACTGTATTTACCATTGGTCCAATAACATCTACTTCCTATTTCTAACACCAGGTGACACCAATAGTCGATCACAATACGTGCTAAATAAACGATCAGAATCGGAATCTATGTACATGCACAAACTCACCGTACCGATGAGCTAAAAAATTAAAGAATTCTGAGATGCCCCCTAAGGTATCCTGAAAGAGTCCTCAGTCGACAGAATGAGACTCAACAAGACTTCCAATGTTTGTGTTTTATGATGCCAAGGTATTCACAAAGGTAGCTCATTTATCCAATCTACAAAATCGATCAGGAGGAGTTTACACATCCTCAAATAGTTTCTACCGGAGCGAAACATGTTCCTTCGCCATAAATAATGCATACAAGCGTTATTTCATGGCGGGATCTAAGTGTTGGCGTCTCATTTGATAGGTTGCTACACATTCGACGAGATTGCTTTTTCTTTTCAAAAGGCAACTGGTTGCTATACTCTAATGCCAGGCTGGTTTCTTGCAGAGTTCGGCAACCAGGGTAGATTTTTCACTTTGCACATGACCTGTTTCGAAATAACTACAAGCTCATATACAGTGCAAAGCCTAGTGAATTGGTGAGATTGAATCGAGTCATGACAAGAGCCGTGTGCATAGTAGCCATGTATTGGAATGCTGCAATTGACTCGTACATGATAAAATAAAATAAATTTTATTGTAGTTCACAGATTGGATACTGTACATTGTAGCCATGTAAGAAGTAGAACATACACCATATGTATCTTGGCTGTCAAATCTAGATTCACCTATCGAAGACCAGTTCTTGATATTACATTTAAGGTTCATATGATGCTCGTGGTCTCAGATCCCAACATGCACAATCTGAATAAATGATGGATTTGCGACACCAAGATGTTCCATTTTGGTACGAACTTATCAACCGGTGTTATATTGGTGAAGCCAGAGTATTTTGAAGGCTATTTTGTCAGGCTAAACCCATCGTGCACTTGCAGTTCTGTTGGGACCCATTCTTTCTCGAAATACAACAGATTTTTGTGCATTTCTTCTCACTTTAAGGGTTAAGTCTACACACGTACTGTTCATCCTCCTTCACCTAGAACCTCTCCGGTTACTTTATCAAGACGGAAACCTGATCAACTGAGAAGAAGCGAAAAACATCTGGCCAGAGAACAATATAGAGTAGGCACGATCGATAATGTGAATCTTCTAAATCGAGAGAGGAAAAATGACGATAATAGGTTGAGAATCTCTGTTTGTGCTCTGGGCTGTTCGCCTGTGTCAAGGTTCTTCTGGTTTCAATCCGAATTCTTAGTAAGAGGTTGTCATTAGAGACATTTTGAGTGTGGACGTTTTTTAGATGTAGAACTTTGAACACAAGCTCAGTATTTCTTTTGGCGAAAAAGAAGAAGAAAAGTCTTTTTCTGCCAAATGCTTACTGAATTTACTTATGTCTAAAAAAATCTTCTCGAAAATCACAGTCCAAATCACAATTGACATCCTTTAAATCGCGTCAGGAATCGCATCAGGAGCACGTCTGTGTTGCACTACCCAGCGCATAGGACACAGGTAATTTGTTCACATCTCCTGAGTTTAATACTGAGTAATAATCAGAAAGGTTAACACATTGAAAATGAAAGGGTTGCTTATTGCATAAAATGTTAGCTGTGAGGAATGAAATACAAGATCCATCACTATTTGCTATATACCCCAATTAAGAATTCAAGTCATCAGCGTTTGTATGTAACGCTACACTCCAATCCATTGTTTCAAACTACTTACTCATTCAAGCATGATCCTAGAGGTTATTACTTGAAATACACTCACAAATGGCACTTCGGCCCGACCCAATCAATTTTCGTATTTACAACAATTCCCCAGACTCCCTCCAATCATGAACATGATGTGAATGATGATTGTCTGCACTGAAACATTTAAACTATTGTCTAGAGTTTTGATTTAAAGGCCTACACTCTTCAAACTTGAAATTAAATTTGAAATATCAGTAAACGTGAAAAGTGCAAAATAAAAGGTCAGGGCCCGGTTGTTCAAAAGCACAAAGTCATGTTATGCCTAATGATTACATTTAAGTATCCTTAAGGACGTTATCTCTTTCAGTTAAACCCATTAAAATGTTCACATTAAGACTTAACGCCTCCTTTAAAGCTAACGTAGTTTTGAACAACTCAGCCCAGGGTTTACAGTATTTCTTGTATGGATGCCTATTTTTCATCGATTTTGACCAAAGACTATGTGCACACCAGAAAAAAAACTGTTGTCGATATGAACAAGTATAAATGAAAGTTAATAATACACTCATATCTTTATGAAAAGTTATTCGACTGCTTATAACCACAGCCAAGTGGTTGTACGCCGTAGACACGCGCTTTATTAGTTCTCTTGTATGAGATGAATCTCAAGTAGTATCGATTCTGCCCTGACATGTTGCTTCTGAGATTGCTACGGCTGCTGACTTCCGATGGAGGGCTCAGATGCTGTGGACGTGCAGGATGTGTCTAGGCCAAGTCAATTGTTTCTCTGTTCGGCAAGTTCATTTCTGCCCCGACATGTTGCTTTTGAAACTGCTGTGGCTGCCAAGTTCTGATGGGGACATGCACGATGTATCGAGGCCAAGTCAATGGTTTCTCTGTGTGGAAGGTTAATTTCTGCCCCGACATGATGCTTCTAAGATTGCTGTAGCCGCCAACTTCTGATTGAGGGCTCGGATGCTGTGGACGTGCAGGATGTGGCAGGGCCAAGTCAATGGTTTCTTTGTTTGCAGATGTCATTTCTGCCTGCACGTTGCTTTTGAGATTCCAGTAGGCTGCCTAATTATAGTGGCAGCTTCTTGCATATAAATGGGAGTAAAGTATTTCACGTCGTTGTGAAGAGAAATGAAGCGATTGATCACCAGCGAAAATACGACAAGGTCAGAGAAATGAAGAGATTTGGTTCAACTCAAAGGAGAAGTATAAATGGCTTGGTATAGATTTTTCAGTCTCTCAGTTTTTCTCTTGTCAATATGTTCCTAACTCCTTTCTGATTAATTGCCAGAATCCCTGACAAATGCTTCAATGGGTGCCTTGACCCCACGACCCCAGCTCCAAGTTAGTGAGCACTAACTGCCACACCATCCAGTGACCAATCACTTACACTTCAAGTTGTATGCAGTACAATAGGGCAAGAGGCTGTTGTGGGTCAGCAGGGGATGTGAATCTCATAAGTTACAATTTTGTAGAAGAAAACTGGCTCATGACTGATCCTTGAGACAGCCAGATTAGATGAAATAGCAAAGAGTTTTATAATTTCTGTCAATGAATCTTCCTTAGCAATCTGCTTTGTTTGTTTTGGCAGAAGAAGGTACAACCGTTTCTTCTAATGAGTCAGCTTTATCTAGAGATGGGAACACTTGATGGCCCGTGCTTGTCTTTGTTGTCTGTTTTCTTCCTTGGAGGCAAAACTTTTTTTTCGTATCTCCTGTAAATTGCCTCGGACGCCTATCTATCACCCTGCCTCAATCTACCTGTAGTTTTCCTCATCTTTCAAGTAACTCTTTAACGAAATTGAAAATGAAAGCACGCTCTTTTCTGTAATTAGGGTCAATTGCTTGTAATTATCACGAAATTGTTTAGATCAACTAGATTTTTTTGAAATGTTGGCATTGATTGAATTTAGTACAGGTATAGTGGGAGGGCTCAGTTACTTTGGTAATTGAAACAGAAAGTTGTGAATTTACAACATATGACTAACTCGTGTGGTGGCTTTGAAGGTTGAACTGCTGCCATCCCTGTTGCTATCGAAACTTCCAGTGGCATATCAGGGGGCAAACTGCCCAGACCCCCTACCCAACCTTATTTTAGGAAAAATCTTTGATATTATCATCAAATGATAACATTTAGAAAACCTATTTTAATTTCACGATGACTTTATTCCACCCTTTCTCCCCCTGTTTGGTGATATTGTTCTTGATGTTTGTCCAATCAAGCCTTCAGGCACAGATCCAAGGGGGACAATCTAGGCCCTGTCCCCCTGATTTAAGAAAAATTGTTGAATTTGAACACCGTGTGCCCCCTCTTTCTCTAAGACTTGGATCCACCCCCTGTGCCCCCATTGGTTGATATTGTCTATGATGTTTGCCCAGCTTTTAGGCACAGATCCAAGGGAACAATATCGGCCCTGTTCCCCTAATTTATGAAAATAATCTTAGAATTTGACCATGAAGTCCTGAAAAGTGGATGTCTACCCCCACCTTTTGTGAGTCTTGGATCCAACCCTCATCTCTGCGTTATAAGTTTACCTTCTTTGTTTCAAAGATATTGCCACATTCAAAGTTGATTGTTACCCGGCATTGCCTTGATGTAAGCTTCCTATCTGTCAGACAGAATAATGAATATTCGGAGACTAGCTTTAAACATTGTAGGTTTTTTTGGTGAGACGTTTGGTGGTCTAGGCTTGTTTTAAGTCACAGAGTGGAGTACCTTTCTATAGTTCAAGCATCAAGTGTGGGAAGTTCCGACGGTTTCAACGGCCAGGTAAAAACAGAAAAAATAGGGAGAAATCAGTTGGAGGCAGGCAGTGAAACATTCTCTATCTGTCTATTTGTAAACACTTGGTGAACACACCGGTTCATTAATCTGAAATAACCTTGCCTGTGGAGGAGACTGGGTAGGAAGTCAGGCAGACTTGACTGTTTTTGAGTGAGCTTGGTCGTGGAGTGGATTCTCCGATTATATGCATAGGGGCAGACAAGAATAGGTAGAAAGTCAAATAAACTGAAAAATTCTAGAATAAATGCAACTGTGGTCACACAATCACATTCTAGTTTGTAGTATCGGAAGACTGCTACAACATACATGTACCTCAAAGCTGGTGATTCCAGTTGATAGAGTCATTCTAACACACAATGATACCAAAAACGCCACTTCACTGAAAATGTTGGTTATCGGGTCCTTGTTTTGACCCCTGCAAGTCCGGTCTTGCCCAGCACTTCCTCAAGTAATACATTAGGGGGTGAAGAGCGAGAGTTCTGTTCCTGAATCGCCTAAATGGGGTGTTTTCTCTTATTTCACTTCAACATTATTGGCAAATGTATCTGTGTCTACTTGGAGTTTATTGCAAGCCGTTTATTAGGGAAGCAATCAGCCCATTCATCTCAAAATCTGAGGTCTGGTACTGCCACTAGTTATAGATATGGCGTGAAGAGTGTGCCTTATATCCTTCAATATCATACATAGGCTGTTTCTCATATTTCACTTGCTTGTGGTGAATGTATCTTCTTCTCCACTTGACAGCAAACTCTGGAAGCAGGGCTCAATTACAGTGGAAGCAGGGCACAATTACAGCATCCCAGACAAATTCCGAAAAAAGGTCGGCACTGCCAAAAGGTTATATGCCTAACCAGACTCAGATCCACATGGAAACTCAACTTAACAGTGACCCAGTGATGTGGTCACTGACATCTTTGACCTTGTAACAACAGGCCATCCACAGGCATTCCAAGCACAATCTTTCTTCTGCTGACCAGTTTGCACTTTCCACCAGTTGCCATCACAACCTGTATCCTTCACTAAAACAAGCAAGGTCAAATTACTTGGGTAAAGAATTCATGGTCAGTTTGATTAGAATATTGGTGTGGTTTACAAACCTAGGTCTAGGGTCATCTCTGATAGACAACATAGCTTTCTCGTTGGTATGCATTATGTGTTTGCGAGTCATCCGTGAAATGAACTTGGTGCTGCCAAAGCAGAAAACGAGGATGTTTGAAGGAGTAGCTTATGTCAAATCCTTTCCAATCATAGTCAGAAAAGTTTCTTTTGGTTCTTTGGTTTGTGATAGCCATCCTTGCCAAATCCGCCTTGATACAGACCCATCCCTATTTTTCTTGCCTTATTCTCATGACAACAGTACAAACATGACAGAAAACTAGGATGGCTAAAGGGGAAGCTTATGTCATATCATCTCCGATCATAGACAGCCAGGTTTCATTTGGGTCTCTGGTTCGTGAAAGCCACCTTTGCCAAATCTGCAATGAAACATTCTCACACATCCCTGGTTTTCCTTTTTCTTCTTTTCGACCATAGTACAAACAGGACAGAGAGCGAGGGGACAGAGAGCAAGGGTTTTTTAAGGAGCATCCAATGTCATGTCATCTCCAATCATTAGACAGCCTCACCCCCATTATCCACACCAAGCCAACCAACGCCCTGCATCCCTATCTATTCTCGAGTTGTTCTCGACTACAGCAGACATAGAGAATGTCTCAACGAGCACCCGATGTCATGTCATCTCCGATCATTAGACAGCATCTCTTCCTATCAACCAAACTGACTCACTGCATCCCTATCTTTTCTTGCCTTGTTCTCGACTACAGTAGACATAGAGGACATTTCAAGGAGCACCCAATGTCATGTCATCTCCGATCATTAGACAGCCTCACTTCCCATCTTTCTTTGATCATTGCCAGCAAGGAAGTCTATTTGATGGCCCTTCACTGGCTATCTTACAGCAGGAAATCACTTTTCAGTCTGACCTTGACATTTGACATGCAGGCTCAGGGATGTGTGCATCAACTGTTGCATTCGATTGTGGCTTCATTTAGTTCTTAATGTGTAGTGGTGATAAATGTGGGAAAAAACAGCTCAAGATATCGCTTGAAATTGAGAAATTCCTCTGAGAATAACCTAACAAACATCAAAAGCTATGACCGGAATTCTCTCAATGACTCCAGATTCGTTAAATGAGACATAACTCCTGATGTTATTCCAACTAACTAGACGGTTTAAATTTCAACCAAGTCCGTTTTGAAATTCAAATTCAATGCTTTTCTAGCTGAACTATCGACCTATACCAAAGCAGACATATCACTTGCACTCCTTTACGTGTTAAATCGATGTTGGAATGTAATTAGCCTTGGTGGGTGGTTCGTTAGCGAGGCTAATTAGCTTGACCTTGCATAATTACAGGTTTGTTTCCTTAAGCGCTGTCATCACGCTTTGTTTGGAAAGACAACGTGTAGTCATCACTTCGACAAGACCAGATAATCTTTGAATCTAGGTTGAATGAAACCTGTATCAGACAGAATCGGGTGGCACAATGGAGGCTATAGATCATCAGGGACGGTCACTACCTAGGTATGGCACTACCAAATCCATACCCATATCAGAACCGCTCTTCACGTGACTTGGTTGGTTGGCCCTAGATCACTCTTCACATTGGTTTATTCCAGGGGCCTAAGTTTCTTCACTTACAATTTTGAAATCACCCTATAATATTTTTCTACTCCTACCATGCCTACAAAGAACCTATCATCAAAGACACTGACTTGCAGGAGAATGTTGCATATTGCGATCATGCTTAAGTTGGGTAGAAGTAGGCGTTTATGAAATGGATATGCTACTGCTGCTGACATCATAAGATGCCAATGAAGACATTGTAAGAAATTGGCTAGACCTCGAAGCCCTCCTTACCACAGAGATCATGCAATGGTAGTGCTACTACCAAGGGTATCACAGGATGTTATTGAAGACACCGGTAAAGGATGGTACCTAGACCTCACCCCTTCAAGGGGTCAATCCTTACATCAAAGGTGGTAGAGGTGGTCAGTTCTGGAATGGTAGTGCTATTGTCATGGACATCAGAGGATGTTATTGAAAACATCATATTAGGATGATGGTGCATAGGTCCTGTCCCGTCCAAAGGCTTAAATCCTTGTAACTACGACTATAAAGGTAGCACATTCACGGTACACACCGTTATTGTTTTCCTCATATAATTCCCTTTCCATTGTCTCTTCCCTCAGGCAGAACAAGCAGCTCATGTGCCAACCGTTGTGATTGCTCAGCAATCGGTTGGCTTGGTGAGAGGTTTCTCTGATAATGTACTGATGAGGACGAGTGTAAAAGAACAAGGCTGTTATGATTTAAACAGAAGCCAATCTCCACACTGTTCAGGGGAGAATGGAGCTTTATGGACATATCAAGGATATATGTTTTCAAAGGAGGATGCAACAATTGGAAGATACTAGAATGAAAATGACCTGCATTACAATACTTCTAACCCTAGAATCTCACCTACAGTTTCTTATCTGCGTCAAAACAACATCAACTCACAAGAGGCAATGGCGTTGCCTTGCAGTACGAAAGGGTCCAAGTCCAGCCTGTTAGAGGTCAGGGCATAGAAATATTAGGTTGTGCAGTGCCATCCGAGTCTGGCTTTTCTGGCTTTTCTGGCTTGTTGGTCGAGAACGCCTAAGTCTTGTGGTCTCTGAGCAATGTGTCGGGGTTCCGGACACAGCAAAACACTGACCATCTCCATTTCCCAACCTTTGTGGATAGTTTAGTTGGCGCTATATCTACCACTTAAAAAACGGTGTAAGCTCAACAGTTACACCTTCCATGACAATGCTACTGCCCCTCAGTGATACAATAACATGTGTTCCGACACCAGATGTGGTCGTACACTTGTGGCAAATCTTCGTATTGTTTGCATCAATCAGTGACGACACTCAGCACATTCTCTGAAGTGCCCATTATGGCACTCTTAGCCACGTCGAACACCATATTACAGCTAGTTACTAACACTCAGCAATACTTTGAATGGTGGGGCTACCATTGACCAAACGTGCCGATATCGTGGATGTTTTACTGTTCAAGGCTCTCGACATCATTATTCATTTTCCTGTAGAACGCTGTCAACGGTTTCTAGTGCGGTTTGTGAAGACTGTTGTGAAAGCAATGGACACACTTCATACAAAAGCCGTAAAACACATTTCCTGCAACAATGCATATTGTAAAGAAAAGTGGAAGAGTAAAGTGATACAATTATAGCCCCGGTACAATTACCGCCCTTAAAGTGTAGAAAACAGCTGATTGTACTCTTCTGTGCACGTAGAGGCTATAATTTTACATGGCTCTAATTTTTTGTCAAAGTGGCACAGTTTTGGCAATCTTTGTGATTTACCATTTTGACAAAACACCGCAAATTGCACAACCTTACCTTACATTGAGAAGATAGATAAGTTGGTTGTCTTCCAGTAATTGATTTTCTTAACTTTCGTAAACTTCTGATAAACCAGGGATGTTGATTAAAGAGGTTGAATAGCGCCTCCAGAAGCAAGCAACAGCGCCACCCGTAGCAGAAATAAGAACTGCTTAGTGACGTCATGGTTTCCATATACGGCATCTCATTTGCATATTTTTACAACCTTATTTACTACGAGTTATAAATATGCCAGTAGCACGTGGATCATGCCGGGCGGCGCTGTCAGGTGTTTCCACTATGGGTTACATAATCGGCTACAAAGAGCCCAGTGTTCTAGTAAATGAAGTTAGCAATGATAGCGAAAGAATGTTAGTGTATGTTACGCAGTCAATAGCGATAGTAGTGAGTTGGAGAGAGGAGAAAATGGAAAATGGAGAGAATAGTAGTATGGATTTCGAGTCCCAAGAAGAAACTTTGCAAAGTTTTCATCAAACTGATAATCATATTCCTTCCTGCTCTGTCTCCAACAATTAAAAGTTGCTGCAGTCAGCCTGATGCGTTTATCCGCGAGCGAGTCGACGAGACAAGCATTTTTCAAGCATCCGAATGGTACCTTACAGATCCGCAAGGGGCGCGTTACCGAAAATGTTGCAAAAATCAATAACGTGATCGTAAATATTGTCATATTTTTCAAAATGAGAGTATGTAAATGATACGCAGACGGTAAACCAATGAAAGGCCAGTATCTATTGAACCTTACAAGTGATTTGGGGGCCTTGAAACTCCTTATATTTATCAATGAAACCTTATTCCCGCCTAAGGTTTTGACCGGGCCGTCCAAAACTCCCCATTTTTTGGCGGGCCATTCCCTTTAACTGGCATTCCCTAGACAGGATTCCAGAACTTACATAATAATTCTGCATCCCAGGCCATAACTCACAGCTAGATCATTCGCAATAGGGAATTTAAAGAGAAGGCCATGCAACTGGTTTGGCTAGTATCATAAACTGATTTTCAAAGGCCTCTTTTTCTTTTTGACTGGCAACTGCCAGCCAATGACTATTAAAGATGAAGGACTGCTTGGGGCTGTGTAATGTCATTCAACGACTGCAATTGCATCACGTAGTTCATTCTTATATTGATCATCACACAGGAACACTTTAAACTTGCATCCTCTTTATCCTGTCTTTCCTCCTACAAACTCAACTCATCCTACGCTGTAAAGAATCTCTGCCAGCATCCAGTTGCCGGCGCGGATATCACCCAGCATGCACCACAGAATGAAAGAAGAAGCTAATTGCTGCAAAAAAACTGGAAACAAATTAGGCTTTTATCAGTGCCCTCTGTGCTCGGCAGAAAACATGGCAAATTATTATCACATTAGGATTCCTGGCACGTTCTCTCTCTTCTGTGATAAAGCTAAATAAAAACGAAATGGAGAACACTATATCTTTTGGAATTTTCAGTATTTTAGTGTTCAGCGTCGGTTATTTTCAGCTGGAGTGGTCGTGTTTACTCTTGCTTCACCAATTTGAAGCTAGATATAGTACATGGTTGTTCAATACCATTCAACCGTTCAATGTGGATAAACACTGGGTTGGCGACACCACCAATTTGCCCAACGGCCATGATGTCACGTTCGAGCTTAGTGCTCATTCTGATTTTGCGGTAATAAATCAATTGGAAATTCTTTTTACTCACAGCCTGGACTGCACATACTCGAGTTTCACAGATCAAAACACTCATTTTTTGCTACAAAACTGACACAAAGGCAGAGCTGTTACATGACATTCTGACCTTTCAACAACTTGGTGTCTCCAACCCATTGTCTATCAAAATTAAACATTATAAATGGCATCATATAACTACATGTAAGTGCATAATACCCCATTTTTTAACTCTTCAGGAATGATCATAGATCCATGAAACTAGAGTATTGACTGATTTGTTCCCAGGGACAAAAACATTCGGTACAGGCACACACGACTAGTTAGGGACAATATTGCCAAAATGTGGCAGCAGTAGTTAACAGCCCAATACAATACAACAAGTTCCTCACTTCTAAATAATTAAACCTTTTGAACTTTTTGCGCACTAAAGTCGTTTCTCTTCATCATTTCTCCATGTAAAATGCAGCCGTTGAACATTTCATTGGCAAACTACAGAGATCATGTTCATGGTTATCGCCATCATAAACTTGTCATTAATTGCCCCTAATGGATTATAGTCTGGGAAGGTAATGATTATCTCGGCTTAAAGACATTAACCGCAAAATAGTTTAAAGCATTATTTATGGTGTAAATACAGTGGAACCTACCTTAGCGGACACCTCTCTACTAAGGATCTCTTGATTAATGACACTAGTTTTGGTCCCAAATTGGTCATTTCCATTCAATTTGACCTCTCTAATCAGGACACCTCTCTATTAAGGACAGCAACTGTCAGTCCTGAGGATGTCCTTAATAGAGAGGTTCTACTGTATGTCAAAGGGTCTGCTCCTTATGCACTATTTTTCATGCAACAACAGGTGTTACAGATTTACCCGTGGTGCTCGAGGAGGGATTGATAGATCTGTGTTCAGCCACTGCATCGCTGACTAGAGGTCTTTAACACTTTTTAAAAGCTGAGATTGAGAACAGACCAAAGCGGATTACCACACGGATGTGAAAAGACACTTAAAACTCCTTGCAGCCCCGATTGTTAAAATTTTAAGCCAACATTTGAGGACATGAACACACAGAAACTTTACGTTACTCAGAAAGAAAATCAAGAGATTTACTTCAGCTGATTTTGTCGTTGCCCAAAGTTCTTGGAAATAGAGCAAGCCGAACTCAAAAATTCTAATAAAATTTCCCGATATTTCTCAACTGGTTTATAGTGGACATAGCCCTACGATTGATCATCAAATTTCAATGAAAATATTTTGTAAACAATTTGTAGAACAGATCTGATTCCTTCTCCAGCAGTTTGTGATAAATCATTGCTTTAATCTTAATGGATTGGATCATGATTTAAGTTGTTTAGAGTTGGCAGATGTCACGTCTCAATTGCGGCATGTTTACCAAATGCATTTAGGTTTTACATAAAAAGTACAACCCTTTTGCTCAGAAAAAACATTTTTCTTCAATCATGGAAATACATTACCAGTCATTGTCATAGTTTAACTAGGTCAAGGTTGGTAAGCAAGTTCTTTTAATGTTAAGGTGGCATCTGAACCTGGAAGTGAAGAGGTCAAGGTCGGCAAGCTTGTAATTCAATTTCAAGGTCACATCTGAATTTGGAAGTAAATAGGTCAAGGTTGGTAAGCTCTACAAGCTAATCAGTCAATGTCAAGGTCAAAACTGAACAGCTCAGAAATGGACTCAGGCTGATGATCTCTAGGTCCAATATCATTGTCACAAATGAAGAGCCTGTCAGCTAAAGGTCCAGGTTGGTAGGCCCTTACAAGCTAATCAGTCAATATCAATGTCAAAACTGAACAGCCGAGAAATGGACCAAGGTTTGTGATATAAGCCCAATATCAAGGTCACAAATGTCAACAAAAGGGCATGGTTATTAAGGCTCAATGAGTTAGGCTAAATCTGAGGTCACTGCAGAATGCACAACCCCATTTCAAAGTCGTAGATGGACATGCAAGATATTGAAATAAATTGAGACCCAACATGCTTAAAATACAAAATTTTGTTTTCATCTAGGATTTGATTAACTCCGTTTATAAAGAACAGCTCTAAACTATAGCAAGTCACGAACCTACAAACCTACTCATCCTGCTCATTCACTACAACAACTTGTTGTACGGTATTCTCCAAAACGGAGCCGGCCATTATTTATGGATTACCCAAATGCAGACATGGGCCGTACAGATGGAGAGTTTCTGCGGTTAGTGACACAAGTGGCTATAACATAGCATAAATCTGATGGTACTTGAACGAGAATAATAAGTCGCAGAGGAATCGATACGCCGAAATTAGTTTACATAGATGGGTTCCCATATACGCCGCGGCGGTCACGAAATTACGCCAATCGGCAATGACGATAATAAGCAATGCTGGTAGGGCCGCTGAGGGTCGTAATTAGATATATTTCTGTCTTGGGTAAATATGGATTCTTATGTATCAAATATCATAGATAGAAGATTGAATGCTGAGATGGGGGTGGATGTGTGGTATTTTATTAGGAGAGACGCCGGGGGAATATATTTCATTATATGACAAGAGATAGCACACTTTTTATAGCATACGCTCGAAGTGATGACACCAAATTGTGCACAGTGAAACCTCTCTTAGCAGACACCTTGCACAGTGGATCCCACTCTCTATTGGGGTTAGGGTTGTTTCTATGCAATTTGACATCTCTGTAATCAGGACACCTCCCTAATATGGACAGCATTTGTCAGTCCCAAGGGTGTACAAATGGCAATTACTTGCAAAGAAACATGCAATGAGTGTTGTGGCTTGGAGAAGATGGTGGACCTCAGACAAAATGGTGCACCTACAAGAAAATTGTGTGTTGGGTATTTTCATGTCAATTTTAGAAAATTCAAGGCCAATTTCAAAGGATTTTCTAAATGCATGGGACGGGCCACCGGTCACCTGGTAACACTCTTAACCCTCAGAGTTTCAGAATGCTTCACATGCCTCATGCGCAAATATTTCATTAATTAGTTTACCAACTATTAATTACCATGGGTGCTGCCAGTCAGCAAATAGTAAAGTTATGCATTGTAAATATAACTTAGACTTCTGTGATGTTTATTTGCCCTACTATTTCCTATAGTTTTCCACCAGTGTCAGGAACAAAGATCTATTAGGTCTATTTGAGCAAAAATAATGATAGAGACATCAAAATTGGCGAGCCCATGTACACATGACTCCACTCTGACTTTTTCAACCAGTAACCCACACCGATAGCTAAAAGTTATTTTTTCCCACCAATTTTCACTGGCACTTTATTTTCACGAATTTTGCAAATAACCGCGATTGGAAAAAATTATCTTGAAAATTTCTTTTTGATTGGGAACACAAGAATTAATTTCATAGTGCGCCAAAATAAAAATTGTGAATTTCTACTTTTTACTTTTTACTTTTCTTACATATTTTCATGAGCAAATTGTCACCTTCGCAGTTACCTGTAATCGCAACCGCTGCTACATGTATATGTGACAAAAGATTGCTTGTCTGCAGGTAAATTGATAGTTGCTGGGTTTGATACCGACTCGAAGGTCGTGACCTGCGATGACCAATGCAAATAAGCGATTATGGTCACTTGCAATTAACATCGCAGGTACATGTAGCAGCAGTTTTAAATGCTCATTTGTGGTGCACTTTACACCATGCTTCCCTGACAATTGTTCTGATATAAGCCCAATAACTTCAATATGCCCACTCACCTTGACCATCGTATCACACATCAAATCCTCAAAAGTAAAAAGCAAATACAGCAAACAAAGCTATGATAGCCACACAACACGAAATGAAACATTTCAAGGCCATTAAACGCAACCTCGCATATCTGCGTAATTTCCTCATCTATTTGAACAAACGATACAAAGCATTCATCAATAAACTGCACGCATTTGATGTAAGAATGTCAGCGCATAATAAAACCACGATAGACCTCATCAGCTCCATCAGCGAAAGAACCGCCCCAGGAGGCAGGTCAACTAACGACCACGTCAAATCGCTACATATATGTGATGGGCTTTAAAGGGATATGCTGTTTGTTATAATTGGCGGTCCAGGAAAATATAAATGAAGTTATATACAATGCCATAGTGCAGTTATCATGCATGCAAATTTGCTGAAACTTGGTAGTCACAGTCTTTGCATATCTGTCGACACAATGGCAATGCTGAAATGTGTATTTAGTGTGCATTAACGCAATTGGAAATTTTCAAATTCAATTTCAAATTCTTTACAAATATCGTAAGACTTTAACTATGGCTCCAGGCACTGCTACTCCAAGTGATTCGGTCATTATGTATGAATCTAACCATGTTTGAAATACAATAAATCGATAGTTGACGGCATATATTTGAATGAATAGACATAAATGAAAGACCGGGATTCATATTGAGTTTATTAAGATTCTGCACAGCTTCATCTGTAACAAATGAAGCAGTTATTGGCGTCCTTTCATCAGTGAGTGTGTGAATTGAACTGCACTCTTTTGTATGTGACTTATATTGATAAGTGCAGAGGTCACTATCTCAATCAAACTTGTCATATTCTTGACTGAGTGTATGAACTGA